>NC_135712.1:186560043-187175877 GCF_964656455.1 Halichoerus grypus
TAGATAAGAAAAGTGAAGCCCAGATTCTCTAACTTTCCAAAGATTACCCAGTAGTAAGCAGTGGAACTTGCATACAAGACAAGCAGGTAGAAATTACAGATAAAGATTTCAGTGCAGCATAGGGAAGAACAAGCATGAAATACTTGTATGTAGTGAGTTCAACACATTTGGAAGCAAGCAAGTACAGCTTAGATACCTATTTTTTTTGCATTTTTTTTTATTATGTATGTTAATCACCATACATTACATCATTAGTTTTTGATGTAGTGTTCCATGATTCATTATTTGCATATAACACCCAGTGCTCCGTGCAGAACATGCCCTCTTTAATACCTATCACCAGACTAACCCATCCTCCCACCCCCCTCCCCTCTAGAACCCTCAGTTTGTTTTTCAGAGTCCATCGTCTCTCATGGTTCATCTCCTCCTCCGATTTCCCTCCCTTCATTCTTCCCCACCTTAGATACCTATTAAGCAGTGATTCAGAAGAGACACTACCACTGCTTTTGGTTATACTACTTGAGCATAGAGTACCTTATAATCCTGAGAATTCTGTCATTTAGCCTTCTTGCCAAGAATGAAATTAGGTCTCCTCTTAACATTCAGATGAAAAAGGTTCAGAAACTCCCTTAGGGGCCTGAGATTCTAAGAATTGACAAAAGAACATTTTTTGCATGTTTCTCCTTAATTCCTGCTACTATAATGTTCTTTCTCTTTTTTTTTCTTTTTACTCTCCCCATTGTCCCTTGTCCAGATCACCTTATTCCAGATCTGCTTCCCTTCCTTCCCTCCCACAGTTCTGTCTAACGCTCTATAGGACGCACATCCTAGGATGACTCCATTTCCCTTTTCAGTACTCTTTAGACACTTTCAATCAATACATAGCAGTAAGGATGCAGGAAAGAGCATACAATGGGAGAAATAATGTCATAAAATACTGTTAGAACAGCATTCAGAGCTCCTTTGTTCGCAGAACTCAAAGGCACATTCTGTTATTTTTCTCTCAGCCTGTGTCCTGGAAGTCATTCTGCATTAGAGTAGGAATAGTGATCAAGGCCTGCTGTGATCTTAAGCAGTTAAAAAAAAAGACAAAAGATAACTCGGAGCAGTAAGGAAGCATAGTGACACAAAACCGACTCTCAGATCTTCTCTATGGAAACAAGAGTTCCGGGTGGTTCTTGCTCCATTCACCCATTCATTCATGTATTCATCATGTCTCGCCTGACCATCTATCATGCATGTAACAGATTCCAAGTAAGAGTTGGAAGAACAAAGCTGAACAGAGAGGTTGTAGGAGTAAAATGGCCCCTAGCAATAAGTTAATGGATAAATAAATCTCACAAGAAAAATTGACATTTGTGACCACAGTCGTAACACGAATTAATTCAATCCTTCTATCTCTGCAAGGGAAGTCTTATGAATCCCTGTTTACAGATGAATTAAGTGAGATTCAAAGAGGCTAAAAAAATGCCCTCAAGGTCACATAGCGCAGGAGTGGAAGGGCCTGGATTGAGATGAAATGAAAGAGAACGCATCTCTACACTTTAGGGAAATTAATTTTTTTCACCACTTCCAAGAGATAAATTCCAACAATAATTCTCCATGTTTGATGCCTTTAGAAAGCAGAAAGGCAAGATGAGAAATAAGGACAGGATGGGGAGTCAAAGAAAAAGAGGGAAGAACATGAACCATTGCTGGTTTTCCTTCTCTTCACCCTCTCCAACACATGCAGCTCCATGTGTCTGGCTAGCATACATCATGCTCATGACCTCTCCCACTCATCACACATTTTTTTCCTCATCCTGGAATATCTTTTCCTGATATTCCTATGTCTTGCTAATGGAGGCAAATCTGAATTGAAGCTCCGATTTTAGTTAAATCCGTACTTAGACTATCCCTGATTGTTTTAGTTTATACTGATGCAATTTTTCTGAACCAATATTCTAACAGATTCTATTAAATCCTACCATTCCAATGACCTTGAAGTTATACACAAACCCAGTTTGTCTCAACAACTCAACCTTAATAACCCAGACAATAGAAACCTTGGTTTCCATGTCTTCAATTATTTCCTGTTTCATAGCACTCTTGGGCATAGAATTTTTTTTTCTAAGTCTCCACTGAGAGAAAGATATGATTAATAACAGTTGGCAAAAATTGGTAGTGGAATGTAAGTGGAAGCCATGTGGCAGCTCAATAGATCTGGCCACAATGTAGCATTCTTATGGGGTAGTTTCAGGCTTGTTCAATCAAAGCCATCTCCAGGAGGTTCTCAATAGGACGGGTAGAGCCTCCAACCTGGAGGAAGCTTGACTGACAGCAGGAATGGGAAACAATCCAAGCCACTGTTGATATCATCACTGAGCTCTGTCAGATACAGCCTATTAAGCTATAGTGGGGACTGCAGCCTTAGCCAAAGGAGGTAGAGCCAAACAACACAGAGAAGAGGCCACTTTACAGCTGATAACATTTCTCACCAGGTGTTTGTTTTTGTTGTTGTGTTTAAATAACCCAGAGAATCCCAAATTTGGAGGAGTTTGTATTTGGGAGCGTGGAAGAAAATATTGATGGCCTGGGCCATAGAAAATGCTGAATTGGATAATTGGATTTTTTAAAATTTATTTGAGAGAGAAAGAGAGAGAAAGAGAAAGAACTAGCAGTGGGGAGGGTCAGAGGGAGAGAGAGAGAGAGAAAGAAGCAAATTCCCTGCTGAGCAGGGATCCCGACACGGGGCTCGATCCCAGGACTCCAGAGATCATGACCTGAGCTGAAGGCAGATGCTTAACTGACTGAACCACCCAGGCATCCCAGGATAATAGTTTTAAATACAGAAAGAATCTTTTCTCAGTTTTTTGTGATAATCACAATATAACAGCTACTGATAAGACACACTATTAAGCTTAATTTACATTATTAATATTCTCTCTGTAACTTTCTTAATTTTAGACAATCCTCAAAACAATAAATCAAGCCCTGATTATTAGTGTTTGGCAATTCTATGGTGTACATTCTCCCACCATGACCTGTTTCAAGTTACCACTGAAGGTAGAGTTTTGAAGAGATACGCTGTAACCCACAGAGACAATAGATGTAATGCAGTGGAGTAATTAGGAAGCTAAGTTTTAAGTACTTATTACCTTTGTGTTCAATAGAATTTATTTAATTATAAGTTTATATGATTTACATTTTAATAATGGCTGTGTCAAACAACCAGCTTGAAATATTTCTGAAAATTAAACAATTAGCCCTTGCAAACGAGGACAAGCAGACTTCACACCTATCCCCTCTTGCACTAGTTACTTTCTATTTCATTATGTTGAGATCATTTTCATGGTACTACTTATGAAAATCTAATATTAGAGGATCTACTGTATATTTTATTGTCTATTTCCCACATATCTATAGAATAGACAGTCATGAGAATAGCAACCTTGCCGTTTTTGTATTGTACCACCAACACCTGCAACAGCCCTGGCCCCATGGTACAAGCTCAATAGAAATCTACCAGAGACTGAATGAATTCAGGATATAAAATACCTGCCAATTAATGTGCAAAAGATAAATCAACTAATAGAACCTGGTCTAAGGCAATGGCGGGCGTTTCAGATAAAGAAATTCATAAAGCCAATACACATAGAAGATAATCAACCTCAGCTGAAAATGAAGACGATGTCTTTGTTATCATTACTACGCACTCTGCTCCTACCCTGCCCACAGCTGGGGACCGTTTCTCACCACACCTCCCCATTTGAAGATGAAGCTAATTTTGAAAGAGTGATCTTCAAATGTAGCTGATATAATGTGGCTCTGATACTGGCAATTCAAGGGTTTCTCTTTGAAAAGCACAGTGTTAACCAATAAGGTATTCTTCACCTTGGCTGAGCATAAGCATTAACTGGGGCAGGGTGGGGGGAAGGGGGGTCTGGGAGGGTATTAACAACAAGATATTTGACCACCACTGCTTCTCCTTATGTACATTAATTGAAGATTTTTTTCCTGAGCTTTTTAAGGATTAATTTTTTTATGTGAATCTTTGCTGCCCAGTGAAACCTAAGGTCTAACATATAACATGTAAGTAAACAGGCCTAGTTCACAACACTTCCTTTTATCTCCATATGTATAAATTACTTATCTGAAGATTAAGTTTACTGAGCTTGAGAATTATAAAACCTTGTGTCTTAAAAATATATTTCAGGGGCTTCTGGTTGACTCAGTCGGTAGAACATGCAGCTCTTGATCTCAAGGTCGTGAGTTCAAGTGACACGTTGGGCATAGAGCCTACTTCACATATATATATATATACATATATATGTGTATATGTATATATATATATATGACCTGATCTTTTCCATTGTGTCTTTTGAAATATGTTTACACATCTAACACACAGATATGTATGCCTTTAGCTTTGTACAGACAGTTGACTGTGGTTATTGTAAGCATGAACGGCTAGCTGCCCCTAGCCAGCTGTGTGACCTTGAACAGATTCCCTAACCCCTCATGCCTCAGTTTCCCCACAGGGTTGTTGTGAGGATTAAGTGAGTCTATACATGTATAGTCCTTAGAACAACCTGGAAGGTCATGAGTCCTCTGTAAGTATTGCTGTTATATTATTAACCATCAGGATAGCTGCAGCTCCAGAAATGTATATCCTTAGAGGGGAAGAAAAGGCCAGTACTGAAAAAGAAAAACCAACTGACGATTTTAAGAATTGCATCAATCCCTATCAGCATCTGTACTAGCCAGCCATTGCTAGCTTGCTAATAACTGCAATTTAGCCTTTGCAAAAATCACCTGATGTGTTGCATTGGTTCTCAGCAACTCTGCAAAATAATAAGATCCTCTTCAAGACCCAATGAGATGAACTTCAGGTGATTTCTTATTATTCTGGAACCAGTAAGGAAAATTTCAAGTGGCAGCCAGCACCATCTTTCAAATGACTTTTCAGAAATGGGGGAAGTTGTACCATTTTCACTTCAAATCATTCACCAGGGAAGTGAAGCAGATTCTAAAAGGGAACTAGGTCACCAGGAGAAAAATTCTAAAGGCCATTTATATGACACTGCCATGATGATCTTGGAGACAATTGATCAAATTGTCCCATATTCCCCCCAAAGCTTGAGGTTTTTGATAATTCAGTTTAAGTAAAGTGAAATACCAGTATGGTTTATTCTAAATAACATTGCTTGGCTTCACATAGGTTTTGTACTTTATAAAAATGAGATCATATTGGATATATTTCTGCTATTTTGGGCTTTTATTTTATTTTATTTTATTTTATTTTTTTGCCCAAAATTATGCTGTGAGAGTCATCCTTGTCAATTCATAGAACTATAATTTATTTCATTTCTGTCTATTTTGCCTTGGTATGAATTGGCTGAAACTTATTGATATTTTATTTTTGGTGGGCATTTGTGCTTTGTTTAATTCTTTGTTACTACAAGCAATAGTTGTATAATCTTTCTTGTATATACACATGTGTTAAAATTGTAAAGAAAGTAGGAGAATGATAAACAGAAGATTCAGGATAGTGGTTCCTCTCAGAGGTGAGGGAGGGAAATGAGCATCAGAGAGAGGGTTGCAGGGTCATCAAAGGTATGATAATATTTGACTTTCTTAAGGTGGGGTATAAATTGTGTGTGTGTCTATATACATACATACATATATAGAGATCCATGCATTTTATTATATATATGCATATATACATATACACACACACAGTTAAATTTTTTTTAATTTGAGATAATTTTGAAATAATCTACACAGTATTTTAAGAACTAGTAGAGATCCCTTATATCCTTCCCCAATCTTCCCCCAGTGGTAACATCTTATGTGACTGTAGTATAATATGACAACCATGTAATTGGTATTGGTACAATCTATAGACTTGATTCATATTTCACCAGTTTTGTGTACATTCATTTATGTGTGTATGTATATTTACTTCAATGCAATTCAATCACAAGCGTAGATTCATATAACTATGACCACAGTCAAGATATAGAACAGTTCCCTCATAAAGGTCCCTCATGCCATGTTTTTATAGCCATAACCACCTCCTTTCCTTCCCTTCTTCCTAACCCCTGGAAGCCACTAATATGTTCTCCATCTCTACAATTCTGTCATTTCAGGAGTGATATAAATATTAATAAAACAGTATATAACCTTTTGAATCAGGCTTTTCAAACTCAGCAAGTTTAAAGTTGTACCCAAGTTGTGTGTATCAATAGTCAATTCCTTTTCATTGCTGAGTAGTAGTCTGTACATGTACTTTTAAATTGTGCCATTATAAAAAAAAGAAAATGTAATGGTTTCATTAGATGGTAGAGTTTAAAGGTTGAGATAAAACAATGAGAGAGAAGATTTTCAACCGACCCTTGCTTTTTAAATGACACATTTTGAAGCAAGAAAAGGAATGTATAATTGGCTGCTTCGGGATGTGTGGACTCGGAAGAACTATATGTGACCTCAGGAGTCCAACTTTGAGATTTTGATTTCTGTTAATATATGATCAAATCATTACAACTAAGAATTTTCCATTACTGTAATCAGAGGAAAACATAGATTCCCAAAGAATGTTAACTGTTGTTTAGACTGAGTTCACTGCATGGGACATACTCAAGGAGGGTGGGCTGGTAAAATATGTGGGCTAGTAATTCTAACACAATTTGGAAATCTTGATGTTTAAGCCAAAGGGAAACAAGTTCTATGAGGCTTCTGTCCTCCCATCATTTTTACTCATTTTTTCATGTAAGAATTTATCTATTCATTCATTCAACAAACATGTTTAAATGCCAACTGTATGCCAGCACTAGGATCTAGTTCCTGCCATAAAAAATCAAATGGCCTAAAAAAAAAGAGAAAGACCAAAATAATTGCAATTCCCTCTTACTAGTCATATACTCTTACCAACCCCGATATTTCTCTCCAGTTCAGATGAGAATATGGAGGCACAAAGAAAGGAAGCAATTTATATAGGGTCACATAGATGGAAATCATGGGTCATTGAAAATATCAATGTGGGGCACCTGGGTAGCTCAGCCAGGTAAGCATCTGATTCTTGATTTGGGTTCAGGTCATGATCTCAGGGTTGTGAGATCGAGTCCTGCATTGAGCTACACGCTGGGTGTGGAGCCTGTTTGAGATTCTCTCTCTCCCTCTCCCTCTGCCCCTACCTAAATAAATAAATAAATAAATAATAAAGTATCAATGCAATGTAATAACCTCAGTGATAAATTTCCATACAGAAGTAATTCTGGAGATGGGGTCTTCAGACCCAGGCATCAAGCCTTTAGGCACTTTTTTCTTTTTACCAACTTCAGAAAGTTTACTTATGACTCTACCATATTTTTTTCTTAAATATATTGTTATATTTTGTGTTATTATGGTTAAAATTGCACCGAACTATTCATTGTTAACGATGAATAAATTTTTTAAACTATTACTTTGTAGGCATTTCTGAAAACTGAATTCCTGAGAAAGGAGCCTTCTCTATTTAGCTTCCCAGAAGATTCCCATGAACTTAAGTTTGGGCACCATTCTAGAGAGTTTCTGTCAACTATTCCATTATTGGAAATTGATTTCCTTTCCCAGCATGTAGGGAAGTTAGCTCAGGTTATTCTTTTATCAGAAGGAAGTATTGAGCAAGCCAGTGTGAACCCTCAGAGACCTTCCTTTTTTTTTTTTTTTCTTCTGTTTTCTTTCTCTATCGTCTCTCAAAAATACGAGGAAGATGGCTTCCTTTCATTCCTTTGTTTTGGCATTGCATCGGTACAGCCCATTTCCCGAGGAAAAAAGAGGGCAGCAGACTGATAAAAAAGAAACCTTAACTGGGTTGCTTAGGGAAAGGTCTTCTGAGCCTCTGAGAGAGCAAGGCATGAAATCTCTGCCAACTGTTCGCTTCCCAGGTTCCTTTAGGAGCGTTGATCCAGAGTTCCAGCTGTCACCCTGCCCGGAACATCATGATCGGTCAAGAACACTCTAAGTCTAGCCAGACTGCCCACAGAAGAGGTTTGTGTTTTTTTGTTTTTTTTCTGGGGGGTGGGGTCATCACCTCTGAGCCTCATGGGTGGCACAGCCCCAGAGATAATGGTGCCTACATCAAGCCCATGCAGGCGGAGATTAAAGGACCCGGCCACCTGCTTCGTAATTCAGTCACTTGTAGAAGACAGACCACAGAGCAAGGAGGCTCACCTTACTTGGACTTACTTGGTCAGAATTCTCTCTCCCCAGGTCATACACTCTTTTACTAACACCACGATTTCTGTCAGGTTTCCAGATGAAAAAGTTAAGCCATAAAAAGTGTATGAAACTTACCCAGGGTCATTATAGATTTAAAATACCAGTGAATTAACACAAGGAGTTTGTTTGTTTATTTATTTATTTATTTTTCAGTAGGCTCCATGCCCAGCATAGAGCCCAATGCAGGTCTTGACTCTGAGATCAAGAACCGAGCTGAAATCAAGAGTCGGATGCTTACCCCACTAAGCCACCCAGGCGCCCCTAACACGAGGCGTTCAGAACCTGGAAATGTGAGCCAGAAAATGAAAGAAGCATCTAATCTGGCACCTTTAATTAATTAATTAGTGAGTTCATTTTTCTTTCTTTCTTTCTTTTTTTTAATTGAAGTATAGTTGACACACAGTGTTTGTTACAGTACTTTCAGGTACACAGCATGTGATTCCACAACTCTGCATGTTATGCTATGCTTACCACAATGGCACCTTTATTTTACAGATGAGAAAACGGCAGTCCAGACAGGCTAAGAATATTATCCAAGATCACATAGAGACAGAAACCTCTACTCTGGACAGCTATCACTTAGGCCACCAACTCTCAACTCTGGCTGCACATTAAAATTACCGGTGGGGAGGAGGGGAGCTTAAAATCCAAACAAACAAACAAAAACATAAGGACACGGATTCTCAGGATCCAGTACTAGGGATAGGATTCTGATTGGCTGGTGTGAAGGGAGGTCTGGGCCTCTGTGTTGTTGTTATTGTTGTTAAAGGTTTTATTTATTCATTTATTTGAGAGAGAGAGAGTTCAGGTAGAGAAATACTCAAAGGTCTAGCTCCTACAGTGTTTTGCTTGTTTGTGGTCAGAAAGCAACATCTGCCACCCAGATCCCTGGACTTTTCCCAGATATTCAGCAGACACTTATCCGGGGTTGGCCGGCTTCGCTGTGAGTAAACATGTGCTCTGGCTTCTTTTGTGCTGAATAATGGTTTCATAGGATCTAATTTCACAGGTAAAGTGCAGTATTGATCATTCTATTTTAGGATTTGGTACACAGATATTGGAGCAAGAATTGGTGAAATGCAACTTCAGGGAGAAATAATTCAGTTTCCCATGGAAATATTCTGCTTCTAAATTTGTAGGGAAATCAAATGTGTGAGTCAGGCAAGATTGTAATACCATTAGCTCTAAACTATTTAAATGACAAATAGGGTTATAAAGACAGGGTTAAATCTGGGACACTCACTCTTTAAGGGAGACTTCAGATGGGTGCTCCGCCTTGCAACAGAGCCCGGCAGATGGTAATTAATAGCATTTTCCCATAAGGTGGAATAAAATGAAAAAGATTTGTAAGTGCTTACCTCTTTACCCATGGAGAAGTGGTAAATAAAAATACCATTTATCTAATATTTCAAAGAGATGAAAATAAGTGTATTTTTGGATAGCAAAAATGTCAAAATTTTGCTTTAATCATTTTTTTGAAAATTCTTTAAAATATATTATCCATTTTCCCTACCATCTTATAAAAAGTGCACAGCTTTTTTGTGCTGATTTGGGGCTTAAATAATGGCAATTAGTTACAGGACTGTGTATAACGAAATAATACTCTCCAGCATTACTGACTTGTTTTTTCCCCTAAACTGAAACTAAGTGGCCCAGCCTACTGTTCTTTGAGTTCATCTATCTTTGCTGTTTCTCACAATCACTTCCCCTGATGCCTATGAGCTTATTTCTGGTGGTCTTGCCTTCTATTCTATTCTTCTTGCTTCGTCCCTCTGTTGAAGTCTGAGAATCTAGGTGACTAAGCTTGTTAGAACTGTTTTCAATATAAGAATAAACAGGTTCTGAGTGAAATAGTGGAGGATTCTTCTATGACTAAGGGAAAGAATCACATTGTCTTGATGACTTGTATTTTCACTCTTGAGAGTTCTTAGGCCCGAGGATAACATGATCAAATCAACGTTAGATTAGTGTGGTTTTACTGTATTTTGTAAGTAAAATTAATCTTGTTATCTACCCTGAAAATAATAAAATATCTAGGTCAAATTAATTATGCTTTTTAGTTTTATATTTGGCACCAAATTATAACCACAGAATACTCCTGAATTGGGAAGGCAGATATTCTTATTCCATGTTTTCAAAGAATGATATGATTGCTCAAATGGTTTACTGATTTTCCAAAAGCAAGCAAAGAGACTCAAACTTGGCTGTGTAGGTCATGGAAATTGAGGCCTCATCCCAGAAGAATTATATCAGAATCTCTAAACACTGCAGCCTAAGCATCAGCATTTTTTAAAAGCTGCACAGGTACCATTTTCAGTAGCAACAACATGTACCAAAGAGTAAAGAATAAATCTAACAAAAGATATGCAAGGCTCTTTACTACTGAACACTATAAAATTCTATACAAGAAAACTTAGGTAAGTATATCATGTACACGAGTAGGAAGAAGACAATATTCTAAAGTTGTCAATTCTCCCAAACTGATCGATATATTCAATGCAATCTGTATCAGAATCCCAGCAGGTTGGTTTTGGTATAAACTGACAGGTTAATGCTAATTAAAATGAAATGCAAAAAGCCATGTGTAATCAAGAGTATCTTGAAGAAGAACAAATCTGTAGGACTTACACTCAGATAGCAAGACCTATTATGAACCTATAATAATTAAGCCAGTGGTGGTATTAGTGCAAAGATGGAACAGAAAAGAGAGTCCAGAAACAGATGCAGACCTACATGGTCACCTGATTTATGACAATGGAAGGCTGTCACGAGTTGGGAAAGGTAAATAAAGCTGGGTCAACTGGACATCCAAATAGAAAAAAGAAATGTATCTTGACTCCTGTATCACATTACATGCAAATGATAATCCCAAGTGGATTGCATATCTAAATGAAGAAAACAGAAGAGTAAAACTTTCAGAAGAAAAAAGTAAGAAAATACATTTATGAACTTAGAGCAGGTAAAAATTTCATGAATTGACACTAAAAATACTAACTATAAAGAAAAAACTGATAAATCAGGCTACATTCAAGTTAAGAACTTCTGTCCATCAAAGCAAGGAGTTAAGAAAGTTTAAAAGAAAGCCCTAGAGTGGGGGAAGATAATAACAATACACAAATCCAACAGAGATTCATATCCAGTATGCATTAAGGACTCCCACAAATCAAGAAGAAAAAGACAGAAAATTCAATAGGAAATTGGGCATAAGACTAGAGCAGTAACTTTAAAACGGAGGTTATATAAATGATCAGTAAGTATAGAAAAAAGTACTCAACTTCATTAATTACCAGGGAAATGCACCTTAAACCACAAGGCAATATGACTACATACCCACCAAAATGGTGGAAATGACAGACACTCAATACCAAGTATAGATGAGGATATGGAGCAACTAGAACTCTTACACACTACGGGTGGGCATGGGTACCAGCATGACCACTTTGGACAACTGCTTGGCAATATCTACTAAAGCTGAACATACAAATGCCCTGTGATCTAGAAATTCCACTCCCAACAGAAATACGTCCCAACAGAAATTGCCCTATGTACACCAAAAGACATGTCCAGAAATGTTCACAACAGAGCTTAAAGCAGAACAGGAACCAATTATCCTTCAAGAGTGGAATTTTTATATTCACACAAAGGAACACTATAAATAGTGAGAATCAACATACTAACACTCCACACAGTATGGAGAAATCTCACACACAATATTGAGGGAAAGAAGCCAGACACTAAAGACTATATTCTGATTGTTCCAATTATATAAATGTCAAAAACAGCCCAAACTCATCTATAGAGTTTTTGTTTGTTTTATTTTTTGTATATAAAGGATTTATTTTAAATGTTTCATCTATAATGTCAGAACTCTGGAAAGTGTTCACCCTGTGTCAGGGCTAATTAATGCAAAGGGGCATAGAAGGAGCTTCTAAGATGTTAATAATGTTCTGTTTCTTGATGTGTATCCATGTGTATCCATCAAGCTGTACACTAATGATGTGGACACTTCTCTTTGCGCATGTAATATTCAGTAAAAATTAGAATAAATAGAAATCTCTCTGGGTGATTCTACTACGTAGCCAGAGTAGAAAACCACCTGTCTAGAGCTCATAACAGGTTTCCTCCCTTCTTCTCTTCGTTTCCTCCCTCCCTCTCTTCCTTCCCTCCCTAGACCCACCTACTCAAGTCTTCCTCTCCCTAACTCTGGCTCCAAAGTGTCAAGCACTGTCTGGGTACAAAAGATAAAGAGAGGAAGAAGCCATCATCTTGCCTTCAAGAAGCTAAATGTTTTCTCATCTATTAACTTCAGCCTGCCACCTGACAGTAAGATTCACCTGTCTACACTGCAGTTATTACAAGGTAAAGTTGTTACTAATTACAGCTGCCACAGATATCCTCATGACCCTCCTGAATAATTATAGTACTAGTACACAGGACATGACCACACCATGGGCAGACTCGATTGCAACAGGTATTAATTACATAGGATTGTATTGGGTACAATTTGACTCCAGGTGTAGCAGAGCATGTATAATAATGAACTGAATCACTGGTACCCACATGATGTTTCCGTTGTATCTGGCGCAAGGATCATTCCACAGCCAGTGGGATGGTCCTATTCCCAGTCAACACCACATACATGCTTTCCTGACCATAAATTTTGATAATCCTCATTTTCTTGCTCTGTCTTTTGCAAGCAGTGTGTGAAAATTAGACTCTCAACCCTTCTATTTGTTATTTCTTCTGCCTCTCTCAACACGCTCACTTTGAAATACACAAACAAACAAAAATAAGCAATGTTTCGCAGAATCTAGACTTTGCATTTTCAGAACACTTGTCCATGCTCAAATCTTTGTGCTCAGGTGCTTCCAATAACCAAGGTACCCAGCTGACATAGAAAGTCAAAGTCAGTCATCTTTATCTTTCACAGCACACTCTATCTTTCAAGAACATGGTCACTGATTATTTGACCATGGTCATTATGCCAAGGTTGCCTTCATAAACAAACAAAAGATGACCTACCCTTGGCCTGAATCCTGCCTTTAGTTTACAACCTCTCTGACTGTTATAAGCAGAAAATCCAAATACTCTGGTGGAACAGGGCCCTGAGAAGTTACCAATGACTTCACCCTTGGGCACAAATTCCTTTCTGCCTATACCTTCCCTTTAACCTAGATGAACCATCCTGATAAGAACACTTATAAGAACCCAGGAAAGGGGTGTTCATTAGTTCATTAGTTCACTGATTGCTACTTACCCATTCAGTCCCAGGCTATATGTGACTTTCCAGAGCAGCCTTCCCTTACCTTTCCAGAATAGTTTAGGTCCCCATATTATTAACTTTCACAGAATCATATAATTTTCTTTATAGCACTTAGTCCAGTTGCAACTAATCCATTTTGTAATTATTTGTTTCATTCACAATGGATCTCCAGCAGCTTGCACAATGCCTGGCTCATAGTTAGATGCTCAGTAAATATTATTGAGTGAATGAGTGAATGAATGAATGAATGAATGAATGAATAAGAGATTCCTATAATATTTTTTCAAGGTTGGAAACTTTTTTTCTTTTCTTCTCTAAGATTATTTTCTCTTGCTCTAAATAAAGTATGTCATCTCTTGCTCTGTCCTTCGTAGAGATGAACGGCAAACAGGTGGCCAGAAGCTCCCATGTCAGAGCTCTTCATATAATCATTAATCATGACAAAGATACTTATTCTAAAGGTTTTAGGTCTTAGTGATTTTCTCTGAAGGAGAGCTAGGTCATGGTGTCCAACTCAAAAAAAAAAAAAAAAAAAAAGGAGGAATAAGGAGTGAAGTCATCTGTATTGTCTTGATTAGCATTGGGACCCTGGTGTGTCTGAGATTTTTCTTGAGATATTGACTAAGTCCTTCCAACCTTCTAATCTTGGGTCTCTTCACAAATTATGAAACTGGATGGGATCAAACTAAGGGTACCCTGTTTACATGTATCTTTTTAACTTTATTCATTCATCCATTTACCAAATATTTTTTAGAAAATAGAATGTGCTTAGTCTTGTGCTAGGCACTAGAGACCTAGCAGGGATAGCGAGAAATAGGGTCCTGCCTTCAAGGTCCAGTCAAGACTGGGGAGAAAGGGTGGTTACAGAAATCTTTCTGGTATAGGAGTTGCCAAGATCAGTGATTTAGCACCTATCCTAATCAGCTGCAGGGCTTAATAAACAGAGATTGCTGGACTAGACCCCCATTTTCTGATTATCTGAGGGAGCCTGAGATTCTGTATTTTTTTCACAAGTTCCCAGGTGATGCTGATGCTACTGATCTGGGGACCATACTTTTAGGGCCACTGACCTGGATGAAATGGAATATTAAGTTAGAACATAGTTAGACTTAATAAATATTTGCTGGATGGATAAATGAATGGATAGATCAATCAGCCAATCAGTTGAAATCCATCACTACATCAATAGCATAAAACCCTAGTAAAGGAGGCCACAGAAATGGATTTTAAAGTGGTTTATTTATTGCAAAATAATGAAAGACACTGCCCCTTCTCTCCCTGTGGTCCCTAACATGACTCATCACTAACAAATGGTATGGCTGGAATTAATCAGGCTGCTTTTCCTATTTATGTCTTGCTCTACCTGGAGTTGCAATGGGCATTGCCTCCTCTAGAGTGTAATTTGGGCTGACTCATTTCCCAAGTCACTGATAGAAAGGTCAGCATGGCTCCCGTTTACAGCCGAAGGCATATGAGGAACGATCAATCATAAGTTGCACATCAGAGAGATTAGCGTCCTTCACTTGTATTCCTTCTTGGCCACCTTGCCAAGAATCCAGCAGGTCACTTCCAACTAAAGTTTAAAAACTCACATTGGTATATGTCTGTGGATGGAATATGCAGTCAGCAGCATAGAAATTACACTAGTATACGGATATCTGGGTGGCGCAGTCAGTTAAGTGTCTGACTCTTGGTTTTGGCTTGGGTCATGATCTTAGGGTGGTGAGATGGAGTTCTGCGTGGGGCTCTGCGCTGAGCATGGAGTCTGCTTGGATGTCTCTATCCCTTTCCCTCTGCCCCTCCTGCTCACACACGCTCTCTCTCTAAAAATACAAAAGTAAATCTTAAAAAAAAAAAAAGAAAGAAATCACACTAGTCTAATAGAGAGTACTTAAGGGCCTAAGCTTTGTTTGCATTCAGACAGAGGTGGGTGTAAGTCCTGATTCTGTCACCTAGGAGTTAGGTGATCAGCAACCCTAATCCTCAATTACTTTGTCTCTAAAACCGGCATAATAGTAACAATGAACTCATGAGGTTGCTGCACATAATGTGCATAACGTGTTTAGCACAATACTAACTTCATATTAACCATTCGACCCATTTTAGCTAGCACTGTTACTCATTAGCTTCTCAAACAGTTTTCATCTATTAATACTTTTATACATTATCTTTTGTAAATAACAAACTTAGATTTGGCATGTACCCTTCGATTGCCTTTAGACTGGGTCTAGAGGAAGAATTTCACTGCTTGGATTTTCAATTCTGAGCCAAGGAATGGAGTGATTCATATGCAGTGAACTTCTTTTTGCCACATAGTATAAAGATTTCTACTCTGGGCCAAGATTCATTCCCTGCTAAAGGTACCAAGAAAAAAAGCTGTAGAAGAAAATCACTGTCTTCCTTATAATCAGCTTTAAAAGGTAAAGATACAATACTTCCAGTTTCCCTCTCCCTGCCCCCAAATCTTTTCCTGAATGGAGCAGTATTACCTAGGATATGAGCAACCTGAATGAATATTGTTCCATATCAGCCTGGGGGTCAAACACCCCTGATTTCCCCTCCTGGTTCAGCCACTACAAGCTGTGTGATCTTGGAAAACTCACTTAAGCTCTGTAAGTCTCTATTTTTATTATTCTTAAAGTAATAATATTACTAATAAGTATTGTGAGGATTAGATCAATCTGTTTTCCAGTACCTGAAAAATAGTAAGTGCTACATAAATGTCAGGTATGTGAACTCTTAGCATCTTATTCTGTTATGTGACCCTCGTTTTAATATTTCTGGATTTGTTGAGGGAGTCCATGCCCTTCAGTATTGGAATGGTTTCAATTATATCCCCTTTCAACCTCCTCTTTTTTAATATAAAAGCCCTAATCCTTTTAAAGAGCCCACATCTCTTTCATCCCTTTCAATGTTATAGTCGCCTGGCAATTTCTCCTACAGCTGCTTCTTCAGTCTTTCTGGCAATACTAAATAAGACCTTTCTAAGGTAGGCCTTTCATCTACCCTGCCAAATACAGGGCCTTCTCCATAATAGGCACTCGATATATATTTGTTGAATAGATGAATGAATAAATGCAGCCAAGACATTCAAAAGTAATCGTGGCATTAAGCTAAAAATAAGGCAGCTTTGTTCCTCTGTAGACATGCAATGGGGCTAAATTACCACATCCCCTTCAAAGAATTGTTCCAAATCAGTCACTCATAAGGAATTGTACAAAGCCCTATTAATCATAATGCTATTATAAAACACAAGGGTGGGAAAGGGGACTGTCTCCTCTGCATTAGGCGCCTTTTGGTTATTACTCTGGCCAAAAATCCGTATCACCTAGACAGAGCCAAGATCAAAAGGAAAACACCTCAGCTCACATCTCCAGGTGCCTTTGTTGACTGAAAATTGGCAAAAACCCAACTAGTCTGGAATCCCATGGACTGCTAGTGAGCTTTTGAAAAGGTGTATTAGATCATTTTACTCTCCTGTTTAGAGCTATCCATTGACATTCTGTGACACCTGAAACCCAGACTCCTCAAGGATCCTGCTTACCTTTTTGCTTAATTATCATTGTCTCAGAGAGCCAGCCCCTCACCCCACGCCCCATCTATCCCTTAAGACAGAAGCCTGCAAACCTGTTCTGTGAAGAGCCAGAGAGTGAATATGTCAGACTTTGGGGACCATCCCATCTCTGTGCCAATTACTCAACTTTGCCATTGTTGTAGGAAAGCAGCCATAGAAAATACATAAATTCATGACTGTGGCTGTGTTCCAATAAAATTTGGAACTTACAAAAGCAGGTGGCTTTCCGGATTCAGCCTGTGGGCTATAGCATGCCAACCCCTTCCCTAAGATAAGACTCCTTCCATAACTCCCAATACCTATATCCTGCATTTGGTTGTTCACCTTTGTTACTTCTCTGGTTCCGTCACTAGAATATGACCTTCACGAGGACAAGACTTTTGTTTCGTTGACTGCGATGTTTCCAGCCCCTAGGATATTTCCTAGCACATAGTGTATGTTCAGTTGAATGAATGATCTCATCTCCTATGACTTTTACTGTCACTCACCGCTCTGACTTTCCTTCAGTTCTCAGGACATTCTAGATTCATTCTTGCTTTCTGGTCTTTGCACTTGCCTTTGCCCTCAGCCTGAAGCATCCTTCCTCCTTGCTTTTCATGTCCACCTCTTCCATTCATTTAGTTCTCAGATCTTTGAAGTAGCCTTTCCTGATCATGCTAAACAAGTTTCTCAGAAGCTTCAGGGGCTATTTTCCTCATAACACTTAGTAAGAAGTGGAATTGTGTTTTGTTTTTTGTTTGTTTGTTTGTTTTTGATTCCTGTTCATTGTCTCTCTTGACTCCAGAAAGTTGATCAGCCTCCTTAAAGCCTAGAAAAGTGTATGACACATAGGAGGTTTTCAATAAAGATGTGTCTAGAATAGTGCTTTTCAAACTTCAACACCTAAAGACATGAAACACCTAAAGACCTTGTTAAAATGCAAATTCTGAGTTAGTGGGACTGGGACAGGGCCTTGAAATCCCGTGTGTCTGACAAGCTCCCAGGAGATACTGATGCTGTTGGTCCATGGACCACACTTTGACCAGGGAGAGTCTAGTGAATATTTTTGACTGCCTCACCTCTAGGGCAGGAAGTGGACTGTAGGCTGAGGATCCTTCAAAACACATTTGAGATGTTTGCCAGCCTGAGCCAAAGATCAAAGTGAGAGACCAATTCCATCCTTAAAAGCCAGACCCAATGTAAAATGGTAAGGACAGATTTTCCTGAGTCACTTAAGTGGTTTTGGCCTCAGGCACCAGGTCTTCAATGAAGGGGAATTGGCAACATTCCCCATATTAAATTCACCTTGAAAATGCTGAATCATCCATGGGCAACCGAAATGAATCTGTCTTCATTCTGTGTTCAGTTATGTCTCCATTTCTTTCCACCACCCTATTGCATACATTAGGGGAGTTACTTGCTCTACGCCTCAATGTGGTAACCCTGAGAGACCTCCTATTTTTGCAGAGCCACAGATCATGCTGCTAGTGTAAATGGTGCTGACTTGACCTAAAAGAGAACTCCCCACCTCAAAACTGAAAGGGAATGTATCCAACAGGGAAATATGATATTGCAGAGTGATTAAGAGCTGTTGTCTAGAGTCTGATTACCATCTAAACTCTGCTTGACCTGGAGCACAGTACCTACACTTTTAATGCCTCTGTTTCTTCCTCTGAAATGGGAAGTAATAGTACTTGATGTTCAGCATTGTTGTGATAATTAAGGGACACAATTCTTGTAAAGAATTTGGCATAGTGCATGACACATGTGAATATTAATTAATAATAACTACAATTCTTATTCTGCTTCACCATAAAATATTGTTATTATATTTATTGAAAGTTATCTCACGCATTAGAATTTGAAAAGTAGCTTGGCATGGAATATTTAACACAATTATTTTAACATACCAGTTAAGACATAGGATGCTTACTGAGTACCAGGCAATATATTAAGAGCTATTTTATCTCATTTAATCCTAAAAATAAATCTGTGAAGTAGATATTGGTTTCTCCATTCTGTAGATGGGGAAGCTGAGGCTTCAGATGGTCAAGAGGTTTGTTAAAGTTTACCCAACTAGCAGGTTTGGAGCAAAGATTTGAGCCCAGGTTTGGCTGACTCCAGGGCTCTAGCTATGCTCTACCACCTTGCTGGTTATGCCATACATGTAAGTATAGATTTAGATATCTTGGATCTTGAACAGGAGATCTTTCCATTACACCACCAACTCTTGGGGTGCTTTTCTATTCTGTAAGTGAGAAAGTCTGTATAATGATCATTAAACATACTTTCAAGTCTAGCAACTTAAGCTTCTGAGCTCTATTCTGATGGGTTTTGCCAGCTTGTTTTCCATTTGTTTGTTTGTTTAATTGTTGTCACTGTAGACATGTCCTGTTTGACAGAGCTTTGGCCCAATGAATACTGTAACTTTAATCCTCAAGAATGCTCCTTGATGGCCATACTATCCCTTATGTTCTAGTTATCTATTGCTAATAATTAGCAACCATATCAAAATTTAGTAGTATAAAACAACAGCAGATTCTGTGTGTCAGGAATTAATTTGGAAAGGGCATAGCAAGGGCAGCTCTTCTCTGCTTACAACATCTAGGGTTCCCTAGGGTTTGGGGATGACTCTATTGTCTAGAGGCTGGAGTCATCTAGCAGTGTCTTCACTCACATGCCTGGCACTTGGGCTGGAATGAATCAAAGGCTGGACTCAGCTGGGACCATGGACCAGAGTATCTATATGTGGACTCTCCATGTATCCTGGGCTTCTCACAGCATGGCAACTCAGTACTGAAAGCATTATCCCAAATGGGAACATTTGCAGAACAAGTGTTCTCTCAAATCATCAGACTCATACTTGAGAGTCATATGATATCACTTCCTTTGAATTCTATGATACAAGTGAATCACTAAGAAATGCCCAGTTTCAAGGGGAGGGGAAATAGATTCTACCTCTTGATGGAGGAAACAAAGCCACAGTGCAAAGAACATGTGGGATGGGAGATATTGTGTCAAACATTGGAAAATACAATCTGCTGCAATCTTCAACTCCATACTTTCCCTTTTTCATCATACTTTGCAGGAGGCCAAAAGCTTCTCTGCTGTCCTCAAATGATCTGGAAATGAGGAGAAAAAGAACTTACCCAATTTCTTGAATACCTTCAGAAAAAAATTACCCTTCCATATGTAGCATGTCTTCAATTTGCAAGCAAAGTATTTAATGGAGGCTTTTGGAGTTATCAAGATGTCTTTGTTAGGAACAACCAAGGGGTTCCTAAAGTGAGAAAAATTCGTATGGAAGAATTTTAATGAATAACTCTATTTATTTGCAACTTTACTGTTACAACATGCATATAATCCTTACAACATAATGAGGTAAACAATATTCCAAGTTCTCTATAATAAGAAAAAAATTGAGGCTTAGAATCACCAAGTAACAGTTCAAGTTTTACCGAGATAGGAAGTAGTAGAGCAAGGATGCAGGCCCAACTCTTTTAGACATCCATAGTCATTCAATGGTAATCTGATGATCCTCCTTGGAGCATTTAGTTTCAAGCTCTTTTTTAATCAGGACTCTTCTTGTTTCAGGTGACAAAAATAAAACTAAATTTAACTCACATAAGTTGCAAATCATGCCAGTTATAGGAGCTTCAGACATGGCTGGATCCAGGAGCTCCAACAATGTCCTTAGAGTCTATCTCTCTCCATCTCTTGGTTTTGCCTTCTCTTTTGATTTTAGTCTTAAGCAGCCTTTCCCCATGTGGTGATAAAGATGGCCACCACCAATTACAGGCCTATATATTATCACTTGAGCATAGCCAACAGGTGTTTAGCTTCTCTTCACTACAAATTTGAGAAAGTGTCTCTTTTATTTCTTATCTGGATTAAATTTTAATTCATCTCGGTTGGATCACAAATCCATTCGTGAATCAATCACCTGTGGGCAGGGAGTTGAAATAAGATGGTTGGCTGGTCTAAGTCAAACCTTCCCAAGCAATATAGACTGTGCACGGGGGAGAAGTGGATTCCTAAAGGAATATCAGCATGAGTATACAATGGCAAAATAATGGACACTGGGCAGGCAAAAACATCAGGTGCTGACTACATCCTCATTTTACAGATGGATAATCTTGTAGTTGGCAAGACTGATCCTTATTCCATTTTTATCAGTTCTTTCCCTCTGGCTCCCAGTGTTCTATTATTGCATCTGTTCCTCCTTCCTTAGAGGAAAAGAGTTGACAAATTTATTCACACTAAGGTGTGAGTCACTCAATCACCAAAAATCCTTGCATTCTAGTTTCTATAATGAAAATTCACTCATTTGACTAATATCTATTGAGCGTTCACTATGTGACAGGCCTGTGCTAGGTAAGCACTGCAGAGGTAGAGGTGAAATAAGACAGGCAGGCCTTACATAGACTCAAGTATGTACTAACATTGTAATGGGAAAAGTAAGGTATATTTTCATTTTTAAAATATTATGGTCATTAGGGAAAGGCCAAATACTCACGTATTTTCAAATTTGAGGAGGTCATAAATATTGCTTAGAACTGCTTTCTAACCTCCAACTCCCAGAGCTCTGATTCAGCAGGTCTGGAGTAAGACCCAAAAATCTGAATTTTAATAGAGCACTCCCAGGTAATTTTGATGAAGATGGCTCAAGGACTTTACTTTGAGTTCCCATTGGTTTAACCCAAACGAATTATTCTCCAATGACTATGTTTCTGAAATATAGAAATCTCTGAATCTCTCCTGAAAAAGAGAAATCTTGGAGCAAGGATGCCTTTCCTTTCAAAACATACTGCATAAGCAACATCTAATCTGGTCTTTTCATAGAGCAGCCACCCCCACTTCCTGTATGTTGAGATCTGCAAAGTGGATAAATGATGCTGTCTGTGCCCAACCCATAGTACCAGTCTTTTCACATTAACAGCTGCTTCCTGTGAACATCTGAGCCTCTGTCTAAGGGTTTTTTGTCTGGCTGTGGGAGCACACTTGGCCCATGCATGTCCAGGTGGAAGATTGGAGAATAAATACCCCTAAGAAAGCTATCAATCAACATCGGTTGGGGAGTTGGTAGATCCACACCCCAGCTTCCTTCCTCTCCATTGGGGTACTTGAATCATATTCTAACTGTCTCTCAGAGTTCCCCCAAAGCACTAAGCTCCAGTTGTCCACAGTGGTGATTGGCTTGTGAAGTTTCCCTTCATCGGCTTTCTTCCTGATCCTGTCCTCTAGGAGCGTTCCCTGTGATCACTTCCTGTATAAATGAGCAGTCCTCTAATCCTTGGCTCAGAGTCATCCTCTTGGGAAACCCAAAGCAAACACCCATGTATGTCTAATTGTAAAAGTTATGTGCTCTGCTTGCATTTTTCTTAGAAATATTAAGGGCTGACAGTTGACTTCAGGTTACATCAAAGAGGTTCCAGTCAAGTATCTGAAAGAATCAAGTGAGGGCTTAAATTAGAATGGATTCCTAAATATCTGACACACAAACGAGTACATATACCTTCAGTTATCAAGCACAAGATGGAGACCTTATTACTATTACTATTATTATTATTATTTTTACCCTTCACTCTGAAAACAGACTCAGCCCAAGTGTTAAATAGTTAATCCAAAGAAGGATATGGATACGGAACAGACTGATGTTAAAATGTTATTGTACTAAAATAGTCATAGAAAGTGCAAAGAGTATGTTTATTGTGCAGAATGCATCCAAGCATGATTAGATGTTTGGCAGAAGAGAAACTAGGAAAGAGTGGAAAAAGCCGAGCAAAAACCAGCCAGACCCAAAGAATTACTCGAAAAGTGAATGAATAGAAAACTTCTTGGGATTTGAATGTTGAATAACTGGCATCTCCCTTCTTCATCTACTCGCAAATGGTAACAAATCATTCTGATGATAATTGCAGCATGTATCTATTTATGACAAGCTGATGGACATGGAGATCATTCCATTTTGTGTTCTATTGATTACCCCCCAAACTAATTCATAGGTTCTCAGAAGAACCAAAAACTAAAGAGTAACACCAATGCTTTCTTCCCTGACCTAAAGAGAGAAAGAAAAGAAAACTATTTGTTGAAGAAACACAGAAGAGGGAACACACATTTATTCAGAGAAGAAGGCTGTAGGCTAAATTAAATACAGCTGTTCCCCTGCTTTTTGAAAGTTCATGTTAAGCCACTTCACTTTTACAAAAGACCTACATTAGTACCTGTTTTCATTAACTGAAAGAAATCTGAAGAGGATTTTCACCTTAACGAGAAAAGGTGAAAAACAAAAATATCATTCAGCTTATGTTTTGCAGTGAGTGCTTATAGACAGGTGTCACCCCACACACAGAGAGTGGTTCCAGCGAGCTCGTTTCCCAAAACCACACTCAGCGTCTCAGCATCATGCCACCATAGCTTTGACTTGTGTCTGTGAGCATCTGTGCTTCATCTCGATTTATTTTGTGCATCCATTAGAAAGATGCATCCTAAGGCATCAGAAAAGCCTAAGAGAGGGTATTTTGAGGGTCTAGGAATGCTCAATAATTTTTCCATAGAAATTAATGGTAACTGCTTCTTTGTTTTGCACCATTTCAGCTTAGGAAAGTTTTCATAGGCATGCTCTACTTTTGGATAGTGGGGGAAACCTGTATACATATATGGGTTGGGGGAAGAGCTAGGAGAGCTCTTTCTGACAAACATTCAGAATTTATGTTCTCTGTTCTTGTGGTAACTACCAGGGAGAGATCAGTTTAGAAATTTGTTTTCAGTTCTACAATTTAGACCTCCATTGAGTTGTAGAGGAAATCACACAGTTGAAAAGCTCCTGAAAACAATTTTGCTGTATTTTTTTCCTCGGAATTTTACATAATGCTACTCTTCTGAAACCATGTGTTAGATATTTTCAGAAATCTTATCTATAAAGTTCTTCTTCTACATTTAATTGTAACAAAACCAACTATTTCAGTAGGATTCTTAGTTTTCAAGCAACAGAAATTGATCAGGTCCATCTAACTAACGCACAAAGTAATCCATTGGAAGTGCTAAGGAGAACTTTCGGATTCGAGGGAAAGGCCGAAGAGCCAGACAGAAAAAAAGGCTACCAGGAACCAGTGATCTTCTGGGCACCTTGGGAGCAAGAACAAATTGGCCAACTCATCAGCCACCACAGCTGGGATGAACCAGCTCCAAATGTTTTTGCTGCCTTCACGGTACTCCATTAAAGAATCAGAATACTGGGAAACAAAGTGTAATTGTTCAGCTTGGGTTCCAGGCCCCCCTCTTGGCAAGGGGAGGACGGTGTACCTAGAATGGCAGTTCTACCAAGATGGCATACAGTGGGGGAGAAATTATTGCCCCCAAAGAAAATTCGATACTGGAACCAGAAGAAGGGGAACTAGAGAGCCTGAGTGTCAGGCTAGAGGTATAGATTAGTGCTTACTGAGCTAACAAGCTTGTAAAAAGGTACCAGTGTTAGAGCAACTTACCTCACTACCTCATCATCTTACTATTTTGCTACCTTGTATAAAATATTTTTATAGCTCTAATGACTGTCATACAGCCATTAGAATTTTTTTTTTGGAAAGACCACTTTTGAAGGATGCCCCCCTCTCACCACTAATTCACGTTTGTCCCCAGCCCTGAAGCTCCCTATCCTTTCTCATTTATCCCTTCAAGCTCTACATATAGAGGCAGCCCTGCCAACCTGCTCACCTCTACTGCTGCATATGGTACCTTAACAACTCAAGTGTGAGGGACAAATTGTGACTCTCTGAGTTCTAATACACGAACGTGTGCTAGGAATTTGATATCATATTCTTGGTGTTGAGTATTTTACATCTGTTTCCCCCTCTGTGCAGGTAGACACTATATTATAAAATAAGAAATAATGATGGTAATACAGCGGCCCTTGAGAGCCCAGTGGCATGTACTCCAAAGCCTTTGAAAACCACCAAGTTCTCAGATAATCTCTTTGAATTATATTTTCCCCCACAAAATGCAGTAAAGCATAACTGAGAAACTATAAATAACCCCTCAGTCTTTAATGATTCTATAAATATGGGACTAAAGTCATTTATAAAGCCATTAAAATAAATACCGGTTGGAGCACTCACTGAAACAATTTCACAAATCATTTTTTTCTTGTTTTCCTAGAAAGTGTAGAGATCTGACCCACTGCTGAGTTTGACATTTTCTTCTTTGATGTTTCCAACACATGTAACTTCCAGATAAGAACTCCTAATTTTGTAAACCTCTTCATGTCCATCCATCAGTGCTGGAAGGGGGTGGTAGATAAGGGGTGGGGCTCAGGAGTATGACTTCCCAGATTAAAATCCTGGCTCCGCCGGTTAGTACTGTGTAAATCTGACAAGACCTCTTTTCAGCAAGCCTTGTTTTCCTCCTCTGTAAAATGGTGTAATGACACTAATTGATATGTGACAATTCATTTTAAGCCTTTAGTGTCTGGTACTTCATAAATGCTCAATATACATTAACCACTTCTTTTTAAAAACTTCTTTAAAGTAATGACACCAGGAAAGCAATTGCTTCTGCAAAGATGGCTAGAGAACAACAAAGCTCCTTAAACTATATATGCTTGGGGCTCAGCAAGTTTCATTCACTAGCTAGGGGACTCATTCCCCCACACAATTCATATTTGTATCTTAGAAAAATTTAAGATTTTTTGATAGGATTAACCTTTAGAGTCCCTTACAAATAACGGAAATACTAAATCCATATGCACCAAGGATCTAACGCAGCTTTGACAAATAACTGGGAAGTGAAATGGTAAATGTTCGGAAGGAACATCCTTGAAATGTCATTGGGCTTTGTGACACAGACAAAAGCATACTAAAGTCTGTAGCAAAGTAATTCCAAACATAACTGAGCTACAGAATGCTGTACATAAAATTGTATAATCCTTTGAGTGACTTCTTAGAACTTCAGGGTTAATACAGGACCGATTAAATAGTTCAGCTCACTAACACAGTCATCCCATAATGATACCGTAGAGTTTCCCAGGAAACATGTCAGCATTGCTTCAGTGGAGGCAGAGCATGAAAAATAAATCAAAGGCCCATAATTTTCGGTCATGTGAGAGAGTTAGCTTCGAAATATCATGGGAAACCCGTTATTACTATTGCCTTGTTGTGACTTAATTCAAAGCAACCAAATTCCATGAACACATGGAGAAAAGGCACAGACTATATATGTGTGGTATAGAAGGGGTGGTGTTCCCCTGTGAAGCAAAAGGTATGCAGCTGAGAGTTAGATGGACACTGAATGGAACACTTCCCTGCCCCACGGACCAGAGGCCTGGCCACGTGACTCACTTCACCCACAGAACGTGGACGAAGGAAACCGAGGCCCCTCGTATGTTAGCATGTTTTGGCTTGTTCTCCTGAACTCCTGCCATTCCTCACAAGAGGAACATCCCTAGGGAGGCACAAATCCAAGCAGGATGAGCAGAACTGAACCCAACTCGTAGCCTGGAGGGAGCCAAACCCAGTCAACCCACAGCACAACAAAAACCATTCCAGCTGATCCTCAGGCCCACAGGCAAGAAAAATAAATGCTTATTATTGAGCACCACTGAGTTGCAGGGTGATTTTTTAATGCAACACTGCTGAACAGTAGTTGACAGAGTAATAACGATAGCTAATACCAATTGGGTCCTCACCTTGTGCGAGGCACTGAACTCAGGACTTAACATTCATGATTTGTTCTAATTCTTAGACAACCTAGAGGGGTGGGAATTATTCTCCTCTTTAAAAAAGTTAAGTGATTGACCCAAAGACACATGATTAGAAAATGGCAGAATGGAGATTCAAATCCAGGGCAGTCTGATTCTTGTGCCTGGTTCTCTTTCATTGCACTCCACCAGCCCTCCTATGTGTTCACTGATGTCAGGGCTGAAGGGCCAAGACCACCTACCTCTGCTGGTCTTGAATTCATTTGTCTATGAAGAGATTTACTGAGTACTTTTTATATACTATGCATTGAGCCTGGCATACAATAAGCACTCACTGCTTAATGTAAGTTAGTGATTATTGGTTTTACCATGTGAATATGTAAAAAAAAAAATAAACAATGAGATCTTAAAACAATACAGGGAGAAAAATAATGTGGTTCAATGAATAACATATTTGATATAACTAAAGAAATCACTTCCAGTTTTTCATGTTAAATGATTGATTTCCACCAAGTAAGATCTCAGAGATTAAATTTTATTATAAGAGCAGATAAATTTATTTGAAACCTAAAAATTTTTTTAATTTTAATCATATCAACTTTCTCATTGGCAGCTTTTATATTCTAAAATATCTGTTGGACCCTAAGTTTGTTTTAAAAACAAACAAACAAAAAATCTTCCAAAACAGTATATAATTCTATCTCCTATCCTTTTACATGGGGAGGTATTACATGTAGACCAGAATATTTCTAGATTGAAAAAATAATGCCTCTACCTCCAAAGTAATATGCTAGGGTTATACAAGGAAGATGTTCTCTCTTTGCGTATTGTCAAAGTTTCACATATTTTAAAGAGTTAGAAAAGGCAAAGTATTTTTTGAACAACTACTAGATACCAGATAGTAATATAAGTTCTGAGAATTTTAACACTGTTTAATAAAGCACCCCCATTTTACATTTAAGGAAGTGTCAGAAAGTATTCACATGTCCCTGACCACACAGCTGGGTGTGGAGAGTTGCAACTTAGAATCAAGTTTCTTCTAATTTAATGAATCAGGCATCTTGTTTTGCCAGAATCAGGTCAGAACCGGAAAAATGGCAATGGCTGCTCTGTACCTGGAGCCACAAATGCAAACACCTACAAAGGCCATTCAGGTAAAGTAAAGAGGTGAAGGTGGCAGGGGTAAGAAGGCAGGAAGTGATGACAGCTGTGGTAAGATGGAGAGCATAGCCCCTGGGGCAGTCCCTGGTGGCTGCCCACCACAGTCATTCCTGACACCCTCTCTCCTTGCTAACAGAACCCTGACTTCATTCAGGTCATAGCATTCTCAAGGCTGGGTGATGAATCAGGATTGGTGCAAACCAATCGTGGTAATCTCAATATCCTTTGCTAGCAGGTAGGCGTGGCTATGTGGCCCAGCTCTGGCCAATGAGGTCCAGGGAAAGATGTCTAGGAGGCTTCTGGGAAATGTTTCCCTTCCTTGAAAAAGAGATGAATGGGCAAGGACCACTCCTCTGAATGACTTCTTTCCCTTCCTGCTGGTATTATAGGGAGGAAGAGAAAATGCCACTACACTGAGGATGGCAGCAAAAGATAGGAAGATACTGTTGTTAAGCTCTTGAACGAAATCTAAACAAGCCTTCCCTCAGACTCCTTGTTAAGCAAGCAATACAAGTTCATACGGTTTAAACCTTTATTACTTGCAGCAGAATGCATTCCTGACTGACTGGTCTATGTCCCAACGAAAGAGGTAGCTGCTGTTCAGCTCCCATCAACTACCAAATGTGGGAATGTGGGCCCAGCGTCACCACCTCTTCCAATAAGATTGAAAACAGTATTTTTTTTTAATGTGAAACCACCTGTTTTTAAAATAAAGGAAACTAAATCAAATTATTAAAACATTATGCATACCAAATGGAACATACCTTCAGGCCAATTGTGAGAGCTACAATTCGGCAGTTCTTGACAGCTGTGTGTATCAAGTTAGCAAACTCTGTCTAAATTAACTACCCATTTTGCTGGCTGGTCTTATAGGAAACTCACAAAAGGACCATCAAAAAGCAGTTATTATGTGAGCACTGAATCCTGCAGATTTAATAAACCAGATTTGCCTTCCTAGACTCAAGAAGAAAAGGAATGGCTTCTCCATAAAACTGGCCTTGGATTTAAAGAGAAAGTTGAATTGTTAGGTCAGAGAGAGGACTGAATCTGTTCAGACATTTCCATGGGTCTGCTTTCCAAATTGATTTGTCATTCCTTTGATAAGATCTCAGAAACTTATTGCAGAGCTACTTGGAGCTCAGGGTTCATGCAACACTCATTAAAAAAGGAAGAAAGTAAGACCCTTTCTATGACAATGATCAAACCAGGGACCTGCTGCTAATCTTGGGTTTATTGTATGGCTTTGGATACTGCCCCAGGTTGGATAAAAATAGCAGCAGTGCTAGGAACAACACCAATAAGAGCAATGGCCTACATCCAGTCTAAGCACTGAAATACTTGTCTATTGTGTTTATGTTGGGAAACTGCCCTCCTCTGCTCCATATGGTACCAACAGAACTGTACATTGCAGAGGCTTGCCTACTTTATACCTGCAAGGGTGAAGGATCAGATGCAGACCTAGTTGATCATCTTCTTGTGTGATTGATTGCAGAGATGGCATGTGACACAAACAGGGAAAATCAGAGTTCTTTTAGGATAGTTGATAGAAGGACAGAGAGACAGAGCCTCTTTTTATTCCTCCATCATCCTAAACTATAAAGAAGAAAGCTATGTAATACCAGATACCATGTAATCATCACAGATACTACACCTGTCTGAAAAAGAAGCCAAGTGATTTGTGTGTAGCCGAGAGCTGGGGAGAGAGGGTCCCTGACAGTAGTTTTAAATTTCTGAATCCATCTATGCCTGAAAAAAGTTTATCCCTTGGACATTCCAATTAAGTAAACCAATGAATTCCTGGAGAAATATTGCTTAAAAGTCAGAACAAAAAGTACCAGTGTGCTGAGAATATGGAACAACTAACTGTAAACTATAACTGAGTGTCTAGAATGAGTGGAAGACAATTTTAATCCATAGGCTGGTCAGAAAATTCCCAGTGGAAGGACGAGGTGTGTTTATAACAACCAAAACAAAAAGAAGTCATGCAGAACGTAGAGATGACATATGGAATAAAAAAAAATCTCTGCTCCCTACTCAAGAAGTGACCTTATTTTGAATTGTTGTCTTCTGTTTACTTCTTTTTATCCCTACTCCCTCCAAATGAGGTGTATATTCTGCAGACACAAAGGGCACAAACTCCAGTGGATGATGCTTTGCAGACAGGCATCTTGCAGGCCAGGAAAAACCTGTGTTTTTCTTCAGCATTGTTCCTTGTTCATCGTTAAGAAATTATGTTATTTTACTGACAAGAAGGAATACACATCTTATTCATTTTGAACACAGGCTTGAGTTGAGTCAGATCGATGTGTTTGGAGTCTCAGCTCTACCCATGACTAGCTGTGATACTTAGGTTAAGTTACTTAAACTCCAGGAGTGTCATTTTTCTCAGGGGTAATAGGGGTTGGGATGAGCATTACACAAGCTATTGTATATAAAAGTGCCCAGCCCAATGCCTTGCACTTTCTACAAATTCAAATCAAGAAGTGTCTGACTCTTAGTCCTGTTTTCCTCCATTATCTGTTTTTGCTCTCAGATGCTCAAACTCTCGGTTTTCTTTTCCTGTTATTTCTCTGTTTATCAGTGTTTTCTCCAACCATGTGTCTTTGTTTTCCTCTCAAAATATAGCATAATGGAGAACAGAGTGATGTTCAATAAATCCCCTATCCCAACTTATGCCTTGAACTCCCACATTGTATCTTTAACTGCTTCCTTAACATTTCCACTTAGATATCCAATATGTAAGCATCTCAAATTTAACACAGCCAAACTAGAGTGCTTGATTTCCTCCATATCCTCAGTCTTCCCCACCTGAAGAAATGGCACCACCATCGACCCAATGCCCAACTGAGTTTGCTCTTCTATTTCATCTCCTTATGCAAATAATCAATCAGCAAGTCCTACTGGTCACCTGCTAAATATATCATATACTCTATATTTGTCCCTGACTGGCAATGCTCTATCACCCTAGTTAAAGCCACCATCCCCTCTTCTCTGGTCTCCTAGAGTCTCAACTAGTCTATTACTGAGTTCAGAGTTGTCCTAAATTGATTATCATGGGACATTCCTGATAAAGACAAAACTGATCTCCAACATAATGCCTATTTTTCTCTTGGAAATCTTTAAGATCCTACTCAATCAAGGAGAATTCACTGCAAGCTAGAAAAGTCAAAGCACTGTGTCATGAATTTTCCCAATTCAGGGCAAAATCTAGGAATTCTTGAGAATCAGGAATTTGAGTATTATACTGGAAGAGCATGAGCTGACATCCCATGGCAGCAGGTCACAAGCTTAGCCACTCTCTCTCTAGGGTTAATTTCCTACTCCTGTAACACTAGGAGGGAAACCTGGCTTCCTAAGCTCATGAGAAGTTCATGGGAACCTGGTGAATTAGACTCCTGTGAAGTTCAATCAATCACAGCCGAAAGTCCTGGGGGGCGGGGAAGGCAGCAATTAATCTCAGGTTTCTACTTCTCAAACCAAACAAGAGCATCTAGGCTACTGGATTACTAGGCACAGAATCTTGACAACAATTATAGATAGGTATCCTTTAGGAACATTAATATTCAGTTGAACCATATAAATTGCCATTTTTGTAGGTCAACCTAATAATAATAGCTAATGTTTATTTCTTACTATGTGTTAAGAACTATATGAAATGCTTTATGTGCATTGTATGAAAGGGCTTAGCATAATTAAAATGATTCACAATTACTGGCATTAATTATGATAGTTAATAATGTATCACTCAATCCCACAATAATCCTACCAAATATTATTATCCCATTTTACAGAATAGGAAACAGTAAGAGAGGTCGAATACTTGCCCAAATCCAAACTATGAAAATCTACTAAATGGTAGAGTCAGAAATAAAGAATAAATATAAAAGTCTTTCAGTTTTTAAGTGCTATGAGTTACTGCTTTATTGAGTGCCTACTATATATTGGGCACTTAGAATACACTATTTCTAATTTCCACAAATATGCATGTAAAATAAATATCATTCCCATTCTGAAGAGAAGGTAACTGAGCCTCCAAGATGTTAAGTGCTCTAAAGCCAGATAATACATGGCATAGCTGTGATCTAAACCCAGAGCTGTTAGATTCCATAGCACTTACTTATTTTCAGTATGTCAAATTGGATTTCATATATGAAAGAAACTGTTTTGGGGGGAAGGGATACACACACGTGCATATGCATGTGTGTGTGTGTGTATGTGTGTGATTTGTTAAGACCAATCAGCTGGATTTTTAACAAAAGAAACCCATTTGCTTCACCTTCTGGAGACTATATAATTTGAATCATTGTCCCAAGAGCACAATGCCCATGCTAGTCAATATTGAGCTCAGGAATAAAAGCTACGACCCTAAACCCCAAATTTGTTCTGGATAAAAGCTGATGGCCTCCTGTTCCCCAGTGAACTTCCAAGCCCATCACTTTGCTTGGAAAAATTCCTGCCTCCTCCCACCTCCTCTCAGGGAACCAATGCCCACAATGTGTGTGGAATGACTCACTGAAACATTGTAAAAATGAACAGATCTTTCCAAGGCTGTCAGCCAACACTGAGAAATTTGGTACAGACCATCAACCAAATGGAACTCGATTCATCTATATTAGGATGATGGGAATGAGTCAACTCTCAGGAGCCTCGAACCTTTCATTTTAATTAGTCCAAATAATGTAAAGCAAATGATTTTAAACCACTAAAATTCAACAAGCTGCCCACATCTTCTCATAAATACTCCACCTCCACTCCCTCCCTTCTTTCCCTTTTCACACACACAAGAAATTGATAAAGTCCAAGGACAGCCCTTGACTGGAATCATTTCTCCCTCCTCCTTTGTGGGCTGAAGTCTATAGTTGCCAGCATTCTAATTCTGTGAGCCACTATCCTTTCCATAAGACCACCCTAGGGAAGAACCCAGAAGATTGGAACTAAGAACCGCTTCTAGAATAGAAAAGGATGTGGTTTAGAGTAATTCTTTACATCCTGGATAAACACGCAGAATGTCAAAGGTTTATTGTCCATTATGTGAAGACATTTGCCCCTTTTTATTAATCATAATGTTTTATTAAACATAAAGAGCATGACTTTGAAATCTGACCTGGGTTTGCCTCTAGCACTTACTAGCTGTGTAGACACAGACAGTTTTCTTAAAAACCTCTCATTTCAGGGGCGCCTGACTCCGTTGGTTAAGTGTCCTACTCTTGGTTTCGGCTCTGGTCATGATCTTAGGGTCGTGAGATTGAGTCCTGTGTTGGGCTCTGTGCTCAGCGCAGAGTCTGCTTGAGATTCTTTCCCCCTCTCTCTCCCTCCTCCTCTGCTCCTCCCCCTGCTCACACACTCTCTCTCTCTAAAATAAATAAATAAAAATCTTTAAAAACAAACAAACAAATCTCACTTCATTTCTCTCACCTATAAAATAGAACTAATATTAGTTCCCAGTTCATAGGATTTTTGTAAAGATTAAATGAAATAAACTTGTTAAGGACTTTGAGCAATGTCTGTCTCATAGTAAGCGCTCAACAAATGTTATATAGTATCATTATCATCTGGGTATTGGACAATAATTTTTTTTTTGTTTAAGCAAGAGAAACCCAACCAAAACAAGCTTAAGCAAAACATAAAATACAACAAACATAAAAATAAAAGAGAAATTTATAGACGCACAACTCTAGGGAATTATCAAGTTCAGATACAGGTAAATCCAGAAGCTCAACTTACACCATCAAGAATCTGAGTTCTCATTAGCAGCTTACACTTTACCCTGGAAAGAGAATCCTTTCCCAATAGTTTCACTGAAAGTGACAGTCCTGGCGCACGCTGAGCTAAACTTCTTACTTAACCATCTTCCACCTAATTGCTGCAGCTTATGCTGACCAGGCCTTACCTCTCCTAGCCCAGGGGCAGTGCAATGGAGCAAATCCCACTGGAACTCTTCGACTGTCTGAGATTAGGGGGGAAATGAATCCCCCAAATAAAACTGAGATGCCATTACCAGAAAGGAGGAATGGGTCCAGAGAGGCAAAAATAGCAGATGATCACTCAAGTCTGGAGGAGTTAAAACTAGCTTGACAGGTAAAGTGCAAGTCAGCCAAGTGTCTTGGGATTCATCGTGGAGAAATCGGAAAGCTTTGAAGGTGACATGAAGAGTCTCTTCTTTCTAAAAGCCACTCTCCATTCGGAGTCCACTCTTAGTACACTGGGTCAAATAAATAGTCTTCAGACTATTTTAAATTCTTCTCAAGGCTGCTATAATATGACTAGCCACCAATAGGATGGCATTTCCCAGTTCAGTTAAAATCACTTCTAAATACATACAAATCTGAAGAGCTGCTTCCCCGGTGGAAGGAAAGGTTATAGCCAATCTCTACTTGCATTCTTTATTTAATTCTCAACTCCGGGAAGGAGGCATCATTATTACCATTTTACGGATGAGGAACTGACACTCAGCAAATATGAGTGACTTGCTAAAGGCATGCAGGTGTGAACACGGCCGGGTTGTATTTCTAATCCGAATGTGTCAGACTCCCTACAATAATTGGCCATCACTCTTCTCAGCAACAGCCATGAATAGTTCCTGCCCTTTCTGGCTCCTTGTTCCATATTTGAAGTGCTTTGTAAAGGAGGGAGGATCATCCTAAATAAATCTGAGAGTCTCTACACACAAGCGACCATCTCGTACTGACGCCGAGTACAGGTGAGGATGCGACTCCGTCACAGCTGCGGGGCTGCCACTCCCCACAAACAGCCACCCTCTTCCGGTTGGAAGGTCTCGCTCTCCCTCTCAGCCCAAGGCAGGTGCTTTTAAAACACCCGGAGGAAAATCCTTTCAGTCATTTTGAGTTGAGCAAGCGTGAGACAGCAGACATTCTCTATTCCACAAAGAACCTGTCCAGTGTTTCTTGTACTCATGGTGCTTGGAAATCCCAAATCTCACAACAGCTAGCTTGACATGGGCAGAGATTTTGCTGAAGGGAAATACATCTTGCTGCTAGAATTGTTTTGTAGCTGTTGTGGAGAGGTTATATATTTATTTTCTTTTGAGATTGCAAACATGGTAGTCATGGGCACCTCTTGAATTGATCAACAGGGGTGGGATATTTGGGGGAAATTTTCCAAATAAAAGGAATTCCTTATTCAGGAGATCGTCTGTCAGAGATGATTATTTATCTGAGACAACTGCTTTCCCTGAAATGTAGGTCAAAGTGTGCTATGTTTCTTGATAGGATTCCCACCACATAATTCCTCATTGGCATCCTCAGTGAAAGTGTAGGAAGCTTTAAAGCTGAATTTCTTGATTGCAGAAGAACGTTCTAGAATGCATCATTCATCCTGTCAGGCAGAGGACATGAACTGACCATCCATCCATTGCTTTATTCACATTATTCCTAGAGTTCCCGGCTGCATGACTGTTCATGACCAGTTTTCCATATGGTGACAGATTTGGCAGAAAGGCTGCTGGGCATGGGGACCCTAATGGTTACCTAGACTGCTTCCTTCCCAGCAACTTTTAAGAGGTGGACTGGATTAGACCCTGGGGAGCATGCACATGGAAGCTGAGATTATCAAATAACTGTTCAAAAAAACATGACATGTATTTCTTTCAAAACCTGTGCCAGGTGATGCAAACACACACACACACACACACACACACACACACACACACATACACACACACCCTAGACACAAAAATAGATAGTCCACAACGTTGGAATAGTAATAAATATAAACATTACCAGCCTGTAGATTTCTCTCCCAAGCCTGCAACTAGCATGAGAACGAAGAACAAAGAGTTTCATTCTTTCTTGTTTCAAAGCAGCCCATAAAGTGAAAAATAGGACTTTTTAAAATGTGGGGTGCCCAGGACGTCAGCAGTATGTATGCTTGGGGCAGTTGCTCAGTAAGTAATTGTTAAGTGAAAAAAGAACCATTTAGGGCGCCTGGGTGGCTCAGTTGGTTAAGCGACTGCCTTCGGCTCGGGTCATGATCCTGGAGTCCCTGGATCGAGTCCCGCATCGGGCTCCCTGCTCGGCGGGGAGCCTGCTTCTCCCTCTGACCCTCCCCCCTCTCATGTGCTCTCTCTCTCTCATTCTCTCTGTCTCAAATAAATAAATAAAATCTTTAAAAAAAAAAAAAAAAAAAAAAGAACCATTTACACAGCTGTGTAATTCCTTGGTACCTGGCAATTTCTTCTGGTATTGCTGTAATGTGTAAGAAATGTTTAACATCTGCGGTTTTCTTAGTTCCCTCAGGAGCAGTCCCTGAGACAAGTACTGGAGTTAAGTACCTTGACAGGTGATTCCAGAGGCACCAGTGAGGGGAGAGAACATGAAATAGGGCCGGCTGGGAAGACAGCTAACAAAGGGTGCTTTCACAAACAGGTTACCACTGTGCCCTCAGGGACACTGGGCAAGCCGTGTGGCCTCAGGGTCCTGGGGGTATTTATTCAACTACTCCCTCCCCGCCCTTTACCAGTTGAGGCCTGTTCCTGGAGGTGTGAGCTCCCCAGCGCTGTGGTCTGTCCCATCTGTGAGCCAGGCAGACTCCTGTGGCCAAAGAACGCCCTCCGAGCGTTGCAGTTTCTTGAGGTAGGATGGCCTCCTGCGTACTGGAATGCTGCATGCCACGTAAACCAGCAACGTGTGCCGTGGTGGACAGACTCTGAAATGACCCCCAGAAGTGTCCCCCACCGCAGTATTTATACTCTCATGTAATTCTCTTCCCTGGAGTGTGGGCTGGACCTAATGACTTGAGTCTAAGGAACAGAATGCGGCAAAAGTGATAGATTGTTACTTCCAGCATTAGATCACAACAACAACAACCAAGAGTGTCTTGTTCTCTCTCCCTCTCCTGGGGAAAGCCGGCAGCCTTGTTGTGAGCTGCCCTATGGAAAGGTCCATGAGATACAGCAAGAGACTGAGGCTCTCAGACCAATAACCCACAAGGGACTGAAGCTTGCCAACAACCATGAGTGAGCTTGGAAATGGATCCAGTTTTGAGAAAACAGCAGCCCATCTTACAGCCTGATTGCAACCTACGAGGACCTCGGAGCCAAAGGCACCCAGTAAAGTCCTACCCAGATTCCTGACCTACAGAACCTGTGAGATAATAAATGTGTGTTGGTTCAAGCTGCTTAGTTTGGGGGGTAATTTGTTACACAGCACTATGTAATTAATACAGCTGTACTATAAAGAACAAAAGCTTTCTATAACTTTCTCATGGCAAAGTAAGAGTTTCCGAAGAGGTATTAACTTGTTTTTACTACCAGGGTGCACTGCCCGTAGCTTTCAAAAGACTTTCAAGAAGGAATTCAAACAGGTCAGCGGAGTACTTGCCCAGCTTTTTATACTTGTAAGATTTATTTATCTGGGCCTAACTTACCATCTAGAACAATGACTCATTTATTAGATACGGTAACTGAAGTTATAACCTGAACAGATATATTTGAACAAAAATGTGTTACAGCCAAACGAGAATCAATTAACTTTACACAATTGATTCCCGACTCTTACATTTATTATGTGTTGGCCAAAGCCATCGAGTGAAACCCTGCAACTCTTGAAATAGCTAAAGCTGGGAAAATAATCATTCGATGGCACAAAGTCTGGGTGTATACAATATTGAAAAACAGTTTGGGAAGTTATAAATTTGAGACCATCAGGATATGTCTCCTAACTTGGGACAGAGCCATCATATAACGCTTCATCTTCATCTCAAACTTGAACCTTCGACCTTGTCCTAAAAGGTAGTTAGTGAGACAAGTTATTTTATTATGGAATGTACCTGTTTTGATCACCCCCTCTTTACTCTGCTGGTGAAAGAATCCCCACCCTCGGGCTCTGGGGATGACCAAACACAAGACACCCAACACCAGACAGATGAAGTTGACAGCAGTTTCTTAGTCACATATACTCACAATCTGGGGGAGGAGGACACCACATGCCACACAGGGCCACATGGCGGTTGTACTTGGGAACGGAGTGAATAATCAGAGACTGTGAGAGGCAGGCTTTGTATTACCAAGAGACTAGGGTAACCCTTGGTTCCAGTGGGAGGGTGTAGTTGGTTTATTTCAGTAATTCTATGGGCCGGCAGGGAACTGAAACCCACCACTTGGGATACTCAGGAACTGTATTTGGCCCCTTTGATAACAAGCCCAGGAGACCTCTTCCACAGAGCAAAGTGGGGAAGGGGACTTACAGTTAGGTCATTTGAGACCCTCCTGATTTTATCAGATGTCAAGGGAGCACACGATGTTAATTTCAAGTCTCACACTGCAATACCCTTGGGACATTTCCCCACAAAGGACCCAGGAGTCTGTTCACAGTTCCTCTTGAGATGTCTTGAGTTGACTGTATAAGCTGTTAGATTTCAGCAAGGCATAGTAAAATTCACATGAAGATAGGCCAAATACCTACAAAAAGATACACTTTTTCCTTTTACAAATTCCCTGCTCAAATCCATTTTTGGTTTAGAAAACTTGCTTGCTTGATCTCTATGATTTTACAAAAAAAGTTCAAAGTCACAAAGTCATCCCTCAAGGTCACAGATGATATTAAAGACTGGGTTTGTTGAAGCCCAGGCCACAATTTCTGTCCTAAAGGGAACGAGAAAGAGGTGAGGATACCTCCTCTGCATTTTCCTGGTCATGTTTATAGTCATGGAAGCAGAGTTGCAGGCAACCCTCTGTGGTCTGCTTCCAACAGTGAGACAGTTTGGCCCATCCTGGTGCCCAAGACCAACTGGGAAAGTGAGACATTCAGAAGGAGCGATTCTGGGAAATCTCTGGATATTGCTGAGCACTGGAATTGACAGGCTATAAAAGTAGAGTAAATTCCTTTTAGCAAGTCTTAGTCCCTTCATAGTCCTCTCCCCTATGATAACACACTATCAGGCATAGTCTTGCTCAGAACGGATGGGTCCTTAACTGGGGCAAAACACACCTCGAATATGTAGCCAAGAACACAGAGACCCAGAAGGGTGAATGTTGCTTGAAGATCTGATAGCTAGTTAGTGACTTTTAAAAAGTTCTCTTCTTGGGGCACCTGGGTGACACAGTTGATTAAGCATCCAACTTTTGGTTTTGGCTCAGGTCATAATATCAGGGTCATGAGGTCGAGCCCTGCATTAGGCTCCCAGTTCAATGTGGAGTCTGCTTAAGACTTTCTCTCTCTTTCTCCCTCTGCCCCTCCCCACCCTCTGCACATGTGCATGTGCACTCTCACTCTCTCTCTCTCTCAGAAAGAAAGAAAGAAAGAAAGAAAGAAAGAAAGTCCTTTATCATTTTTTTTATTTTTTTAAATATTTATTTATTTATTTGTCAGAGTGAGAGAGAGAGAGAGAGAGAGAGAGAGTGGGAGAGCGCACAAGCAGGGGTAGCAGCCGAGGCAGAGGGAGAAGCAGGCTCCCTGCTGAGCAAGGAGCCTAATGTGATCCTTAACTTGATCAAGCCTAACTTGATCCCAGGACCCCTGGAACATGACCTGAGCCAAAGGCAGATGCTTAACCAACTGAACCACCCAGGCGTCCCAATAAATAAGTCTTTTAAAAAAATAAAAATAAAAAGTTCTATTCTCTAAGGACACTTGGAAGTGTGTTAGGAGGAACAAGGTATGAGTGTTGGAGTGAATTTAATCTGGGTTTGAATCCCAGCTTTCCTGTCCACCACAAGTGCCACACTGACCACATGATCTGATGTCTCTGAGCCTCAATCTCCTCTTCTCTATGAAAGGGTTGACTAAGTACATTGCCTGACACATAGAATGTGCATATATTCCCACATCAACTTATATATTTTTTCATTGGCAGAAAATTTAAAAAGTAAAATGCTTATGATCAGCACAACTGAGGCAGAATTTGATGCCTGGTATGATTCCTGAGCTCTTTTCACTGTGCACACAGTTGCTCACTTAAGGGCAACCATGCCACAAATACAGCCTCTTAGAAGTTTTTCATATCTACCACTTCACAGAGATGGCATCACTGGAGAAACATACTGAGAATGTGTCAGGACCTGGTAATTAACACTTTTTTCACAGGCAACACTGACACTCTTTTCTTGTCTCTTTGAGGAATACTCATAAGATGGTTAAGTGAATAATGTATTTTCATTGTAAATGTATCTAGAGCTAGAAAGCAAAATTAGACAATAGGTTGATGGATAGATAGACAAGTTGTAATAGATCTGAAATCATCAAGAATTCAATAGTCTTTTACACCCCCAATGGCACTACACCTTCTGCAGGGCCTCTTCATAGAATTGTAAAAATTCATTCAATGAATTGTTATTGCATGTCTACTATGCCGACCACATAGAGATACTGTTCTAGGTGCCAAGAATATAGCATTAAACAAAATGAGACAAAATACCCACCCCTCATTTAGCTTAAATTCCAGTGGACATGTAGAAAGGCCATAAAAAATGAGGAAGTAAATTCTGTTATCTAACAGATGATGGATGATAGATGCTATGGTGAAAACTGAACCAGGGAAAGAAGGTAAGAGTTTCTGAGGGTGAGGGTTGTAATTTGAAATATAGGGATCTGAGAAGGTTGCTTTAAGCTGTCATTTAAATGAAGACCTGAAAGAGTTGAGAGTTTGGCGTATTTCAGTCACAGCTAACAGTAAGTACAAAGATCCTGGGGTAGAATCAAAGCTGCAGTGTTGTATTCCGGTAAGAGCAAGCAGATCAATGCTGCTGAGGGAAGTGAGTGGAGGAGAATAATAGAAGAGTCCAGAGATGTAAGGCAGGTGCAGATTGTGACAGATTTACAGGCTAAGGAGAAAATAGTGACTCCTACTCCAAGTGAGATGAGAGAGTTGGGACACGAAAGTGGGGCATGGTCTGATGTATGTTTAAAGGATCACTCTATTTGCTGGGTTGAGAATAGATTAGGAAATGCAGGAGAGATGGAGAACCAGACAGGGGACGACTATAGAACCAAAATGAGAGATAATGTTGGCTTAGATCATGGTGGTAATAGTGGAACTACTAAGAAGTGTGAAAGTTAGTAAAGGGAAACTTTACTAAAATGGAGTTGGGAGGCCAGCAAAGGGAGTTCTCAAGCTTTACCACTCCCTGTCAATTGCAAATCAATGGGAAGAGATGGAGCTTGCTCTGGATACTACTTTAAGATTGATTGATTGATTGATTTGAGAGAGAGAGAGTGTATGTGCAAGTTGGGGGAGGGGCAGAGAGAGCAAGAATCCCCAAACCGACTCCCCACTGAGTGGGGCTCCATCCCCAGACCCTGAGATCACGACCTCAGCTGAAATTAAGAGCCAGCCACTTAACCAACTAAGCCACACAGGTGCCCATGGATACCACTTTAGCTAATACATTACTACCCCAGTAGAAGGTAGGAAGGCTTTCCTTTTCCCCCTGGCAACAACCCAGCCAATGAGAGGCAGTCACAACTCAGCCAATGAGAAGCCACTATACGTCCAACACCCAGTTTACTCCAATGGACATTTTATTTTTAAGAGCTTCCGGAAGTTTCCCGTTCCTCTATAAAAGAGCCGGTTTTCTCTTTTGTTCGGAACTTGATTATGGTTTTGCTGCAGCCGTTCTGTTCTGGATTGTAACTCTGATATTCCCTGGTAAACTCATCTTTTGCTAGTAAAATAACTGGCAGTTTTTATTTATTTACTTATTTATTTTTAAGTAGGCCCCTTGCCGAGCATGGAGCCAAAACAGGGCTCCAACTCAAGACCCTGAGATGAGACCTGAGCTGAGATCAAGAGCCTGTTGCTTAACCAACTGAGCCACCCAAGCACCCCTGGCAGTTTTATTCTTGAATTAAAAAAAAGCTTTTTAAGGTTTTATTTATATACTTGAGAGAGAGAGTGCACAAGTGGGGAGAGAGGGAGAAGGAGAAGCAGATGCCCCGCTGAGCAGGGAGCTCAACCAGGGGCTCGATCCCAGGACCCGGGGATGACGAACTGAGCAGAAGGCAGATGCTTAACCGACTGAGCCACACAGGCGCCCCATGGCAGTTTTGTTTTTGGTTTTGGTTTTTTGTTGCTGTTGTTGTTGTTGTTAAGGTTAACAGAAGCTATGTGATTCTGGAAATATTTTAAAGGTAAAACCAATGAGACATACTGAGATGGAGAAATAAAATGAAGAGTTGAGGGTGACATCAGAGTTTCTAGGTGGAGCCACTGGGAGGAAATCACATTTATAAGTGTGAGGATAGGAGATTTGCATGAAGTGTGGATGGGGTGTTAGGAGTTTGTGGAGGAATGTGCTAAGTTTGAAATGCCTACTAGCCAGTCAAGTGGAAGTTTCAAGGGGACAGTTACGTAGGAGTCCAGATTGAGCAGAGAGGGTCAGGTAATAGATTTCAATTTGAAGACCAGGGCTGGAGCTTGGGGGCTTCTAACATTTATGAGGAGAGGTGAAGGAACTAGTGCTTCTTCCTTATGGCCCATCTGAGCTTATATTTTCACCAAAATGTGTTCTCCCCCGAACCACATTTCCCAGCAGTGGTGAAGAAAGACCTGGATGGAAAGCCTGTTTTGAAGAATGGTTCTTAGAGAGGCCAATTAGCAGGTGCCTGTGTTAGTTTTCTGCAGCCTATGTCCAAGCGGCCACTGACTTAGCTCCCCTTAACTTCAGGCATAGCAGAGGGAAAGGGACTTGCTTCTTTGGGACTTGGGCACAAGAAGGAAGCTGTGCCAGTCATTCAAGCCCCCACTCTCCCACCCCTGTGCTCAGGACTGCTGCTTGGAAGCACCGGGTATTTTTCCACTGGAGAAGTGCTTCCTGGATGTGGTGATAAAAACTCCTCCTTGAACATGACTCAGCTGCTCTGGTCTTCTGCCAAAGTCTTGTTCAAGAGGGGGCTGAAGGAGGCTCCAGACAGGGAGGATGGAATACCTGCAGCAGGAATGTTCTGTGGGGAAGACTTCCACCTCTTACGCTTCCTTCTCCCCAGGTAACCTGCATAATAGTGGCTCATGTTTCTCCTGGCATATAGGGTGCCAGGTACACAAAATACCATCTTAGAAATGAGAAAAGAAGGCTTGGAGAAGTTAGGTGACGCACCCAAGGCCGTTCTGAGCCTGTGCTCTTGATCACTACTTCTCTGGCCTTTCTGAGCATAACCAGCTTTCTTCCTCAGAGGTGTTTGTATCAGAAACTGGGAGCTCTCTCTGTCTCTCTCTCTGTTCCTCTCTCTCTTTTGCCTTCCTTCCTCCTTAAACCCTGTTGGAGAATAACAGAAGCTCCTTACTAATGGCTCAGCTGTTAACTCTTTTGTAAGAAGACAAGTTTTGGGGGGAAAAGGCAAACCTTACATCTGGGTAAGTCATGTCATGTGTACCAAGCTACCTTTGATGTACAATACACTTGGAGCCCCAAACTTGCTTGTATTTTGAACTCAAAATATTGTTAGCATGACTTAGCTTCTTTTCCTGGAAGAGAAAAACCAGTGTATTATCTGGAAAATCCCTCTGGTTTGATACATAGTTCACCATAGTTTATCTCAGCTCCCCAATGTATATAATCACTGCCAGAAATATAGACATTTTCCCAGGTAAGAGTATCTGCCGTTGGAAGTTGCAGGGAATGAGGAGGCCTCTTGGCTATGACTCCCCACCATCTCTGCCAGCATCGGGGCCCTGAGCTGTACTGTTTCTACATCCAGAGTAAAGAATGATTTTTACCCCAAATGGGAACAATGTTTCTATATTTATAAATCTGAGAAATTCAGACACATCTGCTCATATTTACACCAATTCTCTTACGGCTGTAAAATTGCATATGCTATTTTGATGAAACTTTATCTTAATTTCATTACCAGCCTGAGTAATCATGTGATAATTGCCGGATTTCCAAGTAACTGGGCAAAAATATTTAGAGGGTTTTTTTTTTTTTTAGTTTCTCCTTTTAGATTCATGACTTTAATAAAAAAAAATTCTGCTATTTTATCTTCCTAAATGGAAGCCAAAGTAATATATTTTCAAGCTAGTCATTTGTCCATACTTGGAAGGAAAAATGGCTAACTATACCTTAAAGAGGGGGTCATTGATGGTCTTAGTGATGGTCCAGTCCAGGCACAATCTGCTACATTAAAGTCTACTCAAGGTGAGGAAAGATGCTATAGAAGAAAGAGCTCAGGATTTGGCTTCAAACAAACCTGGGTTAGCAGTCAAGTGCCTTCACTAACTAGATAGTTGGTAAATAAATCACAAAGCATCTCTGAGCCTTATTTTCTCATCTAGAGAATAGGCTTTTAAAAAAAATTACTATGTTCTGTGAATCTTTGTGGTTAGATAGATAGATAGTGCTTAGGATGATGTCTAGCACACAGTAGGTTATGAAAAATGATAGGTCTTAGCATTTTTATTACCACCTTCCAAACCTGTGTCTATCTGTTCTAATATAATATATACTGCTTAAAGTATAGTCAGGAAAGATTTTACTATTTGTCTGACTGGGACAATACTTCATTTTGGGGATACTTTTGTCCCTTGTTGGGATAGGAAACCCAGGCCATCATGTTGCACAATACTACTCCAGGGCATGCCATTCACATTTTGGTCCACGTGAATGGCCCTCCCTTAGAGTTGCACATTAGAAAACCTGGAGGGTCTTACCCTAGAAGTCAACAACCTACATACCTCTCGAAAGCCCCCTTCTTGCCTTCCAGGCTGACCCAGTCCCACTGGCAGGTTTTGGGACCACGTAGAATCATGATGGTATCACTCTATGGATCCCAAGCAGCCACTATTTAAGAATCTCCAGTTCCCACACCCCACTCACCGAGCTGGGTCTCCTTGGATATGACCTTGATTGAAATAAGCCTAAGTCTGTCAGAACCCACTGGACATCTTCCTTCAGGCTATCTGTGGTGATGACAAGTCCTACAACATACAGTCTAATGGGCCATCTCTAACCCCAGTTCTGCCAAGCCTGTCCTACCTTTGCGGTCCAAATATGTATCAAAGACTATATATGCATAATACTTCTTTTGGTTTCAATTTAGGCAAAAACTTTGAACTTGGAAGTTGGCACCTTAAGTTCGAGTCCTAGCTCCTCTACAAATCAAATGTATGATTTTAGGCAAGTGTTGTAGATGGCAAAATGATCACAAGATATTCTCATGTCTGTGTGCATACTCATTTGCAGTGTGATTTTGTATCCCATCAAGAAGTGCCATCTAATTCTCAATCCCTTGAAGCCATGCTTGGCGAAGTGACATGCTTAGTCAATGAAACACTAACAAATACAACACAAGCAGTGCCTTTAAAAGTGTTTGCACATTGGGCATTGCTCTCTCTGGCTGCTGAGATCTATGCTGCCATATGTAAGCAATTTCAGACTAGCCAGCTGGATGATGCTGTAAGTTAAGCCTATAGCTAGGCTGTGAATGATGTCCTACTAGATTAACTGGTCTTCCAACTGCAAGAAATGTGAGTGAGATTATTCTAAATTATTCAGCCTCAGCTAAGACAAGAAATTAAGCCAGATCAGAAAACCCACCCAGTTAACCCACAAAATCATGAGCAAATATGATTGTTGTTTTAAGCCATTGATGTCGGGAAGGGTTTGTAAATAGCTAAAGTCAACTGATAAAGTAATTCAGTTTCTTTCTCTGATTCCCTTTCCACACCTTGAAAATGAATCAGATCAGGGCTGTTAAGGACAAGGCACAACAGCCATCATCTTCCTAATCCAAGACCATATGAAACATTGTTAATTGATCACAGCACACTTTCTCACTGGATCCAGAAAGAATGATACAATGCTTCTTATTCCAGCACTCCAGTAGCTACCCCCAATCCACAATGTGGGCAATGGGATCACACCCATTTGCCAGCTCTGTTTCATGCCAGTAATTCTCAACCCTGACCAATCACCACCACTCCCTAACCAGTCCCCCAGGGAGAGGTATAGACGTCAAATTGACATTCTACTTTGTTGAAATCACATTTGGTAGGTTTGGATCAGCCTGGAAATCTAAAGGTTTCCAGGTGATACTAATAATAAGACAGGTTTGGGAATAGTAGACCGAATGATTTCTTAGGTGTTTTCCAACCCAATTCTTTGGTTATTCTAAGCAAAGCATTGTCCTTAATCTTAGATTTGACTGGATAATAGCAATACCTCCTATCCCTAAGTAATCCCATGCAAACATACACGAGTCTTCAAATGAATCACCCACACTACTTTGAGTACAACCTAGGGTTCTCCTCTAAATATCATTCTTCAGTATGCAATAAGCCAGAAGAAGACCCTCTTAGGCATTCAGAAGGAGAGAGAGAGACTCCTAGATTCAGGATAAGGTAATTGAACTGGTTAATTTTCTAGAGGCATAAACCATGAATCCTGCTCTGAAAGAGTGAGTTCACAGTATTGTTAAGAAGACCGTGAATCCACACTTGTGCTTCCAAACAGTGACCTAGCATGTGACATACATACATTTACCTTCAAACCAAGGCCTCTAGATCAGAACATTGAAAGATAACCATGAAGTGCCAATAATAATACTGACAGCTAATGCTTCTTAAGTGCCTTCTATGTGCCTCGCAGTGTGCCAAGACTTTGTTACTTTATCTCACTGGCTCCTCTGAATAACTCCATGAAATAGGTACTTTTATTATTCCCATTTAATGGATGAAGAAAGTGAATTGCCGAGGTAGAAGTAAATTACCCGGGGTCACATAGCTAGTGGGTGTCAGAACCAGGCAGAGTATCCACAGATCTGACTCCAAATCCCCCATTCCACACTAGCATGCCACACAGCCTCTTAATGATGCTCTCATTAATGCACAGGAAACATGAGCAAATTCCCGAAAGATATTCTGCTAAAACACACCAACTATGACAGAATGTTAAATTAAAACCATGAAAGAAAATGAAGCGTTGGTTTCTTCTCCTTACATTTTCTCATCAAAACTCACAGTCCCATTATATTTATTGCTCCCTTTGTTCCAGTTTCTTCTTAAAAAGAAGTTTTGATTGACGGCTTCTTGGAAGTCACTATAATTTAATCTACTTACCTTCTCTTTCATCATTTTATTTTGTTTCCTTGCTACTGTTACTATACAAAGGGAGAAAAATATCACTATTCTTTTGCTTTTTCTGTATTATTCTATTTGGAAAATCTTGGAGGGCTTTCTATGTTGTTCTTTATTTTTCCAAATTCTACCATTTCCAGGAAGAAAGTCATATATTCAAGAGGATAAAAAGCAGGAGAGCTTGGCTCCAATTATTTGTTTTCCAAATGAAAATGGAGAAATCACTAAAGATGGCAGAATATTCCCATTCATTCATGCAATAGACACATATGTAATTGAGTACAAAAGGCTTGATCCTTTGATAGGTTTACTGGAACATTCCATCTGCTGGAGCAGAGAGTCATAAGTTAGATAATTATATCGATAAATGTGCAGTTATATTGAGAATGCTAGAGGAGAATTATAGGGTCCAATAAAACTTGTTCGGGAAGGCCTCATCAGGAAGGTCAGGGAAGCTTTTTTGAGGAAGAGACACATGAGCTAAATTAACTAGAAGAAGGAGAGGCTGGGGCAAGAATGTACTGAGCAGAGAGAACAGCCCACGCAAGAGCACTGTGGGGAGACAGATTTAAAAGACCAGTGTGGTGAGAGCAGAAAATGAAGAGTGTGTTATGGCTGAAGAAGGAGCCAGGGAGATCATCATCCTGGACATGCAGATCAGGATGTGGATTTCAGATTTTATATCCAGAGCAATAAACACACTGAAGGATAATGATCAAGGGGATGGTTCACTCAGATTTGGATTGTGAAAAGATCACTCTAGCTGTAGTGATTCGTAAAACACTTCCGCATAGAAATATCTTGTTCATCATTGACTTTTGGCACAAAATAAGCAAGTCTTCAACAATTTTCTTTTCAGTAGACCGAGGACACGGCATAAGTGAGATGATCTCAGGAACTTAGTTTTCAAAATCCTTATTATTGAGTTGAGCAGTGAAGTAATCTCTTCAAATGTTATGTCATTAACAAAGAAGATAGAGCATCCTAAACTCCCAAGAGCTAAGAAGACTTTAGCCTGGATTCATTTCTCAGTTTCTTGCAGTGATCAAGGCCCTTTGGGAATTATCATGAGCAGCAACAACAGCATCTCTACATTTAAATAGCTCTTCTAGAGTTTATAAAACACTTCTATAAACATTACTGAAAATTACTAATAATAATCAACACTCATGAGAGCTAATCAAGGGCTCCAAACTGTTCTAATTTACTTCTTACGATATTTTATAGATAGGTGGGAAACAATTATGCTCATTTTAAAGATGAGGAAGCTGCAGTGCAGAGAGATGCACTGAATGATTGAACTCAAGTCCAATTTGCAAGTGATGAAGGTGGGGCTTGACCCCAGGTCTGCTGATTTCTAGTAGGAAACTTAACAACTATGTGTTGTAGCAATTTCCAGACTGCCTGGACTTAATTCTTGCCTGGATTGTTTACTCACCATGTGAACATGGACAAGTTTTTAACTTTTCTGAGGTTCAATTTCCTGATCTATAAATGTGGATGATAATAGAACAACTTGAAAGTTATAAAAAGTAAATTAATGGACATAATACACTTAGAACAACTGAATACATAGTAAAGGCTCAATGTTAAGTATTATTATTACCATTATTATTGTGTATGCTCCACCATACTGTGCTGTTTGGGGTGGGGCAGGGAATCCCTAAAAATAATAAAAATTATTTTTTTTAAACAGCTAAAATTCATTAGGCAGGTATTCTTAGTTTTTAAAGTGTTTTACAGTGAGGTAGGCATTACTATTATTTTCTTTTTTACTGATGAAGAAATTAAGGCATAGAGATTAAAAGTGATTTATTCAGAGTTTCTAAACTGAAATGTGGCAGGGCCAATATTTAGAGATAGGTAATTCTGACCTCGAAGGCTGCAGGCCTGGAAACCTCCCTGGTCTGACTGAAAACACTGGGATTTTTTGAGAGACCACTGAAATGAGGAGCCACAGGTGGCAAAGGGAGCCAGAGGGCAGCAGGAACTGAGAATTGAGGGAAAGAAGCTTGTTGGAAATGGATTTTCCTTCTGAACAATTGAGTCGCCTGGCAGAGTTTTTAAAGGCTGAGAATTTTAAGGACTACACATCTGTGGGAGAAGAAGAAGATGTTAATGGAAGCATAAGGTATCTTTGTCAATGAGAGGTTAGCATTTTTAGATGAACTTACTACAAGGTAAAACTTAGAAACTAAGGTCTATAAGGCTTCCCAGCCAAGAAAACAAAACAGAATAGGTTTCCAATGGACAGGATTATCTAATGATTTAATATGGAATTGATTTTGTCCATTTTCAAGGCATATTTTTCATGTGTTTCCTTCTTATAACCCTTTCTTGCTATTCATCCTGGTTTACTCTATGCCCCAGGATGGAGGGTTTAATTGCTATTACTTATTCAGTAACACAGCTTTTGTTCCCAAGTGGAAGGTGTCCAGCAATGCTAGTACCAATCTTTTAAATGGGTAGGTAATATGAAATCTGTTAGAAGAGCAAATAGCATATTCATCTGACTCAAGAATGAACATTTGATCTCTCAGACAGGCGTGTCTGTCCTCTTGGCATTCTGAAGCTGAGATGGTCTCGAGGATTTCTATCCACCCCCTTTTATTTTAGGCTTATTTCTGTTTTGCTCTGGATGATGCCAAAATTTAAGATTTTGTTACAGACATGTGAACCTCACTTTGTGGTAGGAGATGATCATTGTCCTGAGTAAAATAAAATCAAAAGGAGAACAACTGGCCCTGTTGAAAAAGAGTCTATGAATTTTTAAAGCAGTGTGCCCATGTGGTCAAGGTTGATTTATTTAAAAAATATGTTGGGTTTGGAATACAAATAAATATTGTGTGTTTTCCCATTTAGAGCTTTCATAAAGACCATTTTATATGGTTGGCAGTATTATTGGGGCCTGCACATTTCATTTATTTGATGTTCATAATCATTTCATTGCCTTTAAATGTTAGCTTACCTTACTGTGAAGTATAAAGGGCATATGAAATGAGGCATTTCATAAAACATCCTAAATAGTTCTAAATTATGCTGTTAATGTAGTAGGATATGCTTGGCTCTTTCAGAGAGGTGCTACTATGCATGCCCATGTCTGAATACATTTACCATATATTATAATAGGTACAATGTAAGATCATCTCAGGTTCGCCTCAAATACACGATACTTTTTATATAAAGATAAAGCTAAAGACCCATTAGTATAACCAAACATGTGCATTGAGTTTTCTCCCACTAGTAATTATAGGTCACAAAAATATTTTTAAAACACTAAGGTACTTTAATTCCTCTAAAAAGGACTTGAACTGCCATGACAAAGGGCATAGATTTCAAGGTGGCAGATTTAAGGTAAAGGGGCAGTGAATGGCCATCTAGACTCAGTCTTTTTCCATGTGAACCTGTCAACCAAAGTGTCAAGTTCAAAGTTTGACCTCATTAGAACGCATTAGCTGAGAAATACAATTCTGTAGACAAGACCCTACTTGCAATCTAAGAAAAACCCTGGATATCTCTTATCTTACCCAATAATTACCAGTTGCTAAGTTGGGTTGTATGCATGTAAAAATAAAAAAGAATGAATTTGAGTGAGGCTAAATATAGAAGCCAAGATCCAGATTCTATTGTATTAGACTTCTGCATGACTCAACCAAATCCCATAGGTTGACAACCAGTCTAATTTTAAATCTAGAGACTTTATAGCCGTAAAAAGTATTTCCTAATTAGGTAAGGAATTTGCCTGTCATTCTCCACTCTAGGTAGTTATCATAAGACAGTCATTTACATTTTGAACTCACCACTCAAATGGAAACTCAGAGATTTCCAATTTTGTTCCAAGCCCCATTTGACTTCCAAGAAATATGCCTAATTGTTTTAGATGTGGTGCAATCACTAAACCATTATGGGAACTGAGCTGGAATTTCAGTAAGCAGAGGTTTAGCTACAATGACAAGACTTAACTGTCACTCACACTGACCAAATCTCAAAGGCATAATAAATGATAGAACCTCATTTAATTACCATTTGTTCTTTTGTGACAGTAAAAATTATTATAAATTATGCAGATAAGTAATTCATCATGGAGAATATGCAAAAAATCTAGGTCTGTGATATTAAATAATGTTGACTCAAGGCTTTGTGAAAATTAAAATTATAGAGCAGGAGGATAAACTTTGCCCTCATAGTTAGTACAAATGAAGTCTTGTTTGAATATCTCTAGTCTTACCTACTCTTCAATCATAGTACAATTGTGCAATACAAAGAGATACTAAAAATTTCACAAACATTTACTTCAAACCAATGGATTAGGTGTTTATTTAGTGCCTACTATGCCTTGCATTAAGCTCTAGTTCACAGGGCCATTTTGGTCCCATTGGAATTCAAACTCGTGCTGCCAGTCCATTTCTTAGCGTGGTAAGAGTGGTAAATAATAATTCTTGTCTTATCCCCACAAAATTTCTCCTAAATTCTTTCCAAATTCAGAAGGATTTGTTTAAAAAATTATTTTACTTTGTCAAAAACTGCAGCTTCTGTGTTAGTGAATGAGATGTTTGAATCCAAGTTCAGTGATTTTTCCCTTACATAAGATAGCCTCTTCTAAAGTTGTGCAAATGGAACTGGTAATGAAGGTCAACACTATGACTGAGCTAGGCATATGGCAAAAGTGAATTTTGAGAAGGGGTACCGATATTATGAGAGGGAGAGGAGCCTAGGTGAAGCACTATAGTACACAGAGTAGGAGAATCAGAGACAACCACAGGAGCCCTGGAAGTCTGAGGAGCTGGGATACTTCTCCCAGGAAAGTACATCAAAAAAGAAATGAGGACAGCAAAGACTATTACTACCAGCATTTTTGAATGCCTAATGTCCCAAGAATTGTACTAAGCACTTTACATATATTATCTTATTAAATCCTCATAATAACAGCCATTCTCTACAGCTCATTTTTTAGTTGAGAAAACTGAGCTGTAGAGAGGTTGATCAACTTACTCAGGGACACACAGAGCTGGGAAGTGGCAGAGCCAGGATTCAACCCTAGGTCTGCAACCAGAGTTCAAATTCTTAATCACTATATTCTAGTTCCTCACAAATATAGATTTCACAAGTCTAAGAGTTGGCGCTGCTTGGATCATGACAGCACCAAGGTGTGGAGTAAGTCCATGCAGTAAATGGCACCTCAACTGGTCCAAGTCAAAATCATAAGAGTAATCCTTAGATAATCCTATTTCATCCTTTACCCCAACCTCCAGGCCATCTTGTCAGTTCTACCTCAACAGTGTATCCCAAATCTGGTCACTGATAATATGCCATTCATTATGTGTTTATTATCTGCCCCTCCCAATCTCAAATATAATTTCTATGGGAGTAGGATCCTAGTTTGTATTTTTCCTTCATTTTCCAGCACTAAGAACACTACCTGGAACGTATTAGTTGCTTACAAAATACCAAAGATTGCATGACCGAATGAATAAAGGAATGCAGAAAGTAAGGCTCAGAGAAATTAAATGAGACTTAATCATGGTTCCTTGGCTAGTCCAGGGTAAAGCCAGGACCAGTAAGCTAAGACCCAGATGGTGGCAACAACTCTAAATACTAGAGAACTCAGAGCTCGAAGGGTCAGAATAGAGCCAGTATTTGAGTTAAGTCTTAAAGAGAGTAGGATTTTGACACTCTCAATAGACATCCAGGATAGGCAATCCAAGCAGGGGGTACAGCGTGGGCTAAGGCAGAGAGGTGGAGAGGTTCAGGGCAAGCATGTTCCCCTACAAGAACAAAATATCACATCGCCTGAGATAAGCAAAGAAGAGAAAAGAGTTGACGTATCGGCCTCCCACACTGAAGCCTTCAAGCTTGTAGAAGAGTTTTTGCAACTGACACTACAGTTAAGAGATTCTTAATTGTACCTTTTCAGCTTTTAGCTCATCTATGGCAATGCCTAGCCTACTTCTGTTCTGCCTCCGTTATGAAGCTCTCACACAGCTCAAGTGTAATTACCATGAAGTTGCTTTAGACTCTGACAATACAGTGCCAGCAAAACTTGGTGGTAGGTGGGAAGGAGTGGGAGTCCAGAGACAGGGGTTCTTAACTCTCCTAAGGACCTCAGGCAGGTGTTTTCACCTCTTTATATCCCAGTTTACTCACCTGGTAAGATCTAGGTCTCCAGTAAATTTCTGAAAGTCTTTGGTTTGGTGTAGAGAATTGGTTACCACTCACTGAGTCCCCAAGTCATTCACTTAGGTATTCATCTATGCATGTTTATTGATTGTTTTTTTTATGGGGAGCATATCAGTTTCTTGGGGCTGCCATAACATAGTACCATAAACTGGGTGGCTTAAAACCATAAGAATTTATTCTCTCAAATTTCTGGAAGCCTAAAGTCCTAAATGAAGTGCTGATAGGGCCATACCCCCTCCCGTGTCTCTAAAGGAGAATCTTTCCTTGCTTTTTCCAGCTTCTGATGGCCCTGGGCCTTCCTGGGCTTATGGTAGCTGAACTCCAGTCTCTGCCTCCACCATACCCACTCTGTATGTTTCTCTGTGTCCTTCCTTGCCTCAAAACCTGCTTCTACCACTTCTTCCATGTATGATCTTGAACATGGTACTACATGTAATCATCTAGGATTGTCCAGATGATTCAATGAGATTATGTACATATTTGCAGTTCAGCATATGACTGCCACACAGCCAGTGTTCAATAAATACCTCCTTTGAACTGTTACCGTCTTTAGTAAAGCATGTCCAGTGTGGGGTTGTCTGCCCATCCAGAAAACAAATTTGTGTCCACACCAAACCACCACAAAGGAGAGTAGAAGTAGTTAACTGGGAAATTAAGACCCCCAAAATCTGACCATAGAAAGCATGGGCCTGAAGTACCCAGACTGACTCTGCATTGACTGTATTATCCAGATGAAAGTTCAATTGCCACCTTAGTGACTTCCAAGTAGACAAAGGCTGGATTTAAGGTTCATTCAATACCCTTTTACTTTCTAATGGGCAATTTCAGGTAGTTAATATTATAGATTTCTTGGTGTAGGAAGCCTATTATGCTTAAAACAAACAATCATTTTTATTCCCTGAAATCTTGACAGTAGGAACAAAAATCCAGTTTGTAGTGATTTTTGCCCTTAAACTTCCATGGTTTATATACCTCAAAGAAGACATATCCTGACTGCGGTGGCCTGAGGCTTCTTGCTATCCTCCAAAGATGACCTGGCCTCTGCTGGCTTCTCTAGCCTCACCAGCCATCCCTAAATTACAGTAGATATTCTGGAGTAACAGGGATCCTCTACTATACCCCATGTACTCTTTTAGACACCAAGAATACCTTCAGTAACTCATCAGGTTTATCAGATACAGATTTTTCTAGGGTTTTTGAGTTCTGACACAGGATCCAAGGCATCTGACTATGGCCTCTTTAGCATATTATAGAACAAGTTACCATTTCTCATGATACATGGCAAATCTGACAGAAATGGGCTGTGTCTTCTGGAAAATTCCATGTTTACAGTATAACATTGAGAGGAGGGAAAGTGGGGTAGGATTGCTGACATTGGGCTGGAGGAAGGTGTCATTCTAGCACTTATCAATTCTTTTCCCCACTGTTTCAGGTTTGATCTGTGTCCTTATGCATGTCGAATACCCTAAGATCCTGCCATCTGAGCAAATGCCTTAAACTTATATTACAGCATGAATCTGGAGACCAAGGTTAGGGAAGGCCGTGGTACTTGTCCATCCCCTTTATTTGATTTGACCTCCCATAATGATGGCAGCAACTATGTCTGTCTTGTTTATCATTATGCCTGCCTCCTGGGATACAGTAAGTGTTCAGTAAATATTGGTGAAGAGAGGAAGGAAAGGAGGGAGGGAGGAGCAAATACTTGTGACTGAGCTACATTCCCTATTCAACTGTGACTTCTAACTTTCTGCCCTGTTGATATGATATCTTTATCTTACAGGTGGCACTTTCTCATGGTTGGAGATACCTCCTAGCTACAGCTTACCATGATCTAACCCTGTTAGGGCCTCTCTATTCAACCTTACAGACTTGACTCCTCCTATTTACCTCCTTCTCTCTCTCTGTCCCCAGTTCGAACTCCCAAGAGATAGACAATCACAGGGGCTCATTTTATCTTTTTTATTGCTGAACTCTGTTATTTCACAGGTCATTAGTTATTAATGGCTTGACTAACTTTATGCCAGATGCTCATTCTTAGGCCAATCAGCTGTGGCTAAATGTATTAGGCAATTTTCAGGATATTTACTTTATAAATATTTTCCAGAGAAAAATGCAAATCTTCCAAGATGAGCCCATTTAATGGCATACCAATTTCTTTTTTTTTTTTTTTAGCAGCAGTAGCTCATTACCATATTGGCCAATGTATTAAACAAAGACAGACACATCTGAGACCAAAATCATCTTATTAAAATGACAAGGAAACCAATAAAATGCATCATCCATATAGTTTAGTAGACTAAGCCTGACTCATTCCAGGAAAACTGTCCCAATGGGAGTGCCTATAAAATCCTTCTCTATTCCTCCACTTTCTACTCCACATTATCTCCATGTCAGTGAATTATTTTCACACAATAAGAGCACCCAGATAGGAAATATTTACAAATGTAAATACGCTCACTCCCATTTGAAGAGACCCTTATTTGCTTCATTATTTCAGAGTGCAATTTACACCATTTCCCTGTTGCTCCAGCCATTGGCACAAGTGGAGAGAAGCAGGCATGAAATAAATTGTCATTTTCAAAGACATCACTGTGTTTTCCTTGAATAATAAAAAGTCCTAATATGTTGGGGCAAAATTGAAAAAAGAGAATTTTTTCTAATTTTTAGATGTTAAGATGTGTATTAAATGGAGAATTTGTGACAATTAAGGGATCAGCAAAGCTGAAACAGCAATGTTTATGGTCCTTTTATAATGATACCAGAGTCTGTGTTCAGCACACCACTGCATCCAACTTTCCAAGCCTCCCATAAGCTTACAAATGATCTTTCGTTTATTTTAAATCAATCAAGTGTCCCTAGAGGACTTTACCAGAAACCCAAATATAATTACATAAACACACAGGCTTCCTAACTATGCATGTGTTATTCCAACAGAAAAATATAAGTGCAATACAGAAAGAGTGAAGGTTTATAAAATGAATTTTAATGTCTTATGAATACGAGTTGGGTACATATACCTTACCTTAAAAAAAAAAAAAAGGCATAAGCACAGGAGATATGATTAGACCCTTACTGTGGTTGGAATTACCCCAAAGTAACCTCTCCTCATTTAAATGAAGTTTACTCTGTTTCATGGTCTCCATTGCACTAACATACTTATTCAAATCCTAGAAAATTGCTAACTTCATTAGCAACTGGCAATGCAAGGGCCTGAGGATATAGCAGGTCTTTTATTTATTCATTAGATCTATATAACATCTCTTTTCCAAGGAGCTCCAGGCACTGTAGAGAATGTTTAACTGATGTTACACCAAAGTTTCATGGAAATGAGAACAGAGCTGTGTCAAAGGAGAAGTGGCAGCAGAGGAGGGACAACAAGAAGGAAGTATAAGAGGAAATGGGAGACATTTATGGTGGGGAAGAGACACAAGCAGTCTTTAAAATGCCAAAATAAAAATGCGACATCCCAGTGCTGCCTCTCTCTATTTAGTCCAGATAATGAGATGATGACAGACACTACATTTCTGTGAAGGAAAACTTTTGAATCTCTTTCTTAGAATTACACATGCAGGGCAAGCTTCTAGGAATCTCATTTTCAGCAGAGGTGTTAAATTCACGAGCTATATGCTGATAAAATTTAATATTCAAATCCAATGATATTTATGTTAATACATTTTAGTATGTCTAATAAAGTTCCCTCCCACTTCTCCTGGATCTGATGTGACCAAGCTTTTCATAGTGCATGCCATTTGGAAAATTTTGGAAATCAGAAGAAGAATGGGTGGAAGGTGGCAGCATTGATATTTATTAGATCGTAATAGTACGTAGTTAATTGGAAACTCTGCTGTGACAGGCTCCCCACTCTTCCCTGGCCACAGAGAGGTAGGAGGGTCCTGGGGTGAGAGTTCTTGGCACAAGACTGTTGTTTGACTCCTTCTATGACACTTAATCTCTTGAATTGTGGATCCAGCCAGGTTCATGCCAATTTCAACACTTAGCAGTACACAGAAAGTAAGAGAGTGGGTTATGATGAGATCATGGGAAGTATACGGCTTCAAAATTTTTCATTTTGCGGGAAAAACAGGAGGCTGAATAGTTCACATTTTTTACACCCCTGTTGGTATTAAACATTATTTATTAAAGCACTGATAGCCACTTGCTTTCAAAACTAAACACTAACATTCCAAAAATTTACATGTAAATAATTAAGTCTAGTGCTGATGAAGAGGAATCAGAAGGGATAGATCCTGGAATTTTTACTTTAATACTAAGAGACTGGGTGGTGGAAGATAAACAGGTGGGAGGATACTTACTCCCAGACAAGTATTTCTTTCAGAACCCACTGGGGACTTATGGAGAGACAATTGCTTTTCTTCAGAACCAGCATTTCAGGTGAATTTAACTTAGAATATTCAGTTTTTGTTGGACAGCTCTGTTGTGCTTGGAGCAGAGGCATGTCCCCAGCTCACCTTATATGGAATCCCATGAGTGGTGCCACATTATAACAATATATTCTTGTTTTTTCTATACATTCTTTTGTATCTTCAAACCAGCTCTTTCATCAGAACACTATAAGAAATCAGTGAAATACGAATCTTTGTTGTCCAGGAGCATTTTTTTCTAAATAGTTGAAAAAATTGCATGACAAATTTTTATTCTCGTTCTTTTAGAAAACAATTTATCTTTAGTGGCTCTCTGGAGAAAACTCATGTTTTACTTCAAATAGCAATAAATGAATTCTAAATCAGGAGAATTAATTGATAGTGGCTTGTTTTCATTTAATAAACATATTTCCAATTTATTATCTACAAACTTATTAATCCAAAGTAAATGTTTAAGAATATCGACGGTAAGTGGAACACAGGTAACTGAAATGAAAGTAGGAAAATTTAGCTCTTGCCTATTCTTTAAAAGAGAACTTAGTACAGTCCTTAAAACTCAGAGTTCAATTAGAAGGCTGGATTAGGCTGGAGGTGGCAGTCATATTACCTACACTCAGGCATTCGGGCTCTGTGTCCCAGGTGTTTAAATCTTGAGTAAATGGCAGAAAAGCAGAGGGATGGCTGGTGGGACTTACCTCAGCAAAGGCCCTGTGACACACTGTCCCTTCCCTAGTAATGATGTGTCTAAGGTCACTGCTCTTTGGAGTTGCCTTAGAGCCTTCCTGTGGCCCCCATCATGCCCCTGCGACCTTCTGTAGGTTCCATGACCCCTTGATGGCTCTCTAGTACATTTTCTCTTGCCTCAGATAAAATGTCCAGGTGGCTTTCTGTTGCTTAAAACTGAGAAAACCGTGCTCAAAAACTTGTGAATGGTTTCCCAACTTTTTGTTGATTTCCAAATAATAAGATGTCTGAAAGAGGGGATAATTTCATTTTGTGGGCTTCCCTAACATGCTTCTTAGCGGCATGTTTTACCTGGGGTTGTTTGAGTCAGAAGAAAAGAGGAGCTTGTTTATTTACTGTCAAGTGTTCCTCTGGAGAATGGTCAGTGAAGGGCATAAGAACACTTTGGGGGAGGGGGCGGTGCCTGGGTGGCTCAGTCCATTAAGCATCTGACTCTTGATCTCAGCTCAGGTCTTGATCTCACAGTCGTGAGTTCAAGCCCCGTGTTGGGCTCCATGGTGGGTGTGGAGCCTACTTTCAAACAAAACAAAACAACTTTTGGGTTCCTTCCCCTTACCAGCCATCCCCCTCCGTGATGATCCCTGGCAAGGTTGCCACTTTCAGTCCAAACTACTCTCAGAAAACTGAAGCAAATGATCCAGAATAGAAGAGATCAAAACTTATTTCTCAAAGGCTTTTACTCAGAAATGTCCAAATCCAGTTTATGAGGGATAGGTTGAAAACTAAGGGATGGAGCTTCTTGCTCCCAACAAATTTGTAAAAGAGAGAGAGAAGTGACAAAATGGCAGGACTTAAATATAAGTGTGATGCTTCTGTATTTCTTGACAGTTAAAATGGTATCACTTTACACTCTTATAATATATGGGGGGAAAAACATAATGTCAAATTATATAAGAAATATTTAAGTCTAGTCAAATGGTTGGTGTATCTCTGGGGGATTTAAAGACATTTTACACACTTGTTTTAAAAAAGCAATCCTGAGAGTATTTTCAGATCTTGCAATGATGCAAGTGTTTCAACAGGTAATGGACTTTATTTTTAATTTTGAAAGCTTTTATTTTCCTGTGGTTTCTTTTTTAATTTGTTGGTGGATAATTTTTTCTTACCTAGATTTCCTCCTGGACTTTCCTGTCTTTTTGAGCTGAGTCAATTTCAAAGGTGAACGCTGTTTTCATATCCCTGGGTTGTTCTTCCTTGCCTCTTACCTGCAGTTGATCTCAATAGAGGCTTAATTAGCCAGTTAGAAGTCAACATCCTAAGATTTCTAATTAATGGTAGCTTGCCTATCAAGTTAATGTCCCTGCAGATTATTACAATTTGCAAATGCAAATCCATTATTTATTATATAGGGGGCTTAGCAGACACAGACTTTAAACCTACTGCAGAGGTGTCTCTTACCACAAGACAGTAAGCTTCCAAAGTCAGAATGTAAGAAGAAAGATGTGTGCTGTCAAGATTACCGTCTTAACAAGCCCTTAAATGGCACTGCATTAGAGATCAACATGCTGCTGTCCATCAGTCCTGCACACCCAGTAAGATTACCCTTCCTTTTTGAGCATCAGGTTCCTTGGAATTTAGGGGACATGTAGAATCAGAAAATAATGACTTCTAAGCCCTAGAAGCACATTAAGCATGGCAAGGTGCCTGCACTGTGAGGTAAGCCTGGACACAGTAGATTCTGGTCAGATCCCAAGCTCGCCCCAAGGTAGACACTGGTGAAATATAGCCTACATTTCCTGCATTATTTAAATTGTCCCTGCTCTCACTATCACCTCCCTTCCACCCACTCCCCCTTTCTCTCTCTTTGTCAAGCCCATACATATGATTTAAGAAAGTTATCTAGGCACAGGATATGACACCGCAGTAATAGCCTTTTAAACAATAATAGTGCTGATAGTTTCATGGCTTCATTTTCCCCCTCAGATGTTCCTACTTTTTATATTTGTATTGTTTCTTTCATTAATAAAACCCATACTGGAAATTCAAATTCCCTGACAAGAGCCTCTATGTCAAAGTTTTAAAGGAACACAAAGAACTTTACTTGAAATCAATTGGGATGACACCTAGTGGATTGTCCAAGATCTGAAGTCTGGTGAGTATTCTCTCATGAGAACCCCACAGTTAGTCTAAAAAATGATTTTCAAGACTGGTAAGTCATCTCTTCTGCATCTGGAACTGTTTCCTTTATCTTTTTTTTTTTTTTTTAATCCCAGACATCGACAAGACACTGACATTCTTGTAGGTACTAAGAAAACATCTGTTGGATGAAGAAGAAGGTGAGGGAAAATGGGAGGGAAAGAAGAAGCAATAAAGGAAGAAGAAAGGAGAGGGAGCGACGGGGAGAGGAAGGAGAAAGGGGAGGACGGGGAGGGGAGAAGGGGAGGATGGAAAGGAGTTAACAGACTGTGAGAATATGAGCCTGAGGGCTGGCACCCCACCTTTGGAACTCTACGACTTAGGTACTTCCTCTTCCATCGATTCCCAGTGTCCTCAGCTCAGTAGACGGTAGTAAAATGTCTGGCACACAGAGATTCAGTAAATAGAAGCTGTACCTGCTGAGCATTTATCACTGGGCCGTAGTTTTGAAATATCACATAACTGCTGTATTCATGAAAAGTAAATAGAAAAATGCTTCTATCTGGAGACTAAAGAGCTGGCCAGTAAATCGCTGCATTGTTCTGAACAGTCTGCCCACAAAGACCATCCCAAAGCAGGCAGAATTCTGAAGGACCTTCCAAAGACTCTGCTCTCACAGGCAAAAAGCATGTAATCAGGAAAACAGTGATGTGACAAGAACTGGGGACCTGCTAAGTCATTATCAGTAGAGCTGCCACTTCCGGCTATGTGCCGTGCATTTAGTACATACAGTAGTCAGCTTCGTGTCACTCGGTTATGGAAGTGTTCGTCATCTCCTTTTTCAAATAAGGAAATGAAATTCAGAGACGTTGAGTAACTTCTCTAAGCTCACACAGGTCCTTAAGTGCCTGGGTCCAGGTTTGATCTCACTTCTCCTGACTGTACCACACATAGGTTTTTTTTCTACCACACCAAACCATGCTTGTTATTGTAAGCTGGCAGATTAACTTGACAGGAAATGTCCAGAGTCATGAGAAATAAACTGTCTGTTGGAGTAGGAATACTAGTAAGAAAGATTTTGTAAGAGATTTTGTAGATTTTGAAAGAGAAATCATTATAATACAAAGTATATTCACTAACCGGATGTCCTTGGGTGCAGCGTGGTGGCGGGGGTGGGGGGGGATTTCTCTTTTAAACAGTATGAAGTCCTGACAAGTAATAGTAAAGTGTCCTGTACAAATGGGTCCTTGAATATGTATCATGTGCCAGGCACTGTTCTAAGCACTCTTACAGACAGTAACTCCTTTCATCCTTACGTATGATAACTCTTTGGGAGCAGTTACTGAAGACCAGAGGAGTCAATATAACCTGTGAGTAAGAGATGGAGTTGGCATCAGGACAAAAGCAATCTGGCTCTAATGATTTTGTTCTAAACAGCCTTATGGGAAGGTCTCATATTTGTTTATCTCATGCTAGTTTTGCCTTGAAGGAGTGGTAGGGAGATGGGAGAGTACACTGTGGGCAGGTCAGCTCAGAACATGAACCATGAATTACTGAGAATGCTAATGTGGGAATCAGAAAATCTGAAACCTGCCATCTTTCCTTCTCTAAGCCTTAATTACTTCATTGGTAGAGTATGACTGATAATGCTCAAACACACCACTTCAGTGAGGATGATCATGCATATAAAAATGTGGTAAGAACACAGAATCTAATGGTTAAAGCACAGGTGCCCAAATCAGACTGCCTAGGTTTAAATCCCAGCTCTACAATTTAATAGCTATGTGACCTTGCATAAGTTATATAACCTCTCTATGCAAAATGGTGGTAATAAGAGTAGTTACCTAATAGGGTTGTTGGTAGCATTATACACTTAGTGACTAGGGAATAGGAAGCACACAGCAATATGGGTTATCATTATTGTGCACTGTGAAGGTTTTATATATTTAGGAATGGAGCACCATCATTATTTCATAAATCAGTCAAATTTAGATCCGTAATGAAGGCAGTCCCTATTGCTACATGAAGCCATGTTGCTCTTTCCAAAGGCTCTTGAATTTGAGAGAACTGAGAGAAGTAGGATGAGGAGGCATGTAGTAGGTGAAAGTCTTGCAAAGGGAGGGTCTTTCATCTGCTCTGTGCCTTGTTGCCTGAAAGAAAACACTTTCAGATATGTACTCTGCTAGTTGCAGTCTACTGATCTGAAAGCCAAGCTTACATCTTGTCCAGCTTATATTAACATGTCTGCAGTGTTCTCTTGGTACAATGGAGTGATGGCAGCCTCTGGGTTCCCTAAATGCACTGAGCTATTAGGAAGTCATTTGTGTAAGAGCAGTAGGATATTATGAGGAAAGAGGAAGGGGAGGATGTGGTGGAGAAGAAGGCTATGTAATCATTCCCTCTTTATTTAGAAACAGCACCCCAAATTTCATCAATAAATCACCCTTCCCCACTCACAGTCAGTGTGGTTTGAGTGAGTCAACATGACTTACCACTTCCTCCTTGGCCAAGGGGCAGGACTGACCCAGGGCTGGCTAATAAGTATATTCTATCCCCCTGGTGAAAGAGATTGGTTCAGAGATAGGCACTTGACCCAACTAAGTTAGGTCCTTGAGAATCAGCTCTGGGACATTTGTTGATAGAATTGGCAAAGAGAGGTTCTTATTTCTGCTGGGGTCACTAGCTGGATGAAATAAAAAGTTGGAGAGATTTGCAGCCATCATGCCAATCTGAATCATGGTGGGAACAAATAAGGAAATGGACATACCTCATCAAAAGTGGAGCCAAGCAAGAAGGAAGTGGACAGAGACAGAGAAAGTGCGATGGCATCATTTGAACCCCTGTATCAAACCATACTTGAGCCAGACCTACCTCCAGACTTCTCAGTTATAGGATCAATAAATTCTTTCCTCCCCCCTCCCCCTGCCCCCACTCTGCTCTCTCTCTCTCTTTTTCCCTCCTGTCCTGCCTCTATTTCTCTCCCTCTCTCAGTTTGGTTGGGACTCTTGCCATAGTGATGTGTATTCTCAATTTCACTTCATATTTGGCTCCAACCTTCCCCAAATTATAGGAAGAATGAATCTCTCTGTAGGCTCTGCAGCTCGATTCACAAAATATAAGCATGGGACTTCAGAACAATTGAAAGACTAGCAGACAGCTCAAGCAGAATCTTGTTCTCCTGGGGAAATCAGTTCTCCAAATTAATAAAAATATCGATGTCTACATTGTGGAGCACATACTCATTTTCCCAGGTTTATAAACCTCCAGATAGATACCCAACTCTATTAAAATGCTGATGGCTTTTATGAAGCTATGCTGAAAAGGGGGAAAAACAGATGCCTCCTTATTGTAATAAACTCATGTGGCCCTGGGGTCCCATTCATCATCCTGGAGGTAACACAAGGAATATTCAGGGTGTCAGAGAAATAAGGGAAATAATGAAGGATCCTTTCTAAATCAGTTCAGTATTCAAACAGAAATAGAAAAACAATAAGCCAAGTCTTCATTGTGTCCATTTCGCCTTTCAGATAGAGGGTACAAACCAAATTAGATTTGAAAAATGGTATAATTATCCTACCTTCATTGAGGAGAAAGGAAACTACACATAGCTTCCTAGGAGTCAGTGTCCCGTTGAGCATTCCTAATGAAATAACACAGCTTGTGGGTAATATGCCTTATTGCAACTAGACTTTTATGCAAGTCCAGGGTTATTACTATATAGATTACTTTTAAGGTTCGGGGGTGATTGGCACACAATTAAAAACTAAAAGGGGCGCCTGGGTGGCTCAGTTGGTTAAGTGTCTGACACTTGATTCTGGCTCAGATCATGATCTCAGGGTTCTGGGGTTGAGCCACATCAGGCTCTGTGCTCAGCAGGGAATCTCCTTGAGGATTTCCCCTGACTCCTGAGCACTCTCGTTCTCTCTCTCTCTCTACTCAAATAAATAAATCTTAAAAAAAAAAAAAAAAAAGGAAAGGAAAAAAGAAAGGTTTTACTTGGAAAATCATTGAATTTGGGCTCCCTCTTTGGCTTCCTATCAGACACTAATTTCATTTGCTCATTCAATATATATTTATTGAGCATCTACTATTAGCCATTCAGTTCCAGGTGCTGGAGTACGGCAGAGGCCAGTGGAGTCAAGACCACCCTCCCCATGGAATTCACTTTCCAGTTGGAGACACATCCAACACAGGCGAGCCCATAAATAGTCAGGAAAAGAAGTGCAAGGTGACTTGAGAGAATGTAAGTGCTTTGATAAATACGGTGTAAACACAGCCTGACTGGTGGGGGTGGCATCTTTAGTGAGAAGATTTAGTGAGGACTCACTGAGGAAGTGAGAGAGGAGGGGGCCAGGCCATGCAACTGCAAGTGTCAGTTTCCAGATTTTGCAAATAAAAATACAGGACACCCTGTTATATTTGAATTTCAGATAAACAACAAATGAGTTTTTATCCCCCTGGTATTGAAAGGTTTTTTTTTTTTAAATCTAGCAACCCTAAAAGCACAAATACTCAGAAGTAGGACCAGCCTCGATGTAATTGAGGATTGGAGTTTGGGGGTGGGAGCAACATGAGACAATGGGAGTTTGAAAATGGAGGCCATCAAGGTAGGAGGCTGGGGTTTTGGGTCTTCATGTGATGGAAAGCCAATAAAGGGTTTTATGAGGTGAATGGCCTAATCTGACTTGCAGTGTTAAGTGATGGCCCAGTGGGCTGCAAGGGGAAGATCATGGTGCGTGGGAACACAGAGGCAGGAGACTGTTGTCCTGGTCTAGCTGTGAGATGATGAGTTCTCACTCCAGGGGCAGAGCAGTGAGGACAAGAGTAGTGACCTGCCTTGGTCAAGGGTTGTAGTTGCAAGCGCTAGGAACTGACTGGCTATGTTTATCACCAAAGAGAGTTGGGGCAGGGTGGGGGTGGGGAGACATATATGTGAAGGCAGATGGCCAGGGAACAAAGAAACATAGGCAGCAGAAATAAGGCCAGGATGTGCCATGGAAACAGTGCAGGAGCCAGCACCATGCCTCCAGCCTTCAAAGCTGCATCCTCTGCATTGCCACCTCCCTGTGAATATATCTGCCCTGTTCCTACATCTCCACAGCATTCCCTTAAGATTCTCAGGCCCTGGTAGGATCATCTGAATGGCCAGCCCCAGTCATAGGCCCGTTCCCCAGCTGCCAGGGACAGGGAAATGTTCTCTTTGCCTTCTTTGGGTTCTATAGTAGGAGGCTGGGGCCTCTTCTTCCCACCATGACTCAGACTAATGATTTACCCCAAGTAGGAACCATGTTCAAACTGGGTAGTTCAGGGGCCCCTGGGTGGCTCAGTCGGTTAGGCGGCTGCCTTTGGCTCAGGTCATGATCCCAAGGTCCTGGGATCAAGCCCCACATCGGGCTCCTTGCTCAGCAGGGAGCCTGCTTCTCCCCTGCCTGCCACTCCCCCTGCTTGGGCTTGCTCTCTCCTTCTCTCTCTGTGTGTCAAATAAATAAATAAAATCTTTAAAACAAACAAACAAACAAACAAACAAAAAACTGGGTAGTTCAAAAATGGCCAATATCCACTACATGGATGTTCAAGATCAAGAAGGTGACCAAAACATCATAATTCTTGGAACTGTCTATAATTTATGAAACAACAAAGATCAGAATAATTTAGGTGGATATTCTTAACAAAGCTAAATGTCAGCACATATGTCCAAAAGTTCCTCCTGTGTCAGTAGAAAAAGGAGAAAATGAGACTTCTTAGTAGCATGGATAAAAAGAAAAAGAAAAAAAAAAAGCATGGGGGATTTTAATTGCTGGTAGGAATAATCGGAGTCAACAGTGAGCTGTGGCTGGTAAAACAACATAAATCCCCATGGAAACAAAACCAAAGGGGATTAGGAACCTAGGACAGAAAGCATACTTAAGGCTCTCTGCCTGATTCACGGTAGACCCAGGTATTTTTCCAGAGTTTATTTTTATGACTGAAATGAACGATCTTAATGTTACGACCATTACCAAGTCCCCACTCTCTCTGGGACTATGAGGCTAAAGAATGAGGTTATGACCTTGCAAGGAAGTTCACATTCGAGGCAGAAAGACCTGGATTGGGCAAGTGGTTTAACCCAGGTGTTAGGTTAAAAGAAGTTGACAGTAGACTCAAACTGATACAGTTATTGCAAGACTCAAGTGAGATAATATATGGAAGTTAATGCCTAGCACCCAGCATGTGGACATGTTCAATAAATGTCAGTTACTGCTTTTCCAAAGAATGTTTTGTAGCTTCTCAGAGTAGCCATTGTGTCTCAGAATTGGATACACATAGGTCAATTAATAGATATTCATGAGTTGAAGTATCTGCTTATAGTTGCAAGAAGAAAAGGAGACTTGAAAACAAACACGTACACAAGGGAAAGACCCTGAACGACCCAAGGCAGAGCATTTCTCATCTCAGTAGAAGGGTCTGTTTGCACGGACTCAAAATCCCTGTTTCTGTGATTTTAACCACAATGGGCAGAAATGTCACAGGCATTCAGCCCAGGTGTAGCCACAGTGTGGATGTTGTACAGCGGCATTGACCATGGCTTTGGGTCACACCTCATGGATTTCCACCCAGACATTCATACCTGACCTCTTTAGCCAGCCACCTACAAATCTAAAACCAAATAATCCATAAATAAAATTCACCATCCCCCCTTACATGTTCTACTAACACCCCATTTTATGGGAGTGTTAAAGGACAAGGTGGAAAAATGATGGTTAACATTTTATGCAATAAGAAATATTTTATAGAGGGGAGCTGTGCCTTGTTACATCAAAACTAGAATACTGATGGCATAATTTATCATGTTCATTTACTGTCATGTGTATCGTATATAGGTTCCACTTGATACTTTATAAAAATATTTCAAATATAACTTTATAAGAGTTGGACAACGCTTGTCTTATTCATCTTGCATTTCAATTTTTCATAAAAGAGAAAAATTAATCAGTAGACCAACTGAAGAGGAAGGCAGGAGACAAGCTCTTTAAGCTTGGGAGCAGCAGGAATTCACAGGGGATATAAAAACAATGTGCGTTAAATTCAAGGCCATAAGAGCTCCATAAAGTATATACATCTTCCTGGGGAAAAAAAATCGGTTTTTAATAAGCCACAAACAAGGGCATGCTTGACTTGGCTATATTTTCTGTGGACTATCATGTAAACCATCTTTAATATCAAGTTTCTTTTTACCTCCTACAGTCAGCCAGGGCATATACTCTTCTCCACAGGGCACTTTGATAGAGTTGATAAATTGAATTTCCAGCATTAGTAAAAAGCAATCAGATATCATGTCCAGGAAAGACTATATTCCTATTCAGCTCTAAGTCAGAGATTCATCAGGAAGGAGCTGCTTTGTTCCATTGTGTTTGTTTTAATATTCTTTCCAGTGAACAGTAAGGCATTTTACTTGAGTTCAGTTTATCCCCCAACCACAGATTTCCTCTGTTGTTTCAGTTATTGGCTTCTTAATGATGACCTTTTTGTTCTGACAACAATGATTTCCCTCTTAATGTATTCATTTACTCATTCATCCATTCAATACGGATTTGAGAGTAAGATTGTGATAGAGACTATGCTGTATGCTGGATAGGTAGACAATACCTCTGTCCTCTAGCAGTTCCTGAACTGTGAATTTTTTAAAATTAAAAATTATAGTCATGATTTCATCCCCCCTTTACCTGAATATTCTCATTGCTTTAGTCATTGAGTGGCTCCACGGGCTGGGATTCGGAAGCTGTTTCTAGCGTCAACTCTCACATTACTGTCCTCTAGGACCTTAGATAAATCAAGGAATTATCTAGACTTGAATATCTTCATCTCTAAAATAAATAACTGGGATGAAATGTTCTCTAAATTCTCTTACCCTCTAAAATGTCAAATCAGTTTCTATTTGTGATGCAAATCCCTTGTTTTATAGGACTTGTCCAAGACCTCCCAGCAAGGGAGTGAAAAGGAGCGATTAAAATCTAAGCCTCCCAACATTCTCTGCCAGGCCAGAGGCAACATCCTGATAGGGAACTGATTAAAATCAACCTACAGACATAAGTTTTTAGTGAGGAAGGTGTTCTATCCCCTTGTTCGTTTTTTGAGTTGAACTAATTGACACTACGTAAATATTGGGAGATTTCATAAAACATATGGATTCATGGCTTCTCTTGCAAAATGAGAATTTAGCAGTACTGACATTCTCATGTGTCAGTAATTGGCTGGAGATAATTAGGAGCTATCCCCTCAAGTGACTGGTTTAATCAAGTTTGCTGCAGTCCTCACTATTGTCGTATACAAAGCTTTTTCTCCTTTATGTTACTTGCCTTGTCTTTAAGGTAATGTGTTTGCAAACCCTATACTCAACCATAAATGGATATGTGAGCTGTGTGTGGCGTGAATGTGTGGGAGTGAAGAGGAAAGGAATATACTTTCATGTAGGATTTACAACCATATCTAAAATAAGAAAAGAACTAGGCAAAAATCACTGATAGGCTTAATCCCCAACTCAAAAGTAATTAGAGTTTTGGACTTAATATCTACTTACATCATTGAATCAGCAGAATAGAAATGGAAATTCCATTCAGAACTTAGTTATTATTTAAATTACTCACCAACATTAGCTTTGTAGATATTTTCTCCTTTGTTTTGTCCAATCCAATAACCGCATTTTGTGTAAAGATACTTTCAGATACTTTTTGATCATGAGAATTGATAGACTTCTCATTGTTAGAGATTGTTTTCTTTAATACCCACCTGTGTAAAAGGATCATAAAGCAAAGTTGGATCATTTTCAATCTCCTTAAAAACTTGGAACTCAGATTATGTTGCTACCAGCTCAGGTTGGTTAATTAAAGAAGGAAATAAGGGAAATGTTCTCATCTCATTGTAGTCAATGGTCCTTTCCTTTTAAGTGCAAGGCATTTTCTCTATAGTTTAAGTTAGTATTTCACTCCTGGTTGATTTCAGGATAATTTAGTATTTATTCTTTTTCAGTCTTCTGTTTTTCTCAATGGCCAACAAAGTAGTTACATTTATATTAAAGACAGAGAACGTGTATAAGAGATCACTGCTTCTCATTTGAATTTGTTCCCCTCTGGACATATTTCTTCATTGTTCAAATTTAAAAGTAATCATTAGTTGCACCTCATTTTTCTTTTCTTACATTTTTTTGGTTTCTTTCAAGAAAAAATATTTCTCACCTCATTCCCCACCACCACTCCTAATATCCCAATAATGTTTAGGCTTTACTGTCCTTGAGTTGCCTAAAGGAATTAAGATAAAAAGATTAAAGTGTTATCAGTGAACAGACTTTTTAAAATCAGTTAACAGTCTTATAACAATCTGTTTGAAGCAAAGAACCTAGGAAAGGCATTAATTGAGCAGATCTCTTTTCTATGCAAGAAAATTTTTTCTTTTAAGGCAAAAATACCCCTCTATGGTGAAGATCAGTCATTTGAATTCAGTGCAACCTTTCTCAAGATTATGATATCTACTCTGGTGCTGAGAATTTCTACAAATGTTATGCAAGGTCTTAAAATATCCCTGGTCTTTCCTCTGACAGCTTGTTGGTCTGCATCATTTACTGCTTTCAAACAATGTTTTTTAAAGAGATGGCAGTTTTTCTGAGGAAAAGTGACAGTACATATAAGACTTTCTCCCCCTTATCCATAGATAAGAAAGGTATCATTTTGAGATTGCATTTCTTTCCTCTAGCATCTGAAAGATGAGTTGCTCACAATATGCAATTATGTGGCTCAAGACAAATAATTTCACAGATACAGCAGTTAAAGCTGACTGGAGAAAAATCATTGGTGACATTTCATGAAAAGATGCATAATGTAAAATGCAAGCAATATAAGAACATTGGAAAGAATTTTAGAAAGTACAACTATTTCAACTATTTCTTTTCAACCTTTGTGGAATAATCCTTTCCTATATATCAATTTGTTCTTCCCTTCATCATCATAAGAATTCTTTTCTGGAGCTGATCAAGATCTGCTGGCAATGGGGGAAAAAAAACGTGTTCTCAGGCTTTTGGTTTGTATAGATTCCTGTCCATTTTGGTCTTTAAATTCAAGGGTTACTTCTTTTCAAGATAAAAGTAAAAAGAAAAGGAAATAAATTATCAAAACAACAACAACAAAGTTCATAAAGATAATCTATATAAATACAATGCATAAGAAAAATAAACAAACAAAATCAATGTGATTTCCAGCATATTAAGTATCTAGAGCTTTATTTAATTCTGGCTATCCCTATTGATTCTATTTCCAAAACCATCAAATATTTATTTATTTTTTTTAAGAGGCAATGCTGATATTTATGGTAAGCTCAGTATGACTACAAAATATATTCTTTTTTAAAATTTTTTATTGTTATGTTAATCACCATACATTACATCATTAGTTTTTGATGTAGTGTTCCATGATTCATTGTTTGTGCATAACACCCAGTGCTCCATGCAGAACGTGCCCTCTTTAATACCCATCACCAGGCTAACCCATCCTCCCACCCCCCTCCCCTCTAGAACCCTCAGTTTGTTTTTCAGAGTCCATAGTCTCTCATGGTTCGTCTCCCCTCCGATATCCCCCCTTCATTCTTCCCCTCCTGCTATCTTCTTCTTTTTTTTTTTCTTAACATATATTGCATTATTTGTTTCAGAGGTACAGATCTGTGATTCAACAGTCTTGCACAATTCACAGCGCTTACCAGAGCACATACCCTCCCCAGTGTCTATCACCCAGTCACCCCATCCCTCCCACCGCACCCCCCACTCCAGCAACCCTCAGTTTGTTTCCTGAGATTAAGAATTCCTCATATCAGTGAGGTCATATGATACATGTCTTTCTCTGATTGACTTACAAAATATATTCCTTTAACCACTTACTTTTTCGATTCTCAAGCTAGTTTGTCTTTTTTTTTTTTTTCATTTAGAAAAACTCAGCCTTATTGAGGTACAGTTGACATATAAAATTGTAAGGTACTTAATGCACATTGTGGTGACTTGATATGCATTTCTATTGTGTAAGATTCCCCCCATCTAATTAATTAACATATCCATCACCTCACATATTTATTTATTTTATTTCATGAGAACATTCAAGTTCTACTCTCATCGCTGATTTCAATTATATGTAAAGTACAGGGTTAGCAATGAGTCACCATGTTTTAGGTCCTCATTTCCTATTCATCTTATAGCCGAAAGCTTGTACCTTTGACCAGCTTCTCACTATCTCCAGCCCCCAGCCCCCAGCTTTTCTAGGCTCTGTTCCTATAGTTTGACCCCCCTTTTTTTTTCTTTTCAGATTCCACTTATAAGTGATAGCATGCAGTCTTTGTCTGGCTTACTTCCCTAAGCAAAATGCCCTCAAAATCCATGCATATTGTCACAAATGGTGAAATCTTCTTCTTTCTTATGGGTGACTAATATTCCATTATATATATATATATATATATATATATATATATATATATACACCATTTCTTCTTTATCCATTCATCTGAAAATGTTTTTTATTTTAATGGGCACATATTTTATTTAGTTTTTTATTTGGTCCAAAAAAGAATATTTGGAAACAATCTTTGGCATTTTATTGACAAAGACCATAAACCCATATAGCTGAGAACAGACTCTGTTCTGGCTGCCGGTGTGTGAATCAGATACACTGAGAGACAAGCCTCCAGCTCCTTTAGTACCAACCTTTCTGATTACTCTGAGTTTCTCCAATCTATCTTCCTGCCCTCTTTCTTTCCCTCTTTCCTTCCTTCCTTTTAACCAATATTAATTGAACACCTATTTTGGGCCAGGATGTGAAAAAATAAATAAAATCTTTACATCCTGGAGCTCACAGTCCAATAGAGAGGGGGACATAAAATAAATATTTTTATGATGACAGGTAAAAAATGTGATTTTTTTTTTAAAAGTGGAGTTCAGCTATAACAAACAATAGGAACTGCTAGTCAGATAACTTACAGAAGACTTCATCTTGCTCATGAAAACAAGCAAAAAGAAAATAAGCATTGATAGCAGGACATTAAAAAATATGAAGAAAAAGCCTTCATATAAAATTATGTAAATGTATTATATAAATTATTAATTATATGTTATATATAAATTATATATAATTATGTATTATATAAAATACATAAAATTATATAAAATGTCAAGATGAAGAACATATTTAAAACAGTATAGAAAAGTACCTCAAATCATCTTGTTCATGAATATCAATCCAAGCAAAATTATAAGTGGTATATGTTCAACAATTCATCTACCAAACACAATTGAGAGCCTATTTTGCATCAAGCAGTGTTCAAGGCCCTAGAAATACAGCAGTGAACTAAACCAAGCCCTTTGCTTTAAGCAGGGTTACTACATGCAGCTGCTCAAGCTGTGTACTGCACAATTCTCAGTGACACATTCACATAGACAATGATGTGCACCCCCTGGGGTTGTACATCACAGCAGCTATGCTCTAATTGTAGCATACATTCTAGTAAGGGGAAGACAAAGCCTAAACAAACAAGAATATCACATGTAAGTGCTTTGAGGAAAAAATAAGGGAAAAGAAAATATTGAAGAAAGCTATTTGAGATTTTGTGGTCAGAGCAATATTATAAGGTAATATTCAAGAGGGAGCGATTAGGATATCCAAGGGTAGAAGGTGCAGATATTCTTAGGGGGAGAGTATGTTCAAGGAATGTCCAAGAGTCCACTGTGGCTCAACCGCAGTTAGTGAGGTAGAGGGAGATATACCAGGAAGCTGGATTATCCAAGTCTTTGAGGCCAGTGTAATAACTTTGGTTTTTACTTTGAGAAGGATGGAAAGTCATTCTTAGTCTTTGAACAGAGGAGTGATTTGATCTGACTCATTGTCTATCACAATCATTCTGGCCTCTATTTTAACAAAAACTGCAGAAGGGCAAAGAGCAGAAACCGGGAGACCATGGCAGTAGGAAACCTATGACAGATGATCATAGCTTGGGCCACATGACAGCAGGAGGGATGGTCAGTGGGTGGACTCATATAATTTGAAGGCACAGTAGGATTTGCTAGTGGACATGAGATGGAACATTAAAAAGGGGGGAGGAGTCAAAAATGACTTAAGATTTTTGTCCTGAGCAACTGGAAGAATGGAATATTGTTCACTAAAAGGAAAAGGAGATGAAATCATGAGTTCTGATTTAAATGTGTTCTGTTTGAGATGCCTGTTAGAAATCCAAATGGAAATGTCAAAGCAACTGTTGAACATGTGAAGATGGAATTCAGGGGAGATGTTGGGATTGGATATATAAGTTGTTGATATATAGTTAATATAAAGCCTTTAGGCTAGTGGAGCTCACCTGGAGTAGCTGCTCCCATTCCCTAGCTGTACAGCTGTGATCACCTGGGGACTTTTCAGAAAATACTCAAGACTGAGCCCTAACCCAGACTAATTAAATCAAAACCTCTGGGATGACAGTGAGTCATCAATATTTTTAAAAGCTTCCCAAGTGATTCTTGGGGTTGAGAACCATTGACCTAAAAAGTCAATGAAGAGATGAAGGGATGCCTAGGAACTACTCGCTGGAAGACTCTAGGGCTTATAAATCAGGAGGTGAGGAGGAAGCGGTGAGTGAGGTAAGTAGGATGTAGAGCAGAGAGCTGTATTTGTTGGGGGGGGAGCAGATAGCAAACATTTTTGGCTTTGTGGGCCATACACACTACTGAAGTCTGCTGTTGTAGCCCTAAAGCAGCCTTAGACAGTACATACAAGAATGAATGTGGCTGTGTGCCAATAAAACCTTATTTACGGAAGCAGCTGGGGGGGCCACACTTACCCCATGGGCTGATGAGGTGGGAATCAACAAGGAGTCCATGAGGGGTGTGGGTCCCCTCTTCAGCGACATTTATGGAGACATCAAAGCCATTGGAGGGGAAGTCACTGGAGCATGTAGGCACCCCTTAAATAGTTCAAAAAATTTTTTTATTGAATCTCTTGTGCCTAATAGGAAACTTTTAGGTTCAGATCAATAATAGGTGTGGATTTTTATAATTTTACCACAGCCTTTTTTAAATAAAATGTAACAAAATGAGAAAATATGCAATCTAAAACAAATCCATTTAATGCATTGGTTAGTGTTTTCCTTTTAAGCTTGAGTGTACAGCTCTTCCAACATGGGGTGAGGGTACATCATTCTCTCAGGAGCTCCTGTTTGGTTGTTTCCCTGGAGAAGTTTTACTATTCTTCTCATTACACTTGTCAAAATGAGGCAGAATGTACTTCCTCTTATGGGTTGCCCCAGACACAATGGGTAAAAGTGTATTACTAATGTTGAAACTAGAGACCTCTTGGAAATTTGTGAGGAACCCATTGAAAATGCAAATGTCCACACAAGGAAAAAAAAAAATCACAAAGACTGTTCTTTGGAAACCTCAGACTGGTGCTTTCACTGGGTTAGCAGCAAAACTATAATGATAATTTTGGCAATTTACAGTTTTATAGGACCTCTAACTCAAACACCTCGAAGAGTAGCCCCACTCCATCTGGGTCCCCCCTCTTGAAACTAAAAATCTCTGGATTTAATATAAAACACAGTACAGGAAGACTCTGGAATGTAGAAAGAAGAGGGTAGACTGCCCAAGGGCCTTGGGACTTGAAGAATGACACATGATTGAGTTCCCTGGACTCCCTTATTGCCTTCCCTATATTCACACAGGGTGGCCCAGAAGCCTTCAGCTCTGAACCACCAACTAGTACAGACAAAAAAAAAACTCCAATAAAAGCCTGTTCTCCCAACCAAAGGACCAGGAAAAGAGCAGACTAGCAATAGAAAGCCTTTTGGTAATGACCACCCTACACTAACCAGACACCAACAGAGCAAATCACCCTCTCCAAACTCACCCTCTTTCAGGGTTTAAAGCAAAGTCAAACAGGGAGCTGATCTCCCATCTAAGCAAGCAATCAGCACTCTGATTCACCGGGCCCAAGTGGTGTCAGTGGGGCTAAGCAGGAAGCCGATTTTCCATCCCTCAACTGGCCTGGTGGAAGCAGGCAGCTCTCAAATGCCCCTATCAGAGGGTAGCATCACTCCATGCAGGGATCTTAGTTCTCATTTCTATCACTATGGATTAGTTTTGCCTGGTTTTGAGCTTCATATAAATGGAACCATACAGTGTGTGTTGTGTACGGCTTCTTTCTTTTATGTAACAAAATATTTTAAAGACGTATTCAAGTAGTTGTATGTATCAGTAGTTAGCTCTTTTTTATTAATGAGTAGTATTCTATTGTATGGATAGACACAATTTGCTTATTCAGTGTCCTTTTGATGGCCATCTGCACTGTTTCCAGTTTGGAGTTATTATTAAAAGTTACTATGAACATTCTTGTACAATCTTTGTATGGACATAACTGATTTTGATTTGATCATTTGGTGACATTGCAGATAAATATCAATCTCCTGGGTGCATCCTTCTATTAAAGCCAACTCTTCTAACTAAATTAACCAGATAATTGTTAAATTTTAACCCACTTCATGCTGTTTAAAATCAACTTCAGTAGGGAGAAAAGAATGGGGGAATTGGGTGGTATGAACACAGTGTGATCAGAAGACATTTCAGTTCAGACTGTATAAAATAGAGATTTATATTTCATTTATTCAACCCACTTATTGAATCTAATTAAGTAGCAACACTTAAGATGCATTAAGTGCCATCCTTGCACTCACAGCCAAGTTACTTGATAGCATAAATGTTAAACCATTTAATTTGAAGGAGTTTGGGGATTGGGGGGACATCTTACTGAATTCTCAGTCTTCAAATATTATTTTTTATGAAACTTTTCTAAAATTGGAAGTGACAAAATTTCATACTGAATAAGGAAATTGGTAAGCTTTTAAGATCAACAAACCTAAGGGAATGATAAGAATTTAAGTGGTCTCCGTTCCCTTTTCTTTTTTTTTTAAGTGGTCTCCATTCTTGAGAAACTGCAAGGCAATGTTATGTGATGGGTAGAACGTCAAGTCATCATTTATGGACAATTCCTAGGGTATTCTATTCTCCCCTCCATGAAATACAGAGAAAGAGAGTGATAGGTGAGTCATTTTCAAAACAGACACAATGACATAGAGAATCCATTCTTCCTAACAATTTGGAAACCTACTGTCCCTTACCATCATTTAACCAATGACCCCCATTGCTGTTAGATGAGAAAATGGAAAGGTTTTGATCTACAAATACTAGCTAAGACTTGCAAAAGTATATTTTGAAGTAGAAATTGGAATGCCTAGAACCTGTGATCCAAGAAGGGGGGAAAAAGGCTCTTAAATGACATATTAGGGAAGTGAATCTCATTAAGAGCATCATCCCAATTTCTATCTTCATCCATAATTTTTAGTTTCATCCCTGTACCCCAACCCTTCCCTAAGGACCCATTAAGCTTCAGTATGGCTAATGCACTAGATTCAGAGTTTACCTGGCATTTGTCTGAAAGGCTTGGTAAACACTTTCATCTATAATGGTGATGAAAGTCCTGCAAAAGAGACAAAGGGCCTCCTGCTAGATGCTGTTAAGTGCTCAGCATTATTATTAAGAGAGTCATGGTTCAGCTGTAAGAATCCTGTAAGGAAGAAGCCTAAGCACGAGGGGCAGCATTTCTAAAGCCTTTACACTAATGAGGCTGATTCTCAAGGGAACACTAGAGGAAGAACTGGAATTATCTTGTTTCTGAGAAACTCCATGGGTTGAAGTCCTCAACTATTTTATTCTGACCTTCACAATATGCTTTTCTGTTGATATTATGAATCTCTGTGTGGTAAGCTCACTTGAAGTACAATAAAGTCTTGATCAACTAAATTAAAAATTGAGGTTGCTTCCCTCTCCTGCATTCTGCAAATTGCCTTTTGCCCATTAACCAGTAATGGTTTTCCTTTCAATTTGCATGCCTTTGCAGTTTTCAGGCTCTCTCTGAGCCCTGTCTGCACTCTACTTCCGTGTTCTGCTTCTGGACTGTCACCTTCATGTTGGTCTTTGCTTATTGGTTTGGTAGAAAGAAGATTCTCCAATTGTCACAGCAGAGAAGGTATCCCATATCACACAGTTATATGGATACCATTTCTTAGTGTGTAAAACTCTCAGGTTCCACTGTGCCACAACATCTTAGAACCATGACAATCATTTAAAATCAAAAATCAATCATGTTTAATCCTCCCCTTGAGGAAGGACATGGTAGCGAGTTCCCTGGGCTCCCATGTTGGTCATAGATGCTATAACTGAATCTTGAATTCTCATGTGCTAGTGATGTTTCCAGTTACTACAAGTAGGACATCTGTTAAGCCTCTTTTCTAAGCTAAATGTAGTTTAAAGGTCACTAGCCTGACCTTTATCTCCAAGTATCAAAGCCAGTTGCAGCCATTCCAGCCTGAAGGAATCTCCTTCTTCCTTCTTCCTTATAACCTCCAACAATGGAAAAGCCAGTGCAAACTGACCCTAAAATTCAGAGAACCCCAAATATTACTGTCCTATTCCACCCAAAGCTGAGCTTGAGACTGGAACCTGCATAGCTCCTGCAGATTAACTCATGACCATGTGCTGGATTCCAGGTTTCCTGACCAGGCATGAACTGGGAGTGATCCTGTTTTACCTATCGATTCCCCAACAGAAATTTTATTTCTACTGTGTATCAATTACTATTGTTCAATTTACAAAATAAACATGATACCTGGCCCCATGAAAGTTACATTCTGGTGAAAGAAAAAGATGATAAAGAGAAGAATAATAAATTGATAATATTTACTACTGGATAGTGATATGTGCTAAGAGGAAAATAAATGGAATGACCTGAAAGAAAGGCAATGGCAAGGCCCTACTGTAGCTATAGTCAGAGAAGATCACGGGTTGTTTCAAGGAGCAAGTATAAGGGAACTGTACAGATAGGCATTTCATTGACATCATCTGATCTTGGGGCACATACCAAACACAGTTATTAAGAAACAGATGACACACTTAAGTGAGGATACTGAATAGAGTTTCATGAGAGATTACAAAGTTGTGGGTAGAACTAAAGGAAATTTAAAAGGGCTAGTATGGTCCCTCTACCACATCTAGGCATGAAGACACAAGGAGAGGGAGGAGGTTTTGGAAGTTAGAATGGGTTGTTATAGTTGTAAGAGAGATGCTCAACAGAAGCTGTGGCTTTTTAAAAAAACAACAACAGCTGGATCATGTCTGGGCAGAAATAGAGACCCCCAAATCACTCTCTTCCTGTTTTTCAGCCTCTCTCATTGCCTCATAATTAGTGGAACCCAACTAGAAGCTAAAGGGCAGGGGATCCTGGATGTTGCAGCACACAGAGCCCAGCCTCCCAGGGCACAAAGTCCAGTGGAGAAGGATGGAAATACATATGGAGGGCCAAAGAAAAATAACCATCATGAGATAGAATGAGGTGAGTTGATGTTGCTGATGATGATCTGCCATTGTTGAAACATGAATTAAGGGAAATATTCACATAAAGGATGAAGGAAATTGATACACAACTAATGTTCCACCATAAAACTGTACTGGACGTGTGGGAGTTTCATGATGGAAGACCACCAAGACTGTCTGCCTTACAAAAAGATACAGTAGTCTTTGTAACTCAGTAGTCTTTACCATGAAGTGTCATTCTATAGCAAATCCTGTTATAATGAGATAGTACTCTGCAATATTTTAGAAAAATCAAGGCATCTTGATAATTATAATAGCAAATATGCTAAACAAGAGGGCACCAACTATTTCAATGACTGTTTGAGACATTCAAGATAACAAGCTTTGGTAGCTTAAGCTCCAGTTTATCCTGGATAAAATGAAAATTGCCTTCTGGCTGGTCTTGCATAAATTTGGATTTCAGGTAATAAGTGACAGGATGAATTTTCCTTTCTAATCAAGTCACTTGTCACCCTTCAGTCCACCTTCAATTACTTGTGCTATCTTTAGCCTTCAAGATATATTTCTATTTATATATCAAATTATGGAAAACTGTATAAGGGATAGAAAGGAATTTTCTTTTCCTGGTGTTTTTGTATCCTCTCAATTTCAAAGTCATACATTTATGATTTATTTTAATTCAAACCAACTCCACATGTTAGCAAACATTTATTGAATGCCTATTCTGTTTAGACAAAAATTGCATACGCTAAAATTACCTATGAACTGCTCCTGACTCACCCAGTGTGTATCACACTGTATTGTGACTTTTGTGTTTATAGCCCTGTATCAGTGTATATTCTTTTTATTCAATATTACTCCATGACTAACAATTAATACTTGATTTTTTTTCCCTTGAAGTTATTAATATTACATCACCACCTATCTGCCTGGCCATTCCATCAATGTGTTTATCTCTTGGTGACCAGGTAGAATACCTTAGAGTCATCCATACATTTTTCCCCAATGGTTTTGCCAGTATGCATTGACCGTAGCAGGCTTACTTACATCCACTGATTGTTTAAAATAACAAATGTAACCATGGCATTGCACATTAGCCTGCAAGTTGGATTTGCCTGTGTTATCATTCCATTGTGCTGTACCAGGTACCGCAGCAGCACAAAGGTGAGCCTTGTGCAGTTTCCAAATTCAAGGACATCCTTAAAGGTGGGAGGAAGCCTTATGTGGGAGGAAGATGGTGCAGAATAACTAGAGCACAAGGAAAGAAGTCAGTGAATGTCTTAAACAGAGCAGAGGAAGGGGTTAAATCTGAGGACTGTTCAAAGGGCTAATGGGAAAAGGTGGCATTTGAGCAGGACTTGAAGAGATAGGATTTCAAGGGGGCTAAGTGAAGGGAAAGGTGAGTCCAGCCAGAGCAAACAAGCAAACTCTTGGGAAAGGGCAGAGGTATTCAGGGAAAGTGAAGATGCTGGAAGTTGCTACAGCAGGGGTAGAGAAACAGAGCATGTTGCAGTGGCAAGAATAAGGCCAATAGGATAAAGCAGATATGGATGTGAAACCATGCTCCACCTCTTCTGTGACCTTGGGCATTTTACTCAGCCTTGCTGAGATTCCATGGCCTCATTTTTTGAACAGGGAAAATAACACTGTCTCATAGGATGGTTGTGAGGATTGAATGAGCTGAGGTGATCATTGAATAATAACACCCTTCCTCCATACTTCATTTTTGTTCTGCAATCACCTCCAAAGAAAGCAAAAGAAGAATTTGAATACTGATTTTCAAAATATCTAATAACAGTTAACATTTATTGAGTGTTTAATATATGTTAGATGCTGAGTTAAGCATCCTGTATGCACTCTCTCCATGAGTTGTATTCTATGAGCATGCCCGTTTTGCAGATGGGGAAACAGGGGCTTAGAGAGGGGAGGTAAATGTCCCAAGACTAGTAAGTGGTAGAGCAGGAATTTTGCCAGGTAGTCTGACTCCATGGTCCATGTTCTTAAACACCACACTAAAGTATGCCCTGTTAAATTTCACCCATTTGTTCAGCACAAACTCACTGAACATATAGTATGTGTCAGGCACTATCAGCAAACCAAAGAGACAAGGATTTCTGGCTTCATGAGGCTCTGGTCTTTACAGGAAAAAGGCCAATAAACAAACAAGTAAGCTGTATAATATTTTGGAAGATGATGAGTGCCACAGAGCAAGAAAGAGCATGAACAATCAGTAGGGAGTGCAGTGGGAAATGAGTGTTTAAATATGGCGGTCTTAGCAATGGCTATAGAGTGGAGGTCACATTTAGCAGACTTGAAGGAAGTGAAGCAGGGCCCTTGAGGGTATCTGGGGGTTGACAAATAAAAGCACCCTGGGGTGAGAGCAGGCTGGGCATGTTACAGAAACAGCAAGGAGGTCAGTGTGGCCGAGGTGGAGTGAGTGGGGAGGAGAGCAGCCAGCCACACCTTGTAAGGCCCTATGGGCCCTGTGAGGACTTAGGCTTTTCTAAGAATGAGCTGGGAGCCGTGGGTGCATTTTAGGCAGAGAAATGGTTTGCTCTCTTATTATAACAGTATCCATATGCCCATGTTTTTGAGGCAGGGGGACCAGAGTGCAGGCTGCTGCAGGCACCCAGGCAAAATGAAGGTGGTGTCAATGTCAAAAGCAGTGACGGAAGAGACAGGTGGTCACATTCTGGACATGAAGGTAGAGCCAATAGGGTTTGCTGAGGGATTAAATGTGAGGTATGAGAGAAAAATGGAGGCTACAATGAAGCCAGGCCTTCGTTCACTTCCATAACCAAATGGCTCTATGATACCCCTGATCACCATGTTTTGTCTCCCACTAACCAGCTCACAACAGGGAAAGGAGACCACTCTTCTAGGTGTCTCACATTTGGGGTAATAACCCAGCGACTGTGAAAATAAGGCTCAGAGGAACACAGGTATGCCCATGCCGAGTGCCCACAGTGCCCATGACATTGGGGATCTTTGCTGCTATTGGCCCAAATAGAACAGTAGTCTCCTTTTCCAGGCTCCCTAGCACACACAAAGCTGTTCAGTCTGAGAGGGAAGTGGGAGTCCCTGGTAGAACGTGGAATATCTATCCTGGGAGTTCTGCTACCCATTTTGCTTTAATTACTCTACATTATCTTTTTAAGCTACAAGAAGGATAAAGGCTTACCAACTCAGCCCAGATTTCCCTCTATGCCGAGAAAAAAGCTATTTCCTTGCTCCTAATTTTTCCCTCTCCCTCTCTGCCCAAATGCATGTATTTTGTCCTAGTGGAGAATCCCAGGATTTTGAATACATGAACAGGTGGCCACACAGCCAAGTGGATCCTTAACACCCACCACAAGTCAAATGAGTGATGTCACTTTGGACCAACTGCTTTCATAGAGACCATCAAATGAGAGCAAATATATATGTGGACTGGCTCTCCTAACTTATCTGCTGTGTGACCTAGGCCAACTCAGAGAAGAGCTGGGAAAGCTCCTTTCCTTAACCATGTCATGGGGACATTGATAATACCAACCTCTTAGGGTTTTTCCGAAGAGTGAAATAAAGATTCTAAGTCCTTAACTCAGGGCCTGCCATATAGAAAGTCCTCAATAAATATCCATCCATCCATCCATCCATCCATCCGCTCTGTGAGACCACAAATTGACAGCCCGCAAAGTCTCTGATTACATAAGGCTTAAATTGCAAATATCTCTAGTGGGTCTAACACAGGGACTTGCATTGATAGTAATGCTACAATATGATTAGATAGGAAAATGATAGACTGATATTTATTTATTTATTCATCAACTATATTCTGAGCACATACTATGAGATCAGTTCCCTTTTCCCTCTACATTTTTTATTTTTAAAAATTATCCTTTCTTCCTTGTTGCCTTTTTTTTCCCCTTTCAGTCCAAAGTGTCATTATGATGTTAGCTCCAGAGCTCAATGAAGAACTCTTATGAGAAAAGACCAAGCAAAGATGTCATCCTGTGAGCTAGTCAGGTCTAATGTACTAAAGTGTATTTATTCTGATGCTTTGACATCATGGGGCCTTGCTGACTTGGAAGAGACTATCCCTCCCAGAGTTGCCTAATTCCTTCAGAAAGCAAACAACTCCCTCAGGAGGGTACCTTCCATGTGCAAACCAATCGATCCAGAGCCCATATTCGCCACTCACCTCCTTTTATCTAGCTTATACTCTAGGCTACTGTCCACTAGCCCTACTCACCCCAGGGCCAGCTCTTGGAGGACTAAGATTTTGTGCTTCAGAATCCACTGAGATTATTCCAACAAGCCAATTCTAAAACTGTTTACCTGCCTCAGAAGTTCCTTCCTGCAGAAACCACAATAAGGGCTCTTGCCATATTTCCCCCTTGCTCCCTCTACCTCCTGACCCATGCTGGGAATTTCCCATGTAGCCTTTCATGGAGTGATGTGCTTCCTATTTCTAGGTATTTGTGAGTAGCAAAACTTCTTCCTTCATGACCATCATTTCCATGTTTGCATGTGTTACCATAGCTGATTAAAACAAATCCCATGGGGCACCTGCGGGGCTCAGTCGGTTAAGCGTCTGCCTCTGCCTGAGCGTCTGGTTCAGGTCATGATCTCAGGGTCTTGGGATGAGTCCTGCATCAGGCTCCTTGCTCAGTGGGGAGTCTGCTTCCCCCCTCCCTCTGCCCCTCCCCCTGTTGTGCTCTCTCTCTCTCACTGGCTTGCTCTCTCTCTCTCTCAAATAAATAAATAAATAAATATCTTTTTTAAAAAATCCCAGATGTATTTTAAAACACCTAACTACTTGGAATCAAATGGTTGGTGAGAAATGTTCATTTGTCCATTTCCCAGATCTCTTTCCCAGGTCCACAAGTGAGTGAGATCTGACCACTACTATATGAAAAAAGTGAATCAAAAGGATACCTACCACTGACAAGAAAAGTAGCCAAGCATTTTTTTTCCCAAAGAATATATGCAAATGGCCAAGAGACATGTGAAAAGTTGCTCAACATCATTCATCATTAGGGAAATGCCAATCAAAACCACAATGAGAGATGACCTCACACCTGTCAGAAGGGCTAAAATTGAAAAGACAAGAAACAACAAATGTCGGTGAGGATGTGAATAGAAAGGAATCCTCATGCACTGTTGGTGGGAATACAAACTGATGCAGCCACTGTGGAAAACAGTATGGAGGCTGCTTTAAAAATTTTAAATAGAACTACCATATGATCCAGTAATTCCATAATTGGATATTTACCCAGAAAAAAAAAAAAAAGAAAACACTAATTCAAAGAGGTACATGCACCTCTGTGTTTATTGCAGCATTGTTTACAGTAGCCAAGGCATGGAAGCAGCCTATGTGTCCATCGATAGATAAATGGATAAAGAAGATTGGGGGGGGATATATAATAGAATATTACACAGCCATAAAAAGGGATGAGATTGTGCCATTCGAGACAACATGGATGGACCTAGAGGGTATTATGCTAAGTGAAATAAGTCAGACCTGTAAATACAGAGAACAAACTGATGGTTGCCAGAAGGGAGGAGGGTGGGAGGTTGGTCAAAATGGGTGAAAGGGAGAGGGAGATACAGGCCTCCAGTTATAGAAGGAGTAAGTCACAGAAATAAGAGGCAGAGCATAAGGCATACAGTCAACAATGTTGTATTAACGATGTAAGGGGACAGATAGCAGCCACACTTGTGGTGAGCACAGCGTCATGTATAAACTTGTGAAATCACTAAGTTGTACACCTGGAGAGAGAGAGAGAGAGAGAGAGAGAGATCCTTAGTACCCAGCCCCTGAGCTGTGGAAGCTTCCTGACTCATGAAAGGAAGAGCCTGCACCTCCGAATCAGACATAAAGTAGCCATGAGCTCAGTGTCACTTCACATTCTCTCTTCAGTAAAACACTTGGAGATAGAAAGCTGAACAAGACGTGCCCCTGTCCTGAACAGGATCAGCTGCTGGTGACAGGAAGGGATAGTACACTGGATACCCACTGTAACCATATAAAAGCTCCGTGCAACTGTCAGGGAAGCTTCGGGGACGGGGGGAATTTGCACCAGGTCTAGAAGGATGAGCAGAAGTTTACTTGAAGGAGGTCAGGCTGGGGATCTTCCATAGAGGACCAGTATTTCTTTGCAAAAATAAAAAGTGTGTAAAGGGGTACGCAGAGTTTATTTTCAGTAACTTGATAGTGTTTCTGTGGTTTTGCATTTTTCCTTAGTTTGTATTTTCTCCATCAGACACTCTACCTAGTCAGCAAATCCCAGGAGTAGAGCAGAACCGCATGCTGCAGCCTCTCACTCTCAGGAGAGAAACATCCCTGGGGGTTGTGAGTTTGCAGGCAGAGGGGCAGGTCCTCTCTCCTCTTCAGAGCTCAGCCCCCGTCTCCAGAGGCTGGGGTGGGGGTAGGCTAGAGGGAGAAGGCAAGGTAGTTTGCATGTGTCTGGCCCTTTAGGGCCACTTGAAATAATATCAAGGAGAGAGAAATAAGCTGGTGAGTTGAATTTTTAGCAGCAGATTTGTACTCTATCATTACTGCACTTTATTCCTCGGCAGCCCAACCCAACCCAAAACATTGGGAAAAGAGGGTGGAAGCCAGCGGGTAGGATTCCCAGGGCGCCAGCTCTTAAGCACAGCGATCATATTTTTTGCAGGGGCCCTGGTCTTTGACAATCACTGATGCCCACCAGTTCCCAAACTCCAAAGGTTTGCAAAACGTAGCCTTCTAAAAAAACTGAAGGCACTCCATTCCTTTCAAATTGCTCTACTTTGTCCAGACCCAAACTGTATTCATTTCCTTTGGAAATGACTCTCGAGAATCCGAAGAGCCTCAATTACTCTAAATCACTCTGCGAGACAAGCACAAAATTAATCAGGGCCCCTGTGTTTGGCGTCAGTCAGGCATGCAGCAGAGAATGCCATAAATAAAAACACCAAGTTCGACTGTTGGCCAAAACCTCAGGGAGTCTGTTTTCAATAGGGTAAAATAAATATTCTACCATTCAACACATTCTACTGTATGAGAGGAAAAACTGGAAAATATCTCAAATACATAAGTTTATGGAGCCCTGATTAGTAAGAAGTTGCTCCTTCACTATTAACCCATTGGCAGAGATACTTGTTTATTTTCTTAAAATGGTAAAATAAGTATCCTTATTTCCTGCTCTCGGGTCAGCAGTGTTTCCAGCTAGACAGGATTCCAGGTTCAGGGCCTTTTCATACGCATGACCACCATCGGGGTCCTTCGATTCTCTCGCAGTTTGCTAGCCCTTATTTCTGTGTTTGATGTTTGGGAATTGGAGGTTGCTGGACGTGCAAGAAATCTCAGAGATCTCCTTTGCAGAGATCTGCAAAACATTCTGAAAACAAATCATCATCCTGAGCCTTTACCAAGCACCTGTACATGTGAGACTCTCAGATAAGAGCGTTACATGGCAACTCTTGAATTCTCACACCAACCCTCGGAGAGAAGGCTTTTTATTGCCCTCGTTTTATATAGGAGAAACCTAGAGAGGCTAAGTAAGCTGTCCAGGATGTCACCACTGAGAAGGGGAGGAGCAGGGACTCAGGCCAAGTTCCACTGGCCGGCAGACCTCTGCCTTACGGCCACAGGGCTGGACCAAAGCAGGTGGAAGGACTGGGCTACAATGAGTGGTGGGGCCGGAGGAGGACCCAGCCCTTCCAACTCCCTTTAGTTTCCCTTAATCATAAGGTTGGCTCATAGAGTCACAGGACAAGAACCTAAGTCCTTTACTTTGAGCTCACCCGATTATGAGCTTCTTAGGGAAGACACTCTGTTCCTTCCAGTTCTATACGCAGTACCTACTACCTTCAGGCCTTAGGTTTTTGATCAATTAGTATCTGTTGAATAAGGGAATGAATGAACTTAACCAGAAGTCATGTTCCTTTTGAGAGCTTTCACATTTCAGGGTAAACAACACAATGTAACCGATTTCTAGAGATAAAAGTTGCAGATACAATTTGGCTTCCGGAAACATCCATGCATTCCCTTAAAAAGAAGAGTCATTCCAAGCTATCAATGGTCCACCCACCCTAACATGTGCATTAGACAGCAAGTGGACAAAGGAGCTCGGGGTAATTATAGGGCTGTCCTGGATAAGAGGCTTGAATGTAAATGAGATTCAGCCCCACTAGTGACACATTCCTGGCCTCTGTCTTCCATGTAATTCAGTTGAGGGACAGAGAGGAGAGCTGCAGCTGAAAATACTAAAACGACAAGAGAATGTTTCTTATTTCCCAAGAAAAACTCCACGTAAAAAATGCTTAGATGTAAAATCGATTGTTCAATATATAGCTTTCAAAAATTGTTCCACGGCCTGTAGGCGTTCTCTGTAACTCATATACTGTCCATTTTGTTTCTGTTCGACATCCTTCACCCGATCCTCAAACACAGTATTTTATCAGACTAGTTAGGTGTCATTTCCCTTACTCAGCTTTGTAGATATATTTATATAGGGCTATTTTCTAGGAGAAAGTGATCGGGACAGGGTAATTAAGAACAGGGCAACTGAAATCAGACTGTGTAGGTTCAAGTTTTTGCCCTGCCACCTACCAATCGAGGGATCTGGGCAAATTATTTAATACCTTTGTGCCTCATTTTCCTTATTTGTAAATGGGGAAATATTAAGGGTGCCAAAGTCCCCATCCCATAGGGATGCTCTAAGGATTAGATGAAATGATACATGGAGAGCTTATAGAACAGTGCCTGGCTCATGGTAAATAAGTAAGAAAAGTTAAATATCATTATTGATTTTCTGTTTTTATCAATTGACCTTATTTTGTTAGATCTCATTTGAAATAGTGTGAGTTGAGAGGGGTATACCATTCAAAAGCTAGCTTTGATAATAAAGCTGTCACCTTATTTGCCAATTTGATTTCTTAAAGATGCAAGTTCCATGTCCACAGCCCAGGTAAGGTGCTGTCACCCTGAGCCCCACATAACATGTACCTGACATGTTTGGGATTAAACCAAAGACAACAAACAAAAATCATCTTACCTACATATAGAAATAACAAAAGTGATCAATTATGATAACCTACTGGAACTTTATGTATTTTCTAATCTTCACCACCTTGAAGGGCAGACATTATTATCCTATTTTATAAATGTAAACCCTGAGGCTCTGAGAGGTTAAGTAATCTGTGCAGCTACAAAGTGACTGAGATGGGTTTTGAATTCTGTGTTTTCTGACCAAAGCCCACCTTATATTCTGTAGACATCCCTTCCTTAGACAGCAGTTCTTAGCCCTGACTGCACATTAGAATCAACTGGGGAGCCTTGAAAACTAACATCCAGGACCCATTCAAAGCAATTCAGTTGCAGCCTCCGGGGGTGGGGAGAAAGCCCAGGCACCTGCAATTTATAAAGCTTTTCAGGTGGTTCCACGTGCAGTCAGGACTGAGAACCATTGATCTAAACTCTGCCATTTTCAGAAAGGTATCAAGATTAGCTTAGAGAAGCACGTTTCAAGTTATTTATTTCATTAATTAGCTTAAATGAAGACTTGTTTTGCAAAACCTACTTGATGAATTGATTTCCCTTCTTAGAAAGACATCCATCCAAATTTGCATGAAGAATCCCACATCACTTTCTTTGTTTCTAGATTATAAGCTATACAATCATTTCCAGTGATTTTTTTTTATTCAGAAAGTATTTTTGAAAGCCCCCTTTGTGTCCTTATCATTAGTTATGAGAGACATAAAGAAAAATGAGCCAGCGTTCTTCTCAAGGAGCCTGTGATCATTACTGCAACAAATACCTATAGAACATTCTATTGATACTGAGCACTGTAAAAGCCATTGGGTATATCATAGCAAACAAAGAACATGTAATTCCTGTCCTCATGGAACTTATAGTCTAGAACAGAGACAGGAGATCAACAGGTAAATCAGTAAATAAATATATAATTACAAATTATGATTAATGTCATGAAGACAATAAACAGAGAGGGTCTCCTTTAGATTGGGCGGTCAAGGATAGTTTCCATGAAACAGCGTCAACATCATGAGGCTCTTTGATAGTTGTCCGGTATAGTCATAAGAGTTAATGAGTGTACCCAGTATACTTTTTATGTCTGACTTCTTTCTCTTGCAAAATGATTTTGAGATACATCCATATTGCTAAGCATATTAATAGTTCATTTCTTAAGGTCACTAAGGAGAATTTGAGTGTATGAATATACCCTTGGTGTTTTTATGCACATGAAATTTTAGGTATCACTGAATTAGAGTGTTAGTTCTTTAAGGGCAGGACAATGACTAACACATTTATTGTACTTTCCAAAACTTGACCAATGGTATTGGAGTTAGCAGGTATTCAATACACATTAGCTAATTGAATGAATTTTTATGCTCACAGATAATACCTATTGTTCTCTTTCCAATATCCCTACCCACAATGTACATAAGACTTTTTTTTCAATTTAAAGTAGATGTTAATTTCAGCTAATAAAAGACAGGAGCAATTGAGTATTTCCACACAGGCAAATGATTCACTTGGGATGAAGGTAAGGAATCCCATCAACAGCATTACACCTGTTAATTCTCAAGATTCTCTAAAATCAAGTGTGTCTAGGGGCGCCTGGGTGGTGCAGCTGGTTAAGCCTCTGACTTGATTTCGACTCAGATCTCAGCGTCATGAGATCAAGCCCTTCACTGAGCTCCGCACTGAGTGCAGAGGTCTGCTTAAGACTCTCTCCCTCTGCCCCCTCCATGCTCCCTCTCTCTAAAATAAATAAATCTTTAAAATCAAATGTGTCTAATGCAGGAAGATATTGCCCCATTTGTGAACATGTCCATGGTTGGTTCTTACACTTGAACAGTAGTGTTAATTAACTACAGAAAATTCAGATGCATAGAGAGCTGAGGACACTATAAGATCCTAGGAAAACCTGGCTTACCATTATTTATGTCTGCCTCCACTATAGTCCAAGTCACAGCATCAAGAATCTAGTAGGTGCTCAATAAATGCTTCTGCAATTGGACTGAATGTAAACCAATTGCTTCAGTACCTAATATGAATATTTACAATATGCTTATCCATAATGACTGGTTTGGGAAATGTTAAAAAAAAAAAAAAAAGAACACCCTTACCCAGCCTGCATGTTTTTCCAGCCTGCATTTTAATGCAGGGCACATTTCTAAGCTGAGATTGATGTTCTCCTTAATGTCTCCCATGAAAGCAGACTAACATTTAAAACAGTTAGTATGCCAGAAGCGATCTCGGAAATGTCAGTGTGGTCTGTGATTACGAACTGGTCTAAAGAAGAAAACAAGCTCCCCTTAATAAACTGAGCTTTACTCAGGCTGCAGAAACCTATTAAAATGAAGGCAAACTGACTTGACCAAACTAAAAGGCTCAGACATATTATTACCTATTAAAAGTCATTCATTAATTTTGGGATAAAGCCATCAAGAGGGACTCCATTTTGAGAGGAGGCAATTAAAAGATGTTGAGCGATGAGGTTCTGGAGTCAGAATTACATCTGCCATGTCCTACCTGAGACCTGACCTCTCTGATCTTTGGTTTCCCGAAATTACAAAAAGATGCTGATACTAACAACCTCACTGGACTGTGCTCTGATTAGATTATGTAATGCATTTTATAATGCCTTGCTAGGCCAGTTGTAGACGGAAGTCCAGCATACTAGCATCATTGGAGAGCTTATTAGAAATGCAGAATCTTAAGCCCTCCCCCAGACCTACCAAATCAGAAACTACATTTTAGCAAGATCCCCAGGGGACTTGCACCACATTCGAGCTTGAAAAATGTGGATCTTAAGCATATGACACATGCCGGGCACACAGTGAATGCTCGATAAATATCCAGTACTATTATTCTGTGGAAAATTTTAGAAATGTAAATAAAATAGACTTTCATCCTCTCCCAAACGATAGATGCATTTCTTTACCCTGTTGTGTATGTCTTCCACCTTCTTAGAATTCCTCCGTCATTGCAAAGATCAACAGTTTTTTACTATATAGCATTCAATGTAAACACTGACTTTTGTAGTTTTGATGATCATCTGCAAAACCAGAATTGAATAGTAGACATTTATCACCAGGCCAGATTTCTCTGTGGACTGTGACCTTACAGCTTTATCCAAATTGGCAGGCAGACATTAAAATGAAATTATTAATTGACTTTTTTTCTCCCTACAGCCAAGAGCAGATACATTGGTTTTAAATGGATTCTTCACACTCTGTCAGCTTGGTCACCACTTTCCATACCCATAATTGATAGAAAAAACGAAACATAAGGAAACAAAGGGTAAAAATGTAAAAGGTGAGCATTTTTAGTTTCCTGGAGCCTATTTTAACAAAGATTGGAGACAGTGCATATTGGGTGAGGGACAAAAACACTTTGTGGATTTTTTTCTGCTTTGCATCAGTAACTGTGTGTGCCGTCTGAAAACCTCTAAGGGAAATAAGCAGTTCAGCATTTGGCCTTGAGAATTCTCTATCTCCCCTGAGTAGGAGCTGGGAGCCTAGCAAAGGCAATATATTCCTTATGAGCTTCAAATGGAAAGTACCAACCATAGAAATTTTTCAGAGCAGTGTGCTGGCCCCTAAGCAAATGGACTGAAGATGGTGTCAGGCTATAAAAGGTTAATTTACTAGTGTGTCTTCTTAAGAACAGCCAAGTCATTTCAAATTCTAATGCACCATAGCTGCCCCTCTTCCACAGCTGTAGCTGAACTGAAACAGAAGAAATGGGAAGCATTTACAATGGGGGCTTTAAAAAAGGCAGAATCCGTGTGTCCTGTCTGCATGCTGACCTGAGTTGTTACCCCTCTCTGCCTTCGTTGAAAATGCTGTCTGGTCTCCTAAGAATTGTACCAGCCCGCTGCCTGAGGATCAGGACTCCCTGCACATCCCTGAACATTATTTGCATACTGTTATCTGATCATCACATTGAGAAAGTACAATTTGCCTTCCGCAACCACTCCCTACACACACACACACACACACACACACACACACACACACACTCCCTTCTTGGGTTCCTTTGTCCCACGTTTAACAAATTTACCCTCATGGGGTCTCCTTCTTATCACAGAGATGATAAATCTAATAAAATAATTTAACAGGGCAATATCTGTGTCTGATAACATCTCTATTTTAAAAAACGTATTAGAAATGTTGAAGGCAGGGACTCCTGGGTGGCTCAGTCGTTAAGCGTCTGCCTTCGGCTCAGGTCATGATCCCAGGGTCCTGGAATTGAGTCCCGCTTTGGGCTCCTTGCTCAGCGAGGAGCCCGCTTCTCCCTCTGCCTGCCTCTCCCCCTGCTTGTGCTCTCTCTGTCTCTGTCTCTCTCTCTCTGTCAAATAAACAATAAAATATTTTTTAAAAAATGTTGAAGGCAGATACAAAAGACACAAAGAATAGGGCTTTTCTATGAAACATACTCCAAAGGCCTCCTATCTCATACAGAATAAAATGCAGGGGCGCCTGGGTGGCTCAGTTGTTAAGCGTCTGCCTTCGGCTCAGGTCAAGATCCCAGGATCCTGGGATGGAGCCCCACATCGGGCTCCCTGCTCCGCGGAAAGCCTGCTTCTCCCTCTCCCACTCCCCCTGCTTGTGTTCTCTCTCTCGCTATCTCTCTCTGTCAAATAAATAAATAAAATCCTTAAAAAAAGAATAAAATGCATATTCCCCACACTGACCTCCCAGCCTTTCGTGGGAGCCTTCCCCTGCCTGCCAACGATTCTCCCTCCCTGTCCCCCCGCCCACTCCTGTTTCCCTGTGTTGGCTCCTGGAGCATTAGCACTCGGAGCTTTCTCTGCCTTCAATACTCTTCTCCTAAATATCTATTTGACTCCCTTCCCTGAGTTCTTCAGGCCTGTCCTTATCAGAGAGGGCTTTCCTCACAACCCTACATGAAAGAGCCATGTCTCCCTCACCCCAATATCAGCATCTCATTATCCTGCTTTGTTTTTCTCCATAGCACTGATCACATAAAGTATATATTTAGTTGTACATTAATTTATTACCTGGTTGCCCTAACTAAAATATTAGTTCCATGAATTCAAGATTTTGTCTGGTTTGGTTTTGGTTTGGTTTGCTTTGGGTTTTTTGTTTTTCCCCTGCAGAACCTAGAAAAAAAAAATCTGGATCAAGGTAGGAGCTCAACAAATAAGTCTAATGAATGATTGATTTCAACTTCATCTGCACCCACCTTCCAGCTTAAAAAAACTATAAATGCATATAATATAAATAAAATTAATATTGTGTGTATGTGTGTGTGTGTGTGTGTTGAGATCACCCATGTGTCCTTCCTGATTTCAGCCCCCTTCTTCTCTCCTGGGAGTAATTACCATCTTAAATGTGGGGCTTAACATTTTCATGCATTTATCTTATATATGTATGTATTTGTAGGCAATACACAACATTAGGGAGCTGGGTACTATACTGCAGCATAGCAGAGCATAGATCAGCATGGCATAGTATAATATTAGACTATGGCAAAGTATAACATAATCTAATACAGCTGATCCTTGAACAACGTGGGTTTGAACTGCTTGAATTTCTTGGGTCCATTTATACTTGGATTGTTTTTTCTGCAAAAAGTTTTATTGTCTCCATTGGGTCCATAGCTAGAGAGAGGGCTCCAGTGTGGTTAAAAACCTGCCAGTGGCTACAGGGAGAGACTCAGACAGCAGCTCTGACACCAGGGGAATGCCGGAGGGGCCCCTCCAGAGCTGCTGAGCTCCTGAGGCTCCTAATTATGCTTGAAGGTAAGCCTTTCAAAAAGCTACTTGCTCAGCCCAGCCTGGAGTCCAGCCTGCACAGGTGAGTCAGGTGGTCACCATCTCCTTGATGAGTTTCACCTCCTCATCCAGGAAGTGGCTCTCTAGGAAGTCACAGAGCGGGAGGGGTCCACACCAGCAGAACCCAGGGCATGCAGATGCAAAAGGGCCTGCTTCAGGTTCTTCTCCAGGATCATAGCAACTTTCATGACCTTGGCTTTTTACCCCACTCGTCCTGAGATGGCTTCTGCAAGTCCTGGTTTTGTATCTTCAAGCCTCTTCTCAGCCAACTCCTGGAAGAAGTGGCCCAGGCCCTCCAGAGCCACATCCTCGAGGTCAAAATAGAAGCCCAGAGAGAGGTAAGTGTAGGAGGACTGCAGATGCACGTTGACCAGGTGGTTGACAGCAGCTTCCAACTCAGTGAAATAATTCTGAGAAATGTGGGAGCTCATGGTTGATCAGCAGTAAGGAGCTAAGCTCAAAAGATGGTGTTGGCTGGTTTTGGAGGCAAGGGATGACTGAGAAGATGGTTCCAAAGGTTCCCACTAGAAGAGATTGGAGGGTGGGATTGGACTAGGAGAAGGGGCATCCCTGGGTCTGTTCTGTGTATACACTGTTGAAGCAAGAGAAGATCCAGGGACCACTGGGCACACTGCCTCTACGTGGATTCTCTATGGTGCAGTACTGTAAATGTATTTTCTCTTCCTTATGATTTTCTTAATACAGTTTCTTTTCTCTAGTGTACTCTATGGTAAGAATACAGTATGTAATAATACAATGTACAAAATATGCCTTAACTGACTCTTACCAGTGAGGCTTCTGGTCAACAGTAGTAGGCTATTAGTAATTTTAGGAAGTCAAAGTTATAAGTGGATTTTCACTTGGGTGGTGGTTGGTACCCCAAACCCTATGTTGTTCAAGGGGCAAATGTATAGAAAAGAACAGCAATTCTCAAACTTTGATTCATACCAGAATTACCACGGGAGGTTTAAAAAATTCTAATGCCCAGCCCCCACATAAATTTCATCTGGAAATCCCCACAGGTGGGCCACTGGCATTGTTTCTTTAAAGCTCCCAGGTACTTGCAATTGCAGCCAGGTTGGACGACCAGGGGTATTGCCCACAGTCGAGTGCAGGGGTTAGGAGTCAGGCTCAGGAGCCAGCCTGCCAGGGTTGCAACATTGCCTCCAATCTCTCCAGCATTTCTAAAGTTTCCTGGACATCACAGCTAGCCACGTGAGGGTGGAGGAGCACACAGCATCCCTTCCTAAAGATACTGGTCAGAATCCAATGCTGTTCCTTCAACTAACCTCTCTTAGGCCTTTTTCTGAAATATTTAACTCTTAGGCATTTTAATATGGCCTTCCATCTAAGTCATTGGAAATCTCCAAAAACACGGTGATTTCCTTGCTTCAAAACACTCATTATGTGTCTGAATTTGTATAACCTTATTGAAGTACAACATCAGGAAGAGTGCACACATCATAATTGTACAGCTGGATGACTTCTCACAAACTGAATACACCCACATGATGAGCCCCTTGACCAAGAAATCCACTAAGGGTCTGCTCTCTCAAAGATCACTACTCACCTCACATCTAAGAGTGGATTAATTTTGCCTGTTTGGCCTTCACATGAAATTATAAAATATATACTCTTTCATCTGGTTTCTTTCATTTTACATATGACAAAACACATTACTTCTTAATCTCTTTGAAATTTAAAAAGGGAAAACCACACAGAAAAAAAAAAAAACAAAAGAAACTAATTGTAAATAATATATTTGATTCACTACCTAGAAAAATCAAAGAATCAATGTAAAGAGGTCTATAATGTATTTTTTAGAAGACAGTTATTCATTTTTCTTCAAAGAATAAAGAAACTTTTAGATTGCCTATTTTACCAACTCATTCATAGACTTGTCAGTGTGCTTTTGCATAATGTATATTACTTAGAAAACAGCGTGAATATAGATCACTTTTAAAGGCTTTGCTATAAAGGCAAGCAAGGCCAACTCTGTGTGCCCTGTTAGCAGATTGCAATGGTCCATAATCCAAAATTCATTTTTATTTCATGTGGGGTTGTATGCTTTAAGGGATAAATGTGAACTCCTAGTTGATAATTTTAAGCTAATAACAATATTAATCTGAAAAGACCTCTTCATTCATTTATTTAACAAATTTTGAGTGCTAGAAATAAAATGTTGAGCAAAAGAAATTTGGTGCTTGCCCTGATGAATCTTATAGTTTGGTGAGAGTCAGGTATTTATCCAAAAATCTTGCAAATAAACTGCAACTTAATGTTACAGGCTTGATTGGGAGAGTCGGTCAGAGATAGTTTCCTGGAAGACGTGATGGCGGCGCTGATGTTAAAAGCACAATAACAGGGGCGCCTGGGTGGCTCAGTCGTTAAGCGTCTGCCTTCGGCTCAGGTCATGATCCCAGGGTCCTGGGATGGAGCCCTGCATCGGGCTCCCTGCTCGGTGGAGAGCCTGCTTCTCTCTCTCCCACTCCCCCTGCTTGTGTTCCCTCTCTCGCTGTTTCTCTCTGTCAAATAAATAAATAAAATCTTTTTTTTTAAAAAAAGCACAATAACAAAGGAAGGATGCTAGGACTTAAAACAGCCTCAAAATTTTACAAACTGCATATACAGACACTAAGTGCAACACCTCAGGGGTGTTTACCCAGAATACTCTCCATCATTCCTGTTAGTAGCCACCGTACACACGTACACACACACACACACACACACACACACTGCTGTTCAGCTCTTATGCAACCTCAGGTGTCAGCTGAAATTTCTCTTTCTTAAGGAAGAAGTCCCTGGATGTTCTTCATGCACCTAAAGTAGGTCAAGGTCCCCAGTTTCATACTGTTACATTACTCCTCAAATTTTTCTAGCATTCGTGATAGATTTCCTCCCCTTTTTTTTGTAAAAAATAATATGAGATGATTTATTACACACGCTTCACATAATGCCTTGTACCTCATAAATATGCAAAAAACAGTAGCTCTTTGTGCATTTAATATGTATCATCTCTGCAAAAACACTCTAACCTCTATGAGGGCAGGAACCACATGTCACATTTCCCCCAGGAACCCTAACACTGGGGGCCAGAACAACGCAACACCGTGTGCAGCATGTAGGCATGGCAGTCAGACTGCCTGGGTTTGAATTCAGTGCCAGCAGTGTGACCTTGGGCAGTTAGAGTTCATTTGCTTGCATGTCTCATCAGGAGCTAGACCCTATCCTAAAACTTACCTCATACGGTTGTGAGTGTTTATAAATTGAAAGGAACGGTGCCTGGCTCATAGTAAGTGATGTATGCAAAAACTAGTTAAGTATTATTAGGTAAACTACTACCTTGCCGCTCTGCCTCCTTTAATGCTACACTAATACAGTGTTAGCACCTAAGGAAATGAGAACCGATTCCTGCAACCCTGTTTATCCAGAGCCACTTCATGCATCTTGGGTCGTCCTTAGCTGAGTTAACTGAGCCTTGGAACTTATTTGAAAAAGACCTAAATTGAAAGCCCCATTGAAAGAACTTGTATTTTTAAACACTTTCCTCTTCTTTCCCTCTTCCCACTTTACCAATTGGGTTTCTTTTCAACCTATATATGGCTTCATTTTCAATTTCTAAGGAATTCCAGGATTTTATATCTGAAGAGGAGTTGAGAGATCATCTACTCCAGCATCAGTGACTTTTATAAGAAGAAACTGAGACCAGACACAAAAAATGAATGGAACAAGGTCACACAGTGAGACTACAGAACATCAGGGATGAACAGACACACACCTTGACTCCAAAAACAGTGTTCTTTCTCACATACCATCCAATTTCCCAATTGTTTAAAATACTGTTAATATTTTTAGAACATGTGGCCCATGTAATGGAAAAATATGGTAATAGCTTTTTGATCTTTTCCGAAATGAAAATTGTAGCACAGATAATAAATATGCAAAGCAATAATAATTTATACACATTAAATACATTAAGGCTAATAGTTATTGCTTACTACCATTTGTCATTGTGTGAAGCACAAAATATGTATTAAGTCATGATATCCTTAAAAAATAGGGAGAAAAAAATGAACATGACTATTAAAGTCTCACTCAGCCAAGAGGTTAAATGACTTGCCCAAGGTCACACAGCTTGTAAGAACTAAAATTTGAACTAGAGGAGTTTACTCTAGAGCAGTGCTGCCTAATAGAAACATAATGCAAACCGTACAATTTTTAATTTTCTGATAACTGTATTTAAAAAATAAGGAAAAACAGGTGAAATTTTAACAGTATTTTCTACTTAATATATCCAAAATATTATTTCAATATATAATCAATGTAATGTTTATTAATGAGATATTTAACATTCTTTTTAACCATATTAAGTTTTGAAATCTAGTGTGATTTTATATTTAGAGCACTTCCCCATTTGAAGGCTAAATTTTCAGTAGAAATACTTAATCTGTATTTAGATTTCATAAAATTTACAGCTGAAAAAGAAGATTCACATAACCAAATTGTTCTAAGCATACTTAAAAGTTTCCCATAACTGAATGGGAAACTTCATATTTTGAGTAAAATTTAATATAATATTAAATAAAATTAAAAATACAGTTCTGCAATCCTGGTAGCCACATTTCAAGTAGTCAGCAACTATGTGTGACTTGCAGCAAGAGTATTGGTCAGCATAGCTCCTGAGCCAAAGCCCTAACCACTATGCCACTCTGCATCCTTTATTATGACACTAACATAATCATAATGCTACAAGGACAGATCTCTAGAAGCCAAGAGAATGAGAACTGAGCTGTATGCTATTGTTCACCCAGAGCACTCGGTGTGTCTTGGACCCTCAGCTGACTTTACTGAGGCTTGGGTGGACCCATAAACTTCATCCGGACTCCTTGGAAAAAGGCCTAAATTAGGAATTCAGTGAATTCATTAAGAATAGAGCCTCAGCAAATACTATATGATCTCACTCATATGTGGAACTTAAGAAACAAAATAAATGAACAAAGAAAAAGGGGGAAAAAAAGCCAAAAATCAGATTCTTATCTATAGAGAACAAACTAATGGTTACCAGAGGAGAGCTGGGTGAAATAGGTGAAGGGGATTAAGAGTATACTTACCTTGCTGAGCACTGAGTAATGTATAGAATTGTTGAATCACTGTATTGTACACCTGAAACTAATATAACACTGTATGTTAACTATACTGGTATTAAAAAAATAGAGCTCAGAAGCAAAAAATATGTCCTATTAGAATGAATAATTCTACAAAGACACAATACCTGGGACTTCTGAGGCAAAGAGCAGAACTTATTAAATAAAAGAGAAACAGTGATTCCTCTAAGAATAAGGGAACCAAAAGGTCACCTCTCCTCTTTCAATTTGAGAGCACGTTTAATTAATTAGAAATTTTACGATTTGATCATTCCAGTGTAAAAATTCTAACATGGTGGGGAGAAGGTCTGGAAGTGTACATATTCCTCAACAGCACTTAATTTATCACATGGATCATCCAGGACTTCAGAGAATTGTTTCCTTAATTAATATTTTTCAGTCACTTTTTGCATTTAATAAACATTTATTGAGAAGATACCATGCATTAAATACTTTACACATATTATTAGCGCATGGGAACCATTACGACAACCGGTAGGGAACAGACTGTTCTTATTCCCAGTTTACAGATAATGGAACTGAAGCTCTCTTTTCTTTTTTGGAACTATGCTATGCTGATATATGCAGAGCGCATAAGTAAAAACAAAACAAAACAAAACAACAACAAAAAAAACAACAGTGTGTTGCATGAATCCAAAGAAATTGGGTATTCCCAGAGGAAAGATGTCAATGTAAGAAGGGTCAGATCTTGTGCTAAGTTCACAAGTTTGAATTTATCTTGAAGAAAATAAGAAACTACTAGAGGATTTTTAAACAGGAGATTGACATGACGTTATTGGTGTTTTGTAGCATACCCGTTAAAATCTTTTTGTCAAAAGCAAAAGAAAACCCAGTCCAAACTGGAAACATGTCCTTGAAAAGCCCAGCAGGCTTCAGGTAAACTTTGATCCAGGTGCCTAAAATATGTTACCAGGACTTAGCTTCTCTTTCCATTTCTGAACTCCAATTTCTCCTTGCCAGAAATTGTTTTTGGCAGTCTCATTCCCTCTGCTCCCAACATAAACATCAACACTTTTCAGAATATATAATCACTCGTTTGTGTCCAGTGAGGGGACAGAGGGCCTGCTTTTCTCGGAGCTTACAAAAACTGCTTCTAGTTGAATCTCTGATTGGCCTGATTTGGTGGTGTGCCCATTTATGAACTAAACATACAGGCAAGGGGAACAATTATTCAGCAGGCATAGGCCTGGGTGGCAAGATCTACACCTGGACCTGGGGGTGGAGTCAACTTCATTCCAAAGCCCTTGGCTGAAATTGGAGGAGGAGTCCCAGAGGAAAGTCAACATCCCAGCCTCATGAGCAATTTTTGTTCTCAGGGAAATCTAAAGAGGTTGGCCACTCTATATGCCCCCTGACAACACCAAGCAAGAAGTGTGGCTTTGCCTCTAGAAGCCTAATGCCATGGTCAAATTTTGATGTGACTTAAAATAATTTCTTTTGTGAGAACATTTACATTATAAAACAATATAAATATATGAGGTGATAAATGTGTTAGTTAACTAGATGGGGGAAGTTCTTTCACAGTATATAGGTATATCAAATCACTATGGTGTACACTTTATATATCTTAAAATTTTACAGGTCAATTATACCTCAATAAAGCTTATTCTTTTTTTGAAAAAAAAAAAAAAAGAATTTTCAGAAGTAGTAAGTATCCAACATGATGCTGCAGTTGGTGAGTCAGTGGTCCAATAAAGGGCAGAAGGAGGGCACAGTGGTAGAAAGCAAAGGGAGAATAGGCTGGGTGATTCGTCACTTATACTAGTCAGAAGAAGAAATTCATCAATCTTCCCTCAAAATTGTAGCCATGGCCAAATAAGACATTCCATCATTTCCCATCATCATAATTGGTAGGCCCTTTTCTATAGTGACAGTAATAATCTCTGTGGTGGGAACTCACAGCAAAATGTAACAGCCATTCTCAGCTCTCATAAGGAGCAATAAATTTCAACAGGGAAAAAAAGATTATTTCTATAAAACAAAACCAGCAAACATCTCCAACTAGGGAAGTTAGCTTTAAAAGAAAAACAGAAATTAAAGTTTGAGTTTCAGGTTGTGAATTACATGTTTTATTTTCGATGATTGACTTTTAATAGTTAATTAGATGATGCCTTATTAAATCAAATACTTCCCCCAAGGGATGCTGTAAATCTTTACTGTACCTTTTTATCTTTCTTGACAAATAAATGATATTTTGTGGTATCATGTCTACTTTTACACCCTAGTATTTTTTATAACAAATGCTTTAGAAACCACAATTAATAAAACAACATGAAATCATGAAAGAATTGTTTCCAGTAGGTTCCAACTTCCCTTGAATTGAATTTTTTAAAAAATGAAGCTTAAATTGAACTTTTCCACAGTTCTGATATATTTAAGTTTCTGCCCTCATGGGACATAAAGCAGAAGAATCAAACACAAGGTCAAAAATAGCAGATTGCACCAGATTTTATTGCACCTTGATGTTAAGACCATCTGCTTGATGAGTCTATAAAATTCATATTTAAATCCTACTATCCTAGAACATTAGCTTGATGAGGACAGGGATGGTTCTGCTTATTTTCACTGTCTTACCTATCATAGAGGTTTAAGAAATTTGTTGAGCAAATAAATTTAAGATGAGGAAACTGATGCTTTAAGGGTCAGTTGAGTATGTGAGTCTTATAGCTACAAGATGATCAAAATTACAACGTAGTTCTCTTACCCTAAGCCACTGTTCTATTATCTATGTAGAACGATAGTAATAAAATACAGTACCCCTGAATATACCGCTGTATCCCCAGCATCATTTCCCCTTCTGCCTTCCCATCAGCTCCCAATTTTCATTGGTAATCTAGAGTCTTTAAAAATCTGACTCTGTTCCCAACTCCAGGAGCACATGACCTAAGTTAAGCCACCTTCTGGCTGCAGTGATTTGTTCAGGGTAGCATGTGACCCAAACCAATCCAATCAGATAGACTTTAAGAACTTCAACAAGAAATGTTCTTACATATATTTTCTTTCTCTAGAGAGAATGGAATATCCATGTGAAGCCTGGAACACCTGCAAGAATGTGCAGAATAAGCCCCATGGCAGATGCAGCCACCTTTGTCATTATGTGGGAAGCCAGTCAGATGAAAATGCAGATTCACCAGGGTCTAACCAAGAGAATTAAGGGAATGAGAGCCAGAGTCCATTGTAAATCTCTAGATCAAACCACACCTGAAAGTTTGACTTAACATAGAATGCTCTGACATATGAAGCAACACAGTTCAATTTGTTGTCTGAGTTGAGTTTTTCAAGGGAAAAGGAGTTATGACTAACCCAATGACATTTGTAGAGCTCCTACCATGTACAGGTATGGTGATAACCACTTAACAGACAATATTTTATTTAATATTTACAACACCTATGTGAGGTAGTAACTATATTATCCCATTTTACAAATGAAGAAGCTGAGGCTCCCAAAGGTTAAATGATGTGCCCAAGATCACAGAGCTATGAAGTGGTAGCATATGGCACCAGAACCTACCCAATTAATCACTGTACTATAATGCCTAAAACCACATTGCCTCTTTTCAGACACTCATACAACAGGCCCTTTCCCACTCAGGGCCTTTTAATTTGTATTTCCCTCTGCTTAAGACGTTTGTTCTGTCATTTATATCACAGGTCAACTAGCCCCTCTGAAGTGTCCTCCCCTGACCACCTTATCCAAAAAAGGACCCTCCTGGTGTCGACCAAGAATGAATTCACTGAAAATTTAAGCCAACAGGTATCTATTTGGGCAATTAGAATTTCAATTTGGGAGACACAGATTTAAGTAGAAACCTAAATTGTGTTCCAAGGAAGACAAAGAGGGGGCAGGGTTATATAGGCAAACGACTACGAATATATTTCTTCTTTGGGTCCTCTATGCAAAACAGATTGAAACCAGGTTAACTGGGATCGGTTGAGTTACTAAGCAAATGAGGGCTTGAAGCTTGTTAAATCACATTGACTCCTTTGGCATGATGAATACAAATGATTCAGGTGTCATGGTGAGGAGGAAGTTAAGTGCAGGCCGAGGGCTTCCTTCTAACTGAAAGGTTTTTAAGAAGTTCTGACTTCTGCAGTGAGGATGTGCATAGATTCATCCTCTCATATGGCCTCCCAACCCTATTTTAAAAAGACACTCTTTAAAAAGAGACCCTATTTTAGAAAGAGCTAGGTTTGCTTGCTCCATATTGTAATCTTCTTGTACATTTCCCCCTTTTGATTGAGATATTTTTTGAAAAGAATCTTCAAGGATCAATCCTTTCTGTTTGGTTCGATTGTCTTGTCAGACTGGTTAGTACCTGCTCTGGGTCCACCATGTCCCTCAGAATGGGGAGTCTCAAATTCTGATATATCTTTAAGCCTGTGATGTGAGAGTCCTAGGACCACGTTTGAGTAACAAAGAGGTCTTTTAAGGAGTGGGACTTTAGGCTACATCAAGTAAAGTTTCATTTCCTGTTGTGAAAGGGTAGGTCTAATAATTATTTTCAAGTCTCTGAATAGCCATTATTTTGACATTTTGAGTAACAGAACAACATTAGGAAATATGCATTACAAACACCTTAAACATAACAATTAAGATACAGGTTAACATAATGACTAATAGTATAATTTGCAAACCTGAATGCAAAAGAGCCCCAAATCCTGAAGGGAACCTACCAAAAGTATTAAAAAATTTAAAGTTAAACCATCCAGGGGAAAAATTTGAAGGTCCCTTGAGGGACTTGTCCAAGTTAAGTAGTTTAGTAGTTTCTAACTCTACCTGTGATGAAGAATTTATCCATATGCAGCAAGAGGTATTAGCTATTGTACAGACTTTTCCTTGCTCAGCTAAAAGATTATCAGGGGCTATCTTATTACCAAGAACAACTTTGGCCAGAAGGTCTAAGGATCTTTGTTGGGCAGCTGTTGCTTTAGCAGTGGATTCTGCAACAATTTCAGGAATGAAGAAGTTCTTGATCATAGTCTCATTTATTTTTATCCCTAACCAGGGAAGTAGGAACCTGCCAAAAGGAATGGATCCTGAATCATGAAAGCCCCCTAGCAGATCCTCTCTAACTTGATGATATAAGTTCAGGGGAGTCAACCAATGAGATATCTTGCTTTGCTTATGAAAATGAGGGACACAGTTAGATTTTCTTCTAACGTGAAATAAAAGGTTGTTGAATAAAAATGGCAAGACTAAACATCCTAGTCTTCTTTCTGATCTTAGAGGAACAGCTCTCCGTTTTCACCATTGAATACAATGTTGGCTGTGGCTTTTTCATATGCAGCTTTTATTATGTTGATCTACGTTCCATCTAAACCATTGAGAGTTTTTATCATGAATGGATGTTGAATTTTGTCAAATGCTTTTTCTGCCTCTATTGAGATGATCAAATGATTTTTATCCTTCATTTTGTTGATGTGATATATCATGTTGATTTGGAAATATTGAACCATCCTTCATTTCTGGAGTAAATCCCACTTGATTGTGGTGAATGATCTTTTTAATGTATTGTTGAATGAGTTTGCTAATATTTTGTTGAGGATTTTTGCATCCATGTTCATCATGGGATATTGGTCTGTAGTGTTTTTTGTTTTTGTTTGTTTGGTTGTTTTTTTTGTGGTGTCTCTGTCTGGTTTTGGAATCAGGGTCATGCTGGCCTCATAAAATGTATTGGAGGCTTCCCTCCCTTTTCTGTTTTTTGGAATAGTTTGAGGAGAATAGGTATTAACTCTTCTTTAAATGTTTGGTAGAATTCACCTGTGAACCCATCTGGTTGTGGACTTTTATTTTTTGGTAACTATTTGATTCCTGATTCAATTTAATTTCTTGTAATTGTACAGCAATCAGACAAGAAAAAGAAATGAGTGGCATCCATATTGGTAAAGAAGAAGTTAAATTGTTACTATTTGTGGATGACATAATACTATATATGTAGAAAAACCCAAAAACTCCACCAAAAAACTACTAGAAGTAATAAATGAATTCAGTAAAGTTGCAGGTTACAAAATTAATATCCAGACATAGGTAGCATTTCTATACACTAATAACAAAGTAGCAGAAAGAGAAATTAAGGAAACAACACCATTTACAATTGCACCAAAAAGAATAAAATACCTAGGAATAAACTTAACCAAAGAGGTGAAAGACCTGTACTCTGAAAACTATAAGATATTGCTGAAAGAAATTGAAGATGACACAAATGGAAAGCTATTCCATGCTGATGGATTTGGAGTAATTAACATTGTTAAAATGCCCATATTACCTAAAGCAATCTACAAATTCATTGCAATCCCTATCAAAATAACAACAACATTTTTCACAGAACTAGAACAAATAATTCTAAAATTTGTATGGAACCAGAAAAGACCCGGAATAGCCAAAGCCATCTGGAGAAAGAAAAACAAAGCTGGAGGCATCACAATTCCAGATTTCAAGATATACTACAAAGTTATTGTACTGACATGAAACAGCAGTATGGTACTGGCACAAAAATAGACACACAGATCAATAGAACAGAATAGAAAGCCCAGGAATAAACCCATAATTAGAAGGTAAATTAATCTATGACAAAGAAGGCAAGAATATATAATAGGCAAAAGACAGTCTTCAATAAATGGTCCTGGGAAAACTAGACAGCCACATGTAAAAGAATGAAAGTGGACCACTTTTTAACATCATACACAAAAATAAATTTAAAATGTATTAAAGACCTCGATGTGAGACCTGAAACCATGAAAATCATAGAAGAGAACACAGGCAGTCATTTCTCTGATATTGGCTGGAACAACATTTTTCTAGATATGTCTCCTAAGGCATGGAAACAAAAGCAAAAATAAACTCTCCAGCATCTGTACAGGACTAGGTGTCCCTTGGAGCCTTCTTTAGCTCTGTGACGTGTGTCCAAGGCCTAATGCCTTCTAGTTTTGCAGCACTGCCAGTGATCAGGAATACTTGGGAAGGTCCTTTCCAATGGGCCTCAAGGGCTGCCATCTCTGATGACATTTCCGGAAGGCCCAATCACCAGGCACTAAACTGTGACCAACTGGATCCTTTGAATTGGGATGCAGGAATTCCCCCCCACCCCTTTTTTAACCTGTTGATGATAAGCTTGAATATAAGACACTAGAGATGTATAGTGGCTAGTCATACTCATGTGAGACAAGAGATGAGCAGAAGGTGGTATATCAATAGAATTCCAAGAAGTTTGCAAAATTTATGTTAGGGCTCCTATGATTTGCTCATGCTCATAGGGTGGTGCCTTGATCACTGGGGATCATGGAAGGTATGCCCCAAGTGGGAAACATGTTTTCTCACAGTTTCATTGCTAGTGTCGGGCCATCAGCCTTGCAGCAGGAGAAGGCTTCAAACTGTGTAGAAAACATATATACAGTAATAAGAACATACTGAGAACCTATACTAAGTGGCCATTGAATAAAGTCCAACTGCAGGTGTTTAAATGGTTCAGAGGGAGGAGGTCTCAGGCCTTTGGGAACAAAAAATGTTTTCCCAGGAATATGGACCTGCCAGTAGACTGTGCCATATTGTAGAAGTATCCCCACCAATGTCTATTCATAATTTGAGTCATCTTAAATGTCCTATGGTGCGTAAAGGCATGCAAAAAACAAAAATGGTTTGCCAGGGAGCCAGGAAGAACCAAGTGGCTGTCTTGGTTTCCCATGGTTCCAACTATTGGTTTAATTTACAGTCATTGTTTACCCACCTTAATTTCTCTGATTCAGGAACAGACTGTTGCCATGTTACAAGGACATCAGGATGGCAAAAGTTGGCAACGAGGGGCCATTTTTTGCAGAAGCAGAATGGACTTTTTCTACACATGCCACAATCTTTATAGATTCTCTTGCTGCTGCCTTTGCATGAGAGTCAGCTGGATCACATATGAAAATTTCTTTCCAAAGATTCCTTTTCCACAATCCTTCTACAACTTTCATTTTTTTACATTCAGATTTTGTTCTAAGTTTTCCCTCTTTAAATAACCAGCCTCATTTTAGAACAAAATTACTTTCTTTTCCCTCAACAAAAATGTATTTCCATTCCTCATATTTTTCTTACCAAGAACACACATCCTACTTTCCTGGCATAAGAAGATATTCCTTTATTATTTTTAGTCACTTTAGTTACATACATTAATTAGAATTTTTAACCCTCAAAAATCTTAACTAAATAAAACTAGATGGTAAGCAATCATGAACTATTATACCAGCATTCTTTAGATTGGCAAATTTATGAATACACTTCATAATTTCTAGAAACATGTACTATTTAAATAATACAATCTTTCAATATTGCACAAAACATGTTTACTGTTTTATCTTATTTGGAAATGATCTAGATATTTAATGAATTAACTTAACTCAATCACTTAAGCCAACTCAGCAAAACTTTACGGTTTTAGGTTACCAAAAAGATTTGGGGGACTATTTAAAAGTTTGCCTAAAAATTTTATTTTATTTACATCTTTCAATTTACTTGTTTTTAACAATTATGCTTAGATTACTCATAAACACTTCATGAGATATCAAAGTCAGTTATTCTTCCAAGATATTTTTAAAAAACATTTTATAACACATATCATCAACTTATTTGACTTTAAGTAAACATAGGCAGAATATAAGTTTTAAGTTTAGTGCCGATAACTCTAAAGATGTGTTTATTTTAATTAAACTAGCAACTGAATATCTTTCCAGATCACATGAACTTGAAACTTATTTGTGTTAGTATTTATTTATTTATTTATTTATTTTTTATTTATTATTTTTTTTAAAGATTTTATTTATTTGAGAGAGAGAATGAGAGAGAGAGGGAGAGAGCACATGAGAGGGGGGAGGGTCAGAGGGAGAAGCAGACTCCCTGCTGAGCAGGGAGCCCGATGTGGGACTCGATCCCAGGACTCCAGGATCATGACCTGAGCCGAAGGCAGTCGCTCAACCAACTGAGCCACCCAGGCGCCCTGTGTTAGTATTTATTATATTTTTGACAATTTTTGTGAATATCAAATCTATTTAAGTGCTTAATTTTTTAAGGCAATTAAACAGAGCTCTTTTACAAATTAATTTTGGCAGTATCATTCAGAGGTAGAAAATACCACATACTTACAGCACATATGAACATACAGACAGGCACAAACAGGGATCTTACAAGTTATTGTTATAAAATGTTTAGCCATGAGATAGGTATGATAATGTAGAATTGACTAGTTTATAAATGGACAGCTGGAGCTAAACTTATTTATTTATTTATTTATTTATTTATTTATTTACTTACTTACTTATGGTGGGTGGAATAAGATAAGGTTACCTGCTCAGATGGCTTAAGAATTTTCTACTGATATTGTGGAGAAGACACTTAAGATTTGCATTTGTCCTTGACAAGTAATCTTATGGAAACTGTGGACTAGATTTTGGGCAAGGGTACTTCTAAAGCCATTTATATTTTTTAAAAGTCCTCTTTTTCCTTTTTTTTTTTTTAAGTCTTGGGAATTAGGGGTGATCTAGATAAGAGTTCTCAGAGAGGTTATAACCTTATAAGAGCTTATAAGCCTTCTGAGATGAAACAGGGGAGGTTTGGGGATTGGTGAAAAAGATAGGCTGAAGGACTGAATTGTTTCTGGGTCCTTATTTCTAGTTTTGTAAGGATTTATGAGATAAGGACAGACACTCCCAATTCCTCAAAGAATTGAGTTATAACTTAAATATACCTTGGGTTGATTCACCTATCCAACAACATTATCCTCGATTAGATTCTTTCCCTCCAGGTACATAGTTCTAATTTTAATTGAGGGAAGAAGGCTTCAAAAAAAGAATTCCTTCAAGGGTCTGAATATCAGCTTCCACCTGACCAACTTTTGACTACAGTGCTACTTAAAAAATTCTTGCCAGTTTTTAGCCAGGACAAACAGTAAATATTTCTGGCACTATTAAATAACCACCCCTTGAGTGTAAGACAAGGCCCCCAAAGAAGATGTGAAAAATATTACCTTCTTTCAATCCAGAGTCACTCCCGAAGATAGCCAAAAGAAAGAATCGACAACTGTCTGTCCCAAGCAAGCAGACAAAACCAGATGAGCAGGAGGGGAATAGCTTTTTCTTTTGAGCCCACAGGGACTCGATTGCCTTCAGCTCAAAATAGTTCACATGCCAAAGTGGCACATTTTGGGGAAACTTGCTCTGAACCCCTTAGAAACTTTGCCTTAGAAACTTTGAAGAAGTTGCACAATCCAGAAGCTAAGCTGAATTTTTTTATGTGCTATTCCACTATTTCCAAAAATAGATCCTTCTTTTGAGAGAAGGAAAGGGGGAAAGAGAGGTTGGTGGTGTTTAAAACTGACAGCATTGCTCCCATGTGATTGCTGAAGCCCCAGAGCTTCCTTCATTATGTTGAACTATAAAAGGAGCCTGGATGGCTGGAGGATTTAGAGGAATCTCAGGGTTGTCATTATAAAATGGAAGTTCAGCTAAACCAAGATATATAAGTGGAGAACGGGAAAAAGAGGCTGGAGGAGGAGGGAAACAGTGGGGTGGTGGCAAAGAAAGAACAAGAAAAGTTTGGGAGACTTCCCCTGATTTTTTTTTTTTAATTTGAAAGTCTTTTGAAAAGGTCTTTAGCTTCTGAAAGTTTAGAGTTAACTGCATGAAGGGAAGCAACCTTTATTGTTTTTCTTTTGAAGGTTTCCAAATGCCAATTAAAATGAGTTTCCCATCTGTTTTGTTTGGTTTTATAATCCTTTTCCAGTGGTGCACACACATACACTAGTTTTGGGATATTGAAAATGGCCCATTTTGGCCAATGAAGTTTTAAATCAGCCCAGGTAAAGTGAGTCTAATAGAGCAAAAAATTACATAAATCCTGCTGGGTTTCCTGAAGGAGGTTGATCATTGATGGCTGCTCTAAATGACTGAGGCAAGAGGATGAATGTTTGGGGTCAGGTACATGCTGCTTGAGGACCACTTTCCAAAATGTTACCAATGGGCCGTTGGTCTCTTGTATGTGTCTGGGAGATTCCTGAACACTGAGTGGTATTAGGTTGCTCAAGGCACTGGGATTACTGGTCCCTTAACTGTACCTTTTAGATGAGCTATGGAGTTTCTTCTCACCCAGGTACAGGGTATATTCTGTTGGGAGGCCCTATGAGCTTGCTGCACATCATGGACAGAGTGTCAATATTTCTGCTGGGTTTCTAGTTCCCTAAACATCCAAAAGGATCTCAAGGACCAATGTCCTTTATATTCGGAGTGGGAAGACTCTCATTTCACTAGCAAGAGAACTAAGGGTTTTGTGTTGGTTAAAGAGAACAACCCAGTTCTAAATTGAAAGACCATGTAGCCACCTGAAAATAAGTTAAGGACTGTCCAGTAAATATCCTGAAACCTGAATCCTCTGATGGTTAAGATAATGATGACATCCACCCCTTCAAAGGAGTGAGGGCAGAAACTATTATTTTGCCCAAATAAAGCCTGATCAGAACCTCAGCTAAAAAATAGGTTTGGATCCAGAAGAACTCTCTGCCAGAACTATGAGGTCTGCCAGTGGAAATGCTAGAGAATAATGGTCTCTTGGAAGTATCTTTCATATGTCCAGAGCAGTGCTGGGGGTTTGGAGTCAGCTGCTCTGGATATGTTAAGAGATGTCAACCAAAACAGAATTTACCAAAAATTTAAGCAGACAGGCATTTATTTGGGCAAATAGAATTGTAATTTGAAAGACATAGATTTAAGTAGAAACCTAAATTGTGTTCCACAGAAGACAAAGAGGGGGCAGAGTTATATGGCAAAAGACTGCAAGTGTAGTTCTCATTCAAGTCTTCTATGCAAAACAGGAATTGAAACTAGGTTAGCTGGGATTGGTTGAGTTAATATGCAAATGAGGGAAAACTTGTTAAATTGCATTGGCTCCTTTGGAAGTGAAGAATGCAGATGATTCAGGTGTCATGGTGAGGAGAAAGTTAAGTGCAGGCTGAGGTTCTTGCAGCTGGTTGAATGTTTTTTAAAAGTTGATGATTTCTCCAGTGAGGATGTGCATAAATTTCTCTTCCCATATGGCCTCCTCACCCTACTTTAAAAAAGGACTCTCTTAGCTAGGATTGCTTGCTTCATTTTGAAATCTCATTTTTTACACCAGGAACTTTGTCTCTCGTCACTCTATTTCTTTCATTATATTCTTTTTATTCTGTATTTATTCTCCAGTAGAAAGTAAACTCTGTGAAGGCAGAAATCTTAAATCTCGCTCTCTCCTGTATTCTAGAGCTTGACTTGAGGCAGGCACTCAATAAATATTTGATATTTTTTGTATGAATAAATACCTCAATTAATTAGAAATGGTTGTAATTATTCAGATCATAATCTCACTCCCATTAATGTATGTTAATGAAATAAAAGGGGATGGAGAGAAATAAAGAGAGATACTTTAGAACCCTTGGAGACCATGCTCACTGGTAGATTTGTTTTGCTGTGGCACCGAAGCAATTTGATGAGTCAGCAAGTCAACATTTATCTATGAATAGCCAAGTTATCATTTTAAATGTCCTCTGTATCCAGTCATATGGATGGCTACCCAGATGGCTTTTTAAGGGAAGGGGGGAAGGAGTTGATTCCAAGTTCTGTATGATTCATGGGTACAAAGAGACCAAGTAGAAGGAAAATGGAATGAAAATGAGTGCTAAACAAGATCAGTTCTTGGCCGGGTCAGTGTAAATTCAGGACCTCCTTAACATGCCCTTTCCCTAAACCCACATCTGCTTGAGCACTCTTGGCAAAACTCAGCGTAGAGCTGTGCCCTGAAGCACATTCCTCGAGCCCACACAACTTCAGAACCACAGGATGGACAGTTCCATGTGCATTGTCGCTGTCCCACTTCAAGAGCATAAGTGGGGAAGTCTATCACTTTTCTGCCTCAGAAAGTGAATAGGCTCTAAAATGTAATTAGTGTCCCAGGGACAATCCTCAGCCAATGGAGGATAGAAGTCAGTGAATAAATGTCCCAGTCTTTCATTCTTTGACAATTTCTCCAAATTTTCCCCAGAGGGACCTCAGTTGAGCTCTAGTTGCCCACAGTGCAAACCAGTTTAATAATTCAGCCTTTATTGACTTTTCCCCTTCCTGTCTCACTCTTTCTTCTTTAGCACTATGCTTACTAGTATCCCCTCCCAAATAAACTATCTGCACCCAAGTCCTCACCCCAGGATTTGCTATAAAGGGAGGCTTTGAGCAAATTATAGAGATTCTCCCAGTGTGAATGCAAATAAAAGCCCTCTCTGGTAGAAAATTTATAAAAAGGTAAAAGGGCCCCTCAACAAGCATGACTCATATTTCAGTCCACCTCTCCACCTCCCCAAGCCAGGTGTTTTGTATAGCCCAAAAATACACAACTGTACACTGTCTTCCTACCTTCCTTCTGTGTTTCTTCATTTGTAACAAAAACATTTCTAAGGTTTACCAACCTCACAATCAATCAAATACCGAAGTGACCTTGTCTCCAAAACTCCATTTTACCCCATAGTAGATCTAGTATATGTGAGTACATACATTTACAACTCTTCTTATAGATAATAACAATGATCATAGTAAAGATTACATGTGTTTAGGTTTCGTTGCCAAATTACGGTAGCATATATTACCTCACAAGTTCCGCACATGTGGATATTATTCCCATTGTACAGATGAGAAAATTGAGACTCGGGAAAACTAAATTGCCCAAAGTAAAACTAGCTAATTTTGATTATCGAGCTCTTAGTTCTGATTTGACTAGCTATTATTAACCCAGTGTTTAAACCCAGGTCTCCTGATTCCAGATCTTAAAACCTTTCCATCAGCCCAGGCAGCCTTAGTAAGAAGTCTCTGAGACAGCTAGATATTTTTGGAACCTGAATATTTTTTCTCTTATTCTTTTCAGTTCTGTAAATTTCTGACTGATTTGCACAGTAATTTAGAGGGACCAGTATCTGGCATGTATAACTCAATATATATACTCTTTCACTGAATAGATGAATGGTTAAAAGGGTTAGTAAGGAGGAAATAGAATTGCTTCCTTATTGATTCCCTAATATTGTAAGCTAAAATCCAAATTATTAGCTTATGACAAGATCTACCACTATCCCAAAGAGACTCAAATATGTAAAGAAATGGTGAGTTCAAAGTCAGACCAGGGCTGGAAACTTGCCACTTACTAACTGTGAGACTTTGGGCAACTTACCTCACAGGGTTTTTTAAAGGATTGAACAAGATAATGCTGTCCCCAGTGCCGTGAGCAATTTCAGGAACATAGTAGGCTTTCAATAATGAGATGTTTTAATTAATTTATGTGTGTGTGCGCGTGTGTGTGTATAATGTTATATATATATATATATATATATATATATATATATAAAACATATATATATATAATATGCTTGCCCTATGCCAGCCACTGTGCAAGCCATAGTGGGGAACCAGTGAACCTAGAGCCTGTGGGGGAATTGGGTTTATAAATTAGAAGGTAGATTTGAAGTGTTCTTGAGTTCTGAATGTCCCCTGGCCATCTATTATAGTAAATGGGCCCCTCATTATTTCATCACTCTGTAAGGAGTTCCAGGAAAATCACTCAGCTACTGCTTTGTTTAGGGTTCTGTGTGAATCATGGTCTGTGCTGGGTATCTGCATCCCTTTCTCATCTTGGATCCGTCTATACTTATCAAAGCCAACTAATGCTGGAAAGTTCTGGAGCACAGAATCAAATGGTTAGAGAATTCCCCACACTTCTAAGTTGTAGGCTCTCAGAAGTGAGGTGTGTGCTAAGTGGACAGAGCCAGAAGTCCTGAGTTTTAATTAGTTCCTGTCCCATGGCTAACTTAGATAGCAAGTATGACTCTCAGTTCACGAGCTTAGCTGTGTAAAACATAAACAAACAAAAAACAAAAACAACCAAACCAAAATTTTAAAAGCCTTCTATTTCTTTATCTTCTTTAAAGCCTCTTGGTTCCAATTCAGAGTCCACATCCCCTGGCTGACTGGTGGGGGATGGGCCATTAGAGAGTCTCCCTCCTGAAGATGACGGACATCCTGAAGGCTAGGTAGCATCACAAGCTCAGGGAAGCTTCTCTGGTCATAAACTTTAACCTGTTCTGGTTACCACTGAAAGTCCACACTGCCTCCAGTCCATAAGATCCCTCAGTTCTGGTGGGACTATTGCCTCAGGGACCTTTGGGAAGGCTGGAGCTTCTCATATCTCCAGGGATCTCAAGCACTTAGTCGCATTGGAAGTCTGGATATTTCCCAAGGGTACATCCAGGGATGGCCACAATCTCCACTGCTTAAGGTGCACGCACACACACACACCCCCCTCCATCTCCCTAAATCTCTTTTCTTCCCTTTCTACTCTTGTTCCCCATAGAGGATCCCTTCTGTCTCTTAGTCCTGCCAGAAGGCTAGCATCATCTATTCAATAGACTCAAACTTTTGAAATCGAAAGCCCAAAAGGAAACTTTCCCTTCTTTCTTGTTTCCTGCTAACCTTCCTGGAGGCAAGAGAGCAAGCCTTGCTATATGCTTGAGTGAGGGAAGGGGAAAGAAAAAATACATGGGAAAAACATACAAATTAACATGTATGTACATGACTCTACCACAGGTCTGTGCTACTTGAGTGTTAATGCAGCAAGCAGGGTAGTCAAGTAGGGTTTTGACTAGCTAAATGTCTGAGATCATATATCAAAGGATGAGAGCCATCTCATAAAAGCATGTGTTTATAGATAATTAGAAGTTAGACATAAAAGGAAATTGCTGCTATGATGTTTGTATTTGAGCAGAATTGATTATGATGAGGTGTGAGAAAGACCTCAGAGTTCAGGAAAGTATCACAAGCGATCCAATGTTTTCTCCTAGAGAACCTGAGTTGGCACAGGAGACGAAAAGATACAGTTACAATAGCTGTGGTTCACTGGGCATTTATCTATGCCAGTAACTCTATAATATCATCCATATTTAAACCTTACAGCAAGATGAAATGTGAGCTCCATGAGGGAAAGTTATTTTGTTTCTTTCACTGCTGCCTCCTCATCCCCCCCAACACACACACACACAAATAGTGCCTGGCACATGATAGGTGTTCCAAATGTATTTGTTAAAAGAATGAACAGATTAAATTATCTCCATCATGTAGATTTAAAAACCAAGGTTTGGAGAGGGGAATCACATAGTGAAAGAGATAGAATTTGGACCTAGAAGAGTTTAGTGCCAAACACCCTACTCTTTCTAATCTAAATCCTGGGACTTGATAAAATAAGATTCAAATTATGAAAATCAGAAATGAAAGAGGGGACATCATGACTCATCTTACAGAAATAAAAAGGATTGTAAAGGACAATTATAAAAAAAAACCCCAACTATCTGTCAAAAATCTGATAACTTAGGTGAAATAGATAAATTCCTAGAAAGACACAAAATGCTGAAACTGACTCTATAATAAATGGAAAATTTGAATAGACATATAACAAGTAAAGAGATTGAGTTAGCAATTTTAAAACTTCTCTGAAGAAGAAGCCCACACCAAGATGACTTTACTAGTGAGTTCTTCTAAACATTTAAAGGAGAATTACTAATAATTCTTCACAAATTCTACCAAAGAATGAAAGAGAAAGAAACATTTTCCACCTCATTCTATGAGACCAGTACAGCCCTGATACTAAATCCAGACAATGACATCACAAAAAAAGAAAATTACAGACCAATACCTCTTATGAATACAGACACAAAAATTGTCAACAAAATACTAGCAGACTAAATCAAGGAACATAAAAAAAAATGATTCATCATGATAAAGTGAGATTTATCTCAGAAATGTAAGGTTGTTTTAACATCCAAAAATCAATGTGAAAACCCCATATCAAAGGAATAAAAAAACAGAAGTCACATGATGATCCGAGTAGATACAGAAAAAGCATTTTAGAAATCTTTCATAATACAAACACACAACAAACTTGGAGTGGAAGGAAACTTCCTCTGATAAAACCCACATTATACTTAATGGTGAAAGACTAAGTGCTTCCTTTTAAGATCAAGAATGAGACAAAAACATCCCTTCTCACCACTTCTACTCAACATTGTACTAGAGATTCTAGCCAGGCCAGTTAGACAAGAAAATGAAATAAAAAGACATTTCTATTGGAAAGGAATAAGTAAAATTTTCTCTATGGGCCAATGGCATTATCTTGTTTAGAGATAATTCTAAGAAAACCACTAAAAAATAATTAAAAAATAAGCTCATCAAGTTTGCAATGTACAAGATTAATATGCAAAATTCATTTGTACTTTTTTTTTAACCCATCCCCCCAGTCCCCTCCCCTCTAGAACCTTCAGTTGTTTCTCAGAGTCCATAGTCTCTCATGGTTCGTCTCCCCCTCTGATTTCCCCCCCTTCATTTCTCCCTTCCTACTATCTTCTTTTTTTTTTTTTTTTTTTTTAACATATAATGTATTATTTGTTTCAGAGGTACAGGTCTGTGATTCAACAATCTTACACAATTCACAGTGCTCACCACAGCACATACCATCCCCAATGTCTATCACCCAGCCACCCCATCCCTCCCACCCCCACCACTCCAGCAACCCTCAGTTTGTTTCCTGAGATTAAGAATTCCTCATATCAGGGAGATCATATAATACATGTCTTTCTTTGATTGACTTATTTCACTCAGCATAATACCCTCTGGTTCCATCCATGTCGTTGCAAATGGCAAGATCTCATTCCTTTTGATGGCTGCATAATATTCCATTGTATATATATATACCACATCTTCTTTATCCATTCGTCTGTCAATGGACATCTTGGCTCTTTCCATAGTTTGGCTATTGTGGACATTGCTGTTATAAACATTGGGGTGCACGTACCCCTTCGGATCACTACATTTGTATCTTTGGGGTAAGTACCCAGTAGTGCAATTGCTGGGTCATAGGGCAACTCTATTTTCAACTTTTTGAGGAAACTCCATACTGTTTTCCAGAGTGGCTGCACCAGCTTGCATTCCCACCAACAGTGTAGGAGGGTTCCCCTTTCTCCGCACCCTCACCAGCATCTGTCATTTCCTGACTTGTTAATTTTAGCCATTCTGACTGGGGTGAGGTGGTATCTCATTGAGGTTTTGATTTGGATTTCCCTGATGCCGAGTGATGTTGAACACTTTTTCATATGTCTGTTGGCCATTTGGATGTCTTCTTTGGAAAAATGTCTGTTCATGTCTTCTGCCCATTTTTTGATTGGATCATTTGTTCTTTGGGTGTTGAGTTTGATAAGTTCTTTATAGATTTTGGATACTAGCCCTTTATCTGATATGTCATTTGCAAATATCTTCTCCCATTCTGTCAGTTGTCTTTTGGTTTCGTTGACTATTTCTTTTGCTGTGCAAAAGCTTTTTATCTTGATGAAGTCCCAATAGTTCATTTTTGCCCTTGCTTCCCTTGCCTTTGGCGATGTTTCTAGGAAGAAGTTGCTGAGGCTGAGGTCGAAGAGGTTGCTGCCTGTGTTCTCCTTTAGGATTTTGATGGACTCCTGTCTCACATTGAGGTCTTTCAACCATTTGGAGTCTATTTTTGTGTGTGGTGTAAGGAAATGGTCCAGTTTCATTCTTCTGCATGTGGCTGTCCAGTTTTCCCAACACCATTTGTTGAAGAGACTTTTTTCCATTGGACATTCTTTCCTGCTTTGTCGAAGACTAGTTGACCACAGAGTTGAGGGTCCATTTCTGGGCTCTCTATTCTGTTCCATTGATCTATGTGTCTGTTTTTGTGCCAGTGCCATACTGTCTTGATGATGACAGCTTTGTAATAGAGCTTGAAGTCCGGAATTGTGATGCCGCCAGCTTTGCTTTTCTTTTTCAACATTCCTCTGGCTATTCGGGGTCTTTTCTGGTTCCATACAAATTTTAGGATGATTTGTTCCATTTCTTTGAAAAAAGTGGATGGTATTTTGATGGGGATTGCATTGAAGGTGTAGATTGCTCTAGGTAGCATTGACATCTTCACAATATTTGTTCTTCCAATCCCTGAGCATGGAACGTTTTTCCATTTCTTTGTGTCTTCCTCAATTTCTTTCATGAGTATTTTATAGTTTTCTGAGTACAGATCTTTTGCCTCTTTGGTTAGATTTATTCCTAGGTATCTTATGGTTTTGGGTGCAATTGTAAATGGGATCGACTCCCATAGAGTTGCTCATAATATGTTCTTATAATTGTTTGTATTTCTTTGGTGTTGGTTGTGATTTCTCCTCTTTCATTCATGATTTTATTTATTTATTTATTTGGGTCATTTCTCTGTTCTTTTGGATAAGTCTGGCCAGGGGTTTATCAATCTTATTAATTCTTTCAAAGAACCAGCTCCTAGTTTCGTTGATCTGTTCTACTGTTCTTTTGGTTTCTGTTTCATTGATCTCTGCTCTGATCTTTATTATTTCTCTTCTCCTGCTGGGTTTAGGCTTTATTTGCTGTTCTTTCTCCAGCTCCTTTAGGTGTAGGGTTAGGTTGTGTATTTGAGACCTTTCTTGTTTCTTGAGAAAGGCTTGTATTGCTACATACTTTCCTTTTAGGACTGCCTTTGCTGCATCCCAAAGATTTTGAACAGTTGTGTGTTCATTTTCATTGGTTTCCATGAAATTTTTTAATTCTTCTTTAATTTCCTGGTTGACCCATTCATTCTTTAGTAGGATGCTCTTTAGCCTCCAGGTATTTGAGTTCTTTCCGACTTTCCTCCTGTGATTGAGTTCTAGTTTCAAAGCATTGTGGTCTGAAAATATGCAGGGAATGATCCCAATCTTTTGGTACTGGTTGAGACCTGATTTGTGAGCTAGGATGTGATCTATTCTGGAGAATGTTCCATGGGCACTAGAGAAGAGTGTGTATTCCGTTGCTTTGGGATGGAATGTTCTGAATATATCTGTGAAGTCCATTTGGTCCAGTGTGTCATTTGAAGTCTTTATTTCCTTATTGATCTTTTGCTTAGATGATCTGTCCATTTCAGTGAGGGGGGTGTTAAAGTCCCGCACTATTATTGTATTGTTGTCAATGTGTTTCTTTGCTTTTGTTATTAATTGGCTTATATAATTGGCTGCTCCCGTGTTAGGGGCATAGATATTTACAATTGTTAGATCTTCTTGTTGGATAGACCCTTTAAGTAGGATATAGTGTCCTTCCTCATCTCTTATTATAGACTTTGGTTTAAAATCTAATTTGTCTGATAAAAGGATTGCCACCCCAGCTTTCTTTTGGTGTCCATTAGCATGGTAAATGGTTTTCCACCCCCTCACTTTCAATCTGGAGGTGTCTTTGGGTCTAAAATGAGTCTCTTGCAGACAGCGTATTGATGGATCTTGTTTTTTTATCCAATCTGATAGCCTGTGTCTTTTGATTGGGGCATTTAGCCCATTTACATTCAGGGTAACTATTGAAAGATAGGAATTTAGTGCCATTGTATTGCCTGTAAGGTGACTGTTACTGTATATTGTCTGTGTTCCTTTCTGGTCTATGTTGCTTTTAGGCTCTCTCTTTGCTTAGAGAACCCCTTTCAATATTTCTTGTAGGGCTGGTTTTGTGTTTGCAAATTCCTTTAGTTTTTGTTTATCCTGGAAGCTTTTTATCTCTCCTTCTATTTTCAATGACAGCCTAGCTGAATATAGTATTCTTGGCTGCATATTTTTCTTGTTTAGTGCTCTGAGTATATCATGCCAGTCTTTTCTGGCCTGCCAGGTCTCTGTGGATAAGTCTGTTGCCAGTCTAATGTTTCTACCATTGTAGGTTACAGATCTCTTCTCCCGAGCTGCTTTACTATTAGATGTCAGGGTGTTGACCTATTTTTATTGATTTTGAGGGGGGTTCTCTGTGCCTCCTGGATTTTGATGTCTGTTTCCTTCACCAAATTAGGGAAGTTCTCTGCTATACTTTGCTCCAATATACCTTATGCCCCTCTCTCTCTCTTTCTTATTCTCCTGGATCCCAATTATTCTAATATTGTTTCATCTTATGGTATCACTTATCTCTCAAATTCTGCCCTCGTGATCCAGTAGTTGTTTATCTCTCTTTTTCTTAGCTTCTTTATTCTCCATCATTTGGTCTTCTATATCACTAATTCTCTCTTCTGCCTCATTTATCCTAGCAGTTAGAGCCTCCATTTTTTTATTGCACCTCATTAATAGCCTTTTTGATTTCGACTTGGTTAGATTTTAGTTCTTTTATTTCTCCAGAAAGGGTTTCTCTAATATTTTCCATGCTTTTTTCAAGCCCAGCTAGTATCTTTAAAAGCATCATTCTGAACTCTAGTTCCAACATCTTACTAATGTCCGTGTTGGTTAGGTCCCTGGCAGTCAGTACTGCCTCTTGTTCTTTTTTTTGAGGTGATTTTTTCTGTCTTGTCATTTTGTCCAGAGGACAATAGATGAATGAGAGAACAAAATGCTAACGGGTAACAACGACCCCAGAAAAATATATGCTGAACAAATCAGAAGAGACCTGAAACCAGGGGAAAAGAAAGGGAAAGAAAGAAAAAAGAAAAAAAAAAAGAAAAAAAAAAGAAAAAGAAAAAGATAATAAAAAAAGAATATGATCAAATATGATCAGGCTGGTGCCTAGATCAGTGGCATACACTAGATTTGGGTGTATTTTGGTCTGTTAGAAGAAAGTGTCTCCCAAAATTTTAAAGAAAGAAAAACTTACATATGTACAAAAATAAGGGTAAATACGATGAAGGGATGGAATATGACTTTAAAGATGAAAATTATAAAAGATTTTATAAAAGGAATTGATAAGAAGTTGGTTGAAAAAAGAAAGAAGAGGAATTTAAAAAAGGGGGGAAGAGAATGTGATCAGGCAGGAGACTAGAACAAAGCCATACACTAGAGATTTAGGGTATATTTTGGTCTGTTAGGAGAAACTGTATCCCAAAATTTTAAAGAGAGAACAACTTATATATATATACCAAAAATAAGGTTAACTACTATGAAGGGGTAGAATATGACTCTAAAAATGAAAAATAAAAAAAGATTTTTAAAAAAGGGATTGATAAGATGTTGGTTGAAAGAGGGAAAAAGAAAAACTCAAAAAAAAAAAAGAAAAGAAAAAAGATTAACTTTGAAAGACTAAAGAATCATGGGAAAAAAGCCATGGATTCTATGTGCATTATTCCCCTAACGCTGGAGTTCTGCCGTTCTCACTGATCGGTAAACTTGGTCTTGGCTGGCTGTTCTTGCTGATCTTCTGGGGGAGGGGCCTGTTGCCATGGTTCCCAAATGTCTTTCCCGGAGGAGGAATTGCCCCGCCCTTACCCGGTCCGGGCTAAGTAATCTGCTCGGGTTTGCTCTCCAGAGCTTTTGTTCCCTGCAAGCTTTCCATACAGCTTTGGAGGATGAGAGTGAAAATGGCGGCCTCCCAATCTCCACCCCGGAGGAGCCGAGAACTTGGGGCCCCGCTCCTCAGTGCGCCCCCAGAGAAAAGCAGTCAGTCACTCCCGTCTCCCCGTCTCCGGCCGCACTCCATGCTCACCCGGCCTGTGACCGAGGGTTTCTATCTCTGGCGCCCGACCCCATGTGGAGTCTCCAAACCCAGCAGATCCCTGCGGTGCGCTCCTGTGCTGCTCCTCCCGGGGGAGGAAGGGGAGTCTCCCCGGATCTGCGGCTTGTTGGGTCCCTGCTGGAGAAGCAGTGGCCCGACTGTGCCGCGGATCACGGTTTATGGCAACCCCGAGCTCAGAGCCCACTCCTTGGCTCCATCTCTGCAGCTGGCTTCCCTGCTCCGATACCTGGGAGCTCTGCCAAACTCAGACACCCCTGGTCTTTCTGTGACCCCAAGGGTCCTGAGACCACACTGTCCTGTGAGAGTTCCACCCCCCACTTAGCCACTGGAGCGACGTCCCTCAGCGGAGCCGACTTCTAAAAGTTCCGGTTTTGTGCTCCGTGGCTCTATCACTTGCCAGAAGAGGCCCACGGAGGCCCCCTCCCCCGCCTTCTATCCTCCCGAATATCACCTCGGATTCACTTCTCTGCACATCCTACCCTCCAGAAAGTGGTCGCTTTTCTGTTCAGAGAGTTGTTGCTATTCTTTTCTTCGATCTCCTGTTGAGTTTGTAGGTGTTCAGAATGGTTTGATCCCTATCCAGCTGAATTCCTGAGACCAGACGAAATCCAGGTCTCCTATTCCTCTGCCATCTTGCTCCTACCCCCCATTTGTATTTCTATACACTTGCATTGTGCTCCCCTAAAATCCATACATTGAACCCCTAACCCTCAGTGTGATTATATTTGGAGGTGGGGCCTTTGGAAGGTAATTAGGTTTAGATAAGGTCAAGAGGGTGAGGTCATCATGATGAACTTAGTGTCCTTATGAGAAGAAACCAGAGAGTGCCCCCCTCTCTCTCCCTCTCCCTCTTCTTCTCCCATGTGAGGATATAGCAAGAAGGCAGCCACCTGCAAGCCAAGAAAGATCATCAGGGCCTGACCATGATCATGCTAGCATCCTAATATCCAACTTCCCAGCTTCCAGAACTCTGAGAAATAAATGCCTTTTAAGTCATCCAGCCTGTGGTATTTTGTTATAGCAACCCAAGCTGAGACAGCTAGCAATGAATAATAAAACATGAAATTAAGAAAACAATTCATATTAAAACAACATCCACATGAATAAAATACCTAAACAATAACTTGAACAAAAGCATGGCAAAATATAGTCTCTGAAAACTATAAACTATTGTTGAAAGAAATTAGAGGAGACCCAAATAAAGGGAACGACATCTCATGTTCGTGAATCAGGAAATATTGTTAAGAGGACAATACTCTCCAAATTGATCTACAAATTCCACACAATTCATATCAAAATTTCAGCTGTTTTCTTTGCATAAATTGACAAGCTGATTCTAAAATTTATATGAAAATTTAAGGAACCCAGAATGGGCAAAACAACCTTAAAAAAGAACAAAGTCAGAAGACTCACACTTCCCAATTTCAAAACTACAAAGCTATAGTAATAAGAGAGTGTGGTACTGGCATGGGATAGACATACAGATGAAATAGAATTGAGAATCCAGAAATAAACCCTTACATTTATAGTCAATTGGTTTTCGACAAGGATGCTGAGATAATTCAATGGCAGAAAAGAATTGTCTTTTCAAGAAATTATGCTGGGACAAGTGGATATCCATATGCAAAAGAATAAAGTTGCATCCCCTCTCATGCCGTCCACAATACTTAAGTGGGTCACACACCAAAATGTATGAGATAAAACCATATGACTCTTACAAGAAAAGATAGAAGTACATCTTTGTTACCTTGGTTTTGGCAAAGACTTCTTGGATGGAACCATAAATATGGAGGACTCTCCGTGGCTCTAAGTGGTGAAGTGAGACTGAGCAAATATTTACTCCCTGCATGCATGGCCCATGTTGATGTTTCTCAGCCTCTGTTTTATATGGTGCTTTTCAAAGTTTAGCCCCAGCTTTTCTTGGGACTCTTGTCTTCCTTGTGCTAGGTGAGGAATCCTGTCCCCCAACACACACACACACACATGCACGCACACACACACACACACACACACATCATTGTTGTATGCTGCATGCCTAATTCCATGGAACCCAAAATAATTATTAAGACAGCCTCCTATTTCAAGTTACAGGAAAATGAAAATTGAAGTTAGATTTTATGCTCTGGATTGCAGAGGATGTGGTATCTAAACACAGACCACCCATGCAGATACCTCCTGGCAGTCCAAGAGGATGTATCTAAGACTGTGGAAATCAGAATATCAGAACTTGGAGGGCAAGCATGACAGATTTTAGGTACCTATCTGCCCCACATCACAGGTGGTCTACTGTGATGTGTAGTAAATTGAGCTTCCAACAGATCAATAATATAGTCCCCTAGCACCAAATAATGGTGAAGACAGAGCAGGTTCCAGAAGAACTAGGGATGTGAAACATGAGAATCACATCAAATTTAAATCATAACCATGGTGATCCAAGGTAGAGACTCTTTGGAGTCCATGCTAGGGGCAGAGTACTGAGGGAGAGGGGTGGCTGAGAATATTCAGTGTGGGGGGCACTGATGCACCACCAGCTCTCTTGTCGGTGAAGGACTCATTCTCAGCTGCTAGGAGTGCTGGCAGCAGACTGCCTTCAGGTGTCAGCTCCTTCCAGGGTGGCCCCGGCCTAGTATGAAAGAGATGGCTATGAGTATAATGACCTGGGCATCTTAGCCCTACCTGGGACACCTCAGTAGGGCCTTTCTAGCCCAGAGATCCTTGGACTATTGGCAGAAGCTGTGGCTGGGCCCACATCACAGCTTGGTTTCTCTCTCTGTTCAGTCCCACTTCATTCCCCTCCCTTCCACAAGTGTTGGTCCCAAGGATACTCCTTAGATAAAACCACCCACATGGTAAACTCTGTCTCAGCAACTATGTCCTGAGAACCCAAAGCCTGATGCTCAGACATTCAAAATTCTTGTCCCTGAAACATGATCCCTGATCACTTTGGTATCACGTTTTATATTGTCTATTGACTGTCATCTCTAATGTCTAATATTACCCCAGGTGTGGCATTTTACCTAGGAAAAACATGTGCTTGCCTTGGCAAAGTGTGAAGAATTAGAACTTCAATTTGTCTGTTTCATTAGCTTTTTAGCTTCTCCCCTTCTACCTCTTGTACCTAGAGCATTGTGAGGGAGGAAAAAGTTTTCCTCAATCCTCTGAGGGTCCCTGGCTGGGTCTGACAAAGAGATTGACAAGACAATAGCATACACATTTATTTCATATAAATTTTACAAGACACAGGAGCCTCCAAAAGGACATGAAGGCCTGAAGAAACAGTTAAACCTGATTGTGGAGAAATAGGATAGGTCAGAGACTATAAAATAAATGAAGTAAACTGAGGGAACCTTAGCAGGACCTTTTAGTTCTGAGTCTTCTTGACATCCCTTCATCTTCAGACATAAGGATGCTTCTTTCCTCTGGGTACAGGGAGGGCACCCCTCACACAAGTCCTTTTTTTTTTTTTTTTTTAAAGATTTTATTTATTTATTTGACAGAGAGAGACACAGCGAGAGAGGGAACACAAGCAGGGGGAGTGGGAGAGGGAGAAGCAGGCTTCCCGCAGAGCAGGGAGCCCGATGTGGGGCTCGATCCCAGGACCCTGAGATCATGACCTGAGCCGAAGGCAGACGCTTAACGGCTGAGCCACCCAGGCGCCCCATCCCTCACACAAGTCTTTCATGACCTACTTCAGGAGGGAAGGGAAATGACCTTCCTGCTTCTGCCATTTTTCTCAAATTCCTTCATCTTAAAATATTCAATATGCCAAGATGCCATATTTGGGCACAGTGTCTCCTGAACCCCAATCAACACCAAGGTAACTTTATTCTTTCTCTTCAAAATCACTAAGAATGAAGTGTTCTCTCTCATTCACTTGCCCACAAATGATCAAATTCACTTCAGCAGTCTCAACACTTGGTTTGTATGCAGACTTCTGGGCAGTTTGGTTTGTATGTCTCGATTCATCCAGAATACGAAAATGCACACTTAGTAAGTACCTTGTTTGTGCAAACTTCAGGCATGGGAAGCACAAATAGCTAAGCCATCCAGAGACTCTTGGTGCCCTGTGTGTACCATCAAGCCTTACCCTCAGTGCCCTCTGGCTGCTTCCAATGGACAGTAGCTGCTGCCCTTTAGTCAGAAATGCTAGAAAATTAATACACACCCCTCCAGGAGCACTTCACCAATGACTGAGGTATGGGAATTGGTGTAGAAAATCTCTAGCACCTGCAGCTCTCCATGGGATAATTCTGAGGCATGTTTTTCACTGTTTCCCAGAGTTTCACAGCATGATGACTCTCTAGGAGCACTGCAGGGGCAGCTGGATGCTACCCCCCTCTCTGCCCCCCAGCAACAACACACCCAGAGTTCACTGCCTTCTCTTCGCCATCTTGTTTTTCCACTGCCCTACTGGTTTCCTTGCCCCCCAAATAAACTACTTACACTCAAATCTTTGCTTTGAGATCTGCTTCTTAGGAAACAAAATCAAGATTTACCTCATTCCTGACCATGAAGAATTCATAATCTAGTAAAGATTCAGTATAGACCCAAAATAACATTAACGTGCATGCAAGTTTCCAATGACCCAAAGAGAATATTTTGGTTCTTCCAGCCTTTCTTTGAAATTGAATAAATAATGAATTAAAAATTCACCTCAAGCTGTTTTTAGCATAATGGCTGTCTGTGGTTACCAAAGGGAGTTGTTAGTTAATCCCATCAAAGGCTGTGCCTCTTGCTGAGAGAATAAGGCCCTCCTCCGTCCTCTCCACCCTTCCCCACAAGGGGCCATGTCAACATTAGCACCTCACTGATGGCAGATTAATCAACTAGAGAAACACAGAAAGGCCAGTTTTAGGAACCAAGAACATTGTTCCCGCTTTGGTCTTAGTATCAAAGAATGGTGTCAATGACAGAAACTATGATTGAATTGTTAAATCTTTCTTTTAAAGTTTAAGGAAAAGTCACTTTCAGCTCCAGTTCTTTCTGAACAGCCAGGAAGGAAACACACCACACACACACACACACACACACACACACACACACACAGCCAGCAGATATAAGGAATTTTATTTTTATTTTATTTATTTATTTTATTTATATTTATTTTTATTGTCCAGAATCTGGAGAGTAAGAATAATAATAAAAATAATGTAATAACAACTAACCTTTTTTGGAGTATTTATCATATGCTTACCCCTCTCCTCTCAACAACCTTAATTAAGCATTAGGTATTTTCATCTCATTTTACAGATAGGAAAAATGAGGCTTAGAGCATAGAGTAACTTGCTCAAATATTGAAGGAGAGAATAAATATAAGCTTCATGAGAATAGGAATTGTATCTTGTTCATAATTGTATCCTTTTAGCTCAATGTCTAGTGCATAATTAGCATTAGATAAAGATTTATTGGATGTTGGATGAATGTTGAAAATCTGTTCTGAGGACCAAATATTTAACATCAAAGGAAACACCTAAGGTGAGGGGAGCAAACTCTCTCTGTAAAGGGCCAGATTGCAAATATTTTAGTTTGCAGTCCATAAAGTCTCTGTCATAACTATTTGGCTCTGTCATTGCAGTGGGAAAACAGCCATAGATAATACATAAGCAAATGGACAATGGGCTGTATTCCAATAAAACTTTATTTACAAAACTGGTAGAGGGCCAGATTTGGCCCATTGGCTATAGTTTGCTGACTTCTGATCTAAGACCTTGCTATTCAAAGTGGGGTCTGTGGACCAGCAGCATAGGCATCACCTGAGCCAGAAATGCAGAATCTGAGCCCCATCTCAGACTTACTAAATTAGAATCTAAATTATAAAACTAATAAACACCCCAGGGATTCATATGCACAGTATCATTTGCATAGTACTGTGCTAGGAGATTTGGATAGTGCTGTCCCCCAGAATAATTATATGGATTTTAAAATAAACTTTTATTTCCATTTAACATTGCTTGAATGTGATGATAGCAGAAATTTGCTTTATTTTGTGTGACCAGGTCTACAGTGGTTACTCTTTCTTATTGGTGGAGAGAGGAATGTGAAAAGCTAAGAAGGATCAGTTTAAAGGCTACAAAACTGGAACAGACCACCAAACCTGGACAGTCTAATTTAGTACAACTCACAAGTAATCACAGCAGTCCATAGAACCAAGAAGCCCCCACACCCATGCCTTCTTTTCCGTTTCTCCCACAAAGTGGAAACAGCTTCTACTGAACTGGACCAGTCATCTCTGAATCTGATTGCTCAGACGTGTGTACAAATAATGTAGGTGTCTTTACAGTCACAGGTCATTAAAAGCCCACCAAATGCACAGCTGTTCCCAGAAATGTCAGTCTCAGAGACTTGGGGGGAAAAAAGCCTCTCTTCAAGGACTGAAACGCATGCTTGTTAAACTTATGAATTGTTGTATGTTCTATCAAAGATAAATCCATAGTGGAAAGGACAGAGGAAGGTGAGCAAGCGGTTCAGAATACTGCCCCAGTCAGAAAGCAGTTGGCAACTTCTGCCCCTTACTAACTGCATGAGCTGGAGCAAGGTGCTTAAATCCTCAGAACCACAGCATTTTTGTCCAGGAAAAGGAAGCTCCTAGTTTATCAGTACCTATAAACATTTTAGTGGCTCATAACCTTTGACCCAGAAATTACACTTGTAGGAATACACTCAATAAAACTTTCATGTAAGTATGCAAAGGTTTATGCTGACCTGTATTCATCCAGTGCTATTTTAATAGTATATTTGGAAGCAACTTAAATGTTTAACAGTATGAGAATGGCTAAACAAATTGTGGAACAGCTAACAGTGTTATAACGTGCAGCAGTTTAAAAAAAAAAAGGTGAATCCATTTGCACTGAAGTGAAAATATATCTTTATACTGTTAAATGAAAAAAAGAAGATGCAAAACAATGCCATATTTCATTGATTCCAAGACATGCATTTTCCATATTTTCACATTACTATAAGAAGAGTCTTATAATTGATGGTGTCTTACAATTGCTATCGACCAAGGAACAGTCTTGATGGTATACATAAAATAATGACAGATTCTATACTCAGTGGCATCTTAGATTTAATGCAGTATGCAAAAAGAATCACATGCATATGTGAATGGATGTGTTCATATGTTTTTTTACACTGTGTCTATCTATACTTATAAACATACCTAGATATATATTTCAAAGCATTGAAAAAAGTCTAGAAATATGCATACCAAATGCACAGTAATCAGTCTTAAGGAGACGAATTAAGTGACTAGGGCTGGGGAGTGAGATGGGAGAGGTAGTTTTGCTTTCCAGGTTTTTATACTTTTTACACTTTTTGTATATTGACAACAAACATGTTTTACTTCTTAACTCGAAAAATAGTCTGATAGCAATGTCTATTCTTATCTCACAAGATGGGAGTGAAAGATGTTATCATACAAAAGTAATTGCTGTAGAGTGCATGGCGGTTCTATTCTCCTTTCTCAGCCACAGGGGCTAGGCGGAAGAGACAGAAAGTAGAGATATTTAGGGCCACCGTCTTCTTTATTTTGCCTCAAGTGCTACATTTATTCTGTGAGAAAATGAGATGGGATGGCCCATGGCAACAGGAGAAGCCAATTTTTGGCTCATTGGGATATCACTTCTGATCACGGATGTGTCATGAGGCGTTCATTCAAGAGGCAAATCAGCAAGGAAATGTCAAAACATCAGCAAATTGTGAGTAAATAGACTCAGATGCTTTGGTGCAAACTTGCTAAGAATAGAGGCTGTGGTTTCCATATGCCCCTACAGACTCCACTGGTAGAAGCCCTCATGAATATTAACCACTTATCCATTGCAGGGTGAATGATGGTGGCACAACGAAGCACGCCAGCCCTACTCTTGAAGGAGGGACTGGCCCTTGGGTGACAAGGACTGAGGGGAGAACAGTCCAGTCTGGCACCGCAAAGGCTTTCTCTGGGAGCCAGAGAAACAATACCTGGAGCAGAGCAGAGCAGTTTTCACAAAGAGGAATGTTCCATCACATATAATGAAACATATGAGGGTGCTTTGCAAACTAGGTAGCATCCTGTTCCTTCTTATTTTGGAGGTAGATATGTACATTTCATGACAGTGTCTGTATGGGTAGCTCAGCTCCTGGAACTCAGTACCTTCCCCTCAGCTTGGGCTTCCCTCGAACCAGGGCTTAACCCACTACAGTAGGCAGGAGGCACGTTTTTCTTTCTTAGGCAAGATTGACAGAGCAAACTTGCCTCTTTGAAAGTACAGGACTATTTCAGGTTTATCCTTGAGGATCTGTAGGGCAAGTTATCCTCAAGTGCTCTACACACAGAAGTTCACATGGAACCCTGGAGTCAAAGGATGTGAGCAGAAGCGGGTGCAGTTGGTGAAACAAACCTGACCCACATTGGTAATTGTTGAAGTGGTGATGGACACATACAGGCTCAGGATGCTTTTCCCTCTACTTTTGTCTAAGTCTGAAGTTTCCCTCATGAGAGGTTAAGTAAAAGAATAACTCCTGAAGAGGAGTGCTGAACTGCTGTATCACAGGGAGGGGCTGCCATGCCAGTAACATTTCTGCTACTATGGTCCTAAGTTCCTTACCTAAACCATGGAGATAATACCAACTCACTGAGTTGTGGTAATTAAAGGAAGAGATGAATATAAAATTCCCAGCGTGGTCCCTCAAAGAGCGTTACTATTCCTAAAAGAAGATAAAAATACACTTAAAATACAAGTATATTGACAATGATTATATTTTAATGGTAGAAATATTTTTGCTTGCTTTCTTTTCACTTTATTTTCCCTATTTGCTATATTGAACAGATCTATCATTACAATTAGGAACAAATAGAATAATCTTTATTTGAGTTAACCTTTATTTGATTCCCCTCTACCCTTGTAGGATGGGATTTGAAAAACTTGGACTACAAAACATTCAAAAACATTCTTAATATTGTAACTTCAATTCCTCTCTGTCTGAAATTGAAAAGCTTTTTGACACAAGAACTTTTGTTTGAAGTTCCATAAAGAAAAAAGCTGAATTATAATATACCCATCTCTTCTACCTCTTGGTTCCAAAAAGTGTTTAAATTAGCTGCTGGCTATTCCTTTATAAAGTTAGTGATTTTACTTGACAAGTGATGGGTTGCAGTCATTCATCTTGTACTTCCCCCAGGGATAAACATGAAATATTCTACTGTCAAAGAAGCTAGATCCCTGTTGGGGTTTTGGTTTTGTTTTGTTTTGTTTTGGGGGGCTTTTTTTTCCTTTTTTTTTTTTTTTTTTTTGCCTAAATAGCATGTATCATGTGCCTGTTGCTTGTGCTTTTATTTGGAGCATAAAACAAATCGAAGACACTGACTGCCAGGAGTTTTTGATGTTGATGGTGTTATGAAATGGTCTTATATACTGTATCAGTTATCTGTTGTCACAGTGATGCTGCATAACTAGGCAAAATTGACACAGCAATATAGCTTTCTTGGGAGTCGAGTATTTCATGTCTTTCCCTGGGGTAATTGCAGGGTCAGTTACTGTAACCCTCAAGCTATCTATAAGCGGAGGAAATTGGGATAGAAAACCCAGCAGTCTGCAATAATAATAAGCACTGATTGAGCTGAGTCTGCAGGGTGCAGTTGATCAGGCTGGGCTGGGCTGATCTGAGTCGGACTTCCTCTGACTCCCTGGGCTCAGCTGACTATGTCCTGCTGCGAGTAGGCTCCTGGGAAACAAAGCCGCCAGGGGCTCCGCTCCACATGGTTTTCATCCCGTAGCACACTATCCTGGACGTATTCTCCTGATAGGAGAGCAAGCACAAGCAAAAACGCCCAAGTGCTTTACTGTTTCCCCCTAAAATTTTGGTCAAAATATGTCTTAAATCTGCTCCCTCTTTTTTCCTGTGTGTGTGTGTGTGTGTGTGTGTGTGTGTGTTTTAAGCCCCTGTTGTGTCATGTGTGCTAATATCCCCATGGCTAAAGACAGCCCAGATTCAAAAATGAGGAGGTAGACTCTGCCTTTTTACTCAAAGGAATTGCAAAGTCACATGGCAAAAGTTGGGGCTACAGGAGACATAAAGAATAGAGGTCATCAGTGCAATCAGTGTGCCCTATAAAGGGCATTAAGCGTCTGCCTTCGGCTCAGGTCATGACCCCAGAGTCCTGGGATCGAGCCCTGCATCGGGCTCCCTGCTCAGCGGGAAGCCTGCTTCTCCCTCTCCCACTCCCCCTGCTTGTGTTCCCTCTCTCTCTGTGTCTCTCTCTGTCAAATAAATAAATAAAATCTTTTAAAAAATGTGCCCTATAAAGTTATGTAACCAGAACTAGCATTTCTCTGTGATGTTGTATGTTTTGTGATGCATTGTTATACATCTTCATATATATAATTTTATCCCTAAGGATGGTAGAGGGTTGATTCTTTTAGTAAGGTAGCTATGAGTTGTTTCAATGCTGAAATTTATTTTTACTTCTAGCATCTTGTCCCCTAATTTGTACTATAAGTTATGGTAATTTGAAGTTAAATTTCAGACATCAGTGAATAAAATTACTTCTTTCCTTTTTGCACATGCAGTTTGTGGTTGCCTGACATACCCTTGTGGTTGCCAGATAAACAGCCATTCATCTTTCAAAACCCACCTATTATATCACCTCCCGGAAGCCTCTCGGGTCTCCCCAGATAAAATTAATCATGCTCTCCTCTAATCTATCTCTAGAGTCTAAGCCCATTGAGAGGAGTAAGAAGCGTAGGTTCTGGGATTAGGCTGTCAGAGTTCACATCCCAGGTCTACCACTTCCTACATGTGGGGCCTTGGACAAGTTATCCCTATGTGCCTGTTTCTTCTCATCTGTCGAGTGGGAGTAATAATTGCATTTGCTTAAGAGGGATATTAAGAGAATTAAGTGAGCATTAAACATCTGGTAAAAGACCTGACATAGAGTACTAAACAAAATGAACTGTTAGTAATTATAATATTATTATCCATAATGCTGGTTAGATGACTTTATACCACCTTGGAGCCAATTTCTAACACTTGATCTAGACTGCCAAAATACCTCTAGATCCTTGAGTCCTGATAGGGTCCTTTCAGTTCCATTGTTCAGATCAAAAGTATGAATGACATTGCAATCAGGATCTGAAGGAGAAGGAGGTAGAAAAGTAATAACTGAGCAGTGGAACCAGCCTCCAAAGATCACCTCATTCTGACCCTGACATGTAATTCCGTGAAGATAAAGAAAATACAAGAGGATCAAAATGTACCCAATTAATATTCATCTTTACAGATCTCATTTCTAGGTATTGTCTTTCTGTTCCTCTGAGCAGAAGGTTCACTTAAGTCATTTCAGTAAGCTCTGTTCTCCAAAAACCGAACAGTAGGATGATGTGGGGACAATGGGAAATAAAATGAAATGGCACAACCCATCCCTGAGGCTAGAAGAGGCAGTGAAACACCATTACATAAGCTGCCTCTAAGTCCTCAATCTGAATGATGCATTTACTTTGAGACATCTCATCTTCAAAATAGGTGAGCTGAGGATTAGAGGAATCGAACAGATGGCATCTTGATAAATTAAATTAATACTCTGAAAATGAGGGAGGAGACACATTGTCTACAGCATCCAGAAAGTTATTTCTACTAAAATAAAGTATATGCTATGTTTTGATGTATCTGAAGATTAATTTAGATGTTTGTGTCATCATCATTATTTAGCACATTTGGGGAAAAAAGAACCTTAATAGATAAAAAGGTATACTTTAGCATTTATTCCCTGTGTTACAGTGCTACCATAGTAAATTCAAAATGCAAACTTGGTATATAAATAGTAAACATGCTATTGCTTATGAGAGAAATTGTCTTTTGCTTAATGAAGTAAGTCAGACAGAAAAAGACAAATACCATATGTTTTCACTTATATATGGAACCTAAAAAACAAAGCAATAAATAAATAAACAAGCAAAGCAAATGAAACAAAAATAGACTTATAAATACAGAGAGCAAACTGGTGATTGCCAGAGGGGAGAGGTGTGAGAGGGGAATGGACAAAAGGGTAAAGAGGTACAAACTTCAAGTTATAAAATAAATAAGTCGGGGGATGAAAAGTACAGCATAGGGAATATAGTCAATAATACTGTAATAACATTGTATGGTGACAGATGGTAGCTACACTTTCGTGGAGAGCATTTTGTTATGTACATAATTGTCAAATCATATGTTGCACGCCTGAAACTAATATAATACCGTATGTCAACTACACTACAAGTTAAAAAAAGAAACAAATTGTCTTTGTAGAATCATGTAATTGGGGTTTTAATAGGTAAAATGTATACATAATAAAAATAAAAGACAAATAGTACAAAGGAGTATACATCAATCTATCTCCCTCACAGCTCTAATTCTCCATTCCTCAAAGGAAATACCATTATTAGTTTCTTATATATCCTGTCTTTTTTGTATATGCATAAATATTCTGATAATTTTATTACAGCATGAGAGAGTTAAAGATCTTTGTTTTGGGGGCACCTGGGTGGCTCAATCACTTGAGCATCTGACTCTTGATTTCGGGTCAGGTCATAATCTCAGTGCTGCAAGGTAGAAGCCCTGAGGGGGCTCTGCACTGGGGTGGAGCCTATTTCAGGTTCTCTCTCTCCTTTTCCCTCTGCCCCTCCCCTGGTTTGTGCTCTCTCTCTCTCTCAAGACAAAACATAACAGAACAAAAAACCAAAAAACTTTGTTTCCAATTTATACCCTTATTTTGCATACATTTTTTAAAAAACTAAAATGAAAGCCTTGCAGCTTAGAGAATTTACATGATTTGGGCAAAGTTGCTCAGTGAATCAGTTAGGATTAGCTTGGTTTCAAGTGATCAAAAGAAAGGTGATTTAAGGGAAAAAAAATCACCTCATGGGAATATATCCAGGGGATAGATCTGACAGCTTCAAATACAGCTTGAGGTCTTGGCCGTTCATATTCTCTCTTTCTTTCTCTGTCTCTCTTTCTCAACCCCCAAACCTACCTCCACCCCCCTCCCCCAAAGCACAGCATGTGATCTAAGAGTGAGGGAAGCTGTTTTGCTCAGAGAAAACTAGGGTGCCATTACCAGAAGAAGAATGATTTGATGGCAGGCAGATGAAAATCACAGAAGTTCATAGCACTTATCCAATTAAGGGAAAGATGGGAATAGTTATTTATCACTTGCTTTATATTAGAAACTAGTTATATCAAAGATTGGGAAACTATACTGTTTATTCTCAAATCATTTCTTATTACAGGATAAACCTCAGTTGAACAAGTTGAAGATACAAGTTACCTGTCTAAAAACCAGTCCAGTGTTCCTACTTCCTACACTACTGATTTGAATTCAATAGTACAATAATTCAGATTTTGTTTGCTTTCCCACTATTTTCAGTATCATTCCCAGCAGACACCTGGTGATAGCTTTATATTTTTCTGTCTTACAGGAAATCCATTACTGGAATGCTTCTCAGCCATTAAAACTAGCAGTTGATTTTTTTTGTCACCCAAATAATATGAACAGACATATACACTAAAGCCTATCTGAAATAAAAATGGTAAAAGGATATTGATGACCTCTATCAAATTAGGGAGATAACAGGTAAGACTCAAATAAAAGTAAACCAATAAGTAAAAAAGGCAAAAATATCTCTTTTTTAAATGCACAGTTCAAGTGATTTAAAAAAAAAAAAAAACAACAACTATTCACTAACATTGGAAATATATTGCTTTTAACCTCAGGACTACACTACAGGGGCACCTGGGTGGCTCAGTTGGTTAAGCGACGGACTCTTGGTTTCAGCTCAGGTCATGATCTCGGGGTTGTGAGATTGAGCCCTGCGTCAGGCTCTAAGCTCAGTGCAGAGTCCGCTTGAGATTCTCTTTCTCCTTCTCCTTCTGCCCCTTCCCCACCCCCCCAAAATAAATAAATCTTAAAAAAAAAAAAAAACCACAGTACTTTCGGGCAGGAATAGAGATCACCTAGTCTAGTGATGCAGACCATCTAGTGCTGATAGGACCAACCAGTGGGAAGGGAATTAACTCAGGTGCTGTCTGCAAATGTGAATTGTTTGGCATGGCCTAGATCTGATGAGTGAATGATCTGTAGGTGGGAGCTGAGAACTGTATATTAATCAGCTCAAATGGCAATGCTTATGCAGACTAAACTTGAAAAAAAATGCAGAGGGTCTAACCCCCTCATTTGGCTATTGAAGTGCAGAAAAGGAGATGATTTGCCAGTAAATGGCAGGGCTGGGGCGAAACCCCTATGTCCTGAGTGCCACACTCTTACCTCTTTTCTTGCTTTCCACCTTTCTGTGCAGCCATTTCCATAGGCTGGACAATCTGGCTGACCAGATTGTCCAAGCTGGTGTGAAATTCTATCAGAAAGATATCTGGTGGGGGAAATTACCATATCAATGGGCTTTAACTGTTCCTAACAGGATTCATTTTCCTGACTGTACAAAGCATCTGTCTGGTTTAATGCTCAGTTTGCTCTTAAACAAAAGTATTCCAGGAAATACAAAAGTATTTCCCTAAAATATAGCAGTGTTTCCCTTGGTCAAAGAACCATATATTCAGAAGATCCAAATCAACAGGTAGAACTCATTCAAGATACCTAAAATCATACCTGAAATGGGTCCATATCACAGTGCAAGGGATTCCTTTTGTGTTCACTACAATAAAAGGGAAAAGAGTCTGACAAAATTATTATGCTGAAATCTTTTAGATTACCTTTTTTCTGGCTACCTTAGGTCTTACTTCACCTTACATAAAATTATATCTGAATAATATATTTGAAGTGATATGTCAAATTGGAATTAAGAGGCCTCTACAATCTTTCAATTTCCAATGGGTGAGATTTTCTCTTCCATACATTTACTGATTACTTATATATCATTCCATACATTACTGATTCAACTTTGGATCTTCTGTATCCAGCACAGTGCCTAGTACATAATATTATTTATAACATTTTTTATAATGCTAAGGAGTAAAGCTAAAAGAATTGCTACCATGTTAAAGGGAAGGAAGAGGATTCTACATCATTAGGTGGTCAATTCTCTCCAAAACTATAAGTTAAGTACTATTCCAATCTAAATTCCTGTGTTTTTTTGTTTTTGTTTTTTTTTTAAGTAAAAACTGGGGGCACCCAGGTGGCTCAGTCGGTTAAGCATCTGACTCTTGATTTTGGTTCAGGTCATGCTCTCAGGGTTGTTGGGCTCAATGGGGGAGTCTGCTTGAGATTCTCTCTCTCCCTCTCCCTCTCCTCCCCCTGCTCATGCTCTCTTTCCCTAAAATAAATAAATAAATAAATCTAAAAAAAATCATTTGTTATTTAAAAACAAAAATCTGTATCAGGAACCTAGAGTAGAAACGCTTATGAGGGCAGTGAAATAGTTTAGGAGGATGAGTCAGTGCAAATCTGCTGTGTGTCCTAGGGCCAGTTACTTAAATTCTCGGAGTCTCTGTCTTATTCATAAATTGGGGAGAATAGTAACTACTTATAGATTTGGGGGTAGGGAAATCGGAATGAAATCATGAATATAAAATGCTAGTCTGGTGCCTTGTCTGTAATGAGCACTTATAAATAATAGCTGTTGTGGTATTAATATATTATTATTATCAGGAATTTACTCCTATGCTGCATCAATCATTCTAAGTACGTAGTTTTATTTAGTCCTCCCAACAAGCACACAAGTGCTTGTTGTGTACCTGGCAAAGCACTTTTCATGGTGTATATGCTAGGAAACACAAGGTGTGCACACATTCACATTTGGGGAAACATTAATAAAGATATTTACAAAAGTGAAGGAAGGTAAGCCTGAAGCTGTCAGGGGAAAGGGGTGGGTTGCCAGAACCTGAAAAGCGCTGTATGAAGATAGTCAGCTGAGAGGGCTGTGACCTTCCTTAGAGGCCACCCAGAAGGGAGGGAGCTGGGGAAATCCGTATCCCCTGAGGGATCTGTACTACCATTATCCCATTTTCGTATGAGTAGACTGGAACTTAGGTTAAGCACATGCTGACTGCTGGCATATAGTAGATTTGGGGCCTTAGCCTAGACAGTGCCAGTCATATTGGAAATGTTGGGATATCTGCATTCATTTTTATTTTTTTAAGGCCGTAAAATAAAATAATTGGATAAAATTCTTTTCTGTTAAAATAGAATAATCCAAGGACTTGCAGCTCTTGTCATGGGCACTTTTAAGGTATGTAATCACTTTCACTCAACTAAAGGCTGTTGACCCAAACAGGGACTTTACAATTACACAGTTTGTTCAGTTTTGATTATTATTGTTTATTCACATATTGCTTAATTTATACTTTTACTAGACAGGATACAGATAGAAGATAGGAAGTATGAGAAAAACAAGAAATTAATGATCATGATAATGATCATCTGCAATCTCCCCTCAAATTGATACCTTATGGATTCATACATTGACTTATCTGATCAGAACACGTAAACCTCACACATCAGGTTGTCTATACGGCCTCAACTTCCATTGCTCAATAGAAGAACTTCAGTGGTGGCTTTTGATTTGTTAGAGATAATAATAACTATCCATATGATGGGTTATTTGTAGAGAAATGTTGCAAATAGAAGCACTGAAATTTCTTATTAACTTGTCATTTGGAAACAAAACAGAAAAACATTAAAAATAGACCAGTTTAAGTGAAAAGTCTAAGCGTTCCAAACAATCGAGTCATGAAACCATTTTTAAAAATCTATTTTTGACGCTGTAACACCTGTTAAATCCTAGTCTCTGCTTAAATAATCATTCAATCATAAAACTAAATCAGATATAATGTCCTTTAAACTGTATTTTTGTTCAGAATTATTTCCAAGTAGATTAACGAGTGTCTACCCTTTTTTAAAGGAGTAAAGTTGGCATTTCTTTTTACATATAAAGTGATAACAGTTGATCGTTTTAAATTTTATCTTATTATACAATATAAACCTAAATATTTTTAAAAATAAAACCTTATGATATGCCATGAAAGAAATAATGAAATTACATAATAAGCTAACAAGGAGATTCATGAGGCTGTATGTAGTAGACATGTTTTGCTTTTGTCCATTCAGTAGGAAATCTCTTTTCCTGGCAACATTGCCTGGAGCCTCCTTTGGGAACTACCCCTTCCCAGCCACAGTCCCATATGGGTTGGGTGAAGCTGACCTGCCTTATTGATGGGCACCTTGACTCAGATCAAGAAAATCAGAATGTGGAACACCCTGGTCAGTGGTTAATTCAGAACTAGACTATGACCCAAACTGGACTAATAACTTTTACTGGAACCAGTAGAATAAAGAAGCTGTCTTTTGGATTGAGCCACTGTGACAGAAGGACCAAAGACTGGAATATTCTAAGCACTGCACAAGAAGACCATATGCCTGAGAAGAAAACAGAACAGAGAAAACTGAGCCAAGTGACCCATAGAGACAGGTTCCCAATGACATGTTTGAGCTCCTGGACCCAGCCATTATAGAACTCAGCTGGATTTCACTTTTAGACTTCTCAGTTATGTTAAGCAATAACTTGATAGAAGACCTTGAGTAAATCACTTTATTTCTCTGGACTTCATTGTCCTCATCTATAAAATAAAGGCATTAGGGGCGCCTGGGTGGCTCAGTTGGTTAAGCAACTGCCTTCGGCTCAGGTCATGATCCTGGAGTCCCAGGATCAAGTCCCACGTCGGGCTCCCTGCTCAGCGGGGGGTCTGCTCCCTCTGACCCTCTTCCCTCTCGTGCTCTCTGTCTCTCATTCTCTCTCTCAAATAAATAAATAAAATCTTTTTTAAAAAAAATAAATAAAATAAAGGCATTAGACCAGATGACTGCCTCTTTCAGATTTTACAAATTTTTGATATTGTGATTGACCATGCATTATGATTTCATAGAACTCTTAAGTGGACCCAATTTTAATTGACAGAATAAATGGTTCTGGCCATCTGCCCTCTTTATAGATTTAAAAAAAAAAAAAGGTGAATTGTACAGTACTTAAAATCATAGAGGCCCTGAGAGGTCATCTAATCCTTCTTCTGAGTCTCCCATCTAAATTGAAAATATACAAAGATGTTTTATACACGGTATCTTCATTTTGATGGAGCTCAAGGGCAAATGTCTGAGTTAACTTAATCAAAGATGTCATTCACAACCTATGTTATGATCCTAAATATCCCTGCCCCCATTTTGATGAAGAACACTGGAAGTTACCCATTGTAGTTTCACATGCATTTAAGGATATTCTTCTTGTACAATTTTGCAAATGCAAAGATAAACCCCTTTTATATAATTCCTTATAGTTTAATAATTCTTTGATAGACAGCATCCATATTCCCTGCTAATTATTTCCCCATAAGGCAGGGTATTATATTTCCCAGAAGATGTTTTACAGGTAGGAAAGCTTTTGAAAATATATAATATTTTGACCTTTGAGATAAGAAATTTGTTGTGAAACTAGTCCTTTTTATTACTAGGTGTCATTCAAAATAAAATAATACGTTTAGACATGTTGTAGCAATTTACTTGCTATTACTCAAATCTTACCCTCTAATTAGAAGGAGAAATATGAAGCCTCATCAGTGCATAATTTAACAAACTCAATGTCATGAAATTACTGTATTTTATTCTTGCCTAGCACCAAAATTTGTGGGCATGGAGGAAAATGTTCACTTCTAAAATACAAGATACGACTTACAACAAAAGAGTACTTCAGAGCTGATACTACAGGTTCAGGCTAATCAAGCCTTTGGACAAGTTCCAAAAGGCAGATTTAAAATATCATTCAATCTCCAAATCCCATCTGCTTTGGGATGCAGTGGAAAAAGAAGTGGAAGTCATTTGGGGAGAGAAAACTATGAAAATCAGGACTTTTTAAGGCACTGATGGGAATGATAATGGAGCAGTGGGATTGTCAAGAAAAATTCTCGAGGGAATGAGAGTTTCACCTCCAGGTGGAAAAGCACACACCCATGAACGTGGTAGAGGTCTCCCTACATTGGGATCCAGGTTCACTTTGTTCCATCACCTCTCTACCCACCATCTACTTTTATACTCATTTTAGGGTAGGTTAGGGGCTTTACCCAATAACCTTAATATTATAGTAGTGTAACAAAATCAAGGTTATTTCTTATTCATATCATAGTCCTGGGGTGTTCCTGTTCAGGAAAACTTTTACTGGGTCATTCCATCTTATGGCTCTACTTTCCTCTAGGCCCTCGGGTCCTCTCCATTCAGCCAGCAGTTGGAAAGAGGACATAGGAAAAACACATTCACATCTTAGTTACTTTGTCTTAGAAATGAAAAAAAAAAAAAAATCACTTATCTTCACATCCCATTGGCCAGAACTCAGTCACATGTCTACATCCAGGTACAAAGGAGGGAGGGAAAATTAGTCTAACTGTGCCAGGAGGAAAAAGGAAAATGTTTTAGTGAACATATAGTCTCTGCTACATATTTTTGTCTCCTTCCCTCCTTCACTCTCTCATCTTTGCAAAAGCAATATTTGCAAAATAGTTAAGAATGCAGAGTTAAGTATGCTTTACCAGGATTCAAATGCAAGTTCTGCTCTTAGTCGCTAGGTAATCTGGGAGAACTATATAAGCTTTCTGTGTTTACTTTTTGTGTAAAACAGGAATAATAAAAGTAACTGACTCATAGCATCATTGTGAATATCAAATAAATTAATGCCTATAAAGAACTTAGAATATGCCTGGGACTCCATTACTTCTCAGTATCTGTATCAGACTTCTAGGTTGCAATAGAAATAATCTTGCTGATTTAAGTGAAAGAAATTTATGAGGGGACCAAGAAGGCTGCAAAAACAGGCTTAGAAAACAAGCCCCAAACAAGCAACCTCTGGAGGGCTAGGCATCAGGAACCAGAACAGTTCTTCTGGTGGGAACAGGTCCATTCATGGATCCCCAGGAGATGATTTCCTCCAGATGCCGTCACACTCTATAGCACTTACTCAGATTCCAAGTGCTACAGGAGACTGTCCAATTGGCTAAGAGGATGTCAAATTCCTGTCCCTGAACTTACCAGAATGACAAAAAAGAGAATTTGGATCCACTTGCTTTCTAGTTCCCAGGAGTGCACACAATAGCACATTTCTAAGAGGATAAAAAAGTTTTAATAGTTATGGCACCTTGCCATGATTGGATAATATCCATTATATGATCTATCTCCCCATCCACCCACCCATCCATCCATCCATCCATCCACACACCCAGCTATCCATCTACCCACCCATCCAAGCTTCCATCTACCCAGCCGCCTGCACAGCCATCTACCCATTCATCCATCCATCCACTAATCCATTCAGTCAGCCATCTATCTATGCACCCATGCAAAGATACATACATATTTGACAAACGCAATCACCCTATTTCAGTCACATTTTTTATATCCAAATGCTCATAAAAAATGAGTCTTTCGGAGGAAGCTTTTATGGACCTAATTCTCCCCAAGGCTTACGTCTCCCTGAGCAGTAGATGAAAAATATTGCAGCCTGAAAAGAATTGACTTGAAAGAATTAGGGCCCCTGCCTAAATGCTGAACATAGTATAAAAGAGTGACTCCAGCCCCAGGGTGAATGGAATCTTATGTTTCATAAGGCAAGGTATTTATTACAATGACAGGACAAAATGGGATGTATCTAAAGCAAGAATGTCACATTCAAATTCAAATCCAAAATATACATTAAAGGCAAAGAGTATGTATGAATTCTGTTTAAAATCTCTTTACAGAACTGGATTAGGGTTGCCATTGATACCAAGCTTCTATTCTACCTGAGATATATTCATGTTTTCAGCAGAGTTTAAAGCTTTCTTCTGGAGCTAATAACCTCATTTAATCTGTAATTTCGATGTTAGAACTGTTGCACTCAAAATAAAAGAAAAAATTACATTATTTTCTTCAATGAAATTTTAAATTAGCCCTTGGGATTTCCAACTATGAAAGCCCCCACAAAAGATTCTGTATTTTAGTGGAGTTAATAGTCTTGGCATTTTAATGCATGTTTTTGAGGAATTAAAATTCAGTCACCAAAATGTGCTGTAATGCAATTATAATAGACACCTTCTTGTGTCTGCTTCCCACTCCTTAATGGTTGGGTGCAAGGCACCATGTAAGATATTTACATAGATCAGCTCATTTAATCCTCCCAACAACCTATGATGTAGGCTTTATTGTTTCCATTTTATATATGGGGAAATTGAGACTTGCAACATCAAAGAGCTTTCTCAACTTCACATACATAAAGATGATGAAACTAGAAAATCATATTCAGGATTCTGATTCTAGAACCCATGTTTAACCACTATACAGCCTTGCAGATCCATTTACCTGTTTCTCTCATTCAGGTTGGCTTATTGACAGCCATGCTTGGTATATGTGACTCCGCCATTTTGATTACTATTATTAGGATTAGATATCTTACCCAAGAAGGACTAACTGAGGTAGTTCTGGAAATATGGAATTGAGATTTTAGAGACTGCTGTTTTCTCTATGTTAGCTTCAAAAATTGGACAAAATATAATCTGAGAAGTATTGGGTGGACATATTTTCCACATGATGTGGGGCTGGGCAGCAGGAAAAGTTGGATGGCAGAGGGCAGAAAAATTAAGAAGACATGCTACCCATGCTCTTTTTGTCTTTCCAGTAGTTCAAATCCCTGATAAACCCAGTGGCATCTCCTCCTTTGAGCTCAGGGATTTGCCTGTGTCTCTACACCATGTATTTCCCAGTGTATTTAAGATGGCTGGAATTGTTTTCTATTGCTTGCAATGCGAAGTGTCCTAATCCTGTGAGAAGTGAAGGAGGGACCCAGTATTTATTAAATGTCTTCTGCGTGCTAGAACATTTATGTAAGTTTATTCAGTTAATTCTCATGACATCCTTGAGAGTATCAAGTCCAAAGCATTTAAGTGACTAGAAGTAGTTAAGATTTCACCTGCAGTTTCCTGCATTCCAGAGCCCATGCTCTTTCTCCTATATCATGTTGTAACTTACCTCAGAATTAAGAGGAAAAGAAAGAGAAAAAAATTCAGAAATGTCTCAAAAGCTGAACTTCGACTTCTGTGAATTTAGAGGATCCGAATACAATGCGATGACAGAGGCTGGCTTCTAAAATACAGCACTGCTCCTCTGTAGCATTGAATCGCAAGTGCCGATTTCTTTCTGACCCTGTGTACCCGGGGATTATAAAAGCTGACATGGTTGCCGCCATCACTTGCACAAAGCAGAACAAAGAGCAAGTCCCATCCTTTGAAAAATGTAGGCAATGAACAAGCAATGAACAAAGAATGGGGGAGAGAAGATGGCCCATGTGGAAGTCCTGTGTAGAGACAGTTGCACGGATAAGCTGGTGTTTGCTTCACTTTAGCTCTTTGGCCACAAGGAAGGGACTCAGACGACATTCAGAAGGGAACATTCACGGTTGGGGAGACAGAGATCTCAAAATAGAAACCCAAGTGTGAATGAGCCTGAGAGAAGGAAGTGGGGAAGCCAAAGCACCTCGAGGTCTCAGCAGCGGACCTGTGTGGATATTTCCACCCGTGTTCCCTCCAGAAGCTGACCTCACTGCTCTCTGTCCCATCCTTGTGTATGTTGGCTTCTCCTCTCACTGCCAAGCTTCCTTGCCCGCTGCTCTATGTTTCCCTTTACCTTCACCTTGTTTCTCATGGCTTCTGCTTTCTTGTGCCGTCCACATACTTGCTTCCCGCTTCTCCTGCACACTTGAGTTCGTCAGGACCCCACCTCCTCCACCCAGGCTCTTTCAGCTAGCTCCACCTGTGGCCATTAGCAACCTGGGGGGCTCCAGGCTTCCCAATCCAAAGTCCTGGAGCTAGAATTTGTTTGATGTCTGAGCCCACCTTTACTTGGACAGACGTTTCTTTGTTTGCTTGTGGGTTCTTTTGCTCACCCCTGTCACAGAGAGCTTCCCAGAGGGGATTGGCTGCTGTGTTTATTCCTAGTCTGGGTTTGGCCTGAAGTCTCTGTGTATTAATAAAAGAATAACTAATATGTGCCAGCCTCTTCTATTGGCTTGAACTATCCTAAATGCTTTATGTACACAATCTCACATACTGCTAATAACTTTATGAAATAGGCCCCCATTTTGAAGCTTTCTCCCCATTTTAGAGATGAAGAAATTGAGGCACAAACAGCTTACACTCTTCACTCCTACAGAGCTTAGGAGCTATTAGGTGCCACTCAGCAAGTGGAACAGGGCAAAGTTCCTGCCTATCTTTGGTATTTCTGATCCCTGATAAGACTTGAATTTTTTTCCAAGCCCCTAAACAAACAAAAAGCCAAGAATAGAGGATGTTCTACAGTAAAACTGACATGGCAGTGCCCTCAGCACAATAGTCAAGATCCAAATAAAGTTCCCAACTCTAAGGATAATCTGGAGAAGGGTCTTCTTTCCGAAAGGAGGTTGGAAAAATGGACTCAGCGAAGTAATGGAGGTGTAGACTACAAGACACTAAGGTCTCTTTCTTCCAACCTCGATCCTTGATTGTAAAAGGGGAACAAGAAAGGCCAATTCCAATCCCACCTGACCTAAAGATGTGATAAATTCTCAGATTATTGCTGTCCTGCTCGGAACTCTCATTTTCCTTGTTTTTCAGCTAACTCCTGAATACTATCTGCAAAGAAGGAACGGAGGAAATCATGGCAGGTCCAGCGTCTGGGCCATCTTGTGCCTTCCGGCTTCAACTGTGGCGGCAGCTGGGGCCACGGCAGCTGCCTGACATGTTAGCGTTAGCAAGGCGGGCAGGTGGCCGAGGCCAAAAGCTGACATGCTTCTAGGGATTTGTTGGATCCCTGAGGCGGTGGCTGATGTGTTCTCTTCCTTCAGAAACTCCTGTCTCTCTTTTGTCTTTGGAGGGCTGCTCCTGCGCTCCCAGGAGCCCACAGATCTCTGCAGCCTGCTCAAAGACCATGATGCTGGGTGAGTCCGCTGAGCCATCCAAGGGAAGGGAGGACAAATGCAGCTAGGAAACAAGCTGCCAAATGAATGGAAATAAAACACCATGGAATAACGAGATGGCCGCTGTCACTGTGCATCTGGCTAGCCCTTCCTAATGCAAACTGAAGCGTCAAGGAGATGGCCACTCTCTCACGCCTCAGCAAATGCCTCCTTTGGCAAATTGTACGGTCTCCCATCCTCTTGATCACAGTCTGCTGATGGCTTTCGGGCTGCACCAAGGCCACCTTGATAAGGAATATGCAATTATTGTCCAAATCCATCCCCCACCCTCCTGTCTTAACCTGCCAGCAAAGAGTTATTACTCTGTTTCTATCAGCTGCAATTCTTCTATCAGAGAAATGCCCAAGAGGTCTTCTTTCTCTCAAACTTCAGAGGATTTTTTAAATGTATTTGTGTGCATATGTTTTCAAGGAAGAAATTCCCTGCAGAAGCAGGGTCACACGTCTTATCATAGCTACATTGACTACCTGTCTATCAGTTACAGAATCAGAACATGTAAAGACCTTAATTTTGAGCCACTGTGTGTGTGTGTGTGTTTTATTAAGACCAAATTCTCTTTCTGAGCCACAGTATGTCTGTCTTTTAGAAAGGAACAATTGCGATCCACATTTTGTCTTTTTGTTTTGTTTGTTTGGGTTATTTTTACAGATTTTATTTAATTTATTTAGAGAGCACGAGTGGAGGAAGGGACAAAAAAGAAGGAGTGGGAGAGAGAGAATTCCAAGCAGACTCCATGCTCAGCATGGAGCCCATCGCGGGGCTCAATCCCACAACCCAGAGATCATGACCTGAGCCAAAATCCAGAGTTGGTTGCCCAACTGACTGAGCCACCCAGGCGCCCCATGTTTTTGTTTTGTTTTTAATAGCACAGTGGTATTCTCTTTGGAGGAAATTTTTTTTTATTTAAAAAAAAGACACCTACATATCTTTTCTTCACTTAGTTTGGGGGTTCTCAGTCTCAGTATGTTGACATTTTGGGCTGGATAACTCTTTGTTGTGAGGGACTGTCCTGTGCATTGTAGGATATTTAACAGCATCTGGACTCTATCCCCTAGATGTCAGTTCAGCTTCTCCCCTCCCTGCTGCCCCTGCAACCCTGTGATGATGAAAAAATATCTCCAGACATTGCCAAATGTTTCCAGGGAAGCAAAAGCACCCCAGTTGAGGACCAATGACCTAAAATAAAGGCACAGGGTGTTTACGTAGTGGGCACTCAGTGTGTGGATTTAATTGTGAACAGAGTGTTTCCCACTGCTCTTGAGGAAAAGGCACAGTATCTAAACTTGGCCTTTTTGGTGACCATGGTCTGGCCAAGCTTGCCTGTCAGTTCAGATCTTAAACCCTGCATTCTCTGCTCTCCTTGCTGCAGCCACGCTCCCTTCTGCCATGGATTTAACACAAGCTAATGCCTCTGTGTGGAATGACCTTCCCTCACCTTCTGTGCACAATCAGTCCTGTTTATCCTTCAGAGCTCACTCAAGTGGTACTTCCGCAGAGAAATGACAGTAAGATCTGCCCTTAATGGATCTCACCCTTTATTACAGCCAGTCTCCCTCCTTCATGCCCCTCCTTAGCTCTTGTTTTGGCTGGATGTTCACATTTGCCTGTGGATTTTTGATCAATGTCTCTGCCCCATGAGGCCATAAGCTCCATGAGGGCTGGACCAGGACCAAGAGTGTTTTGCTCTTTGATTCTGGTTTTTATCCCACGATTACTGGCATCTAACACAGTTCCTGAATCATCTTGAGGTATAAAGTGCAGAACTGTTTCCCAAAAGACTGACTATATCAAATATCCTACTTCCTTTTTCCTGTTGGTTAAGAGATTTGAATTCAAATACATGGTAAAGAGATTTAAATTCAAATAGATGTTGATATCAAAAAGATGTCCTTTTGGGGCACCTGGGTGGCTCAGTTGGGTTGGGTGTCTGCCTTAGGCTCTGGTCATGATCCCAGCGTCCTGGGATCAAGCCCTGCATCATCAGGCTCTCTGCTCAGCGGGGAGCCTGCTTCTCCCTCTACCTCTGCCTACAGCTCCACCTGCTTGTGCTCTCTCTATGTCAAATAAATAAATAAAATCTTAAAAAAAAAGATGTCCTTTTATTTTAAAATCTTGACTCAGGTTAGTACCTTCCATTGATCCCTCAAAGATGTAGAAACTAGTGAGACTTTGCACAATGATCATTGGACTGGAAGCAGCTAAATCAGAAAGCACCAGAGCAATGGCTCTTGAACTTCAGTGCATCAGCATCACCTGAGGGCTCGTGGAACCTGCGCAAACTGCTAAGCCCCACCTCCAGAGTCTCTATCCACAGAGCTGGGGTGGTGCCTAAATATGTGCATTGCTAACAAGATCGCAGGTGCCGATTATAATGCTGGGTGGAGTACTGCATTTTGAGAACCACTATCCTAGAACAAGCAAATCCAGGGAAAGCTTGTGGGAGTCTAGGCTTCATTTAGTGCTGGCTTTAAAAAACAACAACAACAATAGCAAAACTATTCTAATAATCATTTTACTGGACATTGAAGTTCAGAATGGTGAGATGATTGGCCATGACCACACAGATAGCTAGTAAGTATTGGAGTCGAGAAACAGATCCATTTCTGATTGCAAAACCTGAGCTTTTTACTCTCATGCTCATGTGTGTCTAAGTTGCCTCATGGTAAACAATTGCTCAAGGCAGTTCAGCAGGTGAGTCTCCCGATAAAGCAGGTTTGGGAAACACTGCACTGGCTTTATTTCCTGCCTCCCACTCAGAGATACAGTTCTGTGCCTGGGACTTCCCCAGCCCATCTTCCGGAGCCACCCCCAGGCTGTTCCATCTCTCAACTGTGTCACAATCCAACCGACTTGGTACTTCTTCAGCTGGGATCTCTCCAGAGATAAGCAACAGTGTGCGGGAGTTATGCAAAGTTGCAAGGTAAAAAGAGCCTTTAAAATTTTTTTAGCATCAATTTGTATTCCTTGGTGAGCAATTTAAGACATTAAAAACAGAGCTGTTATATACTTGTAAGAGTAATTGTGTGTGTGTGTGTGTACACTTGAGGGGAGCTAATTATTCCCTATCATACAGTCCTCCTTTTCTGCTGTTGGGGTAATTTGGTGACAAATTTGAAATTCTTCCTGGCTCAGTATGTAAGAAGATTCTAAGAAGCATCCAGGGGAACAGCGAGGACACCCAAGGAGAACTCATTCTCTATCAGGGGCTTGAAGCCCACTTTCATTCCTGAAAGGTAGATAAAAAGGTAAGCCAGACATAGCACCTAATTTTGAAAAGTTACAATCCAGTGGGGCTTGAGTTGCCAGATAAAATAGAGAACATCCAGTAAAGTTTGAATATCAGAATGGTATATCCCATGTAAGACTTAGATATAGTGTTACTAAAAAGATTATTTATTGTTTATCTGAAATGCAAATTTAACTAGACATACTACTCCCCTCCAACCCCTAAATCTCACAATCCTAAGTAGTGCAAGAAAGCAAGTACTCATGCGATTATAACACAATTCCTGTACGGTTTGGATGATGAGCATTACTTCAATGGAACTACAAAAGAATTGGTTTCAGAGGAAACAGAAGGCATATCTGGTTGAGAAACTAAGAGGAGATGATGTAGGAGGTGGGATTGGAGTTGGGCCTTGAAGGATAAGCAAGGTTTGGAAGAAGCCAGACATGGAAGGATGCTCCACACAGGAGGAAGAGGTGAGAAGACAGGAAAATATAGAGCACAGTTAGTTCCCAGAGTATGGAGTTTGTGTCAAGGACATAAAGCTGCAAAGGGGGTGATGAAGCCAGAGGATGGAAACCACAGTCAGCTAAGGCATGTAGGATTAATCAGTTCCATAGCTACCAGAAAAACTCTGATGATCTCATAGGATCTGGGCTTCAAAGAAGGTTAATCTGACAGAAGTCTATAGAGTGGACTAGAAAGGGAAGATCAGAAGACTATTCCAATGGTCCATGTCAGTTTTTTTTATTTCTGTGGGTCACAGCTTTTTAGCGGGTGGTAAAATCAATTTAAGTGGTCATGACCAGCACTATTAGAGAATGAAGCAGAGAAAAAAAACCATATTAAGAAATATCCTTGTATATTAGCAATCATCACATTTAAGTGTTGCTTTAATAAGTACTTGTTTGAGGGGGGTGTATCTGATGGGTCATGTTGTAAAGTGTGCTTCTTACAGAGTCACAGTAAAAAATGATTGAAGGTCATTGTTCTATGCAGAGGATGGGTCAGTTAGTTTCTTTGTCTTGTGCAAAGATTCCTGTCTTCTTAGGAATCCCTTCCTGCCCAGTGACTTTGGCAGTGGCAGTTCAATGTGCAGTGTGATCCCTAGCTCAGACCAGTGTGAACATCTGACCCAAGAGGAATGAGCATGCAGACTGGAGCTGAGCCAATCGTCCCAGCCTGAGGACAGGTATTAAGAGACAGAGTCTGTATTTACTGGGAACTGTGGGATGCAGCCATAAGGGCATGTCATCTGTTAGCCTTGGCCACTTAGGGCCACTGGCGAATGAATCAACAAGTCAAGAGGGAGAGATGTGAGTGTGAGAGGGACCACATAGTCCCCAAGAGAGAGAGATAGAACCCAATGAAGTCACTGATGGACAAAGCAAGTAATTTTGTATTCCAGATTTCCACTTCTAGTCCCTATGTGGCCAGACTGTTGTTTCTGAACCTTGGAGGTATGTAAGATTGCCTGTTGTATCTGTGTGTTTTTGTTTGCAGCAAATTTCCCTTTTTCTCAAGCAAGCAGGAGCAGGTCCAATTCCTTCTTACTAACTTGTCTCTCACTCAAGCAAACTATTTGGACAATGATGATGTTGATATATAAATATTTATTTTGAAAGTAGGGAAGGAGGTGTTCAAAATTACTAAGAGGGCCTGACAGCTGAGTAGTAGTAGTAATTATTATATAATTATTAATTAGTCAATAATTATATATAAACTAATGATTACTCATAATATAATATACATATATAATTAATGATTTATTATTATTAATAATATTTATTGGTGTCTCTGTGTGCCCAGAAGCAGTAGGATCAATAATCCACTGGTTGTGGCCACCATGAATATGAATCCTCACCAGCAATCTACAAGTTCTATACTTTTTACAAATGTAGACGCTGAGTCTCCAAGAGATTGGGTCACCTTACTGGTAAGTGAAACCAAGGGTTTCGCCCAGACTCATTATCCTCTATTCTTAGTGCTTTATATCTCTTGATAAGGCCAGCAGACGACAAAGCTAAAATAATCAGACCCCCAGCCTCAGTGACTATGAATGTAGTCCAAATTCTAGCTGTGTGTATTTTTCTTTTCTGCCTTGAACTTACATTCTGACAACAGTTAATCAATCTTGTGGTAAAAGACTGTATCCATACAAATCCCAATGAAGTGGAAATGACTATTATCCGGTAAGTGAATCAACAGTCAAGCCACAAAATTCAGATTTACAAAAAAAAAAAAAAATCTTCCTTAGAAGTGATTTGTCTTCTCTGATTGCTGGTTTCAGTTCTACACTAACTCCAAGTTGAAGATTAATAAGGCCTTGGTGCATAATAGCTCCAGTCTTCCACCTTCAAGTATTCCTTTGTTAGGGTTAGTATTGGGCCCAACCCCCCACCCCTTCTGCTTTTGATGACAAATAAGAGAGGACCCAGGGCTGCTGTGTACTATCTTCCTGCTCCAAACCTTTAACAGCTCTATTTCCTTCAAGATATAATCCATATCCCTCATAGGATAGTCACATCCCACCAGAGCTGAAAACTGACCTGAAACGTAAGACCTCCAAGCTTACATGTCACTGCTTATTCATACATTCACGCATGTATGTATGTATATATGTAAGTATTTGTGCAGAGACCAATTATTGTGTTCCTACCATGCACCATCCCTGTTCTAGCCATTAGGCTTTCAAAAACTAATCATAATAATGAAAATGATAACTAATATTTATTAACTGCCTAATACAGCCTAAACACAGGCTAAGCAATTTATTTGCACTTACCAATTTTATGTTTATCATAAGTATAGGATGTGGGTACTATTATCATCCATTTTATGATTGAGGGAACCAAAACTTAAAGGGGATGTTGTCCTTCCTAGGGGCCCTACAGCTAATAAATGGTAGAGTCAAGATTCAAGCCCAGATCTTTCTAACTCCAGAATCTAAGTATTGAGTTATTGTTCCCCACTGTAACTTCAGAGTGAGATCTACACAGTTCCTATCCACCAACATCTCACTCTCTATAAGGAGAAATAGGTGGACAATTATAATTAAATGCAAATGGAGAGTATCATGATGGAAGTATGGAAAAAATGGGGCCAATCTTGTCAAATTGGTTTGGTGGTTCCTCCCTGAAGACCAGCAGCAAATTTCTACCCTCTGCCTTTGCTCGCTGAATTTCCCCTGCCTAGAATCCCCACCATCTTCTCTCAATTTGTCAAATCACCTTGCTACTTTAAGGCATACGTGCTTCTTCGAATCTTCCCTCACCCATGGCAAGTGTGGTAACCAAACATGAAGCTTGTTCCTGCCCAGCCTGGATTTACCTAAGAGTTCTTCTCAGCAGAACCTTCAGAACATCTGTTATTAATTAATTAGAGATGGTACATAAGATAAATATATTTTGTCTCTCAAAGCCAATCTACCTCGATTCATTTTATGAATGAGGAATCTGAAGCTTGATGAGCTGGAATAACTGGCCTGAGGTCACATGGTGAGTCAGAGACAGACATGGGTCTAGAAGCCAGGTGTCCACCCTCCCAATCTAAGACTCTTCCTCCTGCCCACACCCTCCCCGTTCTTGGCTGACCCATGTGGTCTCTTGTCAATCACGAGAAATGACGATAAATAAAGTCCAAGTATGCAGAGAGGGAGAAGGGAAGTAAAATGCCAATTACTCAGTCCCGACAGACTGGGTGCCTACTTGCAAGCTGCATCAGGCTACACCTACGGAAAGTGTCTTTAATTAGAGATGGATTCTGATGAAAGGCTGGCAGTGTCTCTGAAACTCTTGTTTGTGTTTAAGCGCACAGAACACTATGCATTTATATCATTTCCATGCCGTATTTGAATTGAGGAATAGTCAATATTTATTCTTTGTCAGTTACTGAGTAATATGCTGCTCAACTTTTCTATTTACTAACACGACTTATTTGTTTAGTTCATGGCTGCATTTCCAGTTGGATGTTTGAAATATAACTTAGAGCACACTCAGGTATTTAACAAAAATTTAAACTTACAAACAAAGGCATAGGAATTCTATACCTATAAGATAAAGTACAGGCCTAGTCATGGACATTTAATTCCAGGATGTAGTAGGAAGGAACTTCAGAACCAAGACGATTGGAGTCCACACCAAAATTCTGTTTTTGCTACCGGTGTGACCCTGGGGCAGGTTAATTAACCTCTCTGATCCTGGTTCCTCATCTCTCTTCAGAGATGCAAGATTGGTGAAAGATGAGAAAGGCTATATTGTGTCTGATATTTCTTGCTAAAAGTACTATCTTTTTGTCTACTTCTGTTAAGGTAACGATAGCCAATAGTTAGTAAACATTTACTACATTCCAGGCCATATAGGCTTCTTCATGTGGTCACTGTTCATGTGTTAGTTTAGGTTTCCTCACTGTGCAAGTGCCTGTGTCCCAAAGGCAAGCATCTTGGGACCTGGCCTGGCATCATATAGTATCACCCTGCTACATTCTGTTGGTTGCAGCCATCACAAATCCATCCAAGTACAAAGGGAGAGAAATAGGCTTCATATTGGATAGACAGTGACAAAGTTCTGGAAAAACATGTGGGATTAGAAATATTGCTGGGACTATTTTGGGAAAATACAGTCTTCTCACAGAGTATATATGCCATGAGGACAAGAAATTATGCATGTTTTGTTCTATTTGGTTCTCTTGTCTCAGGGAGAACTGACTCACAGAAGTGCCCAGGGAATTTTTGTTGAATGAATGAACAAATGGCAGTTCGTAAGACCTGAGACTTGTCTAATGCCTTATTTTATGGAAGACGAAGCTGAGACCCACTGAAGAGAATGGATCTGCACAAAGGCAAAGCTGGGACAGGACCTGAGATTCCTGCTTCCAGCCTCGTGTTCTCTCCACACCCAAAAATCTGCCTTTCTTGGATGAAGTTTCTGGGAAAATCTGAGAGTAAAAACCACATCATGATTCAGTGTCTAGCGATAATGACCAATTTTGGAGCTCCTGGAGATTTCCTGGAAGTAACAACCATTCTCCCAACAAATATCAGTACTATAAATTGCTACTTGTTAAGAGACTTGTGGGAGTGCACCTTATTCATAGAAATAGCTGGAAACGGAGAGAACAATTATCACAGAACTGATCGCCCATGGCTTGATCCAGTGAGATTCAGATTGTCCTATGTTGTGAGGTGCCAGTGAACCAAATGCTGTGATATTTTGGAAGGATCACTGATTGCCTTCTGAATAAGATTTCAAGCAATTTGAACCAAAAAGAAATCCTGCATGGGGCTCCTAATGGAATTTTATGCAGCTCATGTGCAGTGTATGTTCAGAAAGTAACTGCTAGACTGGTTGCAATGTTTTCATGTTCTGGTTTCAGAAGACTGCACAGTGCTTATGTCATGCAATTAAACCAGCTTATTAGCAGGTTAATATTAGGTGATACTGTTAAATATCATCTAGAGCTGAAAGAGAATAAATCAGAAGTCAGAGTAAGTCTGCAACAGTTCCCACTTAGAATATTGATAAGATGAAAGGTAAACAAGACAAAAACTTGTAAACAACACTAGAACAGTGGGTAAACACATCAACTTTGCCACCAAGTTTCTGGGCTCACACTCACATAGCCCCCTCCATTATTGTATGACCCTATGCTCCCTGTCCCACATTTTCTGTAATGGAGATAACCATAGCATAGATCCATGACATTGTTTTAAGATCATGAAAATTAACAAATATGAAACATTTAGGACAGTGCTTGGAACCTAACAATTGCTATATTAAATGTTAGTTGTGATTATTATTATGCACGGGATTCATCCATCTAAACATTTGATCATCTCCCAGCAAAGAACTGATGGCATCACCAGCCACTGAACAGCAGGTGGTAGAGCTGAGAGACTAACTCCAAAGTCCTGCACCCAACCTCAATGCCCTGACATCCTCCACTAAGAAGATTCTTTTTCCTTCCTGGGAGCTGCATTTGCAGTTACCATTCATTGAAAAAACTACCCATAATCTGGTCTGATTGACCATTTTCCTATAGACACTGGAAGATGGCGAAGAACAAAAGGTGAACTTCCAAGACCCAGTGTCTGGGGTTCACTGAGCTGGAACATGTCCCTAAAATGAGGCTGTGGGGAACAGGATGAAAGGAAGCAGCCCAGTGGATACCCAACACTGGAAGAATCTGCCTCTCTTAAAAAGGGAAAAGTCTTATTGCTCCTGTTTCCATGTCTTGTAGTGGCTGGGTTAATAATGGTCTCTTCTCTGTTCGCCCCATTATCTCCATCTAGATGGACAGACAGAGGGCACACTTGTCTTGACTTCTTTGCTAAGTCCTTTTTCATATAGGGTAGCTGTTGAGAGTCTAAGTTTAACTTCTTGCCTCTTCCTACAGAATCACTTCCAGAGTAAGGGGAGAGGGACATCAAGACTTGATGTTGACTGAGCAGAAATCTGAGCTGTCAGACCCATATTCCTTTATGCAAAACTTTATTCAGCTCTCTTACCTGCTAAGTATCCCATTGTAGTCTCATAACAACCTTATGTAGTAGGTACTATTACTATACCCATTTCATAGATGAGGAAACAATGGCTTCAAGAATTTAAGTAACTTGCCTGAAGTAGGATTGGAGGAACAAAACTAAGATTCAGACTGAGGTCCGCCCATCTTTAAAGCTCACATTACTAAGATCTGGGTGAAACTGTGCCCATAATCCAGAATTCCGATTGTGGCCTGCAGTGTCCTGGATGCTCTGGCCCCCACGTGCCTCTGTGACCTCTTCTCTTTCCCTCATGCCATCCCAGCCACACTGGCTTCCTCATTATTCCTTGAAAATTCCTCTAGTTGTTCTCCCAGTTTAGAACATTTGTCCCCCAAGTGTTCAACATAAACCCTCAATTCAAGGATTTATTCACATTTCATCTTTTCAGTGAGAGTTATTTTGACCTGTTCAAAACTACAAACTGCCTCCCCATCCTCCGCCCACCCTGAGCTCCTTAGCTAGCGCAACTTTTTTCTCTTTTCCAAACACTTATAATTTTCTTACCTACTATATTATTTACTTATTTTCAGGTTTAATATTTCCCCTTTTCTCTCACTAAAATGTAAGCCCCATGGGGTGTGGGGGTCCTTATTTAGTTCACTGATGTATCCTAAGCGTCAATAACAGGCATGTAGTAGGTGCTCAATAAATACTTGCCAAATGGGAATGAATAGCTCTTCTGTAGATGCACATTTACCTTTCTTCACCCTTCCTCTCTTAGAAGTTTTCACATGCCGCAATCATGTCCCACAAAAATCTTACTAATATCTCTGAGTATTTATTTGGAACATTCTATTTACACTTATATGTAGAATTTTCCTCCCGGTCTCTCAGGTTAACTTCTCTCCTTCCGTCTTTCTTTCCTTCCTTCATCCCTTTGTTCTAAGATTTCATGAGTCACCTGACATAGGCCTGGCACTCTTTCACTTCCTGGGGATGAGATGATGAAGACTTTACAATCTTTGACCTCTAAGAGATCACTTTGTCTTAGGTCAGACTCACCAGAAGGAGACCCCAAACCTGGATTCATTTGCAAGTAATTTATTTGGCACTCTTGGGGGAAATTAGTGAAGGCTTAGGGGGAATCAGGAGAGGGGATGGGGTAAAAGCCAATCACAGGTGCCATTGCAGGCAGAATCTTAACCTCGGACTAGTCCTGTCAGTCTGAACTCTAAATTATTTCTCATCATTTGCCCTACCAGAGGCAGGAGAGCTAGGCTTTCATGCCCCGCATCAGACAGTCCTGGGCAAAAGGGTGCCCTGGGGATGACATAATCCTCCAAGGACTTCTATCTCTCTACCTAAGTGACCTGTGCTGGTTCCAGGCCAAAGAGAGCTGCGGGTGCTGGTTCACACAGCAGACAGGAGAGGGGGTGCAGGAAAAGGGAATTCTAGGGGGATCTGGGGGGAGCACAGACAGTGTCCATTCTACGTAGTTATTTTTAACATTCAGTTTGGACTTGATTGCTTTCTATTTGGTTCTTTATACTATCTCCCCCATTCTACTCCACACCCACTCTTTGTCTTTCAGATGTCTTCCTTCCTCCCTATGGATACATTTATTGAGTACCTATAATGCACCAAGCACTGTGCCAGGGGCTAAACATCAACCCTGAACTCATGGAGTCTATATCCTGCTGCTGTTTATTAAACCATGCCATGTATCTTTACCACATGAATGTCTGTAGCCAAAACCACCTCCATTCAACATTAATTCTATTGGATACTTCAGCCAACTAAAAAATGTTCCACTATCTTGCCCTAAAATATATTTTATCTCATTTTCTTAGGTGGTCAGCATCTATTAGACTGCTTAGAATTCCCTCCAGTTTTGTGTCACCTATGGATTCGCACCGTAACAAGTCATTGACAAAAGTGTCAACAGAATCATACTAAAGACATGTATCTACACGTGGACTTCTTGGCACAGATGCAATTAAACAGCACTGCTGGAATCATGTGCTTAATCAACTCCACTTCTCTGTATATTGTTCTGTCCATTGTTTCCTTTCCTTTTTTCTGAATTTCATGACAAGTTTTGTCACATTCATTTGATACATTCCAGACATGCTTTATCTATAATAGTCCCCTGACTCCAGACTGGTGGTTTTCATAGAATTTCTTGGGATTTTCCCCCTTTTAATCTATACTGCAAATCATTTCCAAATTAATCTTGTTGAAATTTAATCTTTTATTAATTTATTCCTAATACCACCTATCATTTCTATCTCTTTCCTATGTCTTCAACCCAATTAGATGATAATGACACTGTATTTAAAAGTAACATTTCCATTTCAATGAAAGTAGGCACCTGCTATGATTTTTTTGCCCAAACATCTTGAAAATGTACTGTTTGACAAGAAAGACAAATATCTCTCACAAACTGTATACTTACCCTTTCATTCTCTTTTTATTATAAGCTATTTAAACAACTAGGAGGACAGTGGTGATCCCAGGAGCAAATAGCATCATCCAGCAGGTTGACATATTCTCCTATGGCACGTGGTGGGAAACTAGGTAGGTGCAGCTGTTTTGAAAATAGGACATTTAGACTAAGGTAACTGACTCTCAGGGAAAGCTAACCAACCCTCTTAGAGTAGTGTTAAGACCTTACAAAATTCACCTGTCACCTCTCTATGAAGCAGTTACTGTTGTAATCGCAATTCCAGAGATGAGAACTCTGATGCTCAGAACTGTTGAGAAATGTACAAGGTGACCCAGTTAGCACCAGGCAGGATACTACTGCCTGCTGTCTGAATGCCTGGCTATACTGACCCTGTATAGTTTTCCTGAATGGCAGAGGGTTGGAAAGATAAATTAATTATTAATTTCCTTGACTGCTCCCATTTTTAAAGAAAAGGGGAAAAAAGAGTTTTGCATCTTTATCCATAAAGAACTATATTATATCAGCTATCTAGTGCCACAGTAATACAGAGTAACACCCCCAAAACTTCACTGATATACAGTAATTAGCATTTATTGGTGCTTCTTAAGTCTATAGCTAGATGGACCTGCTGATCTGGGCTGAGCCCAGCTGATCTAAACTGGGTTTACTCCTGTCTGTGGTCTGCTGGTGAGGTAGCTAGGGGCTGCTGGTATAGAATGGCCTCTCCTCCATGTGATCTCTCCTCCTCTGGCCGGCTAGACTGAGCTGTTTCTCAAGGCAAGTTAGGAATCCAAAAGAGGCAGTGGAAACTGCCTTGAGCAGTTCTGCTCGACAGCAAACCGTCTTGAGAAGCCCAAACTCAGAAACTTAGTCTGCCATATACTATTAGCCAAAGCAAGCTACATGATAGCCCATATTCGCTCACAATTCTGAGACAGCCAAAGGGTTTGAAAAGAATGCCATCTTCAACCTCTAGCACCCTCAGAATGACTATGAACAGAGAGACTATCAAATCCCAAACCATTTAAATAATACAAGATGTGAATAAGAGGCTGAAACCAAGACAGCCTTGAGATCAAGGTGAGGGAGCTAAACAGGACTCCCTCTCTTGGTGAGAGATGCTGCAAAGTCATATTGCAAAGGCAATAAGTCGAAGGAGGCTGCGAATGCAGGTCAAAAATACAATCAACCCCCCATAAATACTTTCTCTTTTTTTTTTTTCATATATGTCCTCTTCCTGGAATGCGAGGCCTTCAAGACTGTTTTCATCATGCTAATCTGATGTTATTTGCCTTTATGCTCCAACATGAGCCTTCTGCCCTGACTAGCTCAGGCTCTGGCCTTTGCTTCTGTAATTTCGGATGTCAGCTCCTAGGAGCAGTGTTGTTCTCTTCCTTCTCACCCATTCTAGCCCCACCCATCCTTCCAGTCTTGTCTCAAGTCTTACCACTCCCCTGTAGCTATCACAGACTTCTCCTGAGCCCTCCTTACCTTGAATATTTACTAACACTAGATAATACTAAATATCATTCAAGTCAAGTATGTTTCTGAATCTAGGAGTTAAATAAATGTTAGGTACTATCTGGAAATTTTTTTTAAGTGCCCTGGCCATGCCTAGAACATTGCAGAGAAGGAAGACACAGAAAGAAGCAGTATATAATACTTTGGCAAAGTCTCACAGTCAGAACAACCTGGGTTGGAATCCCTGCTCACTTATTTACAGGCTGCGTGACTTTGGACAAGCTACTCAAACTCTCTGAACCTAAAATGTGTGATCTGTTACATAAAATATGTGTATCTTAGAGTTTTCTAGCACTCAGCAAAAGTGCCTGGTATATGTAGTGCTCAGTAAATGTTGGCTACAGCTATACATACCACAACTAATCAGATCCCCTTATATCAATACTTTATTCATTTTCTACCTTTCCTCTAAAAACCTTTGGCTGGAGCAGGTAAGTCAAATTCACCAAACTGTTCATTAGCCTCTTTATTTTGACTCTCCTGGTGAGTTATACTAGAAAGAACCTTTGCTTGTATGATTAAAGTGTTATTCAAAATGTCAAGATTTACTAGTTGGAAATGGGGGAAATCAAATCAGTTTTTGTGGTATTATATTTAGTCATCTTGGCTTGTTTAATCACATTTAATTGGGTTCTAAATGACAGTTTAACCTTAGCTATTTGGCAGTATTAATCGTGGTGATTGATCACCTCCTGAGACTGGAGTCTTCCATGAGCTCCCAATATGAGCAGCATCTTTCTGAGATAATCTGTATCTCTCCAAAAGATTGCCACCTACAGATAATCAGAAGCACATCGGTGTTCTGAACCAAAAGAATTTATTAAAAACTTTACAATGTGTAATATGTTTAGCTTAAACCCAGGAAAGAACAAAATAGTACACAGAATTTCTCATCAGCTGGAACAGGATTGTATGCTCAGCAGGGCTAAGGGCCACGATATTATCAGCAAATATATATGCTCAGCAACAGCACAGTACTGGCATACAGCAGACCATCAATCAATAGGTGTCGGATGAGTAAAGGAATGAATGAATTAGAGTATAATAAAACCCAAAGTTTCTAATGAGAACAATATTTCAAGTTTTAAGCCACTCTGAATCCATTAAGGATCAAGGCAGGATATTAACTGATTTACTAAAATCCCTAGTTTACCAGTCTAGTGGCTCACTCAAGAAAAGGAAATCAGATTAGATTTTAAATAATTACCTTAACAATCTTCCTCTAGGGATTTCTCCTCTTTTAATCTATACTACAGATTGTCTCCAAATTAATCTTCCTGAAATGTAATCTTGTATTAATTTATTTCTAATACCACCAATCATTTCTTTCTCTTTCCTACTTCTCCAACTCATTCATCAAGTATTTCAATTAGATAATAATACCGTCTATGTAAAGGTAATATTTCCATTTCAGTGGGAGTAGATAACTGTTGTGATTTCTATACCCACCACAGAAATGTCTTAAATGTACATTTGGACAAGAAAGACAAATGTTCCTCACAAACTCTATATTTACCCTTTCATTCTCTTTTTATTACAGGCTATTCAAACACTGAGGAGAAAGGTGATCCCAGGAGTAAATAGCATCGTCTGGCAGGTTGAGATTCTCCCGTGGCATGGGGTGGGAAAACAGGTAGGTACAGCTGTTTTGAAAATAAAACATTCAGACTAGGATAACAGACTCTCACGGTAGGCTAAACTTTTACACACCCCTTTTAGAGTAGCTTATTCTATTAAGACCTTATGAAGGGATGTCTGAGTGGCTCATATGGTTAAGTGGCCAACTCTTGATTTTGACTCATGCCATGATCTCATGGTCCTGGAGTGGAGCTCCATGTCAGGCTCCACATTCAGCGGGAGTCTGCTTGAGGATTCGCTCCCTCTGTCCCTCGCCTGGCTCTCTCTCTCTCTCTCTAAAATAAATAAATAAATCTTTAAAAAAAATAAAAGACCCTATGAAATAACTAATAACCATTTCCCAGAGCATAATGTTTATAATAATGGTAAGAATAACACTTACCATTTAGTGAATACTTATTTGTATGTCAGTCACTGTGTGAAAGGTTCTACACCTATTCTTTTTAAGTCTTCACCTCTATGAAGTAGTTACAGTTGTAATCTGTTTCAAAGATGAGAAAACTGAAGCTCAGAAATGTTGAGTCATTTGCCCAAGCTGACCCACATAGTAAGCATCAGAGTGGGATTCAAAAAGTAGCTGTGTGGGACGCCTGGGTGGCTCAGTTGGTTAAGCGGCTGCCTTCGGCTCAGGTCATGATCCCAGGGTCCTGGGATCGAGTCCCACATCGGGTTCCTTGCTCGGCAGGGAGCCTACTTCTCCCTCTGCCTGCCTCTCCCCCTGCTCGTGTTCTGTCTCTCTCTCTCTGACAAATAAATAAATAAAATCTTAAAAAAAAAAAAAAAAGTAGCTGTGTGACACTATTTTCTGCATTCCTAATCCCTGGCTCTATTGACCTCATACATTTTCTCTAAATAGAACAGGGCTAGAAAAAGAAATAGCATGAATATTTCAACATTTCTTCTTTGATTTATTCTGTAAGAATGGAAAGCCACTGCACTAGGCACCGTTGATCACTCTAATCACTAGATTGATGAATGTTGACAGAGGAGAAAAGCAGCAAATGCAAAAATGTTTAGCACTGAAGATGTATCATGTACTGTGCTAAGTGCTTTCCATAGTTATTTCTTTAATTAACACACCAGCACTGCCCCTAATACAGTGCCTGCCACAGAATAATTACCACTAAGTATATGTTGAATCAAATAGCCAAACTAATACCTTAAAGTAGGAAGCATCAAGTGACAGATCTGAAGTTGGGGCTGGCGGGGGGATGGGGGGGTGGCAAAGGAGTCCTCTCTTTGTTTTCCACAAAATTTGTAGTGAGTTGGCCTCCTGATCAGCAAAGCTATGAAAATATTCTTCATGAACATGGATTGTTAGAGGGAAAAACGATAATGTAAAAATGTGAATGTATTTTTTAGACTATAGATATAGCTTATGTTTATGTCTATAAATCAGAAATAATGTCCAAAATTGCATTAGTTGAAATATGAAGTGTGTGTGGGATCTGTGGCAAGGTCCAGAGAAAAATGTTAGGACTTATGCGTCAAGTCAGTGGTTCCAGAGTACAGAGAAGATGGCTGGAGTGGTCCCATGGACACAAAGTGATGAAGGGAGCCCTACTTGAGGGAGAGAATCCAAGCCCAGGGACCACGTCTAACCCAAAGGCAATGGATACAAACTTGAATCAAGCTTCTACAGAACAGAGCAGATCTGCTGACTGTTCCCCCTGAAATGAACTGCAAAATGCTGCTCCTATCTGCCTCCCAGTGCAGCAGCCCCAGCCCCTTTCCAGACGTCCATATGAAGCCATCCAAAGCAAACACTTGGCCCACAGTCATGTGTCCCTCTTACCTCTACTCCTTTCTTTTTATTCCCTGGGAATTTGAGGGTAATGAAGGAGAAAGGGAAGGAGAAGCAGCTGTCTCTAGTTTTAGATTCTTTCGTTCCCGGCTAAACTTGGGGTGATAGCAAATAGCTACAAAAGGAACAACTCAGAAAATAGGAAGGACTTTGAAAATCAAGTCCAAGAAAAAAGCTGTCTCCCTGTTTTACAGATGAAGAAACGGAGGCTCAGAGAGGTAAGTACTTTGCTTGAGGTCACATAGTGGGTGGCAGAGCTGAAGTTTGAGTTCAGATCTCTGTTTCTAAACTACATGCTCTTATTTAATGGAAAGAGAATATAACAGAAAGCTTCCCAAAAGAAATGTTCAATTTAGAATTCAAAGCAGGTCTTATGGAGAGGTGGCGACAGAAGTCAAGCAACAGGGGGGATTATGGACATTCTACTTTGGCAAGGACTTTAGCACTTAAATAGTGGGAGCTAATGCAACAGATTGGAGTGTGGAGCTTGCTTGGTGGGGTAGCACCAAACGGATGGCTTAAAGAACGTTGTTAAAGGAAACAACTATCTATTTGTAGATCACTGAAGGTAGTGGGGGAAACCTGTTTCATATAATATGCCATGGTGGAGTAAAACTATTTGAATATTTTGAAATTGGACGCTTAAATTATTTGTAAAACTAATTACAACAGAATTAAGATGATATGCCTAGCAGAAGGAGAATATTACCAGCCAAAAACATCCCCATCTTGGTGATCATGCCCTCCTTCAGGGAAGGGATTACTACAAAGAGGAAAAAAAACAGAAATATTATTTGCCAGGTCATAAGAGTCCTAACAAATATTTTGTCCTCATAAGAACCACAAAACACAAAAGAAGGCAACAACGTGATAACTCAAGTCCACTTCAAAGAAATAAACTTTGATAAAATTCCGGGTAGATTAAAATATTTTTTAAAATAAAGGGAGACTGGGTAATTATCACAGGATGCAGGAAATTTGGAACCATACCTAGAGATGTGAGAGGCATAATGACTAAATTCAACGTAGATTCCTAAATTGGATCCTGGAACATTAAAAAGAGACATTAGTGGAAAAACAGGTGAAATCCAAATGAAATCTGGACTTTAGTTAATAGTAATGTGCCAACATTGGTTTCTCAGTTTGGACAAATGTACTGTGGTAATATCAGGGGGGAAACTGGGTGAGGGGTGTACAGGAACTCCCTATCACTACCTTTGCAACTTTTCTGTAATCTAAAATTATTGCAAAAATAAAAAGTTAGTTTCAAATACCCTTGATAGCCCACTGCAATATTTTTATAATGACCTTCCAATTCAATGTTCTCTTCCCCTATCACCATAGCAACCTGCATCCTGTGGCAAATGTTGGGGTTACAAGAGAAGAGGAAGAACAAGCAGACAAATGTGACCTTTGTTCCCAATCAAGGGACATCAACCATAGAGGGCACTTTTGCCTATTTGTCTTTCATTGTCAGCACTTGGTATCTTGGGATCTATAACATGTACTCATGAACATGGGAACTCTTCCAGTTTGTACTCCTGATTGCCTTGACATTTAAGGGTATTGATCAGTCCATAAGTGTTGTGCCTGGTTTCAAGAATCAATGATCATAAAAATGTTTATATTACATAAATGTATACATCCCATAGAGAGAAAGGCCGAGCTTTCTAAGAAAAAGGCAATGTGGGAAAGGCCCTAACCAGAGATATGGAGATCCCTAAAGTTAGAAAAACTGCTATGGGGGTTAACATAGAGGTCAAAGTGGGGAAAAAAATTATTGGTCAAGTTCAAACTCTCTTCAAAAGAGAAGAGGAAAGACACAAAAGTTTTCACATCTGGGAAAAAATCTAAAATGCATTTAGGACGTTGGATGCTGTTTTCTGAAAATTCTGTTATTTAGTATCAACTAGTTACTAGATCCCCACTATGTGCTAATTGCACTCATGTATATATATATGTGTGTGTGTATGTGTATATGTACATATATATATGATTCCTTTTCCTTAAAGAGTGATTAATACTTTTTAGAAAAAATGTGTATAATAAACTGCCCAACAGAGGCAACCTATTTGCTGAAATGTATGTCATACCCCAAAATGTGAGGTAAAAAAAACTATAATGCAAGCAGAATTCAGCATAAGCTGAGGGAAGTGTGTAAGTTTTAACATGTGATAGACATCCAAATGGACTTCTGATTTTAAATGTAATGTGATAGAGAATATTCCATGTTTTCTTTTGTAATGTATGTGGGATGAAAAGGGTACATACTCTTCATCGTTACGTATATATGACTATAACTCTCACTACAAATCAATGAAAAATATAATTTAAAGACTAAATTGCCCAAGCCAAAGAATTGAGTCAATATAATATTACCTGCAAGCCAAAGAATTGAGTTAATATAATATTAGCTGTTTGAAATATTAAATAAAGGAAGTATTTTTTTATTTTTAGAAAAAGAAAGAAGAGGGCGCCTGGGTGGCTCAGTCAGTTAAGCATCTGCCTTTGGCTCAGGTCGTGATCCCAGGGTCCTGGGATCGAGTCCTGCATCCAGCTTCTTGCTCAGCGGGGAGCCTGGTTCTCCCTCTGCCTGCCACTCCCCCTGCTTGTGCTCTCTCTCCTTCTCTCTCTCTCTGACAAATAGATGGATAAAATCTTGAAAAAAGAATAAAAATAAATAAAAATTTAAAAAAAAGAAGAAAACAAAGGTAGATGGAGAAACAGAGAAAAAGAGGGAGGGAAGGAAGGGAGTGGAGAAGGAGAGAAGACCAGATCTGTTAAAAACAGATCCTGCCAGGGGCTTAATTTAATACACCAGCATTTCTTCTCCCATTCAAAATGCTTATAGCAGTGTTCCTTTTGCAGGAATGCTGAGTTTGAGAAATACTCCTACAGTTATATGACGCTTTCTAAGATGGAAGAAAAAAATAATAGATTTATTTATGGGATCTCATTGAAAATGCCATCAGGGAGGAAAACTTTAGCAAATAACAGCCCATTCCTTCCCTTTTCTTGGGGTATGTTTCAGTCATAAGATGTTGGTTCTGAAGACCAGAAGGATGTACCTGTGCCAGCCTCCCGGATAACTCTGGCATGAAGCAACATGCAGGTACCATCTCTGCCTTAAAACACTCCCTCCCCTTTATTACTGAACTTATTTTATTGGTTTTTTTTAAAGTACAATATGCACTTATCATAACAAGTCAAACAGAAGTTTATAATAAGCCCTTACTCCAAGCATCCCTTCCCTCACCCTCCAGGTAATGAATCCAATGTTAATAGGTTAGTAGATATCATTCACATGGTATCTGTACTCATTCAAACATGTAAAAACATAAATGCTCATAAATAGGTTTTGGACACAATATTTTACAAAAATGGGATCATATCTCTCACTCTACTCCAAAACTTGTTTTTTTTTATTTGAAAGTTCTATCATGTTGGGGCGCCTGGGTGGCTTAGTTGGTGAAGTGTCCAACTCTTGATCTCAGCTCAGGTGTTGATAGGGTTGTGAGTTCAAGCCCAGCATGGAACCTATTTAAAAAAAAAAAAGTTCTATCACAAACATCTTTCCAGGCCAATAATTACAGATCTAACTTACTCTGTTTATAGCTATGTAGTATTTCATGGTATAAATGTCATCATTTAATCAACCAGCTAACCCCTCTATTGGTAGACATTGTTTCCAGGTTTGTTTTCCACTACAATAATGTTATGGTAAATATCTATTTCTATATTGATATATTTGGTATCTACATTTTTATATAAATAGATATGTATAGATACTTTATTTCTTTAAGAAAGATACCCAAAAATGAGATTATTGGCTAAAGGAAGCAACCCACTTTGCAATCCAGACATAAAGGCAATTATAAATGTAAGTATCTATTTTCCCTATTAATAATTGGGACACTTTTAGAGTCATATAGACAATAGAGTCAAAAAGACAATAATCAGCAGAATCCAAAGTAAATCCTTTGGCTTAAATACCCTCTATATCATAGGGCCAAGCAAAGTCCCCAGATGAGCTTGATGGAAAGAACTTTTGTCAGAGATTTCTGTAAACCAAGGTGTGAAGGTAACTTCACTAGGCCCTTCACCATCATGCCCCATTTTCATCATATGACAACCTCTTGGTAAGGGGAATAAGGAAAAGAGGTCCTCTAATAGTACCTTAGCCAGGGTGCTTGCCTCCTCCTTGGACTGCAGAGATTACCCACCACTAATTATTCCTATTTTGAAGAACCAAGGTACTTAATTTTTTTTTTTTTTTTTGAGTAAGACTGGATCCTTCTTTTGTTGGGGGAGGGCAGGGGCCTTTGGAAATAGTAGCTGTTTTCTAAATAATTAGTTAGGGGTAATACAAATAACAAAAGGAAGGCCATTATTTATCTGTAGGGCACTGTAGCACTCTTTGACCCCAAGATGGTTTACTAGGGAAAGGGGAGAGGTCATTTTCTTAAATTGGAGCCCAATCAAGATATTAGATTCCTTATAGTAAATATCAATTCCTTTATGATTATTGATGTTATACCTCAGCAGAAACCTATGAAGACAGATTAGCCCCTGTGAGCTTTCCAAATGCACAGTGGAGAAGAATTTATATTATAAAACTGTAGCTGGAACTTAGCTTAGCCACTTCTGTTCAGTGTAACAGAAACAAGTTGGGCTAGAACTCAGGAGATCTAGGTAACATTGAGCAAGTCATGTAAACTCTCTGAGTTTCCATTTCCTTTCACCAAAATGGGGCTAATACTGCCCTTGGTCTCTTTACCTCACTGCATTCAATAAAATAACATGTGGGAGAATGCTGAAGCCAATATAAGAATAGAAGTTGACGGGGTGCCTGGATGGCTCAGTCAGTTGAGTGTAGGACTCTTAATTTCAGCTAAGGTCATGATCTCGGGATTGTGAGATGGAGCCCCGAGTGGGGCTCCATGTTGGGCATGGAGCCCGCTTAAGATCCTCTCTTGCCCTCTCCCTCTGCCCCTCCTCCCCAGATCTTTTTTTTTTTTTTTTAAGATCTACCCATTTATGGGGCACCTATCTGGCTCAGTTGGTTAAGCGTCTGCCTTCGGCTCAGGTCATGATCCCAGGGTCCTGGGATCAAGTCCTGCATTGGGCTCTCTGCTAAGTGGGGAGTCTGCCTCTCCCACTCCCCCTGCTTGTCCTCTCTCTCTCTCTCAAATAATAAATACAACCTTTAAAAAAACAAGTAAAAAAAGATCTACCCATTTATTTCAGAGAGAGAGAGAACACATATGTGTGCAAGCAGGGGGAAGGGCACGGGGAGAGAAGCAGACTCCCCACAGAGTGCTGAGCCTCATGGGGGCTCGATGTCACGACCCTGAGATCATGACTTGAGTCTAAATCAAGCGTCAGACACTTAACCAACTGAGCCACCCAGGCACCTCCCTCCCTTTCTAAAACAAAAACAAAAAAGTTGAGAACATGGACTCTGGAGTCAACCAACATCCGACTATGGCTTTCCTGATTACTTTGAGGTCATCTTGATCCCATTACTTGCCTTCTGAACTTCAGCTTCCAAAAAGAGGATACTATACCTACTTTCATGACCGATTTGAGAATGAGATGGGATCCTGCCTTCCAGAGTGTAAGCACAATGCCTGGTGCATAGTGAGCTCTCAATAAATCAAAGCTGTTACTTGGAAAGTGCCGCTTGAATGTGGTAATTCCTTAAGGAAGCTTTAGCTCTTCTCTGAGATCACTTAAGCATTTTCTTCCGTAGCTGCTTGCCTTTCTCTCCTGAGCCCTCTGTTCTTGTTATGGCCCATTGGCCCTGACTCTGAGAGATTAATAGGGGCCTTGGTACTGGAATCAAGGCTGCAGAAAAGCGTTGAGAACATGAGATCCAGCCTGTGTTTTAATTGGAAACCAATGCTCAGGAGACCCAGGCACCTACATAGGCCACAGCGTGAAGACCACATGAACTCCTGATTGCTCTGCAGCCCGGAACAAACCAAGAGATCAAAGAGCAGCAAATAGGACTGGATGGAAGTAGAGAAATTTCCTTCAACCTACTTTGAGATGAAGTACGTGGGTTTGGGGGAGTTAAGGAGTCAGCAGATATATTTCCTTGTCTTGGCTTTTCACTAGCTGCCGTGTCACCTTGCTTTCTACCTATTGTCCTCAAGATTAGGAAGTAGAAATTTTTTGTCTGAATCAGTCTTCCCAGGACAAATATGGAGGCCAGTTGGTATTGGGCTGGGCTGGAACAGGATCATTCTATCTTGCTCTAGGGTAAGGGACAGCTCTGGCCTTAAGCCATGGGTAACAAGGTCATAGTCAAAATAATTCCCCTGTGAAAGAGGTTGGATGGCCCTTGTAACATGATGATAGATCAGAGGGCTGGGAGACCCCTCTGGAGGCATGTAATCTACAGACACCAAAAACAGTAATAATTATTATCCAATGTTAAATTTTCATTTTCTGCTTTGTAATTCCCTTCCTTAATCTGTTAAATACCACAATCTAGTTGTCATCGTGTTTTGAAGGGCGAAAAGAAAGAAATGTGGTCAGGCTTGGAATGAATGAAACAGAGAGAAACATATTACAGGATGATACGATTGACTCATGTTGCTCTGAAGAGGTTGTGCGGGGCAAAGAGGGATTTGAGGGGTACCATAAAGTCTCCAAAACTGATTTCAGCATGTCCCAGAAATTATCTAGGGAGAAGATCATGGTCTTTTGAGAACTGACTCAGGATATTGTTGTTTGTTGTTTTTTTTAATTTTTTATTGTTATGTTAATCCCCATACATTACATCATTAGTTTTAGATGTAGTGTTCCATGATTCATTGTTTGTGCATAACACCCAGTGCTCCATGCAGAACATGCCCTCCTCAATACCCATCACAAGGCTAAACCATCCTCCCAACCCCCTCCCCTCTAGAACCCTCAGTTTGTTTTTCAGAGTCCATCGTCTCTCATGGTTCGTCTACCCCTCCGATTTCCCCCCCTTCATTCTTCCCCTCCTGCTATCTTCTTCTTTTTTTTTTTTCTTAACATATATTGCATTATTTGTTTCAGAGGTACAGATCTGAGATTCAACAGTCTTGCACAATTCACAGCGCTTACCAGAGCACATACCCTCCCCAGTGTCCATCACCCAGTCACCCCATCCCTCCCACCCCAACCCCCACTCCAGCAACCCTCAGTTTGTTTCCTGAGATTAAGAATTCCTCATATCAGTGAGGTCATATGATACATGTCTTTCTCTGTTTGACTTATTTCGCTCAGCATAATACCCTCCAGTTCCATCCACGTCATTGCAAATGGCAAGATCTCATTCCTTTTGATGGCTGCATAATATTCCATTGTATATATATACCACTTCTTCTTTATCCATTCATCTGTCGATGGACATCTTGGCTCTTTCCACAGTTTGGCTATTGTGGACGTTGCTGCTATAAACATCAGGATGCACGTACCCTTTTGGATCCCTACTTTTGTATCTTTGGGGTAAATACCCAGTAGTGCAATTACTGGGTCGTATGGTAGCTCTATTTTCAACTTTTTGAGGAACCTCCATACTGTTTTCCAGAGTGGCTGCACCAGCTTGCATTCCCACCAACAGTGTAGGAGGGTTCCCCTTTCCCCGCATCCCCGCCAACATCTGTCATTTCCTGACTTGTTAATTTTAGCCATTCTGACTGGTGTGAGGTGGTATCTCATTGAGGTTTTGATTTGGATTTCCCTGATGCCGAGTGATGATGAGCACTTTTTCATGTGTCTGTTGGCCATTTGGATGTCTTCTTTGGAAAAATGTCTGTTCATGTCTTCTGCCAATTTCTTGATTGGATTATTTGTTCTTTGGGTGTTGAGTTTGATAAGTTCTTTATAGATTTTGGATACTAGCCCTTTATCTGATATGTCATTTGCAAATATCTTCTCCCATTCTGTCGGTTGTCTTTTGGTTTTGTTGACTGTGTCCTTTGCTTTGCAAAAGCTTTTTATCTTGATGAAGTCCCAATAGTTCATTTTTGCCTTTGCTTCCCTTGCCTTTGGCGATGTTTCTAGGAAGAAGTTGCTGCAGCTGAGGTCGAAGAGGTTGCTGGCTGTGTTCTCCTTTAGGATTTTGATGGACTCCTGTCTCACATTGAGGTCTTTCAACCATTTGGAGTCTATTTTTGTGTGTGGTGTAAGGAAATGGTCCAGTTTCATTCTTCTGCATGTGGCTATCCAATTTTCCCAACACCATTTGTTGAAGAGACTGTCTTTTTTCCATTGGACATTCTTTCCTGCTTTGTCAAAGATTAGTTGACCATAGAGTTGAGGGTCCATTTCTGGGCTCTCTATTCTGTTCCATTGATCTATGTGTCTGTTTTTGTGCCAGTACCATACTGTCTTGATGATGACAGCTTTGTAATAGAGCTGGAAGTCCGGAATTGTGATGCCACCAGTTTTGCTTTTCTTTTTCAACATTCCTCTGGCTATTCGGGGTCTTTTCTGGTTCCATACAAATTTTAGGATGATTTGTTCCATTTCTTTGAAAAAAATGGATGGCATTTTGATGGGGATTGCATTGAATGTGTAGATTGCTCTAGGTAGCATTGACATCTTCATAATATTTGTTCTTCCAATCCATGAGCATGGATCATTTTTCCATTTCTTTGTGTCTTCCTCAATTTCTTTCATGAGTATTTTATAGTTTTCTGAGTACAGATCCTTTGCCTCTTTGGTTAGATTTATGCCTAGGGATCTTATGGTTTTGGGTGCAATTGTAAATGGGATCGACTCCTTCATTTCTCTTTCTTCTGTCTTGTTGTTGGTGTATAGGAATGCCACTGACTTCCGTGCATTGATTTTATATCCTGCCACTTTACTGAATTCCTGTATGAGTTCTAGCAGTTTTGGGGTGGAGTCTTTTGGGTTTTCCACATAAAGTATCATATCATCTGCAAAGAGTGAGAGTTTGACTTCTTCTTTGCCGATTTGGATGCCTTTGATTTCTTTTTGTTGTCTGATTGCTGTGGCTAGGACTTCTAATACTATGTTGAATAGCAGTGGTGATAGTGGACATCCCTGCCGCGTTCCTGACCTTAGTGGGAAGCTCTCAGTTTTTCCCCATTGAGAATGATATTAGCTGTAGGTTTTTCATAGATGGCTTTTAGGATATTGAGGTATGTACCCTCTATGCCTATACTCTGAAGAGTTTTGATCAAGAAAGGATGCTATACTTTGTCAAATGCTTTTTCTGCATCTATTGAGAGGATCATATGATTCTTGCTCTTTCTTTTGTTAATGTATTGTATCACGTTGATTGATTTGCGGATGTTGAACCAACCTTGCAGCCCAGGGATAAATCCCACTTGGTCGTGGTGAATAATCCTTTTAATGCTGTTGGATCCTATTGGCTAGTATTTTGGTGAGAATTTTTGCATCCATGTTCATCAGGGATATTGGTCTGTAGTTCTCCTTTTTGATAGGGTCTTTGTCTGGTTTTGGGATCAAGGTAATGGTGGCCTCATAAAAGGAGTTTGGAAGTTTTCCTTCCATTTCTATTTTTTGGAACAGTTTCAGAAGAATAGGTATTAATTCTTCTTTAAATGTTTGGTAGAATTCCCCTGGGAAGCCATCTGGCCCTGGGCTTTTGTTTTTTGGGAGATTTTTGATGACTGCTTCAATTTCCTTAGTGGTTATAGGTCTGTTCAGGTTTTCTATTTCTTCCTGGTTCAGTTTTGGTAGTTGATACATCTCTAGGAATGCATCCATTTCTTCCAGGTTATCTAGTGTGCTGGCATAGAGTTGCTCATAATATGTTCTTATAATTGTCTGTATTTCTTTGGTGTCGGTTGTGATCGCTCCTCTTTCATTCATGATTTTGTTGATTTGGGTCATTTCTCTTTTCTTTTTTGATAAGTCTGGCCAGGGGTTTATCAATCTTGTTAATTCTTTCAAAGAACCAGCTCCTAGTTTTGTTGATCTGTTCTACTGTTCTTTTAGTTTCTATTTCATTGATTTCTGCTCTGATCTTTATTATTTCTCTTCTCCTGCTGGGTTTAGGCTTTATTTGCTGTTCTTTCTCCAGCTCCTTTAGGTGTCGGGTTAGGTTGTGTACTTGAGACCTTTCTTGTTTCTTGAGAAAGGCTTGTATTGTTATATACTTTCCTCTTAGGACTGCCTTTGCTGCATCCCAAAGATTTTGAATAATTGTGTTTTCATTTTCATTGGTTTCCATGAATTTTTTTAATTCTTCTTTAATTTCCTGGTTGACCCATTCATTCTTTAGTAGGATGCTCTTTAGCCTCCATGTATTTGAGTTCTTTCCGACTTTCCTCTTGTGATTGAGTTCTAGTTTCAAAGCATTATGGTCTGAAAATAGGCAGGGAATGATCCCAATCTTTTGGTACCAGTTGAGACCTGATTTATGACCTAGGATGTGATCAATTCTGGAGAATGTTCCATGGGCACTAGAGAAGAATGTGTATTCCGTTGCTTTGGGATGGAATGTTCTGAATATCTCTGTGAAGTCCATTTGGTCCAGTGTGTCATTTAAAGTCTTTATTTCCTTGTTGATCTTTTGCTTAGATGATCTGTCCATTTCAGTGAGGGGGGTGTTAAAGTCCCCCACTATTACTGTATTGTTGTCGATGTGTTTCTTTGCTTTTGTTATCAATTGCCTTATATAATTGGCTGCTCCCATGTTAGGGGCATAGATATTTACAATTGTTAGATCTTCTTGTTGGATAGACCCTTTAAGTATGATATAGTGTCCTTCCTCATCTCTTATTACAGTCTTTGGTTTAAAATCTAATTTGTCTGATATAAGGATTGCCACCCCAGCTTTCTTTTGGTGTCCATTAGCATGGTAAATGGTTTTCCACCCCCTCACTTTCAATCTGGGGGTGTCTTTGGGTCTCAAATGAGTCTCTTGGAGACAGCATATCGATGGGTCTTGTTTTTTAATCCAATCTGATAGCCTGTGTCTTTTGATTGGGGCATTTAGCCCATTTACATTCAGGGTAACTATTGAAAGATAGGAATTTAGTGCCATTGTATTGCCTGTAAGGTGACTGTTACTGTATATTGTCTGTGTTCCTTTCTGGTCTATGTTGCTTTTAGGCTCTCTGTTTGCTTAGAGGACCCCTTTCAATATTTCTTGTAGGGCTGGCTTCGTGTTTGCAAATTCCTTTAGTTTTTGTTTGTCCTGGAAGCTTTTTATCTCTCCTTCTATTTTCTTTTTTTTTTTTTTTTTTTTCTTAAAGATTTTATTTATTTATTTGAGAGAGAGAATGAGACAGAGAGAGAGAGCATGAGATGGGGGAGGATCAGAGGGAGAAGCAGACTCCCTGCTGAGCAGGGAGCCTGATGCGGGACTTGATCCCAGGACTCTGGGATCATGACCCGAGCGGAAGGCAGACGCTTAACGACTGAGCCACCCAGGCGCCCCTCTCCTTCTATTTTCAATGACAGCCTAGCTGGATATAGTATTCTTGGCTGCATATTTTTCTCATTTAGTGCTTTGAATATATCCTGCCAGTCCTTTCTGGCCTGCCAGGTCTCTGTGGATAGGTCTTTTCCCAATCTAATGTTTCTACCACTGTAGGTTACATATCTCTTCTCCCGAGCTGCTTTCAGGATTTTCTCTTTGTCTCTGAGACTCGTAAGTTTTACTATTAGATGTCGGGGTGTTGACCTATTTTTATTGATTTTGAGAGGGGTTCTCTGTGCTTCCTGGATTTTGATGCCTGTTTCCTTCCCCAAATTAGGGAAGTTCTCTGCTATAATTTGCTCCAGTATACCTTCTGCCCCTCTCTCTCTTTCTTCTTCTTCTGGGATCCCAATTATTCTAATGTTGTTTCATTTTATGGTATCGCTTATCTCTCGAATTCTGCCCTCGTGATCCAGTAGTTGTTTATCTCTCTTTTTCTCAGCTTCTTTATTTTCCATCATTTGGTCTTCTATCTCGCTGATTCTCTCTTCTGCCTCATTTATCCTAGCAGTTAGCACCCCCATATTTGATTGCACCTCATTAATAGCCTTTTTGATTTCGACTTGGTTCGATTTTAGTTCTTTTACTTCTCCAGAAAGGGTTTCTCTAATAACTTCCATGCTTTTTTCAAGCCCAGCTAGTATCTTTAAAGTGATGATTCTGAACTCTAGATCCGACATCGTACTAATGTCTGTATTGAGTAGGTTCCTGGCAGTCGGTACTACCTCTTGTTCTTTTTGTTGAGGTGATTTTTTCCGTCTTGTCATTTTGTGTAGAGGAGAATAGAATAATGAGAGAACAAAATGCTAGCAGGGTAACAACGTTCCCAGAAAATATACTCTAAACAAATCAGAAAAGACCTGAAGCAGTGGGAAAAGAAAGGGAAAGAGAGAAAAAAGAAAAAGAAAAAAAGAAAAAGATAAAGATAAAAACAAACAAAAACAGAACAAAACAAAAAAAACCAGAATGTGATCAAATATGATCAGGCTGGTATATAGATCAGTGCCACACACTAGATTTTGGGTGTATTTTGGTCTGTTAGAAGAAAGTGCCTCCCAAAATTTTAAAGAAAGAAAAACTTATATATGTACAAAAATAAGGGTTGATATGATGAAGGGATGGAACATGACTGTAAAGATGGAAATTATAAAAAATTTTATAAGAGGAATTGATAAGAAGTTGTTTGCAAAAAGAAAGAAGAGGATTTAAAAAAAAGAAAAAAGAAAAAAAAAAGGGAGAGAATGTGATCAGGCAGGGGAGTAGAAAAAAACCATACACTAGAGATTTAGGGTATATTTTGATCTGTTAGAAGAAACTATCTCAAAATTTAAAGAGAGAACAACTTATATATATATGCCAAAAATATGGGTAACTACTATGAACGGATAGAATATGACTCTAAAAATGAAAAATAAAAATGAAAAATAAATTTTTTTTTTAAAAGGGATTGATAAGATGTTGGTTGAAAAAGGGAAAAAGAAAAATTCAAAAAAAAAAGACAGTTAAAAAAAAATTAACTTTGAAAGACTAAAGAATCATGGTAAAAAAGCCATGGATTCTATGTGCAGTATTCCCCTAGCGCTGGAGTTCTGCCGTTCTCACTGATCGGTAAACTTGGTCTTGGCTGGCTGTTCTCGCTGATCTTCTGGGGGAGGGGCCTGTTGCCGTGGTTCCCAAATGTCTTTGCCGGAGGCGGAATTGCCCCGCCCTTGCCGGTCCGGGCTAAGTAATCTGCTCGGGTTTGCTCTCCAGAGCTTTTGTTCCCTGCAAGCTTTCCGTACAGCTTTGGAGGCGGAGAGTGAAAATGTCCGCCTCCCAGTCTCCGCCCCGGAGGAGCCGAGAACTGGGGGTCCCACTCCTCAGTGAGCCCCCAGGGAAAAGCAGTCAGTCACTCCCGTCTCCCCGGTCTCCGGCCGCACTCCGTGCTCACCCGTCCTGTGACCGCGCGTTTCTATCTCTGGCACCCAACCCCGTGTGGAGTCTCCAAACCCAGCAGATCCCTGCGGTGCGCTCCTGCACCTCTCCTCCCAGGGGAAGAAGGTGAGTCTCCCCGGATCTGCCGCTTGTTGGGTCCCTGCTGGAGGAGCAGTGGCCCGACTGTGCCGCGGATCACGGTTTATGGCAACCCCGAGCTGAGAGCCCGCGCCTGGGCTCCGTCTCTGCAGCCGGCTTCCCCGCTCCGATACCTGGGAGCTCTGCCGCACTCAGGCACCCCCGGTCTTTCTGTGACCCCGAGGGTCCTGAGACCACACTGTCCCGCGAGGGTTCCACCCCCCACTTCGCCACCAGAGTGACGTCCCTCAGCGGAGCAGACTTCTAAAAGTTCCAATTTTGTGCTCTGCGGCTCTATCACTTGCCAGAAGCGGCCAACGGAGTCCCCTCCCCCGCCGTCTATCCTCCCGAATATCGCCTCGGATTCACTTCTCCGCACGTCCTACCTTCCAGAAAGTGGTCGCTTTTCTGTTCAGAGAGTTGCTGCTCTTCTTTTCTTCAATCTCCTGTTGAGTTCGTAGGTGTTCAGAATGGTTTGATCCCTATCCAGCTGGATTCCTGAGAGACGAAATCCAGGTCTCCTACTCCTCCGCCATCTTGCTCCGCCTCCAGGGTTGTTTTTTTCTTTCTAACGTCCACTGATTTTCTTCTGAGACCAAACATTTGTTTCCCTTGGAGAACCACACCTCTCCATCATAATTCATGTCCTTTGGTGGGTGATTCTGACTCTAAGAGTGGGCATGTGATTTTGGATCACCTGATCAGAGCACTGCATGCCCTTGGCCATGGCAATCGAGCATACATGACATTTGGCCCAAATCAGTGTAATGAAGTTCAAGTCAAAACTTTTGGGAAACTCTTGGGAAGAAAAGAATGTATTTCTTTCCAAAGGACATTGTCTGGAATTGCCAGGGGACATTACACAGAGAAGGCCTAACCTGGACTAAAGTCAACACAAAGCAAAGCAGAACTGAAAGAAAAAGGGACTGAGTCTTGATAACTTAACTTCTCTTGAGCTCTGGACCAACTGTGCCTAAAGCTCTATTGCTGGATTAGGTTGGTGAGCCCATACATTCCTTTCCTTGCTTAAACTGGTTTGAATTGAGTTTCTGTTTCTTGTAACCAATGTTCCCTTTGCCATTTCCTCAGTGCTAAGAGTGTTGTTCCCAGCAACTCTGTAGGAGTAGAGGCCAGATGACCTGCATCCCCCCTGACTTTTCATCGTAACAGCCTCTGGAGACCTAATGGCAAAAGTCACTCACATGCTCATGGCAGCAATTTTAATGATGTCTTGTGTGCGGCTGACCCTAAGAAGGGATTCTAAAAAGGGCCTTGCTTATGTAATTTAAATTCTTAAAATAACTGCAGATTGAGTCTGAGAATCCCGCTGGGGCTCCTGACTGCCTAACCTGGGATGGAGAGGTCGGAGATTCTCAGTGAATGAAAAATAGGCTGACAGCAAAATAGGCTAAGAACAAAATCATCTCTTATCCTCGGCAGAGCATAAGAGTGGGTCAGGACTCCAAGTGGCAAATTAGCGACTTTGCATTTATTTAACAACTTCTCAAAAATACCGTTAGCAGCACAGGAGGAGAGCTGACCCATTTCTGGGTCTGGAATCAATAGACTAATAAAAGTAATCCTTAAAAATAGCTTTCCCTTCTTAAAATACACTTGCCATTGAGCAGCACCCAGAAGAAAATTTTTGTCTGGGCCCTGACTCATTTTTCCATGGTCAAAACAGAGTAAGACAGAAGCCTTAGTGTACTGGGAGGTAATTTGCCTGGATACTGTGCACAGGGGTTTCCGTTCTTTTTTTTTTTTTTTTAAGATTTTATTTATTTATTAGAGAGAGAGAGCGAGAGTAAGAACACAAGCAGGGGGAGTGGGAGAGGGAGATGCAGGCTCCCCGCTGAGCAAGGAGCCCGATGCAGGGCTGGGACCCCAGGACCCTGGGATCATGACCTGAGGCGAAGGCAGACGCTTAACAACTGAGCCACCCAGGCACCCCAGGGTTTCTGTTCTTGAGTGGAGATTCCAGTCCAGGTTTCCTAGTTCTCTTTGTTGAGGCAGCTTCTCCTCCTCCCTCAGGTTGGGAAGGGGACAAGGCCATAGAGGCTCAGACTCATTTTGCCAAGAGGGATGCATCTGGTGTTCACATCCTGTTTCCATCAAACCAAAACCTGGAACCCAGAGACTAAGAAGTAAGGTCTGGAGTGCCAAGAATGACTTGGAACAGAACAAGGAAGTCTTCTGGGAGAGGCTGCTTAGATTATCCTGAGGCTAAGTGGAGAGGAGAGAGAGAGGAAACCAATCTTCAGAAGAAGGCAAACTCTTCAGGACTGGTTATAATTTGCAGACAATGTAATTTTCTTGGGCTTGGGTATTTCCTCATTCTAACTCCCTCAGAATGACACTGTCATTAAGACCCCATTCTGGTTGTTTTTCCCCTAAGGATTCTCTTTCCTACATATATAGAAGAAAATATCTTTCTTTCATGTTCAATTCAACATTTCCTGTATAAGTAATAATTTGAGAACTATAGCCTATCTCCTCTATCCATATGTCATAGGAATGAAAGTTCAGTAAGGGGTGTTTCTCAAAGGGAAGACAGATTATTTGCACCAATTCATCCTAGGGCAACTGATAAAAATGCATATTTCAGAAACCTACCACAGACCTAATACATCAAAAACTAGGGGGATGGGGCCCAGAAATTTCCAACTTTAAGATTGTTTCCAGGCATCCTTTATGCACACTAAAATTTGAAAACCACAGCTCAAAGCAGATGTTTTGAGTTGCCATGAGCAGATGCAAAGTAGGACCTTTTTTTTTCCTTAAAGATTTATTTATTTATTAGATAGAATGAGAGAGAGAGAGGGAGAGAGAGAATGTGCAGGGGGAGGGGCAATGGGAGAGAGAGAGAAAGAGAGAATCTTAAACAGACTCCCTGCTGGGAATGGAGCTTGCCGCAGGGCTCCATCTCAGGACCCTGAGATCATGGCCTGAGCTGAAATCAAGAGTTGGATGCTTAACCAACTGAGCCACCCAGATGCCCCCAAAGTAGGACCTTCTAAACCCCTCTGATGTCCAGAAGAAGCCTCACATGAAGGTGCAGTATTCAAATGGGGAGGGGTAAGAAAGGACAGAAGTCACGTAATTCTGCATTTTTCTTCCCACCTCATTATTAGAGTAATAGGTCCTGTTGTCCCCTAGTTCATAGGGAGAGACTTACCTAAGCAATTCTAGAAGCTCCAACTTTCCTCTCCTTATTCAACTCAAAGTCACTTTCATGAAATTTATGGTTAGTACTGTTTGTAGACTTTAAAGGTTTGGCTGTCCCTCGTGCCATCCATGATAGCGTGCTGTGAGAAATACTTTTTTACAGACCATAACCTGCATTTTTGGTAATGGGGATGGTGGTTATTTTACAGCCATGTCTTTTGAGCTCTGAGGCTAATTAATGACCATGGGAGGGACAAAGGAAAAAAAAACTAGAGTTTGAAAAGGATGGGAAATAGATACTAGAAATTATTAAATGGTATATGGAGTACCAAATTATTAACAGATGTGAATTGAACCAAAGGGACTTTCTAAGGAGCAGGCAGGGTAAGGCAAGAGTTGTCCATTATGGTATTTGAATGGTGTCTCATGGAAGAAGTAGAAAAGTGGCAAAATGACTGACCCCACAAGATCAAATATCTTTATTCAGGAGCCCTCCCTTAAAGTGAGGAGATTGGGAAAAAAAAAAAAAATCAAAAGGAGAGTCCTGACCTATGCTCTTGTTGATAGTTGCTGTATTTATGAGGAGTATGGGGAAAAAAGCCACATGATGATTACAATGAGATTTAGTAGGTATATTTCTTGACCCTTACTTCTTAGTCCTTAGAGTGATCCTATGAAGAAAATACCATAACAAAGGAAACTTGTGACTTGAAGCATTAATTGACTTGGCCAAGATACATGGATTTACTAGGTGTTGTGGCCAGGATCTGAATCCAGGTTACTATGCTAGTGATAGCCTTTATAATGACTAGAATCCAAACTATAAGCAAGAAGCAATCCTAGAAGCTCATCTACCCTATAGTGTACTGAGGTGTCTCACAGCACAAATTCAAATCAAGACCATGAGGCAATTGTTAGCCAAAAAATGAGAGGAAGCACATTAAACCCTTAGTGTCTGCACATATTAAGAAAACATCCCATGAATGAACATTGTGTTCAACATCATTATCATCATCAACAACATTTATCATTGTGATCATTACTATTATTCCCCAAATAGGGCAAATTTTAAGGTTAATTAATCTTAGAATTCTCTAAAGCTAACAATGAGTGTCTGAATTAAAAATAGAATAACAAGGCAGGTTGTGAGTGGCTTCAACTGCTCTAGGAAATTTCTGCATGGATTATCTCAGTATTAGCTAGAGAGTGACAGAGTAGGGATTTGAACCCAGGCCTGATTCCAGTATCTGAGCAGACCTTTCCATATACAATTCTACTTTGCCCTTGAGCCTCTCCTCACATAGTTCTCCCTGCCCAGAAATCCCCCTAAGTTCCCCTTCTCCTTTTAGAAAGGTATCACCTTGAATCCTTTCTGGCACTATCATAGAGACATATTTCAAAATAGAGATTTTCTCCAGATCACCCTCTTTAGTATATTTTCCATCTTTCCAACATATTGGACTATAGCTTATTGTCAATTCCACTTTTCTACTTCCTCATCTAGTTTTTACAGCCCAACCCTAAGTGGTCCTCCTAGCTGATCCCATAACACTCAAGGCCGATAGATCTATTCTTGAACCTTCCAGAGGACATTATCATTTTTCTTCTATTACCTATATTCCCAGATAGACTATGAGTCCCTTGGAAGCAAAACACTTGGCTCAAGATCTAACACAGAAGCTGGTACATAATAGGGCCTCAATGTGTCTTTAATAAATCAATGAAAAAATAATTGAACTCTAAAGTCAAGAGTTACTTAACAAGTGTTATTAGAAGTTCCAGCCATAAATGATAAGGATTACCAGAGCCTCGGCTCACAATATCTAACTTAAATGACAAGTGATGCTGGTCCCAGTGGTTAAAAACACATCTGCATTTTAATGAACAGAATAGAAATGCCTTTGAGGTTCTGGAACACACTTTTAGGGTGCATCCACTAGAACTCTTGGCGTATTATAAGGTTTCACATGTAAATCTTGTCACATAGCATCCCCAGGCTTGAAAATTGGCTCATGCTTAAAGGAATCTCTGGGGTAAGAGAAAATCCTGATTCCCTGATATGTTCCAACAGGGACAGAAGGATTGCAGTCTCATTTCCTGCCAACTTTTAAATTATGAATATTTTGGTATGATGATAAGTAAGCGAGACAAACTTACCAGGGAATCAAATAATCTAGGAAAATCAAAACATAGATTATTGTTTTCCTTCCCTTTTTCTCTCAAGTTGATTTGTTTGGCCTTTGCAAAAGAAAATAAGGTCAGGTGGCAAAAAAATTACTTTGGGAAGTTTAATTCTACAAAATCATAGTAAAAGGAAATTTGTTCTCCCTTACTTGGTCACACTATCCAAAGGCATAACTCTGCTCTGGTTTCCGTGGAATTATGGACAAATTAGTTGATTAGTTTAAGACATGTTTTAAGTTTAAAAAATCACCCTGCTTGACCACCCACCCCCCAAATACCTTTCCAGAGTAGGTAAACTCTTCAGGAACCACCTCTTTGAAATATTCATTAAAATACAGATTGTTTTTAAGAAAATCCTAATTCAGAACAATAATGAAGGTGAGAACAGACTTCCTTTTATGTTTCTGGAGTGAAATAAAAAAGCTTAGATTTTATGGCATCTTTTTGTAGTAATCTAAAACACGGTTTTTGTTATGTTAATGAAACACACATTACTATTTGAGGACTCACTATATTTTCCATTCATACAAAAGCACTTTCAGAATCCAGACAGATTAGGTTAGGGCAAAGACTACCTTTCCCATCACCATTTTATAAGCAAATCTTCCAACATCTAGCATATGTTAGTTGAATTAATGAGAGCAATAAACAAAGAAACCAAGATTAGCAGTGAAAGCACTCAATGGAAAACTTCATCTTACTCTAAAATCTTCTCTCTTTTTTTTGTCATTTGAATGTTATTGCTAAATATAAGATAAGAATGCTTTCTTGTATACTTCCCTTTATGTTCCACAGACTTTATGTTCACAGACTTTCTGACTCACCCCTTTTCATGATCAAACACAAATTTCACAAAAGATTTAATTGCATCTAGACTTTAATAAATATTCTATTTGGGATCTGCAAATAAGACTATAGGAAGGTGGGGGAATCTTTTTGTTATGCAAATACAAGCTAGTGGAAGCTCTTTCTGAAAGCTATTTAGCCGAGCCTTCAAAAAGCAATGTTTGAATGGCCTTTTCTTTCTTTTTTCTTCCAGGAATGTCAACCTCATTACAAGTCTGGTTATAACATCCTTATTTTGTGGCCACTTGGCAAATAAGTTCTTTTTGAGATGAATTTTGACAAAATATATAATGACAACTTCATGTATTTGTATAAGGTATCTCAAGTGAAGTACTTTATTCTGGATGGAAGGTAAAGTTCTTGATAACAAAGTGGAATTTTTTTAGAAATTTCTCCAATAGGACCTGTCCTCTCTGCAGAAGGCAAATGCTAGACATATCTCTGCTTTTGGTCTGCCCAGTCAGCGGGACACATATTCATGTATAATGTTGATCATTACTTTCATTTCATGAATATGTGCCAGATATTGTGGTAAGCATTTTAGATGCATGAACTTGTTTCACCTTCATAAACATCCTCTGCCTTATTGGTACTTTTTCATTGCCAGTTTAAAGGTTAAAGAACTGAGGATCAAAGAAGTCACTGCCTTTTTTCCAGGTCACATAGCTCGTAGAACCAGAATCTAAATCCAAGTTTAAATGCAAAATTTGGTGTTTTATACTCTTGGTTTGAGTATATTCTTTCTTTCTAGAAACAACTCAGTTAATAAAATAAGAGGTACCTAGACATGTTTTACCCAGTGAATCATGTCTATAAGAACTAAAAAAACAATAACAGTAAACAAACCATGGCAATAACATAAGTAATTATGAGGCAAAAAAAAAAAAACCCACAAATATTTGACCCTGGGACTGTATTAGTAACTATGGAACATAATTTTGATATGGAGATATTAGAAATTTGCCTTTATCACCTAGATGCCAGTTAACCTGGGCAAACTTGGGTTAAAAAAAAAAACCCTTACAAGGCTACAGTTTTTCTCATTTTTTTAACTAGTTGCTCCTTTGAGAGATTAATTTTAAAGCCATATATTTCATATCATGAATATGGGCATAATTTGAACATTCATCAGTTTTCATCACCCAACTAGTAATATGTCAGCAAGGAACTGAAGATTCCGTTGTCCTCAATAGCCCTGAATACATGATTGAGCCCCATGATGAAGTTACTCTATGAAGTCATTCCTACTGGCTGTCAAGTCACCAGAGGTTATGCACATGTATGGGTGGGAAAACAAATGATTACTCAGTTTTATGTGATTACTCAACCTATTGCCTGAAGGCATCATCACACATGTGTTGTTTTCCTTTCCCACACATTTTCTGAAGTAATCAAATGGGTTATGGCCAATGCAGGGTAAATATGCTGTTTTAACATTTTAATGGCTGACAGCACAAAAAAGTACTGGTGACTCATAGAAGTCTCATTTTGTTATGCAGTATAAATAATAATGCAAAGAAAGATAGGGCTTTATGATTTGTTCTAACTTTTTGCAGTTTCTCCACTGCAAGTTGACTTTGAGTGCAGAATATTCTGTAAACATTTATTGCATTTCTTATGATGATTTGATTGAAATGCATATTGATTTTCACTAATTTGGGGGAAGTCTGTATAAGGTCATTTTATGGCATGAAGTAATAATGCCCTGCAAGGAAATGAAGAAGAGTATCTCTATGGCAGTTGATGTGCCTGTTCAAATACACTCCAGGGCTCTCTTTAAAGTCCTAGCCAACTCTTCAAGATTTGCTACTTTGCCTCATCTTTCACTTAACTCTCCTTCTTATGCTGGTATACCTTCTAAAAATATAAAAGTAGACCAAAATATCAGAATGAGTAGAGCAGGTGTTGGGGGTGGGGTATTAAATCTACACTGGAAGAACACAACACCCAGTCCCTCCAAGACCTGTGTTGTCCCTCTGGTGTTGACTGTCATAGCCCACCACAGCTTTCCAGTGCTAAGTTGCCTTTCTCTTGAGGCGCAAGAGGTTTTTCACTGGCCTTAGTAAACCATGTCCCTTTCCCTCCTTCCACCCTTCCCCCCAAAAATGCAAAAACAGGGCTTAGCTTTGTTATTTGGAATAAAATTTTATAATAGCATTGCCATCTCCACAGGCATTTATCAGAAGCTTACTGTGGGCTAGACTTTGTTCTAAGCACACACATGCATTAGCTCATTATCTCCTTCAAAGACATTGCCAAGAAGAGTGCCAGAATTCCAAATAAATATACCTGATAGACTCTTAAAAAACAAGTACAGAGATTCATCTAGATTCTTGGTTGCGGAATAATCCAGGAGCTGAGAGCCTGAGCCACTTGGTGAAAGGTGGTAGCTTGGGTTATGATCTTGCAGGGAGAAAGGCAAGCTTCTGGCTCTCTGTCAGCATGTTTTCCTACTTCTTATCTCCTCTTCAAGAAGAGAGCATATTAATCAGATTTATTAGATGACATATGCCAGCTGAGGCATGTTTATGAGTGGGCAGGTCACTGTGCATTGAAGAGCTACAACACCCATGTATATCTCTTCTATTTTCTTTTTCCATGTGACTGGGGTGAGTGGATTCAAGACCAGCAATCTTGGGGCATGCCTATCTCTTGTTTCAGGCATGCCTAATGGTACCAATTGTTATTTCAGCCTCCTGCATCTTGAAACTTGCTAGAAAGTGATAAAACATCAAAATATGAATTCTGGATTATGAAGGTGGAGATGCTGCTTAGATATAAAACCTAAAATGTATGTTTCACTTGAGCATTATCAGAGTTCTATGCAGGGGAAGTATTAAGCCCTGGCCCAGTAGTCATCACAGTAATATTGTGATGTTCATCTGCATTTGTTATTTGCATATCTCTCCCAAGAGCCACACAGGATGAAGGACAATGAAAGAAAAGGATTTGGACACTCATAAGTACGTGGTTGGAGTATATCAAATCCTGTCACAAAGGAACCTTAGGTTCTTATAAGAGTTCATTGCTCCTCATGGAATATCATTAGATACAACTTATAAGTGAAAAATAACAGCATGTCAACATCTCCCTAAATATTCTTTTGGAAACACACCAGGCAGGAAATCCCTATTGATGAAAGAAACAAGATAAGAGTATGGTGCTCTTACAGACAGTGGGCTGGAATATTGGACCCTCCTATGGAAGCAGAGTCAGTGTCACCCTAAGAAGAAGGGAAAGAAGAAAAAGGGCACTTTTATGAGCAAAGCCCAGGCCTTAATGTATGAACTTCCCTTTACAGTTTGCTATTTTCAATTATTTAAAACTGAAAACAAACTTGTTAATATAAAAACACCCTGATTTCAGTCATTCCTATTTACAATCCTCGGAAAACTTCCCAATCTAAAGCCAGTGTAGTTTGTGAAAACAATTAAATATAACCCGGATAATAAATCCAGAAAAATATTTTCGAGAAGGTAAAGATATAATGGTAGCAGCATTTACCAAGGTAAGCCAAATTGGAGAATTTGGCAAATCAGGCAAATTATCTACCTAATATCTTACACAGCAATAGATATATGGGTCCTTTTGTTCTCTTTTATTTGCTGGCATGTCGCCATGTCCATGTCAATGCAAAAGATTCAATTCTCCACTTAGTCCATGTAAACACCAACATAAACTGCTTTTCAATCTATACCACATCTAGCTCCCACTTCTATTAAAAGAAACTGTATATGTAAGAAATGTGATTACCCTGGTGAATAGTTGGTTTTTAGAATTCAAGTCAAATATTTATTGTAAAATATGTTGTTCTATTTTTCTTTTTTATCTTAACTAATAAGGTGGTTTTCCAAAACCAATTCCTGTAAGTAGTATTATTTATCATTCTAAAACATGTTTTATTGCCTGGAGTGAAAGAAGATGTTCTTGTGTGGTTTGATTTTATTATTTTCAGTCTTATGATTGCACTTTAATTCCATCCTAACCCACTTCATTTCACTTTAGTAAGAATTATCATATGATAAAGAGTAATGATGAAGAGTAGGTTTCTCAAAGAAAATAAACCATTTTCTAAGTCCCTGAAAATACTATCCAAAACAAGACAGGGATCAATGAAATAAATAGGCAAATATTCTATTATGTAAGGATGTATTTCTGGATTATTTGGTGTCTTTAATGTGGTTTTTCCGTTTGACTATTTGTGCCCAAGTTCTGGTCATCTCATTTGTTAAAAGTCCTTCTCCTATCAGTTGAAAAAAAGTTTAAACCTAAAATCTATTGAAAAATACTTAAAAAATTTTTAACTCCAGTATAGTTACCATATACTGTTGTATTAGTTTCAGGTCTACAATATAGTGATTTAACAATTCTATACATTACTTAGTGCTCATAATGATTTGATAAGTGTACTCTTCATCCCCATCACCTATTTCATCCATCCCCCCACCAGCCTCCCCTCTAGTAACCATCAGTTTGTTCTCTTTAGTTAAGTGTTTTTTGTCTTTTTGGTTTGTCCCTTTCTTTCTTTTTCTTTCTCTCTTTCTTTTCTTTTCTTTTCTTTTCTTTTCTTTTCTTTTCTTTTCTTTTCTTTTCTTTCTTTCTTTCTTTCTTTCTTTCTTTCTTTCTTTCTTTCTTTCTTTCTTCCTTCCTTCCTTCCTTCCTTCCTTCCTTCCTTCCTTCCTTTTTTTTGTTTCTTAAATTCCACATATGAGTCAAAGCAAATAGTATTTGTCTTTCTCTGACTGATTTATTTCACTTAGCATTATATTTTCTGGCTCTGTCCATGTCATTGCAAATATCAAGATTACATTCTTTCTTATGGCTAAATAATATTCCATTGTGTATGTATATATACCACATCTTTTTTTTATCCATTCCTCTATTGATGGACATTTGAACTGCTTCCATAATTTGGCTATTGTAAATAATGCTGCAGTGAACATAAAGGTGCACTTATCTTTTCAAATTAATGTTTTTATATTCTTTGGGTAAAATGCTCAGTAGCGGAATTACTGGATCATATGGTAATTCTATTTTTAATTTGTTGAAAAATACTTTTAATATAAAATCTAATTTAATTTTCCTGTCATTCCAAGGGAAGTGAGTACAATTGTCCCTCATTTTACAGATGAGGAAACTGAGTCTGAGTCATTAGGTAATTTTCTCAGAATAACTCTGCTGTTAAGTGGCAGAGGCAGAACTGCCTAGGTTGAGAGCCCAAGCATTTAACTTGACATAGGCATTCCATAAGGTTCATATTTCTCCTTTTTTGTGCTTGTGAGCTATTCCTAAAATTTTAAAAATGAAAGAAATATTGATTGGAGATGATTATGAGATGATTACATCTAGATAATATGAAATTTGTTATGAGATTTAAAAAACCATAACTCAACCAAACTATTTTCAAGTAAAAAACATGCAAAAACATTAAAATGGCCATTAAACTCAGTGTTATTTGTTATATGAGTGACATACAAAAGTGTTTTTCACCGAACTGTCTATTAATTGTCAATGACTCTGATATTTCTCATACTTGTGGCCTTTTACATGATCATAGCAAACACTTCAGAGGAGAATGGTCTAGATAAGAAAACCCTGGGTTAATATTTCAGTTGTTTCCATCTCCTCTAGACTTTGCTTTTAGTGGGTGGGATTTAAAAAAGATCAGTGTTATAACTTCTGTTTTCATGATATGGTCTCCACAGATGGCTGACTAAAATTTATTCCATCACCTTGAGGTTATTCAAGTTTCCTACAAAGCAGAACTGGAGGTAGGGGCAAACATGGAAGCATCTAAGATAACTTATTTGAGATTATAGATACTTGTCTATATCAGAATCTGTGGTAGAATTATATTTTTTAAAAATAATAACATGGGTGTTAACAAAAGATAAACAAATATTAAGAGCGTTTGGATGTGTTCTGGGGTTATTTTCATTCCTGTTCATCAAAATTTGTATCTAGAAAGCCATGACTCTTGGTTTAAATGTCTAAGGAGTACTGGTTGGCATATCTTATCTTCAGCAGTAGTGAAGAGCTATAATATCCCCCAAGGACTTTGAATTAACTTTTAGCTAAGGTAAAATATATCTTTGAAAGGATGTACACTTTAAATGACAAGAATGCACACCATTTGAAAAAATATATAAAAGTGTTTCTCCTAAAATCTGTTTAAGTCTCTCTGATTGAAAACTTATGGGGAGGGGATTGAGAAGATTCTTAGATTTAGCTAAGCAATGTTACATTTAATACCCAAGTCATAGGTTTATATGATTAATAAAACATAGACACTGAGTTTTTGTTTTAATGAGTATAATTGGGATAAATACCCCACATAATGGCAAAGGAATTGGTAAAAATACAACAGTAAACAAAACTTTTTTTATAGCAATTGAGAAGTTCCAAATGGTTCTGAAGACAGAATTCATGGTCACTCTTCTCCCAGTGTCTAATGTGATAATACTTAAATGCCTAAACCTGCTTAAAGAAGAAATATTTAACTGGTAAATGGCCTTTGTTTGGCCTTCAAGATCACTCCTTCCTCAAATCACCATATTCTCCCTAGGTAACTTAATTCATTTTTGTGCCCTAAACATGATCCCTCCACTTGGCCAAATGCATTATTTCAGCTTCTTTTATTCTCCCCACTTCTCCCTTACCTATCCATACCCCATCTCCATAACACTTTGTACCTTACTTGGTCCCTTGTCTTATCGCTATGGCTTTGCCAAGTATGTTTTCATTTGTAATATCTTCTCTTTTCACCAGTCATTTATATGGTTCCTTCCTTTAAAATTTAACTCTCTTCTTTGAGAAACAGAATTCTTTTTCCTTCCCAGTTGTTTCATTCATGCAAGCTTTTAGCAGTTTACTAACTTGGATTTGTTGATATGTTGCCTTGAAATAAGTGCTGTCGATCTTTTTCACATGTTTATGTTGTATCTCCCAAAGGAGATTATAGACTCTTCAAGAGAATGTCTTTTAAAAATTCCATCTACCCCAAGCAACTAGAACAATGTTCACTCCATAAAAAGGTGCTGAATAAAGGTTATCGATTGATTGGCCTACTATATTTTCTATTCCAGGGAAACCAATACCACACGATCTGAACATCCTTTACTTCTTTAGAGTAATTAAAAAATGAGGACTGCAAAACTGTAATAATTTCCACGTTGCTGGATTATTTGTTTTAAATTGATACAGAATGTGGGTGATGACCACAGTAGTTATGTCCTTGAGATGAGTATGGTGGTGAAGTCAAACATAAGCTATACATGTATTATTAATTCAAAGTCTCAAACAGGATTGTTGGAGTTGATGTGAAGCTAAATGTTGTTTTTAGTCCCTTTTTAGCTCTCAAATTAGTGAGAAAGCTTCACTTGAATATCAAAGCCTGCAGTAAAACTCATGGTAAATTTGAAAATACATAAAGACAGATGTGATGTAAACTTTAAATTCACGCTACACTTTTACAATAACTCCCATGAGTATCTAGGAATAATTCGAACATTAGAAAATGCATAAATATAGGAGATGGGGGGTGGGCGGAGGTGGAGAAAGGTCTCTAGTTAGCCTAAGATCCAAGGGTGGCGGGTGTTGGTTTGTTTTCAATCCATCTGCGGGTCGCTGATTAGATTCAGCACGCTGGCCAGCTCCCTTGTCCGCCGGGTTTATTGGCCTAAGTAAAAGGAGCAGGGGGAAGGAAGGCACCATCTGCCGCTTGGAATTAATAGATAACCGAGAAGCAGGGATGAAGACAGTAAGACAGAGTCAACATATCGGATGTTGATGCCGCTGAGTTCTTGGGGTGTCTTTGTCTGATCTCAGGGTCCCCACTCCTCCACCCAGATCTTCCAGCAGCCAGAAAAGAGAAAGGGCTGAGCCACCAGAAGCCCTTCTATTTTCTCTGGTATGCTTACCTCAGCAGAAAGTGTTCCCAGTTCTTGGAATTGAAGAATATTCATCATAGCTTTTGCGGGGTAGGGAAGGGCGGGGCTTCTACTTAAATAGTTGAGCTACATGGTCCATACACCAATCAATTCAAAATTTGATTCACTTTTATTTTAATGAGTGGGTGTATGTAAATTGCTGGAATCAAAGTTTACACAGGTGGGACAAATAGGCTGCCAAGACCAACTGCCCACAAGCCCCGGTGTGAAGAAGGCTGGGGAAAGGAGATAAACTCTTTCTTTCTTGTATAGGATCTCACCGACTTCCTCTCCGCGAGACCTCTGGATTTAGCGTCTCCAAACAGACCGCCCACTCTTCGCTAACAAGAAGTCATTACTGGTTTGTCTATTTCTTCCTCCCCCAAGAACTTTTTGTCCGAGGGAGGGTGAGTGAGGTCGAGGCAATGAGAACTGGGGATCAAGAAGGAAATTATCCACAAAGGGGAGGGGGTGAGGAGTGGTAGGAAAGTGTTAGGGTCGGTACTGAAGCTCTGAGACTTTGGGACCGCTCCACGCTCTCCCCGCTCCAGCCTTCTGCAGCCACCCTTTACGCAGCGGACACGGGAGAGTTAAGCCAATAAACACGTAAGCGCCGCTCCCTCCCCAATCGGCAAGATGCCTCTTAGGCTCTTGGCTGCATCGACAGCTTGCAACACTCGGCATCTTTTCTGGAGGCGCCTCCTTCAGCGGCTGCAGATGGTATCCGGCTGCGAGCTCAGGGCTCGCAATTGATTCTCCTCCTTGCCCACCTCGGGTCCACGGACGCACCTCTCCTTTCCCCTCCTCCCCTCGCACTCCTGGGTCTGAGCCCAGCTCGCTATCGCCGAGCAGAGGAAGCAGTCGCGGCGGCGGAGGCTGAGCAGCAGCGCCCGCTCCCTGATTTGGGGAGAAGCGCCCATCCCGGGGAGCCGACCCTCAGCTGCCTCCGGCGCCCCCCATCTTTTGCACCCCTAGCCCAGGGCTCCAAGGACCACCCCCCTCCCCAGGCGCCACCATGCTGGACCCTTCGTCCAGCGAAGAGGAATCGGATGAGATCGTGGAGGAGGAGAGCGGCAAGGAGGTTCTCGGCTCGGCCGCGTCCGGCGCGCGCCTGTCTCCCAGCCGCACCAGCGAGGGCTCCGGCGGCGTTAGCGGCGCCGGGCTTGGGGGTGGCGGCGGTGCCGGCGCCGGAGCCGGGGTGGGCGCCGGCGGCGGTGGGGGCAGCGGCGCAAGCAGCGGCGGCGGGGCCGGGGGGCTGCAGCCCAGCAGTCGCGCCGGTGGCGGTCGGCCCTCCAGCCCCAGCCCGTCGGTGGTGAGCGAGAAAGAGAAGGAGGAGTTGGAGCGGCTGCAGAAGGAGGAGGAGGAGAGGAAGAAGAGGCTGCAGCTCTATGTGTTCGTGATGCGCTGCATCGCCTATCCCTTCAACGCCAAGCAGCCCACCGACATGGCTCGCCGGCAGCAGAAGGTAGGTGCGCCTGGGAGGCCCCGGGAGCGGCGCCGGGACGTAGCCTGGCGGGCGGGTGGGGCGAACAATGGGAGCTGGCGGCGCAGCTGGCGAGGTGGAGCAGGAGGAGGAGGAGTAGACCGCGCCCTGGGGAAGGGGCTACGAGGCCCCCTCTCCGAGGCCGGGGTCGGCCCAGCTCCGAGCGCGCCTGGAGCTGCCGGGGACCGGCGAGGTGCCTGAACCTCAGCGCCGTGTGTCCCCACCCGGGAGCGCTGGGGAGCTAGGCGGGCAGGTCCGGCTCTATGGCCCGGGAGGCTCGGGGAGTGACTTGCAGCCCGCGGCGCCCAGAGAGGCCTTGCTCCTTTTGCCGGGCTCCCGGCACTCTCCAGCGGCTTGGCGGCTGCGCTCAGCTCTGGGCCCGCCTTCCTGGGCGTGCGCTCGGCGGGCGGGGGCACCCGGCAGGTGGGGGCACCCGTGTAGAGCGAGAAGAGCGCCTCCGAGTCGCGCTTGGCTCGCCCAGCCGAGAGAGCCGCAGGGGCAGGCGGGACAAAGCAAGTCCGGGAGGCGAAGCTTCCAGTCACACGGCGAAGGGCACCCTCCTCCCCTCGTCGGGGTCAGCTGATCCCGACTAGGGTCGTCTAAGGGTCCTCGGGCACCGCTTCCCCCTCTGGCTGATGTTACCCCCAAACCCTCTGCCCCTTCCTCAGTGACCCCAGAGCCGGGGCACGCCCTCTGGTCCTTCTACCAGGGTCAGCTCCTCTACCTTCCTCCCTTTGACCCTCTTCTCTTCCCAAGGTGACTTCGCCGCCACCTTCTGGCTCTCCGAGGCCCTCAAGCCAAGCCGCTTTGGGCTTGATAAAGTGCAGCTGCAAAAAGCTTCGCAATTACGAGCATCAAAAGCTTTTTGTGTCTGAGGCTGGGGCAAGGCTGAGGCGGCTCTGGGCTGCTTCTGATATGAAAAAAGTGCCTATTTCTATCAGCTGTTTTCCAGCCAGAGAAAGGAGAGGGAAGGTTACTGCAGGATAAGGGGCTGTGGTGGGACCAGAAGAGAAGAGGTCAGGTCCCCGGTTGGAGGTTGGAGGGAGTTAGTGAAGAAAGTCCGCATTTCTTTGTTTCTTTTAAGTGAATTTGTCGATTCCATTTTGAAAGCATAGCCGGTGAAGCCCCCAGAGGGACGGTTTCTTAAAAGAGTGAATTTCTTGGTTGCTGTCACTTGAGACTGAATTCCATGTTGCTGTAGTAGCGTGTTAGGGTTTCCTGTATTTATCCACCCTTATCTTAAGTTAGCACAGATTTCTCTGTTTGTTTTGCTTATATATGTGCACACACCACCCAGCGCTGATGATTTATTTCAGCTATCACAAGCTTGGTTATCAGTTTTATTAAAAATACAACTCATTTCCTGGTTGGGGAATAGCAGGTGGGCTACACACTCTGCTCTCTACCCCTCATCTGTGGCCCCTTGCTTTTTCAGCCTCTATTGTGGACTATAGTAGACAAAAGTATCCTCAGAACAATAAAAGTTTTTGGATTTTCTATTAAGGTTGGGTGTTGGGTTCAGGTACAGGGCCTGATATTTCAAGTTTCAGCGTGGAATTATTATGATAATTGTGTCTTTATAGCAGGGGAAATGTCATCTTCAAAATCTATCCCATTAATAACAGCACCAACCAAAGATGTCCTATTCCGTTGGCAATGAAAACTATTGTGATTTAAAGAGAAAATATAAAACAAACTTTGCTTTATCAGTCAAAAGGCTCTAGAGCTCTGTCTTTTAAATAGAGGCTAAAATTCAGCACTAGATTGGGGAAAGAAATCCGTTCTCACAGTGGCCCATTTCTTCTAAAAAGAAACTTCAGCCACCTGAAAAGATCATCATGAGGCTAAGTTTTTCTGGTCTGGTTGCATGTTTTACCTGAATCAATTCAAAGCTGTGGTTTTGAGGGGCAAGTGGGTTCTTTTTACACATGACCTTAACATCAAAGAGACTACAGGACAGATTGATAACACGGCATTTGGTCAACCTATTTTTAGTTATTACAGCAAACTAGGGCTGAATGCATATTCCAGCAAAGCTGCCTCAGGGCTGTTGGCTATCCTGGGAAGCTGAATATCTATTTCCTTATTACAAAAGAAAACAAGCTTTTCCATTTCTGTATCTTTAAGTTTTTAGTGTCTTTCTGGAAAAGAATGTTTTAGAAAGCTTGGAACTTTGATGTATTTTTTTAGTGGGTAGTCATTGAAAGTAATAAATGTTTGCATAAGCATTGTGGTAAAATTTAAGGCCAGCAAATAAGATTGATAAGCCAAAATTAGTCTTGGAGAAATATAAACTTGTTGTAAAGTACATATGAATTTATAGTACAATAGAAATGGATGAATTAGAAACAGGAAAAATGATGTGGAAGAAGGGAATAGAGCCAGAGAAGGCTGCCTATGAAAAAGTTGCTGAATTGGGGAAGAGAGGAGATCATATAGTCAAATCATCATGCTGTTCACCTTAAACTTACACAATCTTGTATGTCCGTTATACCCCAACAGAGCCGGAGAAGAAAAGATCATATTGTACAGAGTATAAGACAGTTTATGAAACCAAATAGTCTATATCCTAATACTGGCTGTAATTTTTCAAGAACCTACCATGTGCAAGGCACTTCACTTAGATCATTTTTTAAAAATAGGATTTATTTTTTAGAAGAGTTTTAGATTTACTGAAAAATTGAGAAAATAGTGCAGAGAGTTCCCTATACTCCAGCCCCAGTTTCCCCCTATTAATATCTTACAATAGTATGGCACATCTGTTACAGCTAAAGAACCAATATTGATACATAATTAACAAAAATAGGTAGTTTAGAAATTTCCTTAGTTTTTACTTACTTTTGTTTTTTTGTTCTTTGATCACTTTAAATTCTCCTAACTCTAACAATGTAGGAATTACCATCTTCATTTTTAGAAAATGGAGACTCAGAGGTTTTATAATTTGCCTAAAGCACTGCATAGATAGGAGAACGAGTGGAAACTGAGGCATGGGTTATTCTGATTTCAAATCCTGTCTTTTTAATATGCAACACTGGCCAGAAATATTCTAGAGTGAAAAATAGAATCCTGACATGTCAGGTGTACTTTTTTTTTTTTTTTTTTCTAAACCCAGGGTTCCTTCTATTTGAGTTGAGAGAGATCCTTTGGACACCTATCAAATAACACGGGCAAAATGGACATTTAGATATTAACCTCATAAAAAGTATGAAGGAAAGAGATGAGCGATTGGCTGGTAAATCAGAACACCAGACTTGCCAGGCTTTCTATGTAGTTTGAGCTGAAGATCAAAAAAAAAAAAGAAAAGAAAAGTATTTTAGCCAGGAAGAACAATTGGAAAGGAGCAGAGGGAGAAGATACCATTCCTACATCATTTTGTTAGTTAATTATCTTGATTTCACTTTTCCTGGGGAAAAGAGTGCCTGGTCATTTCAATAATCTCCCCAGTTAAAAGAAGGGACTTTAAACAGACTATGTGAAAACGTATTTTGTCATTTATAGGTACACTTTTCTTGTACTACCGTGAATCTAAATATAACATGCTAGTAGTGGTAATTAATGACCAAAACAAAAATCTATCCTTCTGACTATCACAGTGTATGTTTCAGCTGTTCATAAATGACAATTTGAAAAACTATTCTGTGCTTTTTATTCGTCCTCTTTTGTCATAATGGTAAAGTGAATACCTAGAAGTTGGCATGGCAAAGCTGTGCCATATGTTTCTAAATTATGTAGTAACGGTGATGAGTGGCTACCTCAAGTGAACTAGCTACTTATAGATGTTACTGAGGGAATGTAAAAGCAGACACTGTAAACAGTTCTGTGTAATATGTAGATTGACATGACCAATCTTTTAATTGGTTAGGAATTGTAGTGTCTGGATTATGAATGAATATGGGTGCATATATACTTTTGTGTACCTGTATATCAGTGTGTGTGTGTATGTAATGATGGAAAGGGGCAATCCTAAAATCATGCTTATTTTATATGAACTCCTATTTCATTCAAGAGGACTTTATGAGTAGACCAAATGTGTTGTAAGATCAAACTACTCGTTTCTATGTGATTCATCCCATAGCTTGCCATGAAATTATGGCTAATGTTGAGTCACTGTTAGCCATAAAAATTCTGTCTTTATTCATTTACTTATTTGACTTTGTGAGTTGGTCATGGCTCAAAAGCCCTTACCTTTCCTAAAATTTAAGACCTAGTCTTAGCTAACTATATATGTGCATGAGTGTATGTATATATTTTAAATCCATAATAGGGGCTCGTCCATTCAGATAGGTTTTGAGGCATTTGGGTTAGCTCTACTATTCAAAATTCTTAAGAGTCACCTTGTCAATGCCACATATGATTTGGATTTTAAAAAATACATGTTCTAACCTTTTGAGAGAATGAAATGGCTATTTTTTTTTTTAAGATTTTATTTATTTGACAGAGAGAAAGACAGCCAGAGAGGGAACACAAGCAGGGGGAGTGGGAGAGGGAGAAGCAGGCTTCCCGCAGAGCAGGGAGCCCGATGCGGGGCTCGATCCCAGGACCCTGGGACCATGACCTGAGCCGAAGGCAGACGCTTAACGACTGAGCCACCCAGGCGCCCCAGAATGAAATGGCTATTAAGCCAGGATTCCTTCAAAAAGAATTGTTCCTCTCTTCATCAGAAAAAGAATTGAAATCTTTATATATGCTTTTTGGCATTTTCCTTCCAATCTCCTTGGTGCAATGGGCAGGAACTGTTTTGCACTAGTATTAGCAGAGAAATTCTGAAGATGCGACTACCAAAAAAAAAAAATAGTATGAGAGGGCTCTTGCCTCATTACATTCTTGGAATAGCCTCATGCTTCCCTAAAACTGGACTGAAGAACAAAGGAAATTAAATCCTTCATTCCTGAAGAATTGTACTGTGTATAGTGGTAAAAGTCAAATGATTCATAGATCTTTCTCCTACAAAAGCAAATTTCATATACAGCTCTTGCATTAAAATATAATCAGTGTTTGTGATTTAGGGTCAGGTGTCTATACAACTTAAGCTGGAATGATTAAGAGAGTTCTCCTAACTCTGAACTAAGTTTTAAATAGATGACTAGTTACTCCTTGCATCAAGCACTCTCTCTCCCAGGCTTGGTAGCAGAACCAGGAGATACCTGTGAGATATGTTCCTGATTCGAGGAACTTATGTTCTAGTTTGGAAGATAACATATACACACGTCAAATAAGTTGAGAATAAGAAAGTGTTTAATTGTAAGATGCTGATTACAAGTACTAAAGTGTAGGGAAAGAGAGAGTGAGTGTGTACATGCATACACACAGAATTGGATATAATAGTAGGGAAAATCTCCATGGAGGAAGTAGACTAGGATTAGGTCTTAAAGAATTTGTATGATTTGTATCAGCCTAGAGGAAGACAGGTATTCCAGTCTGGAGAAGAGCCTGAGGTAGCAGTAATGTGGAAAAGAGCCATTGTTTGTGGGACACTGTTAGTCCAATCATTTAGTTCCAAGTTAGAAAAACCCAACTCAACTGGCTAAATCAAAAGGAAAACAAAGGGGAAAGGAAAGATTTATTGGTGTGTGTAATAGAAAAGCATTCAGTGCTGGGTGACTACAGGCATGGCTGGATCTAGGGGTTCAAATGACTTTCTTGACAGAATGAAGAAAGATGAATAGAAAGGATATATACGTCAAAATTCAAACTGTGTTTGAGATTAGTCACTACCACTACTAAGCCACTGCTTATAGGCAAGTCCACTTCTATCTCTGGATAATTTCTTCATCTTTCATATGAAGAGGGGGATGGGGAAGCTTCAGATTATCTCTAATGTGCCCGCTCCAAATAACAGTTGATAGTTCTTGCTGGGCAATGCAGCTCCTCATTATCAAGACTTAACATTTCCTTCAATCTTCTATTTGTGATATTTTTACATTACAATATAAGGCAGTGTCTTCAAAGAATCTGAGACAGAAATCAAGTTAGAGTTCACTTTGTCCAACTAAATTTTCAGATGAGGAGGTGAGATCTTAAAAGTTTATAAGACTCCAAACTATATGAGAGCTTGTAAATTGTGACCTGTGGGCTAAAATGACCCACAAGTGTATTTTGTTTTGTCTACAATGCATTTTTCAGTTTTTTGAATTAGCTATCAACATTTAAAACCATGAACTTAACCAAAAAAATGTGTATTTCTGGCTTCTCTTATAACTGGAAGATGTGTTAGTGGAAGATGAAGCTGAGCCTGAGTTTATTCTTTTATGAGTTTTCAAAAAGCAATAGAAATAAGACTACCAAGCCATCAGTTAAATAATGAAATATTGATCACCTTTAACAAATTATTTTTGTTCTAAGATGGATACCATATACATCTGGATGGTAGGACACCAGCTATCTGGTTCTTGCCAACATCATCTATTCTTGCTATTGTTGCACAGACACTGATGGTCTGACCCTGGCCACTGTAGCACATCCAAGAAAAGGATCTGGAAATTTGGAACTCTATGTTCCCTGTCTCTGGCAACAGTTTCCTTAGTAGGATCAGATTTATAGTTTCTGCAGAATCGGAGAGCTGATGATCAGAATTACCTTGCTATTTTTTTTTTTTTTTTATGTATCAGTCCAAGCATGTGATAGAATTCTCTGATATTAGCAGGTAAGGAAGGGAGGATGAAGTCTGCAAATGGTTCGAAGTCTGGTCATCGCACTTGACATGACAGTGAAGAACAGTAGTTAAGAACATAGACTCAGAAACTTGAATGCCTGGGTTTGTTCCCTGGCTTTACCCCAAACTGCCTCTGCGATTTTGGGCAACTTATTTAACCTCTGTGTGACTCAGTTTACTCATTGATAAAATGGGGAGAGTAGTGGTAACTTCGTCTTTGGGTTCTTATGAAAATTAAGTGAGATAATACACTAAAGCTTTTAGAACAATGCCTGGCATGTGGTAAGTGCTGTTTAAGTGTTAGTTCTTATTATTGTTGATATGTGCAATGTGTTATTTTTATCTGTAAAGGGACTGAGAAAGTTAATATATGCAAAGTACTGACCATAGCAAACCTTATATTCATATTTCTGTCATCATTGTGATCATTATCATTATTGACATGATAAGCAGACCTGGAAGGCAATGGTTACTATCGTAGCATCATCTACAGAGTAGATAGGGTTGAGGGTACAGTGCATCCCTATTTCTCTTTTATTGAAACACTTCACTAACTCTGCAGGTCACCAGTCTCCAATTCAAGTCCCGGGTCAGTTTTGTGACCTGGTGACTATGTGACCTTGGGCACATTATCCAGTCTCTTTAAGTCTGTAAAGTGGGGGAAAATAATATTGAGGATTACAAGAAAAAAAAAAAAAGCATGTTAACTGCTTAACAAGTCCTCAATATGGAGTAAATCTTGAGCAAATGTTGTCAGTAACAGTAATTCCTGCATTTTTGTCCACCAAATGCCCCCATACTATTTCATACTACAATGTCTTTGCTCATGCTGTTGCTTATTTTAGAACATCTCACCTTTCTTCACCTGATTTGCTCTTGTTCATCCTTTAATTAACTTAGGTGTTATCTCTTACTGGAAACCTTACCCAAATCTAAATGCTTTCTCAACTCCCTAGTCTATTTCCACTTCATTCCCTGTATATTATTTTTAAATTACCTTATATGTTTATGCCTCTCTCCCACTAGACTGTAAGTACCCCAAAGACAGGGACCACATTTACTACTCTTTGATTCCCCATTTTCTGAAAACAGTGCTTGGCACAAAGTAGGTACTTGTAAACATTTGGACTTGAAATTCCACACTGATGTTTTCTTTCCTAGGAAACTTCTAAAGAGAGGAAGTGAAAGAGTCTTAAATACAGTCGGCCTCTATTTTAGGTACACAACTTGTTTACTTTTATAAAAGCTTCTCTGTGGAAAACGTGAAGAACGTACCAATTACTAAATGGTTTCAAAATAATTTATGTAGCAGAAACATACCATTGATTACTTCCCAGCTTAGCTTGTTTATACCAACAATGGACACATCTTGAGATATTATAGAGAAGCATCTTCTTTTAAAGACAATAAGCAATTATGAATTTCTTGAAATGGCTGAATCCCAGTTGAACTTCAATCACTGTAGGACATGTTTACATGGCCAACCATTAAGTCAGAAAGAGCCAAAATGAGAACTGAATCTCCATATTGGGTATATGTTCTTTAGTAAGTTTTATTTGATTTAGCCCTTTCTGAAGGAAAAAAAAAAAAAACAAAGAATGGGCAGTCAACAGCATGTTAGTGAAAGTTAGGCTGTTTGAAATATTATCAGTCTCAATGTTACCAAAATTATATAATAGAATCTATAGTTGTACATGTTTAGACAAAGATATGTTTTTCTCTACTTCTATTATGGGATTTGGGGACTATTTTCTCTCTCACTGTAAGCTGTCTAAAGTCTTTTCTGAGTATAGTTAGAATATACATAAATAATAACCATTGCGCTGTTGTATATTGGATACAGTAATAAGAATGGGATGGGTGTAAAGTATCCTTAAAAAAGTAAAACTGCTTAGGAATGGATTTTTCTAATGCCTTTCACTAGTCAAGGGGAAAATTATCTTTGCTAAGCCATTCTTCTCATTTTAACAAGCAGGAGAATTTTGAAAAATAAATTGAATTATCAAGCCTCCAAGTGTTCCAAGCTCCTGACCACTCTTCTAAAATTGAGAGAAATGGAATAATCTGACAATGTATTGACATCCTCTCAGCAGCCCCTATAGGAGGAAGATATCAACCTGTCATGTGGTATTTCTCACCATCACTGCCGTGCAGTAGGAAAGTTATGAGATACTTTGGGGTTAACTTTTTTTTTTTAATCCCTAAGTGTTCCAGGAGCACATGCTAAGCTACAGACCCTTCAGGGGCTGTAGTGCTTTGAAAAAGACAATGGGATTTTGGCAAACATGCAGAGTGGTACAGGGAATCTACTGTGCCACTTAAGAAAGCAAAGGAAAAACATTGAAAATTCTGCAAATAATTGTGCCTTCTGTTGCCCATGCAGAAAAACAGCCTTTTGGTGTGGATGGTAGGCATAGAGTTGTTTAAGCAAATGAGTTAAAATATATCTTGAACATCGACTTTGGTGATTTTTCTGACAAGTACAGCAACTGTTGTCTATAAGGCAGCGTGTCATAACATACTGTGTTCAAAACATTTCTTGAGGGCTCTTCCATATTCAATTTTTGTTTGTTATACATCATCAAACAACATTGTTTTGAGCCACTTCCACATACAAGAAACTCACTAAATCCTGGAGGCAAAATATGCAAAGACATTTTAGGCAGCCTTCCTGATCTCTAAGAACCTACCAATCTGGTTAAGAAGATGAGATGCACCAATATAGAATGTAGCTTATAGTGTAAGGCAGGATGTAGTGAGTGTCTCAGTCTAAATATTGGTATGTTTTAGGTCTCTATCCTTGGCTCTTGTTATGGGTTGATTGTGTCCCACCCCCTCCCCCACCAAAAATTCATGTCGAAGTCCTAATCCTCAGTACCTCAGAATGTGACCTTATTTGGAAATAAGGTCTTTGAGGATGTTATTGGTTAAGATGAGGTCCTTCAAGGTCCTAACCCATTATGACTGATGTCCTTACTAAAAGGGGAAATTTCAACATAGGGACACACACACACAGACAAAACACTATGTGAAGAGGAAGGCGGAGATTAAAGTAATGCCTGTACAAGCAAAGAACAGCAAGGATTGCCAGAAAATCACCAGAAGGTAGGGGAGAGGCATGGAATATATTTTTCCTTATAACCTCAGAAGGCGCCAACCCTGCAGATGCTTTGATCTTGAATTTCTAGCCTCCAGAGCTGTGAGACAATAAATTTCTGTTTAAGCCACCTAGTTTGTGATACTTTTTATGGCAGTCCTATCAAACTACTATAGCCCTCTCCTCCATGTCATCTCTCTGGGCCACTTCACCATTAATGATGGCTTTAGCTACTAACATCCCTGTTCTTCCCATTCTTAGATCTTTGGTTCTAGCATGGTTCTCTCACCAGCCTTTCAAACCTTTATATCAGGGCTGCTCAAAGTGTGGTCTCAGACTGGTACAAGTCAGTGAACGCTTCATCAAGGGTTTACAATGAAATAAGGAACTTGCCCTAGTATGTAAGTTAACCCCCTGCTTTCTTTAAGAAAGTCTTGCTACAAAAAAAAAAAAAAAAAAAAAAAAATTTGTCAGCTGAATTGAACACCTTAGTAATGAAGTTGATGTAATTTCTGGTACTAACATTTTATCTTGGTTAAGGACCAATAACCAGCGGTTCATAGATGGCACAGGTCTACAGACTATATTTGGAAGAAATGGACTTTCATGGTATCTCCCATGGGATGTCTTCAGACCACCCAACAACAGAATTTCTCACCTAGTCTCTTTCCCCTTTATTTTCTAATTCAGTGAATATCCTAATGGTGCTACTATATAACCAAGCTGTTCAAGACAGTAGTGCACAACTCAACTTGAGATCTTCACTGTTGCTCATCCTCGCCACCAAAGGCTGCACACATCCTATTGATATTCCTCTTTAACAAGTTTTCACCTCTTTCTCCTCTTCTTCATCTTCATTACTGATGCCCTGTTTTGGGTCCTCATGATTGCTTGTGTGGACTTTTGCAATAACCTTTTAACTGTTCTCTCTGTCTCCTTTTTTGCCCACAGTCCATTCAGATACCCGGGTGATCATTCTGCAGCATAGACTCAGTCAGGACTTTCTCTGCTCAGAATTCTTCAGTAGCTTTCTGTTTCTTGCACAGGATACACTCTAAACTCATTTGCATGGACTAAATGGATTCTCTCTCCCTAGCCAGGCTCTACTCCTACAATTCTGCACCCACCGTTGGCTTTAGCCTATTAAACTACTTAGCATCCCTGTACTATTGCATGCTCTCTTGTGCCTCAGTGTCTTTACACATGCTGCTCCTCCTGCTTGAAAAGCCCTCCCCACCCTTGCCTGCTATCCCTCTCCTAGGTGGATGCCAGTCATTATAAAGAACAGGAATAAATAATGACTATTTACAGGATGTTTATTGTCTGTTGTCACTGCTATATCAATTTATAAGCCTTATCTCCCTTAATCTTTACAGTAACTCTGTAAGATAAGTATGAATCATCTCAATCCTATAGATAAGAAAACCAAGAGGCAAAGCAGTTAAGATACTTGTCTTACGTCATACACTTCGTAAGTGGTAGAGAGGGGTTGGGGTCCAGGTGCTCTGACTCTAGACTGCCCTCTAAGCCATATGCTGTACTAACTAAATTGGAGCATTGAACACACTTTACTTCAGTGTATGTCTGTTGTTCTCTCCTGACACTACAGAGATGATTTCATTTAGTATCCTCTGGTGTCTGGTATTCTGATAGTGTATACTCCTGTAGGTACTCAATACATTGTTGATACAGAACTCATGATTATTGAATTCATGATTATTTAGAGAACAATAATAAATACTCCTTACCATTAAGAGCGTGTTCACTGAGATGGTCTCATTTCTTCTTTAAAACCTTTTTGAGCAGTGAGGCATGTATTCCAAGTCCTTGTTTTGTGGCAGGCAATGTGTGGTATGGAGAGGTCCCACTGGCTGGACAGAAGTATAGGATACCACCCTTGGCTTCCTGAATGCACCTAGGGCTTTCACCACTGTGCTGTCAGTCTTGGGTTCACGCTTAGTATGACTGAGGCCATTGCAGACTTAGGAAGGCCCATCTCACCTCATAGCAAACTTATTAAAATATACCTCATGTACACTTATTTTTGTATTGTTAAAAAGGAAAGAATTTTTTCAATCTTGCTTTTAAAACTATTTGTCTATATAACTTTTTAAATAAATGACTGTGACTTCTTAGGAATCATGGTGCATTTATAGGAATCCTTGTAAACTGAAAAACCAACCACACCAATTGTTTTCAAATGTAGTGATAGGAGTACTGTATTTAACAATTAATAAAGCTGGCATATGTTTGGAAGTCATTTACCTGAACATTTTTTCATTTTGATTTTTCATTTTTAGTTTTACATATTGGAGACAATACATTTTATTTAAGGACTCAGACATTTCTTTAGGTTCCTGGGAAGTTTCAAGACTCTAGTCGCTTCACAGATAAAATAGCCTTTGTCCAGGCTTAATGGAGGAAGTGGCATTTGAATTAAGCCTCCAGCTGACTGAGAAGATCAAAGGACAGTGATGTGATATATTTTGGAGGGAAAGAAAGATACTTCCAAGTAGTCAGAGATGAGGTAATGCAAAGCAAGTTTGAGGACCTCTGACCAAATATGACTGAATAAGGTTCCAATATTGGAGATAAAAGAAATAAGAACAAAGGTTTGGTCATGATTGTGGATGTCCTTCAACACCAGAGTACAGGCATTGGGGGAGTGGGGGCTTTATTATTCATTCATTCATTCCCCTATGCTGTACTTTTCATCTTCTTGACTTATTTTATAGCTGAAAATTTGTACCTTTTAATCCCCTTCACCTACTTTGCCCATCCCCAAAACCCTTCCCCTCTGGCAACCACCAGTTTATTCTCTGTATTTATGAGTATGTTTCTGTTTTCCGTTTGTTTTATTTTTTAGATTCCATATTTAAGTGAAATCATATGGTATTTGTCTTCCTCTGCCTTGACTGATTTCACTTAGCATAATACCTTGTAGGTCTATCCATGGTCTTGCAAATGGCAAAATCTCATTCTTTTTTATGGCTGAGTAGTATCCTATTGCATATATATACATACATACCACATTTTTTTATCCATTCATTTATGGATGGGCGCTCAGGTTGCTTTCATATCTTGACTATTATAAATAATGCTGCAGTGAACATGGGGTGCATATGTCTTTTCAAATTAGTGTTTTCAGATTCTTTGGATAAATACTCAGTAGTGGAATTACTAGATTATATGGTAGTTTTATTTTTAGTTTTTTGAGGAACCTCTATTCTGTTTTCCACATGATTGCATCTATTTACATTCCTACCCACAGTGCATGAGTGTTCCTTCTCCTCTACATCTTTGCCAACACTTGTTATTTCTTGTCTTTTTGATACTAGGCTTTCTGACTGGTGTGAGGTGATAACTCATTTGTGGTTTTGATTTGCATTTCCCTGATAATTAGTGATGCTGAGCATCTTTCTGTGTGTCTGTTGGCCATCTATGTGTCTTCTTTGGAAAAATGTCTATTCAGATCCTCTGCCCATTTTTTAAATTGGATTATTTGGTTGTTTTTTTTGGTTTTGAGTTGCTTAAGTTCTTTATATATTTTAGATATTAACCTTTTATCAGATACATCATTTGTGAATATCTTCTCCCATTCAGTAGGTTGCCTTTTTATTTTTTGGTAGCTTCCTTTGCCATGCACAGGGGTGATTTTATAGGCAGTGAAGAACCACTGAAGAATTCTAAGCAGAGCTGAAACATGACCACTGTAATATTTTAAGAAGACTAATCCAAGGAAGGCGTGTAGAAAGCATGGAGAAGGGAGAAAGGAAGAGTATAAATGTCTTCACACTGTGAGAAAAGGCCACCAATTAGGCTTGAACATTTTATCCAGCACAGATCATCTTATAGTGTTATGGGGAAGTTTGCAGAAAATCTCAGAAAATTAATGCCTATATGTGGAAGTGTCTTGAATCACTAGTTCAAAAGCATTTCCTTAGAACAATTGTTGATTACTGCCTTCATTTTATCAGAGTAATTTTTATTTGTCATAATATGTGAAACAAAATTGCCTGCCCTTTAAATTATATTTAATTTTAGTGACCAATATTCTAATACCTTCCTATACAGGTGCCAAAGCACTTTTGCATAACATTATGAGGAACGTAATGACTGTTGGACAGAGATCATAGTAAACCTGCTGTAATTTCAGAAAATGTACATGTGATTCCATTACAGATTCCAGCTGACCTTGAGGATTCAAATGGAGCTTAATCTGGCCCCAAGAGGGCATGAGCCCCACAGTAAGCCCAGGTTCAGATCAAGCCCACAGAAGGACAGAGGAGGGGGCCTGGGCTTGTGGCTTTTCTGGAGAGAAAATTTCAAAGAGTACCTAAACAGACTAGAAGAGAATCTTGGATTTGTCTCTCCCACCATATGATTCCATCCTAAAGCCTAACCTAGGTTTGCATAGGCAATCGGGATAAAGAACATTCGTACTCTCTGTCCTTCCTCACTCCTCAAGTGGGAATATTCTGATCTTAGTGGCAATGTTTGAGAAAAGTTATTGGATTACGTTTATTAGTCATCAGAGTCTCTCCCATTGAAAGGGAAGCATACAGTTTCTAATAATCTCTCTTCTTGCACGTTCTTGGGTACCATCATCTTTTTTTTATCTGTTCATAGGGATGATAAGATTTGCATGTGGACATAGGAGGTAGAGAAAGGTTTCATGCTGGAGTCTCATCTTCCAAGATTTTAATAATAAAGAGGGAATTTGTTTTTTATTTGACATTGTTATCTGTGTGTATAGTTCTCCTGAGAAGATAGGTGACTTTGGTCTAATATAAGATTCAGGTATTCTTGGGTCACCAGGTCATGACCATCTCAAAGGCTTCAAAACACCACATCAGTTGCCAGAGGGTCACAGCCAGTGTCCTGGAGGAGGGCTGCATTGTAGCTGAGGAACAGCATGGGGAGGCAGGAGAGTATGTATTCTAGGGACAGCATGAGCAAAGTCTCAGAAGCCACACAAAGCCAGAACAAAGGGCACTCACAAGGCATAAGATCAGAAAAGTTGTTTGGGACCAGGTAGTGGTAAATATTGAATGCTATTGGACTTGGTCCGTTGTCCTTTATTTTGTAGGCAGTCAGGAGCCTCTGAAAATGATTTGTCCTCCTAGTAGTTCCAGTGGAAATAGCACTGAACTGAGGCATATGGCCTATCAAAGATGATGCAGACATCTGGCTGATTGCCAGATGGGGAGTGATTGGCCTTGACCTTGTCTTAAAGTGATGTGTTTTCCTATAAGGCATTTTGAGGCTTCAAAATTTCCGAAGAATATTGTCAATACAAGTGGGATGTCTTATTTGCAAAGGACATGATTTGCTCTAGCATTTTTCCATGACCAAGTTAGAAACAACTTCCTATGAGCTTTGACAATGGCTCCACATCATTTACTCCCCTTTCTGTTTGCCTGGTGAGGGAGAAAAGAAAAGGATTTCTACTATCTAGTTTTTACAGGCAGCCTATATACTGCTGTGTATTATGATTCAGCATTATAGACCTTCAAAGTGAACACACATAGGTTAAAATTTGTAGTTGTTTTAATTAATCAAAAGTACATTCCCTACCCACCCTATCTCCCCGAAGCAGCAGTTCTATACAATTGTGGATCTGCTATTTAGTCCAATGAGCTTTTCATATTTTTCCTTTAATTTCTGTGTGCTGAGAGCTCAAAGCTATCTTTTAGTCAATATTCAATTAGGATTTGAGTCAGAAGGCTGTGTTGAGCTCTTACAGAGGAGTGTAAGTTAGTCATTTGCTCTCACCACCTTTCACTAAAGAAATAGAAGTTTGCTGCAGCATGAATTAAATATTATGCCAAATTAAGTGTATGTTTACTTCCTTATGAGCTAGCAATAAATGACGTTGGAAATTCAACATTATACATATTGTATGCACCAAAATTTAGGGAGATTTATGATCTACAACATTTCCTTCTCAACTCATAGTTAGAACTCTGCATTTCTGTTGGGTACTTATCCAAATGCTTTCATATTAGGCTTTCTCTAATCACTATCCTTTGGCATATTCTTTTGTTTCCAGCACAATCTATTACTCAATATTATTTTTCTCATTGAGCTACATTTTCAGAACAAAAATAATTCGGTCCTAGGATTTAAAAAATCCTAAGATTTTCTACAGATAAAATAGCAACAAAGATATTTAGAGAGTGCAGTGTGTATTTTTTTAAATTTTATTTACACCAAATTTATCTGCCTACTTGAAATGCCTTTGGGATCTTTGGGGTCAACAGCAATATGAGACATTTATGCTAAGTTGGATGAAAATTTTCACTTGTTCCATGACAGCAAACTCATATAGGCAACACATATTACTAAAGTAATGTGGATAATCTGCAGAATTACCCATTGATTTTAATCAATATAAGCAGCCAATTGAGATGATTCAAATGAAACTTTCAATTGTGCCTTATAAATATTAAAAAAATCTACATACCCTACGTTGTGGGCACTTGGTTATATACCTGTTATTCATTCCCCATTTCCAAACAGAATTAGTTTAGTTTTGTTTTGTTTTGTTTCAGATCATTTTTCCCTCATCCCCAGCTTCAGGAATAGATGCAGATTAGTGCAAGCCCATCAGAAATGACATGGTGCTGGAAAGACCCCTGGTTCATGGGTGACCATGTGACCTAAATTGACCCAATAAGACTGAAGGGAAGGGTTTATATTTTATGTTTGGGAGAAAAGTTTTACTCCTTCTCTCCTCATAGACACCACCAAGAAAGCATGTGCTGTCGTGACTACTGGCAGCCGTCTTAGAAGCATGGGGAGACCCAATTTTGAAGCCAGGCCTGAAGATAATGAAATAATTGAGATATGGAAATGACATGAGTTTGTGATGACAGTACTGGGCCACAACATTCAGCCAGACCTGGAGTCTACCTTTCATACTGATTTCTAAGAATGTAGTAAATTCCTTCCTTGTATAAGTCATTTTGAATTGGAATTTATCTTACTTTTAGCCCAAACTCATCTCCCTTATGTTGTATTTCTCTTCAAAACAGGAATTCTGGGACTTGAATTATCGAGCCTTAACTTTTTAATTTATTTAGCATATTTAGATTCAGACATAGGTAGAAATATAATTCTGTTTACCATATAAGAAGCAAAATAAGAATTTTTCCTTCTAACTTTGTATAATTTGGCCAAAAAAAGTTTGTTGATTAATATAAATCATATCTTAGTGTACAAGGTTAGCTTTTATTATAACTAAATAAAGTGAATTCAATGAAATAATTCTTCCTCACTCTGACTTAAATTGAAAATTTTACATATTTTTCTGTAAATAAAAATAAAACATTCAGAAAAATCAAATAGTATGGAAATATATAAAGTAAAATTTAAAGTAATCCACTAATCCTACCACCCAAAGACATTCAGTTTACACATAAAATATATTTATATCATCTACCTAGATATATACTTTTACATAAAAGTAATAATTCTGTACATATTGTTTTGCAACCTGCTTTTTTGCACAGTAGTATATAAAGGAAATCTTTTCATGTCAGTAAATATAAGAATGTCTCCTTCTAAATAGCTTGTAGCAATCTAATATATGGATGTACCATAATTTATTCAACTGGTTATATATTGATTTCTGTTTCTTACTACTATTTGCATTCCACAGTGAGCATCTTTGTGTACATGTATTTCTTTTTTTTATTTATTTTATTTTATTATGTTATGTTAATCACCATACATACATCATTAGTTTTTGATGTAGTGTTTCATGATTCATTGTTTGCGTATAACACCCAGTGCCCCATGCAGAACGTGCCCTCTTTAATACCCATCACCAGGCTAACCCATCCCCCTACCCCCCTCCCCTCTAGAACCCTCAGTTTGTTTCTCTGAGTCCATAGTGTCTCATGGTTCGTCTCCCCCTATGATTTCCCCCTCTTCATTTTTCCCTTCCTACTATCTTCTTTTTTTTTCTTTTTTTAACATATAATGTATTATTTGTTTCAGAGGTACAGGTCTGTAATTCAACGGTCTTACACAATCCACAGTGTTCACCATAGCACATACCCTCCCCAATGTCTATCACCCAGCCACCCCATCCCTCCCACCCCACCCCCCACTCCAGCAACCCTCAGTTTATTTCCTGAGATTAAGAATTCCTCATATCAGTGAGATCATATGATACATGTCTTTCTCTGATTGACTTATTTCGCTTAGCATAACACCCTCTAGTTCCATCCATGTCATTGCAAATGTCAAGATTTTGTTTTTTTGATGGCTGCATAATATTCCATTTTATATATTTACCACATCTTCTTTATCCATTCATCCATTGATGGACATCTTGGCTCCTTCCATAGTTTGGCTATTGTGGACATTGCTGCTATAAACATTGGGGTGCTGTACATGTATTTCTATAATTTTTTCAAATTTCCACATTCTTCAAGTGCATATATCCTTAATATAAAAAGTATGTTCATTTAAAATTTTGTTACCAGTTTCCAAAGCATCTGTAAATATTTACATTCCCACTAGTGGAGAATGAGCATGTCTGGTTTCTCATGCTAAAACTGGACATCTCTGGGGAGCCTGGATGGCTCAGTCAGTTAAGTTTTGGACTCTTCATTTAGGTTCAGGTCATGGTCTCAGGGTCATGAGATTGAGCCCCATGTCGGGCTCTGCGCTCAGCAGGGAGTCTCCTTGAGATTCTCTCTCCTTCTCCCTCCACCCTGCCCCCCCATGCATGTGTTTGTGTGTGTGTGTGTGCGTGTGTGTGTGTGTGCACTCTCTCTCTCTCAAATAAATAAATAAATCTTTTTTTAAAAGAACTGGACATCGGGGCACCTGGGTGGCTCAGTCGTTAAGCATCTGCCTTCGGCTCAGGTCATGATCCCAGGGTCCTGGGATTGAGCCCCGTGTTGGGCTCCCCGCTCCACGGGAGGCCTGCTTCTCCATCTCCCACTCCCCCTGCTTGTGCTCCCTCTCGCTGTGTCTCTCTCTGTCAAATAAATAAAATCTTTAAAAAAAAAAAAGAACTGGACATCTTTTTTTTTTTTTCAGCTTTGGCAACCTGATGGGTATTTTTTAAAATTCTATATTTATATTTCCTTTTGACATGTATATTGCCTCTTTATATTTCTTCTTTACAAATTGCCTGCTACATTTCATCTATTTTTCTGTTGTATTTGTTGTTGTTGTTGTTGTTGTTGTTGTTGTTTTTAAGAGCTCATTCTATTTTAGTGGTATTAACATTTTGTCATATGTGTGAAATTTACGTTTTGTCCTCTGTTGGATCTTTTTTATGTTTGTTACATTGTTGGCCTATTTCTGCTTAGCTGAACAGAACTTCTTAATGTAGTGAAATCTAACCATTTTTCTTCTTTATTGTTTCTGAGTTTCATGTAATGAAATATCTTTTTCACTCAAAGATTATGAAATTGTTCAGACATATTTTCTTCTACTACTTTATGGCTTCATTTTTCATCTTTACATTTTTGACTCTTGTGAAATTTTTTATGGTGTAATGAATGAAGTATTTGAAAGCAACTTACTTTTTTTTTTTCAAGCAACTGGCCAGTTGTCTCAACACTGTAGATTAAAGAATCTATTTGCTCTCCAGTTAAGTGCCTCCTTATCAAATACACTAAATTCTTATTAATATATAGGTTTTTTCTTTTTTGAGTTCTGGGTAGAAAGCCATTAATCTAACTTTTCCTTTCTGCACCATAACTACTATGATTTCATTACTGTAGCTTTATGATAGGTCTTAGGACATATTAATAAAAAAGCTCCACCATAACTACTATGATTTCATTACTGTAGCTTTATGATAGGTTTTAGAATATATTAATAAAAAAGCTCTTTTTATTACACACCTTCAGAATATCCCTGACTCTTCTTGAATTTTTTATTCTTTGGGAAAATATTTTTTAATGATTCTGTCAGTTTGAAAATAAAAGATCATTTGGATTTTGATTGACATTCCATCACATCTATAGATTAATGTAGAGAAAGCTGACACCTTTATGAGACTGAGTAATTCTAAGGACTAAGAATATCTTGGCATTAGTTCAAATATTTTTGATGTGTCTTAATTTGTTTTTGCAGTTTTAAGCATATATGCCCTAAATATCTATTGTTAAATTTATTCCTAAGTAAACTATAACATTCATTAGATGAGTACCCTTACCCAACTCCCTGCATTAACTAAAACTCTCCATTCCCTCTGCAAAGCATCCGTGCTCAGGACCAATGGGTTACTCTCTAATATACCTGGATATTTCTGCGCCCCCATCAGCTAGATGTATACTCATCAAAAGTAATTGTGTTTCCCAAACCTGTTTAAGCTAGTTTCTGTAGTTACTGTAATTTTATAATCCAATTAAATATTACATAACAATGGATATGATTGTGAAAACAAGGGACAGTCTTTGTTTATATTAACCAAGTTGATTGCCTTGGGACAATTCAATGACATTTTTTAAATGTCATTAAATTGTAGCTGGGCAAAGCTACAGTAACATTTTGGTTATTGGAAAAGTCATAAAAATCTAAAGGTTTTTTGGTCAGAGTGCTTCATAAGTTCTTTAATCTTTTTACTCCTTTTGAAAGAAATAAAAACTGGCAATCATAGACCACATATAATGGGTGTTAATGAGGATGTGGAACTTCAATCCGTGAACCTATACCTGAAAGGCAAGGTTATAACCCTACACCAAAAAAATCAACAATTATAAATGTTAAGTAAAATTAGATGTTTGTTACTTTATGTGTTATGACTCTCTACTTCAACAATTTTTTTAATTAGTTCAACAAATACTATCCTAATTGCATTGGATAAGAATTCTACAGTATTTTATCTTTTTGTTGGCATGTACAAAAAAATAAAAATTTTATATATATTTATTACTTATTATTTTAAATAGTTTTAAGCTATTTTTGTTGTTTTTTGAGAATGAATTATCTCAAAATAAAATGATAATTTTGCTTTTTTCCCATATGATTATCTTTTCTCCTAAATTCATTGATTAACATTGATTTCTCTATTACTGTATATGACAAGATAACATGGTGCTTATACTTTTAGGTTCATAAACTTTGAAAATTTTTGAATCAGGACAATTAATTTTATTATAGTTTTCTTTAAAAATAATTGAAACTTATATCTAGTGTAATTAAGTATGCTCCAAGAGAGAGGAGTCCAATTTCCATGCTGAGATATATGTTTATTGTGAAGAGGGCTCCTTCTAAATAGCTTAGCCTAGACTAAAAGGTTTAAAATGTATTGAATAAATACTTACACTTTTGAATCTTTGAAATAAAAATGTATAAAATATAAGAAACAGTAGCCTTTTTAAAAATCAAGAAATCAGTGCTCCCTCTCCATTTCAATTTCACTATTATTCGACTTTTTAATGAAGAATTTGTCATGCACAAAGGGGAAATATTTTCAGGCTCAGGGTAGGAGCTTTTATAAGGAAGAAGATAAGGAAAACAGAACAGCATTTTAATAATGACTACACAATCCCAGCCAACCAAAAGATACATGCAATCTTTTGCAAGCTAATCTTTTCCTACCTTGGTATTTCTTACCCACATTCATGTGGGAAAGCAACATATAAAACCCCTAAGATAGTCAATAAACTCTTCTTATTCTCCATATTCCTTGACAGTAGAGAACACCCAATTCTATAGGCATTTCCCAGAATCCCCTTTGTCATTAATGTGTGTCCTCCCTCAGAAATGTGTAATTTGAAGCTTAAAATTATACTCTTTATATTAGAAACTCTAGAATAAAATTCACTGCACCAAAAAAGATGAATGTTCCTGCCACTAGATACACTGATTGCTTGCTGTGACCTTCACAGGGCAAAACTGTGAAAGGAATGTACAGAGAGAAACTTATTAACAGGAATATTAGTGATTTTATTCTGTCCATTTCAACCACAAGGATTCCATTTCTCAGCTTGCATAATTTCAGAAGTGTGGAATTATAGATTGGAGTGGTTGAAAAGCAAGTCACTTTAAGATGCATTTTCTGCATTTTAATTAAAAAAACTTTTTTTTTTTAAGTGGCCTTGAAAATGCTACAATGCATGCCAATGGAGCATCCACAGGTTGAGTATAAAAATGACTTCAAGAAGAAAGAACTCAATCTTTTTACTTATTTTATCCTATATATTTTAGATGATCTCTCACAACGTATCACTCTATTCTTGACTATAGGCCATAAATACTTAAAACAGGGTGATTGAGTATGATGGAATCCATTTTGACTTGACCTGGTAGAATTATATTTTATTTTCTGAAGGTTTCTTTTTTTTTTTTTTTTCTTATTCTGCCTACAGAAAGAGGTGATTAAAAAGTGGCAGTGATCAGAGTGATGTTTCCCCGTTTGTTCTGCTGTTCATTTAGGAATTCAGTTCATTCCCTTTGTGCAAAATTAATACATCAAGTGCAAGATAAAAGCGTTTGAACCACTGCTTAGGTAGGCTTCTGAGGGCTTGCTGTACATTTACATATCACTGGAAAATTGGGAAAAAGATGCCAGAAGATATTATCAGTCCAGTATTTTTTAAACATTATTTTAAATAAAAGGATAATTGAATATTGAAAAAAATCAGTAATACGGCTCTGACCTAAGTTATTTTGTTTGTAGTTATTTACTCATTTACTCAATGCTATATAGACATATGGATAAGTAACTAAGATATGAAATGCTGAGTAGAAAAATACCAGAAGGAAGAGACAAAAGATGGCTCATGGCTTAGGAAAGCTCCCAGAAGGAGGTGGTTTCTAACCTGAGTCCTAAAATATTACTAATATTTCAAAAAGTGGAAAATCATAAATCAGCTTAAGCAAAGTTATGAAGGTACAGAAGTGCAGGGCATCTTTAAAGAATTGGGGTGATATACAGGGAAATCCAAATCAAAACCTCAATGAGATACCACCTCACACCAGTCAGAATGGCTAAAATTAACAAGTCAGGAAATGACAGATGTTGGCGGGGATGCGGAGAAAGGGGAACCCTCCTACACTGTTGGTGGGAATGCAAGCTGGTGCAGCCACTCTGGAAAACAGTATGGAGGTTCCTCAAAAAGTTGAAAATAGAGCTACCATATGATCCAGCAATTGCACTCCTGGGTATTTACCCCAAAGATACAAAAGTAGGGACCCGAAAGGGTACGTGCACCCCGATGTTTATAGCAGCAATGTCCACAATAGCCAAACTGTGGAAAGAGCCAAGATGTCCATCAACAGATGAATGGATAAAGAAGAAGTGGTATATATATACAATGGAATATTATGCAGCCATCAAAAGGAATGAGATCTTGCCATTTGCAACGACGTGGATGGAACTGGAGGGTATTATGCTGAGCGAAATAAGTCAAACAGAGAAAGACATGTATCATATGATCTCACTGATATGAGGAATTCTTAATCTCAGGAAACAAACTGAGGGTTGCTGGAGTGGGGGGTGGGGTGGGAGGGATGGGGTGACTGGGTGATGGACACTGGGGAGGGTATGTGTTCCGGTAAGCGCTGTGAATTGTGCAAGACTGTTGAATCTCAGATCTGTACCTCTGAAACAAATAATGCAATATATGTTAAGAAAGAAAAAGAGAAGAAGAAGAATGTAGCAGGAGGGGAAGAATGAAGGGGGGGAATCGGAGGGGGAGAAGAACCATAAGAGACGATGGACTCTGAATAACAAACTGAGGGTTCTAGAGGGGAGGGGGGTGGGAGGATGGGTTAGCCTGGTGATGGGTATTGAGGAGGGCACGTTCTGCATGGAGCACTGGGTGTTATGCACAAACAATGAATCATGGAACACTGTATCTAAAACTAATGATGTAATGTATGGGAATTAACATAACAATAAAAAAAATAAAAAAAAAAAAGAATTGGGGTGATATAGTTTGGCTGGACCATAGGATATGCTTCAGGAAATTCAAAGTACAAGGGGGCTAGCTAGGGCCAGATCGTGACAAACCTCAAAAATTAGGTCAGTAGATTTGAGATTATTTTATATATAAGAAGGAATGAGTTAGTAAAGATTTTTAAATAAGGTAATACCTATAAGAGTTTTTGATTTTGTTTCTGGGTTTTGTTTTGTTTTTTTTGATAAGTCACTGAGGTGTGGTTGAAGAAAGATTAGAGAGAGGGTATAAATTTTTGAAAAAATGTTAACAGTCTCATGATGGAGCCAATTCACCCATTATGAATTGAACTTGATTCCTGGCAGAGAAAAAAGAAAGGGATGGATGTAAAAGTCATCTCGAAGGCTATGTTCATGGCATTTTGTAACTTGAAGTTGTGGGGCAGGAACATTTTGTCATATCAAAAACAAAGGAACTATCAATAAAGTTATTGAAGACTACTAGTTCATGTCAAAGGGACCCAGAAACCTACTAGAAAAGGCTTTGACTGGCTGAAGAGGGGCCAATTGAGCATTAGTAAGGATAATAACTGATATGGGTTTGAAACTCATCAAATTTATTCAAATGCATAAGTTTATAATAATACTAAGAAAACATTCATTGGTAACTTTTGGAGGATGCTAGAAAACCAATATATTTTGAAAACTGATAAAGGGAAAGACTTAAGCATTTTTCCTGTCTTACTTAGAACTGTACTTTAGGTCAACCAGATAAGGGGAAGTTTTTCCTTGCAGAGCATTTCAAATAACTTATAAAGAAGGAATGATAGAATTGTAACCCCTAATGAATTAATGAGTCTAGGCAGTGATCATAAGTACTGACAAAATAGAAAGAGAAATAACTAGACTTACATATCTCCTGATGGAAGCACAACACACTGCCTACCAAGTATTCTTGCTAGAAAATTGAACTGGAATCTGATCAGTCATCTAGATCTCACCACAAAATTACAGGAAATACAAGTGAGAGAGGAACATGCCCCATGCGCAATGGGGTTGAATTCAGAAAAATTCAGGCTGTCAGAAACTCTTCAGAATAAAAACACCAGGTCTCTTCAACAACAACAACAAAATCACAGAAAGAGAAAAATGAGAGAGAAAGAAAAAGGGGAAGAGGTAAGGGAAGAAGAGAAAAAGTTGGCAGATTAAAAGAAATTTAAGAGACCTATTGACCAATTACATCAAATACTTCAGGGCAGGGATTAAATAGAATTTGGAATTTAAATTCTCAAAACCCACTCCTGATAATTACAATGATAAGAGTAACAGCCATGAAAATCACTCTCATATTAATGTTGACGGGATCAAGCATTTTTCCTGCCTTTCCTCACAACTGCACATTAGGCCAGTATATTGAAGGCTTACTATGGGCCTTATCATTTATAATCTCATTTGATCTTCATAATGACCCTATAAGATATTCATTAACTATCTTTTTATCAGAGGTAATGGAACTGAGACTCAGAGTTAAAGAAACTTCCTGAAGATCATGCATCTGGTAAATTGCAGATTCAATGTAAGGGGCTACATTTTTGACCTCTCAACATCTGGACACTTCCATTAAAAGGAAATTGTAAAGATGTGAATCTTGGGATATGGGGCTCAATCTTCTATGATGGAAGCTCAAGATGCTATCCAACAGGGCCTGAAAATCTGACTAAGATTGGCCTATAGGATGGGCATTTCTTTCTGAAAGGAAAAATATAAAACAGTCAAAGAAAAGGGATAGGAACCATTTAGATTTATTCCATGAGCAATGATAGTATCCTGTGTCCAGTGGGACTGAGGAAAAGAGAGTTAAAAGTCTAACCCTGTGATGTTGAATGTCTATGCTTGTTTTCAAGAATGAGCTGGCTCTTTCTCAGCAGCCTGGCTTTGTTCTTGCTTATTTTCCAAACCCTTTCTGCATTCCTGAAGACCCTGGGGCCTACCCAGTATTTTTCCAATATATTGTGTTTTCTTGGAAAATACAATAGATTGGAAAATACAATAAAATTTTAAGTTAACCAGAATTAGTTTCTCTTGTTTGCAGTCAAAAACCTTGATTGGCCTAGCCAGAATTTTACCACGAGTTTGTCTAAAACTGTGCCTGTCACTTTGCCATATAATTAAATAAGACCAACAGAGTAGTTACCTTTTTCTCTAGTTTACATATTATACTAAGAATCCATTTTCTCATTTGCATTATTAGCATGTGGAATATACCACATCTTTATTATCCGTTCATCTATTGATGGACATTTAGGTTGCTTTCATATCTTGGCTATCATAAATAATGTCCATATGGGGTGCATATGTCTTTTCTAATTAGTGTTTTTGTTTCCTTTGGATAAATACCTAGAGATAGATTGCTGGATCATATGGTAGTTCTATTTTTTAATATTTTAATATTTTGAGGAAATTTCATCTTGTTTTCCACAGTGGCTGCACTTATTCACCTTCCCACCAGCAGTGTATTTTCTCCACATCCTCACCAACTTACTTCTTGTCTTTTGATAATAGCCATTCTGACAGGGGTAATATAATATCTCATTGTGGTTTTGATTTCCATTTCCCTGGTGATTAGTGATGTTGAGCATCTTATCATGTGTCTATTGGCCATCTGTATGTCTTCTTTGGAAAAATGTCTATTTAGGTTCTCTGCCCAATTTTAAATCATATTTTTTTTTTGACACTGAGTTTTATGAGCTCTTTGTATATTTTGGATGTTAACCCCTTATCAGATATATCATTGGCGAATATCTTCTCCCATTCAGTAGGTTGCTTTTTCATTTTTTAAAAAACATTTTATTTATTTATTTGAGAGAGAGAGCATGAGAGAGAGAGATCACGAGAAGGGGTCCGGGTAGAGGGTGAAGCAGACTTCCCACTGAGCAGGGAGCCTGATGCGGAACTTGATCCCAGGACATCATGACCTGATCTGAAGGCAGACAGTCGCTTAACCCACTGAGCCACCCAGGCACCCTGCTTTTTCCTTTTGTTGATAGTTTCCTTCACTGTTTAAAGGCTTTTTAGTTTGATATAGTCCCATTTGTTTATTTTTGGTTTTGTTGTCCTTGCCTGAGAAAACAGGTACAAAAAAAATTGCTAAGACCGATGTCAAAGAGCTGACGGCCTATGTTTTTTTTTTCTAGGAGTTTTACGGCTTCAGATTTTATAGTTAAGTCATAAATCCATTTTGAGATTATTTTTGTATGTGGTCTAAGAAAGTGGTCTAGTTTTATTCTTTTGCATGTAGCTGTCCAGTTTTCCAAACACCATTTATTGAAGAAACTGTCTTTTCCCCATTGTATATTCTTGCCTCCTTTGTTTTAGATTATTTGACCATATAAGCCTGGGTTATTCCTGGGCACTCTATTCTGTTCCATTGATCTGTGTGTCTGTTTTTGTGCCAGTACCATACTATTTGGGTTTTTATAATTTTGTAGTATAATTTGAAATTCTAGAGGGTGATACTTGCACCTTTGATTTTTCTCAAGATTGCTTTGGCTATTCAGGGTCTTTTATGGTTCCATACAAATTTTAGGATTGTTTTTTCTAGTACTGTGAAAACTGCCATTGGTATTTTGGTAAGGATTGCATTGAATCTATATATTGATTTGGATAGTATGGACATTTTAACAATATTAATTATTCCAATCCATAAGCATGGTATATCTTTCCATTTATTTGTGTCATCTTCATATTCTTCATCAATATCTTGTAGATTCCAGAGTATAGGTCTTTCACCTCCATGGTTAAATATATGTCTAGGTATTTCCTTCTTTTTGATGCAATTATACGTGGGATTTTTTTCTTTATTTCTCTTTCTAATAGTTTATTATTAGTGTATAGAAATGAAATCAATTTCTGCATTTTGATTTTATATCTTGCAACTTTGCTGAATTCAATCATTAGTTCTAATAGTTTTTGGATGGAGGCTTTAGGGTTTTCTATATATAGTATTATGTCATCTGGGAATGGTGACAGTTTTACTACTTCTTTTCCAATCTGGATGTCTTTAATTCTTTTTCTTGTCTGATTGCTGCAGCTAGAACTTCCAATGGTATGTTGAATAAAAGTGGTGAGAGTAGGCATCTTTTTCTTGTTCCTGATCTTAGAAAAAAAGCTTTTGACTTTTCTCCATTGAGTATGACATTAGCTGAGGTTTGTCATATATGGCCTTCATTATTTTGAGGTATAGTCCCTCTGTACTGGCATGTTTTATTGCATTTTATTTTATTGTACTTCATCGATACTGTGTTTTTGTTTGTTTGTTTGTTTGTTTGTTTTAAAGATTTTATTTATTTATTTGAGAGAGAGAATGAGATAGAGCATGAGAGGGGGGAGGGTCAGAGGGAGAAGCAGACTCCCTGCTGAGCAGGGAGCCCGATGCGGGACCCGATCCCAGGACTCCAGGATCATGACCTGAGCCGAAGGCAGTCGCTTAACCAACTGAGCCACCCAGGCGCCCCTTGTTTGTTTTTGTTTTACAAATTAGAGGTTAATGGAAATAGCAAGAGAATTAGAATTAAAAGTGGAGCCTAAAGACATGACTGAATTGCTGCAATCTCATGATAAAATTTTAACAGATGAGGAGTTGCTTCTTATGGGTGAGCAAAGAAAAGCGCTTTCTTGAAATGGAAACAACTCCTGGTGAAGATGCTGTGAGGATTGTTGAAATAACAACAAAGGATTTAGAATATTACATAAAGTTAGTTGATAAAGTGGCAGCAGGGATTGAGAAGATTGAATCCAATTTTGAGAGAAGTTCTGTTGTGGGGGAAATGATATCAAACAGCATCATATGACACAGAGAAATTGTTTCTGAAAGGAAGAGTCAATTGATGCAGCAGGCTTTATTTTCTTATTTTAAGAAATTGCCACAACCACCACAACTTTCAGCAACTACCATCCTGATCAGTCAGCAGCCATCAATATCATGGCAAGATCCTCCACCAGCAAAATGATTGCAACTTGCTGAAAGCTCAGATGATGGTTAGCATTTTTAAGCAATATTTTCAAATTAAGGCATACAATTTGTTTTTTTATTTGTTTGTTTTAAGCATAAGGCCTTTGCGTACTTAATAGACTACAGTATAGTATAAACATAACTTTAAATGCTTGGGAAAACTTAAAAATTAGTTTGGCTTGCCTTATTGTAATACTCACTTTATTGTGGTAGTTTGGAACAGAACCTGAAATATCTCCAAGGTATGCCTGTAGATGGGTCTTGGTGTTTGTTTCTTTGATCCATTCAGCCATCCTGTGTCTTTTAATTGGAGTATTTAGTCCATTTACATTTAAAGTAATTATTGACAGGTATGTATTTATTGCCATTATGTTGTTTTCTAGTTTTTTTTTTTTATAGTTCTTCTCTGTTCCTTTTTTCTCTTTTTCTCATGATTTGATGACTTTCTTTAATCTTATGTTTGGATTCCTTTCTCTCTCTCTTTTTTTTTTTTTTTTTACTTTATGTGTTATAGGTTTTTGGTTTGGGGTCACCATGAGGTTCATATTTAACAATCTACATATAGAGCCATCTATTTTAAGTTGGTTATTAAGTTTAAATGCATTCTAAAAGCACTACATTTTACTCTGCCTCCCTCATGTTCTGTGTTTTTGATGTCATGTTTTACTAATTATTGTAGAGTTAGTTGGTCTTACTACTTTTGTCTTTTAACCTTTATACTAGCTCTGTAAGTAGTTGATCCACTACCTTTTTTATATGTTTGCCTTTACCATTGAAATATTTTTTTCATATATTTTCTTATTTCTAGTTACGGCCTTTTTTTCTGCTTAAACAAGTCCCTTTAATATTTTTTGTAAAGTCAGTTTAGTGCCTCCTTTAGCCTTTGCTGGTCTGGGAAATGCTTTATTTCCCCATCAATTTTGAATGATAACCTTGCAGGATAGAGTATTCTTTGTTGTAAGTTTTTCTCTTTCAGCACTTTGAACATATCACACTACTCTCTTCTGGCCTGCCAAATTTCTGCTATAAAATCAGCTGATAGCCTTATGGGGGTTCCCTTATACAAACAGTTTTTCTTTTTTTAGATTTTTAGATTCTGCTTTTAAGATTGTCTATCTTTAATTTTTGACATTTTAATTAAGACACATTAATTATAATGTATCTTGGTGTATATCTCTTTGAGTTTATCTTCTGTGGAACTCTCTTTGATTCCTGAACCCAAGGTCTGCTTCCTTCACCAGGTTAGGAAAGTTTTCAACTATTATTTCTTCAGATAATGTTTTTGCCTGTTTATCTCTCTCCTCTCCTTCTGGGACTCCTATAATGTGGATGTTAGTATGTTTGATGTTGTCACAGAGATCCCTTAAACCAACCTCACTTTTTAAAAAATTATTTTTTCTTTTTACTGTTCAGTTTGGGTGATTTCCACTACCCTGTGTTCTGGATCACTGTTCTGGCCTTCTGTAATATTGAATCTGCTATTTATTCATTCCCTCTATTGTATTTTTCATTTCTCTTATTGTACTCTTCTTATTGGTACTTCCTTATATTTTCTATGTTGAAAGTCTCACTGTGTTCATCTAGTCCTCTCCTATGTTTCGTAAGAATTTTTATGACCATTTCTTTGAACTCTTTATCAGGTAAATTGCCTATCTGTATTCATATAATTATTTTCCTGTGGGTTTTTGTTTTTTGTTTTTTTGGGGTTTTTTTGTCCTTTGTTTGGAACATTTTTCTCTGTCTCCTCATTTTGCCCAACTCTATATGTTTATGTATATTAGGTAGTTCAGATACTTTTCCTGGTCTTGAAAGAGTGGCCTTACATAGGAGATGCCCTGTGGTCCCAGAAGCACAGTCCCCCTGATCACCAGAGCTGGGTGCTCCAGAGGTGTCCTTTATGTGGACTGCATGCACATATTGTTGTGGTGGGGCCATAACTGCTCCAGGTGGGTGGGGCTGGACCCATGGCCTAGCTGGCTGTGAGGCCAGGCCATAACTGCTGCGAATATGTTGGTGTTAGCTCAGTGTTTTAAACCTGATGAACCGAAGTTTATGCTAATGGATGACATTTATGCTTGTTAACTTTATCAGAAGAGGTCTAATCTTAACATTGTTGTTTGGCTCTGTGCTTTTCTCCCTCCTTTCCCAGACAATAGGGGTAAAGATTGAATGAAAGACATTTTGAAAGAGCATGACACTAACACTCACTCCTATGTATAAAATGTCTACATTTAGCTCTGGATTATGCAATGTGAATTAAGCGTTTTTTTTTTTTTTTTTTTTTTTAAGATTTTATTTATTTATTTGACAGAGAGAGAGACAGCGAGAGAGGGAACACAAGCAGGGGGAGTGGGAAAGGGAGAAGCAGGCTTGCCACCGAGCAGGGAGCCCAATGCGGGGCTCAATCCCAGGACCCTGAGATCATGACCTGAGCTGAAGGCAGTCGCTTAATCAACTGAGTCACCCAGGTGCCCCGTGAATTAAGCTTTTAGATTTCATATAGTTCCCTAGGACCTACATTTTGGGGGGTGAAATACCAATAAAGCCCAAGGGTAATGTCTTATTTTAAAGGAAAAGAGTATTGATCTTTTTACATTCTTGAGCTCTGTAAAGACTTTCAATTTTCTTCTAATATTCATTCTCTTCTTCCTAATAATAGGGACTTATTTTTTAGCTGGAGATAAAATAAAGACACTTCTCAACTCCCCTCTTGTAGTTGATATTGCATTAGGACTAAGTTGTGGTCAATGAGATGTAAGCAAAAGTGTCCAAGTGACTTCCAGGAAGTGTCATTTAGTGGCCTCTTTTTCTTCCTTCTTGCTGGCTAGAAAGCAGACCTGATGGCTGGAGCTTGAGCAGCCATTTTGGACCATCAGGCAGAAGTTTTGTTTCAAAAATGGTGGAGCAATGAAATGGAAGTAACTGGGTTTCTTCCTAACTCAGATGAGGTTGAGTCCACCTCTGCACTGCTTTCCTTCAGCATTAGTTTGCATGTGCATGTGTGTCATTACATACATACACACACACACACAACTGCTATCTTATTTACACTATTATTTGGTCATATTTTATAATTCATTTGTATCTCTGTTCAAAATATAAACATGAGACGTTGTCTTTAGCAAAAATATCTCACATATTTCTGTTGCATGGCCATGCATCTTCATAATTTATTAACTTCACTAATAATGGAAAATACATGTGGTTTTAGTCATAAACAGAGTAAGGAAATAATGTGGAATTGTTTTCTGTTTAATAGTGATTATTAATAATCACTGAAATGATTAAGTATTTCCCTATGATACTCAGAAGATTAATTCACTTTAACTTTAAACTGCATCATTTGTTTCATGGGAAAGATCATTCTTTTTTTTTGTTTGTTTGTTTTTTGTTTTCATTCTTTTTTTTTTAATTTTTTTATTGTTATGTTAATCCCCATACATTACATCATTAGTTGTAGATATAGTGTTCCATGATTCATTGTTTGTGCATAACACCCAGTGCTCCATGCAGAACGTGCCCTCCTCAATACCCATCACCAGGCTAACCCATCCTCCCAACCCCCTCCCCTCTAGAACCCTCAGTTTGTTTTTCAGAGTCCATTGTCTCTCATGGTTCTTCTCCCCCTCCGATTTCCACCCCTTCATTCTTCCCCTCCTGCTACATTCTTCTTCTTCTTTTTTTTCTTTCTTAACATATATTGCATTATTTGTTTCAGAGGTACAGATCTGAGATTCAACAGTCTTGCACAATTCACAGCGCTTACCAGAGCGCATACCCTCCCCAGTGTCCATCACCCAGTCACCCCATCCCTCCCACCCCACCCCCCACTCCAGCAACCCTCAGTTTGTTTCCTGAGATTAAGAATTCCTCCTATCAGTGAGGTCATATGATACATGTCTTTCTCTGTTTGACGGGAAAGATCATTCTTGATAGAACTACCTGTTAATGTTTTTGCAGTTCAGGGGGAAAAAAAGAGGAAATTAATTATCTAATAAAACATAGATGAAAAAACATTTCATTATACCAGAGCCTGATAGTGACACTAAACTTGATGATTAATTGTCATTTTTCTTTTAAGCACATTTGTCATGTGCTTTATAAATACCATGCCTTCCAGGGGCTAGAAAGAACCTAAACTGTCATTCAGGCTCATTGGGTGCAGGTCCAAGAACCTTCAAAGTGATTAATGGCTAATCAGTACCAATATGTGTACACGGTACAGATATGTATGGCTAATCCTGAACATCATGAAGATGAGTGAGTATAAAACTTAAATCATCATAATTCTGAGCAAAGAGAGTGAGATAGAGGCAATGTAACATTATTGAAGTCCATGAGACATGAAGTCTAGATTTCTGGCTCTCCACATCCTTGTTTTTGACCTTGGGAAAGGTATTTAACTTCTTTAAGCATCAATTTCCTTACCTGTAAAATGAGGCTAGAATCTTTATAGGAAATCAATTAAATGAGATATATCTAGGAGATATTCTTGGAGATACCAATAATGCACCTATTATTGTACTAAGCACATCTTTGACCTGCAGTAAAAAGCAGTTAGAATTATTGTTATTGTTAATATGATGATGATGATAATGATAATTTCATGGATAATTGAGGTGATCCTGCAGAAAATCAAACACACAGTCTTGCTATGGAATTAAAAACAGGATGATCTTGATTAACTGTATAATGGACACATTTACTGAAGAAAATCCTCACTCCATAGTGGCTAAGAGTACAAAGTTAGGAACCAGACTATCTGGGTTCTAATCCTATCCCTATCACTTGCAGCTTGTGTGACTTTGGGCAAGTTACTTGACTTCACTACACCTCAGTTACTTCACCTGAAAAATAAGGATGATCGTGTTTAACTCATTGGGTTCTTGTGAAAATTAGATGAGATAATATATATAAAGCTCTTAGAACAATGCTTAGGCACTGGTAAGGGCTATATTAGTGTCCGCTCTTTTTGCTAGATAGATATGTGAACGCTCTGCCCTCTTGACCAGTGATGAATGAGGTCTGTGTAGATTTCGTCTTCTATATAAACCATCCCAGATGTCTTGGTTGATTTCAAATAGAATTATCTGCTTTGGGGTTGTGGTTTAAATAATTTCTTCATGTTTGGTTTTAATATGAGGATACTGGTTGTTTAAATCTACACTTATTGCTAAAGTCCACAAATAGGAGAACTGTTACAGAAATATTTGTAGTAAGTGAACAATGGCCTTCACTTAGAGGAAATAAATCATTTTGTTCAATCCTCACTTGTAGGAGAAAAGAACTACAAGACAGAGAGACATAATACATTGATATTTGGGAGAGAACATTATAGATGGCAGACATAATTCCAAAGTGTCTTCTTAAGGAAGTTCCAATATTACAAGGGGATGTCAGGTGACCATAGGATTTTCCATCTTACTCCCTTTTGATATGAATTATTTTATGTCTTGTAGATCCAAGTGCCAATATGAGTACTTAGGAAATAAATGTTTCTCCCTCTCTGAGAAGATAGCTATGAAACAAGCTCATACAGTGTGCCACATATTTTCTGGGCTAGTGGCCTTCCTTTTGTTTGTTTTGGACTGAAAGGTTTTCCTTCTTTTACTCATACTAGTCAATACATTTTCCTCTCAACATTTCACATGCTGTTTGGTATCTAACAATGGATTTAGATGAGACTCAGAGGAGATATTTGCCAACAATATGGGCTGTTAAAGAATAGAAAGTGTTACAGGGAGAAATTTAGGGATCTCATTTACTGCCTGGAGATGGGGAAGGGAGTAAATGAGGTCCCTTTTGCTCAAAAGTGAATGGAGTTTTAGATGAATGAATGTAACGACTGTCTGATTCTTGGAGATACCAAGATTATTAGTACTACAAAACAGAATTTTGACTAACTGATTCTATTGTGGTTTCCTGACTTGGTCAGGGTATTGCAAAGCATTCGTAGTAATCCAGAAAATCAGATATGCAAACAAGAATATGCACCATTTGGGACCCACATTTCTCTAAATACCTTGGATAATTGCTGGTCCTTAATTTTTACTTCTGATTATTCCTATGAGCCAGTTCTGCTGGTCATGATATCAAAGGTTTATATTAAAGGGTGAAGATTTTGTATAAAAAGTATTGCTTCCTCAGCTTTGATTTACCAACCAACCCCAGGGATCCAGGCTGTTAATTATATTGTTTATTTACAGTCAGTAAATGTGAGGGGCAACACACTTCCAGGCACACTCAGATACATGCCCCAACACAAAAAAAAATACAAATACAAAAACATACACAATATTTTGTTTTCTGTGAAGGAATCCTCTAAAATAGACATATGACTGGTAGGAAAACCAAATTTTCACTTACATAATTCAAAATATCATGGCAATGTAGCTGTTGTGTTAAACCATGCATTCCACAGCTATAATTGTCTTCTCACTTAGTAAATATCATGGAAATCATTGTTGTACACTGCCTCATCTTTTTGAATTTAATGCCATTTAATATTATGTTGGATTTATATGTCTTTCCCACAAAGAACTTGATGTCTCATAGATAACTTTATTTTATACCCAAATATCTTATGAGTTAGAGATGATGGGCAGTTATTACCCACATTGAAGTGGATGGAAGATTTAAGAATGAGAGTGGTTAAATAAGAACTCGTGAGGCTTGTCCTGTAAGCTAATGGCAATAATAATGAGGATAATTAGGTTTTTGTAGTTCACAAAGCAATCCATGTGCATTATCTAATTTGATCTTTATTAGAGACTTCGTCTGGATTCACTCAATATGTCCTACTCAATTTGCTCCAACACAGTATGTCCCAGACAGAGCTCATTACCCTCTGCGTATCTCCCTAAACATATGCTTTAGCTCCTCCTCACTCTCCTAATCTCAGATGTTGGAATCACCATTCACCTCTCACCCAAGCTAAAAATCTCAGTGGTTAGACTTGAACATGTCTTTCTTATATCCCATGTGTAATCAATCAATAAATCATCCATGTTTATCTCCTAAATGTTTTGTGTACCTATGTTCCTCGTAGTAGCCACAAACCCAGTAAATGGTTTGGCCTTAGTTCCCGCCATCCTTATTTCTCTCTTTGTGTAACTTAAAATCTCTTTTTGTTGTTGTTGTTGTGCGTGTTTCTTTATTTTTTTGTTTTTGTTGTTTTGTTTTTGGTTTTTTTAGCAATCTTTAGGAAAACTTTATTTTTTTTCTATTGATTTATTGATTTATTGATGTAGTATTCCATGATTCATTGTTTGTGTATAACACCCAGTGCTCCATTGAATACGTGCTCTCTTTAATATCCATCACCAGGCTAACCCATCCCCCTACTCCCCTCCCCTCTAGAACCCTCAATTTGTTTCTCAGAGTCCATAGTCTCTCATGGTTTGTCTCCCTTTCTGATTTCCCCACTTAAAACCTCTTATAATTTGTTTCCTTCCCTTTGGTCCTGGTTCTCTCCAACCCATTCTTCACACTTACTGCCAGATTCATCCCTCTATGTAAACCCCATAATGTTCCCTACCAGAATGAGTCTTAGCTCCTTACCCAGGCATCTAGATCCTTCCTGGTCTAGCACCACCCTGCTACTCCCTTCCCACCACTTCTTATCCCATAATTTGGACTCCAGTACCATGAATTCACCATGGCCCTTCACAAGTGCAGTGGTGATTCTCATCTCTTGGCCTTTTCTAATTCTCTCTGCTTAAAAGACCCAGCCCATTCCCTCCCCCTAAAACATCACCTCTTTAAGCAAATCTTTCCTGGATGGGTGTTGAAGGTCATCTGTCCACACAAATGAATCACCATCTCTCATCTGTGTCCCCATAAACCCCTGATTATATCTCCGTTATTGAACTTGCCAGTTAATTATAATTACAGTTGCCTCCTGAACAACACTGCTTTGAACAGCATGGATCCACTCATATGCAGATTTTTTTCAATAAATAAAGTACAGAGAAAGAGAGAGAGAGCCAGGGAAGGGGTAGAGGGAGAGGGAGAAAAAGAATCTCAAGCAGACTCTGCACTCAGCACGGAGCCCAATGTGGGGCTCAGTCTCAACGATCCTGAGATCATGACCTGAGCCAAAATCACGAGTCACCCAGGCATCCCTCACTTATGATTTTCTTAATAACATTTTCTTTGCTTTAGCTTGCTTTATTATAAGAATACAGCATATAATACATATAACATAGAAAATCTGTGCTAATCAACTTTATGTTATTGGTAAGCCTTCTCTGGAAAACAGTAGACTATTAGGAGTCAAGTGGGTTTTTTTGTTTTTTGTTTGTTTGTTTGTTTGTTTGTTTTGCTTCCTTTTTAAATTTAACTTGTTGATAATTCATGTGTCCTTTACTCTCTTGTGCTACTTTCACCTGATGACATCAAATGCTTCCTGTTTTTCTCTGACTTCACAGCAGTTACACAGATTTTCTCTAGTCCATAGATGGGAGGATCTCAGCAAGGAGATGTTGGTACACATTTCCCTTCTGTTTCTGGATTTTATAGCCATTTATTATGTGATTGAATTCTTCATCAGTCATGTTATTAAAAGCATTCAGTCCCATTGTGAAGGTGTATTTCCCTTTGCTATATTCCCAGCTGTGCTATTCAATCATTTTCAGGTTATTTTCCCACTGTTCTCTTCTGTCCTTCATCCATGCTGTGTAGTTTCCCATGTGCCGCCTTCCACTGGGTCCATTGTTTATCTAAACTTGGATCAATTTTGGAGCAGCTGAGACAACTCCCCAAGCAAAGGTCATTGACAGAGAATGAAGGATTCCTGTTGCAAAATCTATGGCAGTTGCAGCTGAGCATGCACAGTCACAGGGGCTGGTCTGGAGGTCTTTGGGGCTCTGGGAGTTAAGTTTTGGAGGAGTCAAAAGTTACACATAGATTTTTGTGGGGAGGGTTGGTACCCCTATCTCCCACATTGTTCAAGGATCAACTGTATCTGTGTTTATTTTATACTTATCTGCCCATCCCAAACCATGAGTTCCTCCAGGAAAGGGGTATTATTTTACCTTCATATTTAAAGGTAAATATGGTGGGAGCAAAGCAAGTGTTCAAAAGTATTAGAGCTCAGAGGCATCCCATTTGATATATTAGACACCTGATGCCCAGATTTCTCAAGTGACTTGTTCATTAATTTTAGGGCCAGGCCTATCCAAGACCCAGAAACCTAAGATTTAAGCAGTTCCCTCTACATCCAAGATGAGTATTATTATTATTAATGAATACTAACTATGTCCCAGGTATTTTCTAGGTGTGTTATAAATATTAGCTCATTTAATTATCACAGCAACAGTATGGGATAAGTTTTATTATCATTCCCAGAAAGGTTAAGCAATTTTCATAACAATCACACAGCTAGAAATGAGCAGAGTCAGGATTTGAACATAGAATCTGTGCCCTTAACCCTTTTGAAAATCTGAAGAATGTAGACTTTCTGCCCCCAAAACACATGTATTGTTCTGTACATGGTTTTAGGAATTTCGTAGATTCCCGAAGGACTGTAGAAGAATCCCCTGTTTGAGAACCACAGCTAAACAACCCTAACGTTGGGTTTCCTGCCTCTATAGTTGGTCAAGACTCTGATCTTTAAGTATTGCATAGTTTATAACTCATTCCCTCCTGCTTCCTGACCTTGGGTTTTTAATTTGCCTTCTACAAACCAAGTATTTTCTTTCCCTAACACTTTAAATTGTGTTGCCTGCTTTGTCCGACCAGGAGACCTACACATTTGGGAGGCATCTCCAAGCCTCATGCTTTCACTATCCATTTGTTAGTGAGGATACTTATACATACAGGGAGTGAAAGCAGCCGCCTGGCTAGTCTCTGGAATGCCTCATCAGTAGCCATGTCTTTTCAAGTCTGCACACGTGCTGCATGTTCAGCACTCACTGCTCAGTAACATACTTAAGGAGCATGTGGATTTCTCATGCATATCAGAAAGTGACATCCATTTTCTTAAGAGCTAGTCCATGCATGTAAAGTTAATCCTCTGTCAGCTTTACCATGGCCATTTTGGAGACTGTTTCACTAATGCTTAATTAATCCATCATTACTCACATCTGCAGGAGGAAACTCTACTTTTGTCGAGAACTCACTGTGTGGCTAGACTTCGACCATCTTGCATTATGTCTAGTGGTCACAATTTTTTCTGTGCATTTTGCAGATGAAGAAACTGAGATATAGAGAAGATAAATCTTTTGCCCCAAGTTATCTTGGAGCTAAAGTGGTGAAGCAGATTTAAATCTGTATTTGACGAAGTCCATATTCTTTGCTCTATAATAGCTTGCTTTGTAGTCTTCCTATGTCAATAAATATCTATTAATTGGCTATATCCTCATATCCTGGCACTGACTCACTGGATAATTCACTGTAAAACATGATGTAGGGCAGCTCCCAAGATCAAAAGGAAACAAATGTATAAAGAGGTTGGAACATTGAGTAACCCAAGCTATGAATCAGGGGCTGTTCCACATTACTTCTGGAAGATCTATTCAGCACATTAAGCTACTCTGAAAATAAGCTCTGATCGGTCCACGTGCCTGGACTCTAATTAATATTCATGATGCTCTGTTGGTGTAACCAGAAGGAACTAGCTGTGCTTTCTGCATCTTTCTTTTTGAACTGATATTCATAGGGTCGCTGGAGGTGCCCTGGCAGATAGTTCATGTTGTATTTCTCTCAACTTACCTTCTGCTGTGAGGCCAGGAGGAGCAGAAGGTGTTCTCTGTATGGGTTGGGGGGGGGAACTAAAATGTTTAAGACAAGAGCCCTAACTTTGAAGTCAGATGTGAGTTTGTAGCCCAGCTAAGTCACATACAAGCTGTGTGATCTTGGGCAAGTTACTTAACTTCACTGAGCTTCAGTTTCATCATGTGTAAAATGAGATGAATAATACCACTTAACAGAGGTTACTATAAGGACGAAATGTGTATAAGTTCCCTGGTACATAGAATGTGATATAAGTTATCAATATTAATATTACTATTGCTGACGTACTACCTGAAAAAGAAGCTTCTGGGTCTTTCAGATACCAAGACATGGTGGGATGTTTCCTCCTTCATCGTAAATAGTCATCTATGAAAATATTTAATAAATTCAGACTGAGCAGCAAGGTGTCCACATTGGCATAAAGATGTGCAGAGAAGGGGCACCTGGGTGGCTCAGTCGGTTAAGTGGCTGCCTTCTCCTCAGGTCATGATCCCAGCGTCCTAGGATCGAGCCCCGCATCAGGCTCCCTGCTCAATGGGGAGCCTGCTTCTCCCTCTCCCTCTGCCTGCTGCTCTGTTTACTTGTGCTCTCTCTTTATCTCTCTGTCAAATAAATAAATAAAATCTTAAAAAAAAATGTTCAGAGAAATTGTTTACTATAAATATCCTAGGATGAACAAATTTTTCCTGATTCCTTCTTTTAGCAAAAGAAGTTTCTAGGATTTATCTGAAAACTTAGTCCTTACTAGTTTTAATTTCTTCAGAAGCTTCTCCATAGCCTTCAGGATGAAGCTCCAACTTCTGAGCATGGCAAATGCTCCTTCTTTATAATCTGAATCTAGCTTCTCCAGTCTTGCTTGTAATCTTTACTTCAGCCCCATCGATAAACCTCATGGCTCCAAAGATACACGGTCCTTTCTCATCTTCATGCCTTTGCACGTGTAGTTCTGTCTGACTAGAATACCCTTGCTTTTATATATTCACACATATGTATCACACACAAATGCACACACATATTCTATCTATATGTGGGCCAATTCCAGCACAAGCTCAAAAATTCTAGTTACATTTTACCACCTTAAAAAAGATTTTTCCTTAAACCTACATCTTGGCTGGCCAAAGGACCTTCTTTTGGGGGTCCCTTTGACTCCAGTGCTTACCTTTCTCCTCATCTTATTGTACTGTCTGTGTCTCCCTCCAGACCATACACTCTTGGGGGGACAGGACACTGATTCTGTCGCCTTGGTTTCTGTCGCATACGGGTTTCTCAGTACATATCTGAATAAAAGGAAGAAGGAAGAAAGAAAAAAGTGGTTCCAGGAATATCTTAGCTCAGATTTTTGTTCGTTTTTTGGGGTCTGAATTTACCTGATAATCAGTAAGTTCCTAGGAAGGAGGGGAAATGCCTGACTTGTCTATAAATCCCATGTGTTTAGACAAGTTATTCTCAACCTTGGGTGCACACTGCATTCACTCAGGAGCTCTGAAAGATCCAGAAGCCCAGCCATCAGTACATTTTTACAATCTCCCAGGTGATTTAATGTGCATCCAGAAGTTAAGGAACACTGGATTAGCCAGAAAGTGCTCAACAAATGTGTAGTGATTGAATCATTCAATCAGTAACTCTCTTCTAGGCAGGGTGTCTAAATAGGCACAGTTGTTGGTAAAGGAGGGCAGGAGAGTAGAGAGGAAGGGAAAAGAAGACATCGTTAGCTTTTGATTGAGTCAACCTAAGGAGTTGGACACCCCCAGGGATTCAAAATATTTTTCAAAAATAATTTAATATATACAGTTTCAGCTTCTTTCTCTTTCATTTCTAATTCCATTGGGCATTGCCAAGTCTAGGTCCAGGATAGGAAAGCTGAGTTTCCCTGAAATGTTGTAAATATATGTTGGTAAACATCCCAGTAAACAGGAGAATGTCTGACAGTATCTCCTATCAAGATTACAAGGCTCAGTTTTGCCCCTTCACTGACTTCCCGTGTTTGCTTTTTGAGGTCCATGCAGCTGCACTTTCTCATAATAAGAGAGTCAATACTGGCCTGCATAATTCATGATTACAAGGTGTATAAGCGTGATGGTGAAAGAAACTGATGTTTAATTTACATGGCCCCCTATTTCCTCATAAAAAGCCAAGCATAAACACATCACAGACTCAAAAATGAAAAGTAACAGGGAGGATATGTTTGGGTGTCACTGGACAGACATGACACAAGGAAATTGAATTTGGAGATTGTCAGAATACCTGGATCAAAACAAGCTTTTTGAAAATTCAATTGAAGTATGGCATTTTACATGGACTTTTCCGAATTTGACACACCAATCTCCTTACCATTTCCTGCTTATTTTACTTAGCTGCAAGATAGCCTGTAATATTGGTTCTTTCTGGTTTTAAGTGCTTAACGGGAGAAAGGTAATTCTACTATTTTCTCTATCTTCATTTATTCCCATAAAACTAAAAAAATGTGCTCTAACTTCCTTCTTTCAAGTCAAAAGTTACCGCTATGGCATTTTTCTTCTAAAATGGATTTATAGTTTGCAGAGATTTAGAAACTTTCAAATTAAATTATATAAATATCTCTGCTTCATCATACTTCATAGTTTATATTCCAGTGAAACTTATTCCTCTAAATCTTATCCTCTCTTCTAAGCAAATGGAAAATGGATGTTTAAAATTCCCTGTTTGAATTCTGATGACAGCCCAGATTATGAGACTACTCCCTGTTACCAGGTATATTTGTGTAAGAGAATTATAATTGGGAGAATATCACCGTCTCTTGCATTTGTTTTCCCAAATACCAAAGAAGCTACTTACTCTACTATGAGCTCATCCCCTATAATGTGGCTGGACTTACAATCAAATACAAGCAGATAGACAGGATGAGCAAAGGAAATATGGTAATAATACTTAGTATATTATTATTATTTTTTTTTTTTTTAAGATTTTATTTATTCATTTGACAGAGAGAGAGACAGCAAGAGCAGGACACGAGCGGGGGAGTGGGAGAGGGAGAAGCAGGCTTCCCGCGGAGCAGGGAGCCTGATGCGGGGCTCGATCCCAGGATGCTGGGATCATGACCCGAGCTGAAGGCAGACGCTTAATGACTGAGCCACCCAGGTGCCCCAATACTTAGTATATTATTAAATATTTGGGGAGCCCAGACTAGATCTGGCCCTGTGTTAGCTGACATGCATGAGGTTATTGAATCTAAGCCTTGCTGAAACCCTGTACAGTAATGTTGTGGCCCTGATGTTTCATGTAAAGAAACTACTAGGTAACTAACCTATGGTTGCAGCTGGTTAGGGGTGGTGCCGAGGTCCCGACAGATGTTTGACCTCAAAGTTGGTGCTTTTGCCTCAGTTTGTCACTGAACAAGCACAAACCACACTCAGCTAATTTAAAAGAACTCAGAAGAACTAGGATCTAGTCCTGTGTTGTGTATTTCAGCAATCACTTCTCCTCTGGGCTTTCTCATCTATAAAAATAGGGCATCTGTCCAAGTGTGTTAGGCTGTTCTTTTAGTCTGAATTGTCTGCTATTGAATGTCCCATCTCCATCCAGTTGGAAATGGTGATTATCATAGAGATGGTGGGTGGGCCAATAGAAAGAAGACAACTTGTGCCATTCCGGATGTGTAGGGTGTAGAGGCACCCCAAAGCAAATGCTTGCACACCAGCAGCTGGGAGCTATCCTCAACTGACAAGCCTAGAAGTTGTACTGAACTTCACACTGCCAAAGAGTCCTTAGAGGTCTAAATTGATTGAAAACATGACTTTTTCTTCTACCTACATTCATGATTATTTTTCCTTCTTACAAAGACCCAGGACAGAGAACCTAGAAAATGCAAATAGTAAAACAGGGAAAATATGACTCATTACTGGTTACATTCATAAGAGATGACAATTCGGTGTGCATATTTCTTGTACCTTTTTTCTATGCATTCTAAATTTTGTACATTTTTTGAAAAATGAGATCATATTCTATATGTGGTCAATGATCTGATTTTTTCTCCATTTTTTTTAGTAACTGAAATAGTTTTCTTAAAAACAATCTTATGCAGAACCCTAAGAGATAAACAGATAAAAATGGAGATGCTCTCTTTTGGGGGAAGGGGTGCAGAGGGAGAGGAGTGAGGCCACGCTCAGCTGTGGCTTCTTTGTCTCCCTTACACCCCCAGGATCCTGAAGCACTACAGTGCTCTGCAGAGCCCACCTTGAAAACCTTTGTTCTTTTGCTATTAATTAAGATCTCATTTTATATTCTACCAGTGCAAGGCCCAGAACTTAGATAATGAACATCTCCTCCAGGATAAAAATAGTATTAAAAGGTATTGCAGCGATAACTGTTGAAACTATCATTTGTTAAAAATCTAAGAATAACAGAAAAGTCTGCTGTCTTTTCCCAGTGTAGAAAAGTAGTCTAGACTCTTCCTAAGATCAGACCATTGAAGAACTGGGGACAAAAACAAGGTACTCTGTGGCTTTCCTGCTTTTTCCTGATTTTAAACATACATACATATTTAAAACACTCCCTACCTAGAAGGAGCAATTCCTCCAAAAATGAACAAGAAGTTGTTGGTTGTTGTTGTTGTTTTAAAGAAGTGGAGGGGCTCTTCATTCCATCCAAGCAGAAATGAATCTGTAGCCAGCAAGAAGCAGATGGCCCTTCTTCTCTGCCCTTTAGTTTTCTGACTGTGAGTCTGGGAGATTTTTCAGCAGTTGCAATAGTTGGCTTCATCTGTCATGCCAGGCAATGCCTCAGCCACAGCAGCTTGTCTTTCTACATTCAGGTTTCATAGATACGGACTAAGCAAAGCCTCGTGTTTTCACATCAGAAGCTGATGATGAGCGATGTGAGGAGAGACAGTTAAACAGTTTCTTCCCCACTCTCCATTTCTTAGCCCGACTGGTAACAAGTGTGCTTCATGCTAGAATTTATGATCCTAGGTGAACACTCTGCTCCAAAGGTGGAATTTATCCTCTGCAAGTGCTCTGGTGGAATGAAATCACCTTCCCCGGTTACATTTTAGGTTGTCTAACACAGCGAAGCGTCTTTATCTCAACATGTTCTCCAAGATCCTGCTACGGGGTTTCTGGATTCTGCTTTAACTTTGACATATTATATATAATGTGGTCTTGGGCAAGTCATTTAAGCTCTCTTTGCCTCTAAAATTAGAATGACACTTCACTTAACCCTGAACGCTTACCGTAAAACGCTTCTTTAAGAGATTTGCATGGACTGGTGCCTCTCAACCTAGTTGCACATTAGGATCACCTGTGGTATTTTTTTATTTACACTACTAATACCAAGCTCCGATGATTCTAAAGTAGAGCCAGGATTGGATTAAGAAACAATAACCCTGACAATCCCATTCAGAATTATTCTCACCCTGCTATGTTTGTTTTGTGTTGCTTTTTATAACTTTTAACCCAACAGGTCTCAATTTTTTCTTTCTGCATGTGGCTTACCTCTGACAACGAGATATAAGCTCCTTAAGGAAAGAAACAGATGTGTAATTCATCTTGTTTTTCCCACCTTATCTTGACCAGAGGGAACCTGGGTTCAAAAATTACCTCTAACACTTATTAACTGTGCAGTCTTGGACAAAATGCTTAGCTCTTCTACATCTGTTTCCTTACTTGCTCCTTATGGATAGGAATACAAATGCCTACACTGTAGGATGGTCTTGAGACGTCATGAAATTTATATGTGAGGCTTGCAGCACCTAGTCGGTAGTCAGCTCAGATCAGCTACACCATAAATCTTTGCTACACTCAATGCCTTTTGTGTAGTGATTTTTCCATTGTTGCATCATTCATTTATCAACAAAAAAAATTTTAGCACTTCCTACTATGGTTCTAGGTGTGTGGGAAAATATGTTCATGAAATTTACATTTTAGAAGACCATATCTATGACCTTCTTTAATTTTTACAAAAACTTGTGTTTTCTTATGCCTGAATCAAATAAAAACCTGAAGTTTAAGAGAAATTAAGTGATTTCTCTAAGGCTTCACAGTAATTTGGTGATTAAGCCATGCTTGCAATCCAGGTTTTAAGACTTGTACCCAATGCTCATTCCAAAGGACAAAGTCACTATCTTGATTCTCTAACCAGTGACTATAACAATGGGACTACTGTCACAGAAGCAGCCTCATACCGGGGATAAGATTGTGAACTGCCCAGGTGTAACAAGGGACTGTCACTTAGCCGTGTGACTTTGGAAAAGTTTATTTTAGCTCTCTGTGTTTTGGTTTTCTCATCTGAAAAATGAAGATAATCCCATTTACTTCAAAGAGTTCTTGTGAGGGTTAAGTGTATGAAAAGTTCTGCCCAGTACCTGCCATGTAACACATAATAGATGTTAAGTTATTCTGATGCTTGTTATTATATCTATGGTTAAAAGTCAATAGTCTGTACCTAAAAGCTGCCCAGGACTCTAGGGAGGCTCCATGCCCTGCTGCCCTTAAAATGGTGGGGTTTTGTTATGCAAATATCCTGGTTATACTCTTTAAAATGTACAAACTCGTCTGCAATTGTATGTCTAGGAAACACAACGGTTCTGACATTTGTGCATATGAAGGAATAAATCCTCCCCAGCAAATTGGAATTGATCCATGGCTAACAGTTGGTAAAATGCACAATTTGCATGAGGATATGTGAGGATGTTATACATCTATTTATAAAAAGACCGACTGGACACTAGGAATATCCTATGGCATGTATAGCCTGAGCTTGGACAAGATGATCTCTTGTGCGTGTTTGTTTTTTTCCTAATGTGAAGAATAATCTAATTGACTCTCCACAGAACATGTAGAGTCTTATCTTAGGAGAGAAATGTCTAGGTCCAGCACACCCATCCCTCAGTGTAATAGCTTTAACATTATTGAAAGGGCCATGTATTGAAAGATTTCTTAAATCATGTGCATGCAGCTATAGAATGAATTTTCTGTAGGGAGACTTTGTTTATGACTGAGTAATACTGTGGAGTTTCTAATTAGCTCCTAGCACCAAGCATAGCCATTATCCCTTCTCCTTGTTTTTCCTGTATTTACTCTTCCAGGGAAAAATGAGGAGGGGGCTACAAAGACAACAGCACAAGAATTTTCAGCATTTCCCTTACTTAGTGTACACATTTGGCTGATAAGCATGTCCGAGGGGGGAAAAAGATGACTGTCAAGTGATTGGGATTCAAATAGACTAGGAGAAAGCTTTGAACTCAGATAGAAGTAAATGCTCTCTTTTATGCTGAAGATGATCCTGATTGGTAAAAATGTCAGAACCAAGGGAAGCAACTTTGGTGACTTGCTGTGGGCTAGAGGAGAGAAAGAATGGTTTTCAAAGATGAGCACTAGTTGGGTCTTTCAGTAGGTCTCAGAGGTGAGGACCCACTAGGTACAAGACCTCCACCCAAGACGGGATTGTGTGAAGATGCTTACGGTCTTCTGTAATGGAATGATGTGATAGATGCCTTCATAGAGCAAACACAGGATGTTTTAGGAGCAAAGAGAGGAGAAACCTACCTACTTGGCAGCAGAAGACAGGGTGGAGGGACAATCTTTCATTTGGGGAGATGCCCCTGCTTATTGAAAGCAGGTGGACTCTTCGGCAGGGATAATTCCTGAATGTTGCAATCAAGTGGGCAGCTGAAATAGCATCTCCTCCAATTTCTTTTTCCATCTTGCATTTTTCTCAATATGAACCAATTTTTTGGTTCTCTTTCAAAGAGATGGCTGTCAAAAATGAATGGAGTACTCATTAACATTGAATATAAAGCCTAAAGAGTTAAACCACCTCCATGAAGCCTTGACTTGCTCATTTTCTTGGATCAGAACCCAAGAACCAAGAGTGTTTGGGAAATTGTAGGCCCTTGATAAATAAATGTTGCACTTTAAGCTTTATCAAAATGTTTTCCCATGTAACCATTCATTCAGTCTTTACATGTAATACGGGTGAACTTATAATACTAATCTTATTTTTTTTTTATTCTGGGAAACCAAGTTTTCAGAAAGTGAAAAGTCTACATACTTTTAAACCATCAGCATCAGGCCCCTAAGATCTTGATATGCCATCATTTTCACTAATCCTTAACTTTTCTTCTTGCATAATCAGCCCTAGACTGCACTTCTATGTGGCCATCAAATTCAGTTGCTTACAGGGACCTTATATACAAGAAAAAAAATTAAATGGAACAGTTGGAAGTGGTGGAGACTGTGATGAAATGGAGCATGCATAGATCAATTAAAGGGAATAAAAATAAAATTCTTAATAAAAAACACAGGTAGACCAAAGCAGATATTCCCATTTAATGGTAGGATTGGGTTCATAAGCAGTCTATTTGTATCCCCTACAGAGGAATTGCAATATAAAATATGTTCTAAGCAGAATACTAAGTAGAAAAACTAATTTATAAAGATCAATTGGTATATATTTATGTGTTATTAAAAGCATGCTTAAATAAAGATCCAATTTGGCTTTCTAACTATAAACATATCATTAAATTAAATGGAATGTTAAAAGATTACTGATTTGCAAGATAAATCTAGACCTGCCCCTTGTGTTATATAGGCTATTCTGTATCCTTTGGTGCAGATTCCAGGAACTTATGTTAAAAAGTGGGGGGCGGAATGCTTGGGTGGCTCTGTCGGTTAAGCGTCCAACTCTTGATTTCAGCTCAGGTCATTATCTTGGAGTCGTGGGATCAAGCCCCCCATTCTGCTTTGTGCTCATCGTGGAGTCTGCATGAGATATTCTCTCTCCTTCTCTCTCTGCCCCTCCCCACTCTCTCTCTCTCTCTCAAATAAGTAAATAAATAAAATCTTTTTTTTTTAAATAAAAAAACCTTTTTTGTCAAGGTGAGATTATCTTAGTGACCCATTGGTTATTTGCTCAGTTCCTTGGTGATAATCTTCTCTTTTTACCCAGGTACTTTCCAATACTCTCCATGATGACTCACACAATGGGAACTATTTTATGGAGACCATCGAACCTTGGTTAGGCTACTACAGATTTTATGGCTTAAAATAGCAATATGGTAGAAAGAGTGCTGGAATTGCTATTTGGAAACCAGATTTGAGCCCTCACTCCATGACTTACAAAAGTGTGACCCCACCCTGACCCCAGCCATATATCAGTGGCTCTCCATAAGGTGTGGGGGTGGTCAACCCCCCTTGAGTACATTTGAAAATATGATTAGATTTTGGGTTGGCTGTGACAATGCCTAGTGAGATCTCTTGGCATTTAATAGGTGGGAGCCTAGGATTACTACACATTCTGCAAGGCACACAGGACAGCCCCATATAATGAAGTATTGTCCTGGACAAAACTCAGAAGTACCCGCTTTGAGAAACAGTTCTGTAGGCAATGTATTTACCCTGTGTACACCTCATTTTCCTCATTTATGAAATGTCCTACTGAGCTTACAGGGTTGTTATGAAGATCAAATCAGATAATATATGTGAAAGTGCTTTGTAAGCCCTAAAACATCATATGCATGGGAGGTATTATAACCATTATACTAAGTGGCAAAGAAAGGCAAAGCCCTTTACAACAAATTGTGAACTGTACAGATCTATAATCTCTCTCTCCTGGTTTGTTGTTGTTGTTGTGTGTGTGTGGGGGGGGGGTGTTGTTTTGTTTGTTTTTTAACATGGCTTAATCTGGATCACCTGGGCTGAGAGGGTTATTTTGATCCATTAATGTCTTTTGGTTCTTTCTACTCTTAGGAAAAATCCCAAGATATACTTACTTTTGAAAGTGTCAGCTACAGTGGTCATTTGCCAGTATCTAATTTAATATCAAAGCTACTCAGAAGAATACTTTCCTGATTATTCATAGAGTCTTAGGAAAATCTAGGATCAGAAAAGTCTATGTAGCATACACAGTGTGACTGCTAGGAGTATGAATTGAGAGTTCAAAAGCATCCAGTTTGAGGCTGACTCTACCCATCCACATTGGCTGTGGGACCTTGGGTAAATTAATTCACTTTTCTAATCAGTTATCTATAAAATGATTAAAATACCTACCTCATCAATGTTGTGAGAGTTAAATGATATATCTTTGACATGATGAGTATTTCTAGTAGAAATATACCTTCATCGTATCCAGGCCCCCAACATTTGCTTGAAAAGAAGCCAATCTACCTTGGTTTCACACCTCACTACCAATGGAAACATCCATCCCATTTGCAGACTTCCTGGAAAGATGTGATTAGGGACTATATCATGAAGTAGAGAGATTTCTTCATAGGACTAGGGTTAAAATCAAGAAATAGCCTCCACCTTGACCTGCAGTATATTATCTGATACTGTCTACAATCAAATTATCTCCTGAAATGCTGGGATGTCCTATCAAGCCTCCCATCAAAACTATTAACAGGCAGTCAGTTGATGTGACATTCTTGGCTCCCAACAACAGCTTAGGTGTATTTTTAAATATTCCGTCTGGCAGCTCAAGGAAAAAAAAAAAAGAACTGAATAGGCAGCAACCAACAGTTTTCTTTCCAACAAAGTTCCTTCCCCACAACTTGTCCACCCCTTCTGAGGAAGGAATAGGTTGAGATAAGCTGTACCAAAATAGCAGAGTGGCCATGTTACCTAGCAACCACTCCTAATCACCAGATCAAAGAGACGGAAGTTCCCTGAGTGTGGCTTCAAGAGTGAGCAAAAGCATCTGGGTTTCAGTGACTCCTGTAAATGGGAGAGATGATGTGAGAGCCTCCCTTTCAGCTGACTGGGAGCTACAGGGACTCGAAGGCCTAGGAAGCCATGACATTTAAGGATCTGAAGTCTTGTGGCCCCAGGTTACTTTCCCCAGACCACGTCTTGCCATGACATCAGTTTTTTTCCAGCTTTATTGAGGCATGATTGACAAATAAAAATTGTATATATTTAACTTGTATGCATAAATTTTTAAAGGTGTTTTGATGTGATGATATATATATACATATATATACACATTGTGAAATGATCAGCAAAATCAAGTTAATTAACACACACACTGTCTCACATAGTTACCTTTTGTGTGTGTGTGTGTGGTGAAAATGCTTAAGATCTTCTCTTTGAGCAAGTTTCAAGTATACAATACAGTATTATTAACTATAGTCAACAAGCTGTATATTATATCCCCAAAAAGTATTCATCTTATAACTAAGAGTTTATACCCTGTGACCAACATCTCCCCATTCACCCCATCCAGCCATGACACCAATTTTTTTTAACTTTTTGTGTTGTGATAGTTGTAAATTCACATGCAGTTGTAAGAAATAATCCAAAGAGGTTCCCTTTGGTGCAGGTGGATATACATTCACCCAGTTGTTTTCAATGAACCTCTTATACATCTATAATGCAATATTACAACCAGGAAATTAATACGGTCCATCAACTTTATTCAAATCTCACCAGTTATACATGCACTATGACACCAATTTTAAGGAAAATATAAACCTACTGCTACAAATCCCCGTTTTGAAAAATCTTTCTTGGTAACTCTGATCAGTTGAAAGCATAGCCAAACAAAATGGTCTTGGGAATGTCAATAGTCCACAGAAAATTTTCTGACTTCCACTTCTATTCATACTGTCTCTTCTATCACCTGACTCAGAATTTTGGGGATGGAGTAAAGGACTATGCCTCAGGGTCACATTAGGATGTAAGATCAAGCACAACAGTTCTGTTTCAGTTACTTATAAGCCCATGGCCTGTGTATAGTAAGGAGGCTAAAGTCTGAATTCTTTGAGGTCAAGAAATTTGAAGAGCTGGTCGTCACCCTGAGCTGTTCTCCTGTCGTTTTAACTGCTGCTGAAGCTCCCAGCTCAAGTGTGCAATTCTGTGTCTGTCAGATTGAAGGGTGAGGATAAAAGAAGAATTTTGACTGCAGGTGTACACATAGGAAGGACCATTGCATCTCTGTGCCTGGGAAGCTGATTCATTTCTGGGCAAAGCCAGACAGAGCTGTTTTCAAAGTCTGAAGCTATTTTCTACAGCCGACAGTGACTATATTGAAGACATAAATGGAAATGGTTTAAGGTTAGAAGCCTGAACTACTGGAGTTGAAATCCCAGCCCCATTATCGACCAGTTATGCAACAAATGACCTCACCTCCCCATCTATAAGAAATTGGAGATGTTGATGATAACTCATACCTCATAAGGCAGTTATAAGGTTTCAGTGACATAAGGAACTGCTTCCCAAACTTAAACATGAATTGGAATCACCTGGAGGCCTTATCCCAACAGATTGCCTGACCCCACTCCCAGTTTCAGATTCTGCAGGCCTTGGGTGAGACCTGATAATGTGCATTTCTAATAGGTTCCCTGGTGCTTTTGCTGCCTGTTTGGGGATCACATTTTGGGAACCCTGGTGATCTCTTCATGATCACACTTTGGGAACCCCTAATATGAGGGTCATGAAGTGCCTCGTCACACATCTAACTGTTGATATCCATCCAGAGGAAGCTAGTTCCCCTCCGAGTGAATAAGGAATGCGGTACCCACTTTTCCAAAAAAACCTGAGTACTCAGACTTTCCTGAAACCAACCCCCTGATTAACTTCTAAACAATCCATGTAGAACAAAAGGCTGTGACGTCATCAAGCATATTTGACAATGGTACACAGCCAATTTTGATATTTCCCAATTTAAAAGTGATTTTCCCCCTAGAAACAAATTTAGAGTGAGGGGTTTCATGCTGGATGTATGTGCAAAGGTATGTGCTTTCACACACACGTAAGTACACACACTTCTTGGCTTTTTATCCACCAGCTTCACCCCCAACACGTAATATTTTCACCAGGTGGGTGTACCTTATGTGTTATTTTTTGGCATGTGTATGTGAGAGAAAATGTGGAAAAAGGAAGCTTAGGAAAACAAGTGTTCTTAGAAGAACTTCAGAGAACCTCTCATTAGAGAAGCAAATTAAAATATTTCAGTCACTGGCCTATTCTTTTTTAAATATACCAAATTACATCAGCTTTTGATAGAATAAACTTCAGGCTATAGAAGTACCTTAAAAAAATAGCACTGATATGTTTTGCTTGTGCTGTAAGTGATATAAAGAAAATCACTTTAAATGTTATTTTCTTGGCACCCATGAAGGTTTTTCGTAAGAGACAAAACCCCAGGTTGAACCTGAGGGATTATTTTAATAATCTTCTGTGCCCTGGATTTCCTGACATTGCATGCAACCCTTGATTTCTTTTTATCAGCTCACTTTCCAGAGTCCTTACATGCTCTGGCTTCCAACATTGGAGAGAACACTCTCACAGCCTAGGACAAAGCCCCCATTTATTGCTCTAGCCTCCTATTTAACTTCCAGATTCCAGATGCTCTTGAACCCATTGATGTAACTAATGGTATAATTGACACCATTTTAAACAGACGATAACTGTTGAATATCCATGCATTATATAAACATTAGTGACTTTAGCTTTCTGTCAAAAAGCTGGCTGGGCTTTGAACTGTATCTTTGAAGATATTTTTTTTTTTTTTTTTGAGGTTATTGCAACAGGTATCAAAACACAGGCCAAAAAGTATTTCAGAGTCAGGAGACGTGACTGGCAATGGCGTCAGCCTTGGATGTCAGTTTGGATTTGGTTCTTCGTCCGAGTCCTCCTAAACTGAGATTATTTCAGGCCATTTCCCCCTTGTGCCTTATGTAATGTCTGCAAAGAGAAGTCAGATGGACAATAACAGCAGGAGTCATGGCAGAAAAACATGGGCAGTGTTACCTTAGGCTGTCATGCAACGTGTAAAGGTACAGCCCCCTAGGGTCCAGCAAAGATGGAACTGACAGGACTCCTGAACCTCAATCACTTCATTCCTAGGAACGGTGACCAGCAGGAATTGAAATAGTAATTGCTTTCCTTTACTCAAAGAAATCACGGATGAAACGATTAAACAGATTAAGACTTACCTCCTTCAGTGCCCCAGAATAAATGCAGTCTGGTTTTCTGATAGAACTGTAACTGTCAGTCAAGGGATTAGGCCTTAAGGGGGTGGAGGGAGGAGGTGGCCTTAAAATGTATTCATATTTGCAAACTACAGCTGTGTATTTTAATCCTGGAGTTACACATTGATCTTGCCCCATCTTTGAAGTCTGCTGTTCTATTAGCTACAGGCTTTCTGCCCTCAACCACTTTTCTTACATATTTTAAAAAAAAAGATATTTTAAAAACTCAATTAAAAATAGTACTGCATTGAATCACCCAAGGGGGAAATATAATTAAAGGTAACCGTTTTGGGCGCCTGGGTGGCTCAGTTGGTTAAGCAACTGCCTTCGGCTCAGGTCATGATCCTGGAGTCCCGGGATCGAGTCCCACATCGGGCTCCCTGCTCGGCAGGGAGTCTGCTTCTCCCTCTGACCCTCTCATGCTCTCTCTGTCTCATTCTCTCTCTCAAATAAATAAAATCTTTTAAAAAAAAAAAAAGGTAACCGTTTGTATTACCTTCGGTGAGGACAGATTTTGGACATGTGATTAACTTTGAAATACACGAGTCTGGTTATTTCTTCAGAAATGCAGCATTGTATATCTAAAATATTTTTTTCTCTAGTTCATTCGGGATTTTGTACTTACAGGGAGACTGTTTACCCACCTAGCGATTCAGTTGAGGGCTGAGTGTAGGTTTTCAGTCTTAGCAACACAGTATGCCTATTGGTTTAAGTCGTATCAGCTGAGTTAGTACAGCTGCAAAATGCACATTGTTTTCTCATTAGCTGTCTAATTGTCTAATTGTCTGCACCTATTAATTTTTTGAAAAGATTATAGATATTCTTGGAGAAACCAAAAGAAAGTGGCAGAATAAATGGCAGACCATTTCTCATGTTGTGACAGAACTTAAGCATTTGTAAGTTTCTGACTGTCGTTAGTCAAGGTTCTGGGTTCATTATCTCAACCTTGACATCTGGGTTCTTAATCTGCAAATCCAATTTCTTTCCACCATTTTCCTACTTGAAAACAAAAGTCCCATCAGCCCAGACTGTGTTTCCTAATGTTTCTATACCCAATAAACATTCTAATTGTGTCAGCTACTATGTTGAACTAGAAGAAATCCATCCACCTTGCCATCTGCCTATTTAACTATCCATCCATCTATTCATCCATCCATCCATCCATCCATCCATCCATCCATCTATCCATCTGTTCGTTGATTGACTCATTCAATGAGGACCTTCTCGGGTGTCTCCTGCTTGGGTGCTCAAACATCAGCTGTGAATAACAAACATTTATTCCCTTCTCCCTTGTAGCTTATAATCTAACATGGATTTTGAATAAGTAATTAGACACTTGAGGAAAGCTGACAAAGAGACTGGCAAGGAAGATGTGGTAGGCAGAATTATAATAGTGACCCTCAGTAACCGTCATCTTTATAATTCCCTCTGCTTTGTGTGTGTGTGGAACCTGTGAATATACTAAGATATCAGTCTTTTGATTGTTAAGTTAAATGACAAAAGGAAAATTATGCCAATAGGCCTGCTCTAATGATATGAGCCCTTTAAAAGCAGAGCATTTTCTCCAGCTGGTGGGCAGAAGGGGAAGTCAGATTCCAAGCCTAAGAAGGATTTGATGCACTATTACTGGCTTGAAGATGAAGGTGGCCATGTGCTACAAAATGTTGGTGGCCTCTAGAAGCTGAGAGCTGAACCCTGGCTGGCAGCCAACAAGAAGATAGAGACCTCAGTCCTACATCTGCAAGGAACTGAATTCTGCCAACAACCTGAGTTAACTTGAAAGTGAATTCTTCCCCACAGCTTCCAGAGAAGCGTGCAGCCCTGCTGACACCTTGAGTTCAGCCTAGTGAGACTGCTATGGGTTGAACTTTGTCCACCATAAAAAGATACATTGACGTCCTAACCCCTGATACCAGTGAACGGGACTTTATTTGGAGAAAGGGTCTTTGCAGATTCACTCAAGTTAAGGTAGGGTCACGAGGGTGGGCCTTCATCCAGCATGACTGGTGTCCTTACAAGAAGAGGGATATTTGTCCACAGACCCACCTGAAGAATGCCAGGTGAAGACACAGACACAGGGGAATGGCCATGTGAAGACAAAAGTTGTCATTGGAAAAATGCTGCCACAAGCTGAGGAATGCCTGGGGCTACCACCTTGAGTTTGCACTTTTAGCTTCCAGAACCATAAGAAAATAAATTTCTGGGGTTTTTTTAGCCACCCAGTTTTTGGTACTTGGTTACTGCAACCTTAGGAAATGAATACAGCAAGTCTAAAGCAGAGAGCCCAGTTGAGCCTGTTCAGGCCTTTGATCCACAGAACCATAAGACATAAATGGGTGTTGTTTGAAGCTCCTACGTTTGAGGTAATTACGTAGCAATAGACAATGACTACAGAAGAGTATGGAACGAGTACCTCATCTACATAATCCGAGGGCAGCTGTCTGAGGAGGATGTGTAAGATGAGGAAAAAGAACAAGCAAGAATTATCTAGCAGAAAGGAGAAAGGGAAGATTGTTCTAAACAGAAAGAATAGCACCTGCAAAGACCTTGAGACAGACAAGAGCCAGCTGCACTTCAGGAATGAATCTATTCAGCCTTTCTCCCTTCAGATGGTGTTGCTGTCAATGCCAGGCCTCACCTAGGTGCTGGAGATAAAATAAGGACCTACAGACATCATCCTTGTTTTACGGAGCTCAGATTTTTAGTAAGGGAGATTAAAAACATATAAGCAGACTACAAAATAATTATAACATATAAGGTAGACTACGAAGGAAGAAACATGGGACTGAGACAGAAAGCTACAGAGTATTGGATGTAATGTTGACAAGGGAGGGAGAATGATGTACTGAGTCCAGGGAGGCAGGCAAGGCCAGACCAAGGAGCGTGCTGGGACTGTCTGCTTTTCTCCCTGTGGACTATTTCAGGAAATCACAATAAGTCTCCCTTACTACAGTGCTCAGTAGTGTACTGCTGTAATGATCTTAGCACCCTCCATACGGCAGCCACCTGCACCTTCTCCGATGTAAGCCAGCAGAGAAAAGTCTAGCCATTCCCCCTAATTGAACACAGGACTGTATCTCTGGAGTAGTAAGGTCTAGCCTGTCCTGGAGAATTGGGCTTTCATTTAACCAAATATATAACCAAAATATAAATAACCAAAACCCTCTGCTCCCATTGGCACTGCAGACTTGTACTACTATCTCTTGAATTTCAAGTTACTGGCATCACGTGCATATGTGTGTGTCCGTGTTTGTGTGCCTGTGTCTCTGTCTCTGGGCTCCCCAAGATGACCCTCAGTTTCAATGATTCACCAGAAGAACTCACAGAAATCAGAAAAGCTATTACATTCATGCTTACCATTATTACAGCAAAAGGATATAGATTAAAATCACCAAAGGAAAAAGATGCATAGAGCAGAATCCGAGAGAGACTGGGTGCCAGCTTCCCACTGTGCCCTCCTAGGGGTGTCTTATAACAGTGTGTGACAACAGGCAGGGCATCTCACTTGAGCTTTGACATCCAGGGTTTTTCTTGGAAGTCAATTACGTAGGCCTGGAGTGTCCATAGGGCTGATGTTTGTCACTCAGTCCCTACCCTCTCCAGAGGTCTAACTGTTACACCCAGCCCAAGGCCCCAGCATTAAACACTTTGTTAGTATAAACTAACCATCACAACCCAAGACCCCAAGTAAATAAGGACACTCTTACCAGGCAGGATATTTCAATGGTTTAGAGATTATCTCCCAAGAGCTGGTAAAGGGTGGGGGGCATATCTTTCTTTGAAAGGTGTAGGGTTTGAATATCCCAGATCTGCAGAATCAACCCTTTATGATAACACATGCTCCTTCTCCCTCTCTCTCTCTCCCTCTCTCTGTCACCCTACAGAGTTCCCTGATGCCCCTTCACAGTCAGTCCCTGCCAACCTGCTCTCCTACCCCCATTCCCATCCCCTGGAGCCAGTTACTGTTCTTGTCTCTCACCAAAAATTTGTTTTGTCTGTTTTAAAACTTCATATAAAAGGACACACGCAATGTGTGGTCTTTTTGCATCTTTTTCTCCCCACTCAGAATAATGCTCTTGAGGTTCAGCCATGTTAGCGTATATTAGTAATTTATTCCTGTTAACTGCTGAGTTGTTTTCCATGGTATGGCTATAACACAATTTCTATATCCATTCTCCTTTTATGGACATTTGGATTCTCTCCAGTTTTTATCTATGATGAATACAGTTGCTGTGTACTTTTCCATACATGTTTTTTATGGACGTTAAGTTCTCATTTCTTTTGGGTAAATAGCTAGGAGTGGGGTTGCTGGCTGGTAAGGTAGGTATGTGTTTATCTTCTCTGTCAAATCAGTATGAGGAGTGGTTGTATGATTTTACACACCTACTGGCAATATATGAGAGCTGTGGGTACTTTACCTCCCCTCCAACATCAGATGGCTATCTTTTTAACTTTAGCTCTTCAGATAGGTGTATAGTGTCTCATTGTAGTTTTATTTGCATTTTCCTGATGATTAATGATGTTGAGCACTTCTTCATGTGCTTATTAGCCACTCACACATCTTCATCTGTGAAATGTCTGTTCAAGTCTTTGCTTATCTTTATTTTTTTAAAGATTTTATGTATTTATCTGAGAGAGAGAGAACATGAGTGGGGAGAAGGGTGGGGGAGGAGCACAGGGAGAACCAGACTCCCTGCTGATGGGGACGCGGGGCTCCTTCCCAGGACCCTGAGATCACGATCCAAGCTGAAGTCAGATACCCAACTGACTGAGCCACCCAGCACTCCTCTTTTGCTTATCTTTAAAACTGGGTTGTTGGACATTTTATTTTTTTTATTTTTATTTTTTTTTTAAGATTTTATTTATTTATTTGACAGAGGGAGACACAGCCAGAGAGGGAACACAAGCAGGGGGAGTGGAAGAGGGAGAAGCAGGCTTCCCGTGGAGCAGGGAGCCCGATGTGGGACTCGATCCCAGGACCCTGGGATCATGACCTGAGCCGAAGGCAGACGCTTAACGACTGAGCCACCCAGGCGCCCCTGGACATTTTATTATTGGGTTGTAGGAGTATTGTTCCTGGCTTAGCCTTTCTTGAGATTTTGATACAGTAGGTCTGGTGTGGGTCCTATGTGACACTGAAGTGCAGACAAGTTTGAGGACCATGCATTAATGGGTAAGATGTGAGTTTGCTAAGACTTCACCTGTTCTGGGTAGGCAGAACTTGACATTTTCCCATCCAAAGGCTGGCCTGGTGATTATTTTAGATTGTTAAAGAAAACATTTGAAAAATGACTCCCAGTGTGGTGTTTTCTTCTTACTCTGGACAAGACACTGAATTTTAACATGAAACTTGAACTGGAAAATTCCCAGGCTGGATGCAGTCACTTAAACCACATGTGGTTGCCTAGAAGGTATCACCATAGCTATTAAAGGGTGCTTGAGTCCATTTGCTGGAGCATCTTAACCGCATTTTGTTTTTCCTCCCTCAAAGGGAAATGTGGTCATGTGGGCATTTGAATTTGGAAGGCTATAAGAAATTTGCATTTTTTAAGTAAAATCATTTTTGGAAGCAACTTGAACCTTGTATTAACATTCATATCATACCAATTTGTCTAGCAGACAATTTTCCTGACCCAAATGTTAGCCTTCTACTCAATAACTCCTTGAAACTTCATACTGATTCACAGAACATACTGAACCAACTATCTGTTAAGGACCCTTACTTACCCTCCAACGAAAAGATTAAACAAATAATTCCACCCCATTATTTGATAAACTCTAAACATTTTCTCTTTAAAAGAAAGTCCAGATTTGGAAGTTGTTTTGACCCTAAGTTCAGAGAGTTGAAGGGCTAATGAATTATTCAAGAATCAAAGTTTCTACAAACTTAGGCATCTGAAAATGTGCCAATAGATTATTTCTCTTTTCCAAGGAGCCCTACCGCCTTAATAAGCTAATACAACGATGGCAGGTAGAATGCATCTCATTGAACATGCTGATTGATGTGGATTCCTGGAGGATCATGCAGAGGCCCTTCCTTCCCTATTTCTTAGGAAGGTAGGATGCACTTGATTTGTGATGCCCACCATTCCTGAACAAGAAAGTACTTTTTCAAAACTGTGTACTTGACCTTTCAAGATATGAGGTTCTAAAGTTAGAGAGCAAAAGCAAACAAATTATGCAGTGTCTATCAAATATTCTGTTATCCCAATGTTTAGATAGGCTCATCAGTCAACTTTCACTCTCCATGTAAGTGAGAGGAGATATTTTTAAATCTTAGGGAAGGAAGATGTTCAAATCCTGAGTCTCCAAGTGATCTTTGCTCCAGGGACCTCATCTGCCTTTGTTTTTATTTCCTGCTCTTTCCCACTAGGTCAAGGTTGAGAAAGGCCAAGAAAAGTTCAACCCAGATCCTTCACTTTATTTGCAACTCACTGAAATATTTGATAAGGACAGGGTGGAGGAGATTCTGGGCTCCAACCTGCGCAGCTTCCTGGCCACTAGTAGATTTCCATTATCCTTCTCACTGCAAACTGTGGAGATTTGAGAGCTGGGGTGGGGGCGGGGGCGGGATTCGCACAAAATGCTAAAACGTGAAAGGAGTGATGACTATGTGTCAGCCCTGTTTGATTTACTCCAGGGGAAACTGCATTTTAAAAACTCTCCTGTGAAAAACATGAGGCTTTCTGAATGCACAGCCTCATACTAGTCTTCACTACAGCAACTTTCTGCAGATGGCAGGGCTGTCTTATCCCGCAGTGCCAGCAAGGTTTCATTTAACTATGCCTGATTTTTGTTTTATTTTTATTTTTTTTAACGTGCCATCAAGGAGAAATTTCTTCCTTTTTCTTGCTCTAAATGGCTGTCCTAAACTGCAAACAGATATTTTTCAAAAACTCTGTGCTGTAGTTTCCAAATGATGGTTTGAAATAGGTCATTTTAATACAAGTTACTTCAGTGGGAGGCACAGATGAATACCCATCTTTGCAAACAAGTTTATTTGAGGATATGTGGGAGTGGGGAACGGGGGACATCCTCTAAGCCCAGAATGTAGTCACTTCCTTCGGGACTGCATCCAAAGCCTACAGCTAGATTACCCTTTTCCTAAAGAGGCACTGGTCCAGGCACCATTGAGATGGGAAGGGAATGTATATATATATATGTTTTGATGTATGTAACACACCTTTCCATCCTTTTGGCCATACCTATCTTTCTTATAAATATGCTAAGCATTCATAGCAAGATGGAGGTCAGAGTATCTATCATGCAAGCATTAATTTATAGCTTTATAAAAATATATCCATCTTCCATGGTCACTCTCCGTGGGAGCTAGATGGGTAAAGAAAAATTGATCTCTCTTCTAGCTCAAATTGGAAAATGAAATGAGAAACTGACAATAAAGATTTTAACTATTCAAGTCCCAGACACCACCATGAAAAGATTAACATGAAGTTTTCAGAGACAGCCCCAGTTGTTCTAATCCAATTAGAAAAGTTTAGTTATTACCAATGTCTCCTTTATCGGTGAATTTGCTAACGTCAAGAAGGGTAGAATCAAGAGAGAAGGAGAAAGACAGAGACAGACAGAGAGAAAACAAAAGACACATATGTACACAGAGGGAAAAAAATACCTTTTTCCTAAAAGCCATATTAGTTGTTAAATCTCAGCTAACTTAGAAATTCAAGAAGGCAGCAGCACAAAGCAACATAAGGTAACCAGTCTTTAAAATAGAAACACAGGAGGCACGAGTGTGTAACACCAAGCTTCTAACTTTCTTATGTGTTCAGTTAATTTTATGTAAATGATACTGAAGTATAACGAACATACAGAAAATTGCCCATGTAATCTGCACCCAGATCCAGAAACAGGATGTTTCCAGCACCCCCACAGCCCCTCAAAGTGAGAGGGGCCACTACTCCCAGCAAGAGTCACCACTCTTCTGACTTCTAACACCATGCCTTTGCTTTGCCTGTTTTTGAACTTTGTAAAACTGAAATCATACAATGCAAGTCCCTGGTACCTGGCTCCTTTCTCTTACTAACATGTTTGTGAGGTTCATTGTGTTTTGGCATGTAGTGGTAATTGGTTCATTTTCATTCCATGGATAGGCCTTTGGTTATACTACAGTTTTTCACCCATTCTGATGGTGATGGATAGTTCAGGGTTTTGTTTGTTTGTTTGTTTATTTTTGCAATGTGGGGCTATTACAGTTCATGTTACCATGATCAACCTCGTACATATCTTTTGGTGAATATGTATATACCTATTTTGTCTCCATGTATGTGAAGAACTGTAGCCTCACAGAAATCTAAGAAACAAATTTAAGTTTTTTTCAAAAACTGCGTCTTCAAGGGCAGAACAATTTCAAAAGGGTTGACAAGCTCTGCGAAGGGAAAGACCAAAAAAGAAGACAGAAGTAAAGCAAAATCTGTTTTGTGAAGTTTGTGTCTCTGCTGGGTGCTCAGAATTGGGTTTGCTTTTAAAATGTTAAAATTTGTTTAGTGATTCATATCTTCAACTAATTGCTTTGATCTTTAAAGTAATGAAAACAGTTGAAAGAGGAAGAGAGTGGGTACTCCCTGTGCTCCACAATTAAGTTTCATGGAGATAATCCCTAATGACTGCAGAGCACACAGAGCATCCTCCAGCCCCACTGGAAACGAGTTCTTGCAATAACAAACTCACGTTGGCATTTTCACAATATGGCTTGCCAGTTTCAGAGGAATCGTAAATTTGACAAAAACCGTAGCTTAGGTTCTCCGGTACTATAACTTCTTTCTGGGATTTGATTAGACCTTGGCAAGCTGTAAACCTGTGCTATACTTGTAAATTAGGTAAAAATGAGATTTAGAAGAATCATGAAAAAGAGTATCACAGGAATAACTTGATACCAATTACATTTTACATGATAATACTGTACGTACATTGGGTTAAATAAATTATTAAAATTAACCCATCATCTATTTCTTTTTACTTTATGGAGGAGCTTACTAGAGAATTTAAAATTACATATGTGACTCACATTAAATTTCTGTTGTGCTTTTAGACCTTGACATCACCTTCCCAAGACTGGTGGTTCAGCCCAGAAAACAATGAGTTTGACAGGATTGGAAAAATAAGTTTTTTTCAGATGTGCTTATTTTCTGACTACTTATTTTCCACATCTACCCACAGATTCCATGACATATGTGGGCTTAATTTGGTTGCAACTATCTTTTATTTTGTTACTTCATCATTTTTATCATAACATTAATAGACATTTAGTAAGCACCAAGTGTGTGTACAGGTAACAAAAACATGTTATATAGCCATGCCTCTGGGTGAAGATGAAAGCCCCACATGTTTCTTTCATTCATTCATTCATTCATTCAGTAAACATTTACTGAGCTTCTGTGTGGTGGCAACTAGGCAAAGCATGGGGGATTTATTGAGCCAAGTGGAAGAGAGAAACGAGAACACAGTGAGTGTATGGAAAGTAGACTCTGGGGAGAGAAGGGAGACATTGTGGAACATGACCTACTTTAGATACTTCTGACCAGTGCCCTTCTACTCCCATGGTTTTGTCCTCAGAACCAAGCTTGTTTAATTTCTACCAGGAAGTCAGAGGATCAGGAGAGTCACCAGCCAAGAGTGTTCAGGAAGATCTTACACATATGTACAGAAATCACTTGCCTGTGGAACCATGTCTTTGGGCTGATGCTTTGGGATGCTGTCTCAAATGGCGTGATGGAGAATCCACTCAATCTTTTCAAATTCAGAAAGGGGTCCAACATAGGTTTCCTAAAAGAGCATGGATGTGTTCTTTCAGATTACAGAGAAGGTACATTTTGAACCAGTTAATTGCTCCTGTGAGTGACTTGCATAATGCCTATGAAACCCTTCGACAGCATGTGTGGCCTGAGATGGCATGTGCCGCTTGTTTTTCCTGCTGTCTTTAAGATGAGATTGCATGAATGTCTGAAGCTGGAAGACTTATATGATTTCATGTTTACATGTGTTCAGAATAAATATGGCTTTTTGTTAACTCCTTTTCCAGCAAGAAGGAATCGTTTCTGAAGAGTGACAGCTTCTGGGTTCACGCTTCAGCTCTGATACTCACTAGCTGATTAACCTTGGGCATATTAACTAGATTGTCTGGGCATCATCACCCACAGGTGAAGGTCAGCTTATGTATGAAGGCGAAAGTACTTTTAAAAAGTGACATTTGTCAGATTATAACAGTAAAATTAAAATGCTTATTGTATAAAATGTACTCATGCAGAAAAGTATATAAAAATAAGTTTAAAATCACCTGTATTCCCACCACCAGAGAAAAATATGTTCACATTTTTGTACATTTCCATCCATTTGTTTTTGGATATTATTTTTTCATAGTTGAGGTTATACGACATTTATATTTATACATTTTTCAGTTGACATTATTGTGTAAATATTTTGTAGAATAAAATTATTGAATAAGTATTGTGTAAAAATGTTTTCAGAAAGAAAAAAACTTTAATGACATAATTTCCATTTCATACATAATTTGTCATGGGATGAACATAATATTATTTAATCTTTTAGAGAGCATTTAGGTAGATAAGAGACATTTAATCCATGGGAGGACAGTTAGGTAAACAAAAGGCAATTTAAAATTTTAAAGCAGAATAAATATATTTTTAAAGTTTAATTCACACTTCAACATAATGTGCCTTTTGATTTCTTGAAGTTAAAAACCAAAATGCAGCTGAATAAATTTAACAGTCTTATTGGCCTTATTCAATGATCCATGAATCAGGCAGCATCCCATCTAGCCGATAGAGGGCATTCTCAGGAGCTGTAACAAAATGGAAGATTTTTATTGGCAGAAGGAAGCAGGGCAAGGAAGTTTTTCTAGCAAAGAGTGGATTGTTTCAGGCAAAGCCATCTTCCTTTGGAGGAAGGCAGGGGTCTGTCAGGCAGATTACCTCACTAGTGCTGACCGGGTAATTCTAGATTGACTGGTTAAAGGTTGCATTCCTTCAGAGAGGCTGAAAGTACAATTAGGTTAGGTATTAAGTTTTGGTTTGCTGATGTGAGGCTTAACACAAGTGAGTTCATCTTGAGTCTGTCTTCTCTTTTTTAACATCTTATAAGTTAATTTGCTTAAACTACAACACTCAGAGATAATGGATGTCCTCATTATGGAGAAAGACTTTGTAACAAAATTCAACTGATGAGAATGTCATAAACACTAGTCCTTGTCCTTGTCCAATCATGAATTGCCAGTTACAATCTGACACAATTTTTTATTTGCTTAGGCAAAATAATTAGGTGGCATACTTGTGCGAGAAGGAAGAGAGGTGGGCATGGGAAGGATTCAGGAAGAGTTTGATAGGCCTTCAAAGCTGGGCTTTGAAGGATGGGACAGGATTGAAATAAGTCTCTGTAATGCAGGGCTTTTGGCAATCACTGGCATATGCCTTCATCAATAAATATTGGTTTTTGTGATTATTTTAATACAACAGATATAAATCCATACTGCCAAATGCATGCATTTTCTGGAAGCTTGCAATGGACACTGTGTACTTCTGAGAAAGGAAAATGCCAAGCAGTGAGAACTAGTGGTGATTATGCAATGCACAGCACTGAAGGAATGCAGGGAAAGGTTACTGTACAGATTTTTCATAAGATTGGCTGGTAGGAGGAGTGGGTGGAAACAAGAGGAGAGAGCAATTAGGTAAAAATGTTAGGCCACTCTTTTTGTTAAATACTAGCAATGTTAGAGAGTTTGACTGGACTCATTCAAGCATGCTTTACATCCAATTCTTTATTGCAATTTACATCTCTGATTCTTCGCTTTTGTTGGGTCATCAGCCTCCTTGAAAGTTTGATGAAAGCCAAGGCTCTGCTCCCCACCTCAACCCCCTGAAAAAGAAAAAAAGAAGTTGTATGCAATTATTTTATTTTATTTTATTTTATTATGTTATGTTAGTCACCATACAATACATCATTACTTTTTGATGTGGTGATCCATGATCCATTGTTTTCGTATAACACCCAGTGCTCCATGCAGTACATGCCCTCCTTAATACCCATTACCAGGCTAACCCATCACCTCACCCCCCTCCCCTCTAAAACCCTCAGTTTGTTTCTCAGAGTCCATAGTCTCTCATGGTTCATCTCTCCCTCCAATTTCCCCCCTTCATTGTTCCCTTCCTTCTCCTGATGTCCTCCATGCCATTCCTTATGTTCCACAAATAAGGGAAACCATATGATAATTGACTTTCTCTGCTTAACTTATTTCACTTAGCATAATCTCCTCCAGTCCCATCCATGTTGATGTAAAAGTTGGGTATTCATCCTTTCTGATGGCTCAGTAATATTCCATTGTATATATGGACCACATCTTCTTTATCCATTCATCTGTTCAAGGGCATCTCGGCTCTTTCCACAGTTTGGTTATTGCAGACATTGCTGCTATGAACATTGGGGTACATATGGCCCTTCTTTTCACTACATCTGTGTCTTTGGGGTAAATACCCAGGAGTGCAATTGCTGGGTCATGAGGTAGCTCTGTTTTTAGTTTTTTGAGGAACCTCCACATTGTTTTCCAAAGTGGCTGTACCAACTTGCATTCCCACCAACAGTGTAAGAGGGTTCCCCTTTCTCCACAACCTCTCCAACATTTGTTGTTTCTTTCCCTGTCCATTTTTGCCATTCTAACTGGTGTAAGGTGGTATCTCAATGTGGTTTTAATTTGAATTTCTCTGATGGCTAATGATGATGAACATTTTTTCATGTGTCTGTTAGTCATTTGTATGTCTTCTTCAGAGAAGTGTCTGTTCATGTCTTCTGTCCATTTTTTGACTTGATTATTTGTTTTTTGGGTGTTGAGTTTGAGAAGTTCTTTATAGATCTTGGATAGCAGCCCTTTATCTGTAGTGTCATTTGCAAATATCTTCTCCCATTCTGTGGGTTGCCTCCTTGTTTTGTTGACTGTTTCCTTTGCTGTGCAGAAGCTTTTTATCTTGATGAAGTCCCAAAAGTTCATTTTTGCTTTTGTTTCACTAGCTTTTGGAGATGTATCTTGAAAGAAGTTGCTGTGGCCAATGTCAAAGAGGTTATTGCCTATGTTCTCCTCTAGGATTTTGATGGATTCCTGTCTCACATTGAGGTCTTTCATCCATTTTGAGTTTATCTTTGTGTATGGTGTTAGAGAATGGTCGAGTTTCATTCTTCTGCATGTGGCTGTCCAATTTTCACAACACCATTTATTGAAGAGACTGTCTTTTTTCCATTGCGTATTTTTTCCTGCTTTGTCAAAGATTATTTGACCATAGAGTTGAGGGTCCATATCTGGGCTCTCTATTGTGTTCCATTGGTCTCTATATCTGTTTTTGTGCCAGTACCATGCTGTGTTGGTGATCACTGCTTTGTAATATAGCTTGAAATTGGGCAACGTGATGCCCCCAGCTTTGTTTTTCTTTTTCAACATTTCCTTGGCGATTCAGGGTCTTTTCTGATTCCATACAAATTTTAGGATTCTTTGTTCCAGCACTTTGAAAAAGACTTCTTCTTTGCCAATTTCAATACCTTTTATTTCTTTTTGTTGTCTGATTGCTGTTGCTAGGACTTCTAGTACTATGTTGAACAATAGTGGTGACAGAGGGCATCCTTGGCATGTTCCTGATCTTAAGGGAAAGGCTCTCAGCTTTTCCCCATTGAGGATGATATTCGCTGTGGGTTTTTCATAGATGGATTTTATGAACTTGAGGAATGTTCCCTCTATCCCTATACTCTGAAGAGTTTTAATTAGGAAAGGATGCTGTATTTTGTCAAATGCTTTTTCTGCATCAATTGAGAGGACCATATGGTTCTTCTCTCTCCTCTTATTAATGTGTTCTATCACATTGATTGATTTGCAATTGTTGAACCACGCTTGCATCCCAGGGATAAATCCCGCTTGGTCGTGGTGGAGGATCCTTTTAATGTATTGTTGGATCCTATTAGCTAGGATTTTGTTGAGGATTTTGGAATCCATATTCATCAGGGATATCGGTCTGAAATTCTCCTTTTTGATGGGGTCTTTGCCTGGTTTGGGGATTAAGGTAATGCTGGCCTCATAGAATGAGCCTGGAAGCTTTCCTTCTGTTTCTATTTTTTGAAACAGCTTCAGGAGAATAGGTATTATTTCTTCTTTGAATGTTTGGTAGAATTCCCCAGGGAATCCATCAGGCCCTGGACTCTTGTTTTTTGGGAGGTTTTTGATCACTGCTTCAATCTCGTTACTGGTTATTGGCCTATTCAGGTTGTCAATTTCTTCCTGTTTCAGTCTTGGCAGCTTATAGGTTTCCAGTAAGACATCTATTTCATCCAGATTGCTCAGTTTATTGGCATATAGTTGTTGATAATAATTTCTAATAATTGTTTCTATTTCCTTGGTGTTAGTCATGATCTCTCCCCTTTCATTCATAATTAATTTGGGTCCTTTCTCTTTTCTTTTGGATAAGTCTGGCCAGTGGTTTATCTATCTTATTAATTCTTTCAGAGAAGCAGCTTCTAGTTTCGTTGATCTGATCTACTGTGTTTCTGGTTTCTAATTCATTGATCTCTGCTCTAATCTTAATTATTTCTCTTCTAATGCATGGCTTAGGCATCGTTTGTAGCTTTTTCTCTAGTTCTTTAAGGTGTAGAGTTAGTTGGTGAATTCGGGATTTTTCTATTTTTTTTGAGTGAGGCTTGGATGGCTATGTTTTTCCCTCCTAGGACCACCTTTGCAGTATCCCATAGGTTTTTGACCGATGTGTTTTCGTTCTCATTGGTTTCCATGAATTGTTTGAGTTCTTCTTTGATTTCCTGGTTGACCCAAACATTCTTAAGTAGAATGGTCTTTAGCTTCCAAGTGTTTGAATTTCTGCCAAATTTTTTCTTGTGATTGAGTTCCAGTTTTAAAGCATTATGGTCTGAGAATATGCAGGGAATAATCTCAATATTTTGGTATCAGTTGAGACCTGATTTGTGACCCAGTATGTGGTCTATTCTGGAGAAAGTTCCATGTGCGCTTGAGAAGAATGAATATTCTGTTGTTTTATGGAGGAATGTTCTGTATATATCTATGAGGTCCATCTGGTCCAGTGTGTCATTCAAAGCTCTTCTTTCTTTGTTGATTTTCTGCTTAGATGATCTGTCTATTGCTGAGAGTGGAGTATTGAGGTCTCCTACAATTAACGTATTGTTATCAATATACTCTTTATTTTGGTTAACGGTTGGCTTATGTAGATGGCTGCTCCCATGTTGGGGGCGTAGATATTTACAATTGTTAGATCTTCTTGTTGGATAGACCCTTTAAGAATGATATAGTGTCCTTCTGTGTCTCTAACTACAGTCTCTAGTTTATAAAAGCTAATTTGTCTGATATAAGAATTGTAACCCCAGCTTTCTCTTGAGGTCTGCTGGCATGGAAGATGGATCTCCAGCCCTTCACTTTCAGTCTGGATGTATCTTTAGGTTCAAAATGAGTCTCTTGTAGACAGCATATGGATGGGTCCTCTCTTTTTATCCAATCTGCAACCCTGTGCCATTTTATGGGAGCATTTAGGCCGTTCACATTGAGAGTGATTATTGAAAGATATGAATTTATTGTCATCATGTTGCCTGTGAAGACCTTGTTTTTATAGATTGTCCCTGTAAATTTCTGTTGTATATCACTCTTGGGGTCTTTCTCCTTTTATAGTACCCCTCTTAATATTTCTTGCAGGGCTGGCTTAGTGGTCACATATTCTTTCTGCCGGTCTTGGAAGCTCTGCATCTCTCCATCCATTCTAAACGACAGCCTTGCCAGATAAAGTATTCTTGGCTGCATGTTCTTCTCGTTTAGTACCCTGAATATGTCTTGCCAGGCCTTTCTGGCTTGCCAGGTCTCTGTGGATAGGTCTGACGTTATTCTGATGTTCCTCCCTCTGTACGTAAGGAATCTCTTCCCCCTAACTGCCCTTAAGATGGTTTCCTTGGTTCTAAGATTTGTGAGTTTTACTATTACATGCTGGGGTGTTGGCCTGTTTTCCTTGATCTTGGGAGGGGTCCTCTCTGCCTCTAGGACACAAAGGTTTGTTTCATTCCCCAGATTAGGGAAGTTCTCAGCTATGATTTGCTCAAATACATCTTCTAGTCCTCTCTCTCTCTCCATCCCCTCGGGGATTCTAATAATTCTGACATTGGAACTTTTCATGGTGTCACTTATTTCTCTGATTCTATTTTCATGGATTCTGAGTTGTTTTTCCCTGGCCTCCTCTTTTCCCTTTTTATCTATTAAATGGTCTTCCAGGTCAGTAATTCATTCTTCTGCCTCACTTACCCTAGCTGTTAGATCATCTAGATTAGATTAGATCTCATTGATAGCATTTTTAAGTTCTGCCAATTCAGCTTTCACTTCTGCCCTTAGAGACTCTATGTTGCCATTAATTGATTTCTCCATTCTAGCTATTGTCTTCACAATTGCTAGCCTGAATTCCATCTCTGACATCTTGGTTATATCTGCATCCATTTGTAAATCTGTGGCATAAGTCATAATCTCTGAGTCTTTCCTATTTTGGGGGTTCCTCCTCCTAGTCATTCTGCTGATGGGTGGTTGAGGGAATGTACAGAGTCCAAATTATTGACCACAACCCAAGCAAGATGCACCTGTTTTCTAGGGACCTTAGGGTTGCTGGCCTCTTGTTTTCCCAGCCTGTCTTCTGGGGGAGGGGCCTGCCTTGCTGTTACTCAGGCAACCCTGTTTGGACAGAGTTGCCCTACCCCCTGTGGTGGGGGATGGGCTTAGTGGGAACCGGTTTTTTGGGGCTTTTGTTCTCTGGCGGCTTTCCCTGGCAGCTTTGGCTTTCTGTGTCTCTTCCGAGAGTCAGAGCAGAAGAGACCGTTTCCAACCCTGTGCCTCAGAGCAGAGAGATCGCAGTCTGTTCTTCAGTGAGCTCTCCAGGCCACACTATCTCCATTTCTGTCTGTGCTGCTATAAACCGCAGTGTCCTGGGTTGTGCGCCCCTCCGCAGTGCTCCCAGTCCTTGCCTCCAGGTTGGGGCTCGTCTTTGCCCTTTGTGCTTCTAAAACTGCCAGCCCCCCCGCTCGGGGTTTCCATCCGGAGGCTGCCCTAAAGTCCTTTCCCTGCCACTACCGGTCTGCGAGCCTGTGCCCTGTCCCTAGTGCAGGAGGCTATCACTCACCAGTGGTGTAGGATCCCCAAGGGCCAGGCTCCCTCCCACTGCCATTTATCCTTCGATATCTGCCTGCGGAATCATGGCTCCCCATTTTGTACCTCGAAACCAACCTCCTGCAATATTCTGTTTGTAGAGATCCAGATCTTCTTACATCTCAGGCTGATTTCGTGGGTGTTCAGAGTGGTCTGGTAGATATCCAGCTCAATTCCGGGAACCGGTTGGAATAGGGTCCCCTACTCCTCTGCCATCTTTTCTCTCAGTTGTATGCAATTATATCTCAACATCCACCTTTTTAACTTACTATGTCATGGGTTACAGGTACAGAAGGCTGATTTATAAACAGAGTATGGTTACATGAGTACTATTCCCCGATTATTAGTTTGGCTTCCCCCTTCTAATTCCTTTAATCTCGATCTTTGATCATTAGAAGTGGAAGGAAAGAAGGGAGCTTGGTTTGACTGTGTACCCCGCCCAGCACTAGGCTTGGTATCTAACACTTACTGGGGCCCTGAGTCCTCATGATAGCCCTGAGTGAGTTAAAGACTAGGAGTGGAGTGGAGAATTATATTTATTTAATTTAGAAATATTCAGATAGAGTAAAGCTGAGGATATCTAAAGCTGCAAGTGATAAAATTTGATATTGCCTTTTAAATGATGGGAAATAACCTCTGTTTGACAAAATTTAGATTTTGCAATTTTTGACCCAGGAAAATGAGCCTTGATAGAAATAACAGCCGCTGAGAAGATTCACTGTGGCAAAAAATCTTTGAAGTTATTGTGGATGAAGTCTGATAGAAGAAGCAAATGTTTATTAAGTTTTTTTTAAAAGAAATGAATTCACCCCAATGAAAATAATTTTGATAACATAAAAATAAAAACGGAAAAATTGGAGATGATTGACTTGTGTTGGATAGAAACTTGATTAAGGAATTAAATTGGCCTAATGACATTTACCTGAGAAGCTACTTCCTTGATGAAGATTCTCCAGTGCTGATTTAAATCTGATTAATGTTTGTATGTTTATAATCAAAACATATGTGGCACTGAAATGGCAAGGTCAAACTCTGGGGTCAAAATGTCTTGTTCCCTTATAGGCCCATTTTATGCAAAAATACATCATGAACACACTGTCTCTAAAGTGCAGGAGTTAACTGCTGTTCCAGAAGTTAAAGCCCCATTTAAGTAATTCTGAACTTCAAAGCCCTTGATTTGAAAAAGTGATCGCTTTTGGACTGCAGCTTTTGCTGTCTCGATTAAGACTATAAATGTTAGAGACGAAATAATTATTCCAGTTTCTCGTTCAGGAAGAGTTGCAGATTCCTTGCCTGAGTAAGGACAATTTCTGAATTAGTGTCATCTGAATTAGTGCCTTTCAAGTGGAAACAATTCTCTCTAAAATACTTGTTTGTTCTTAGGCTTGCTTTAAAAAAAAACGTATTTGGTCACAAATGAGGTTAATGTTAGTCAAATCTGACTCTCTTTCAATCCCTAAATTCAGTAACAGGCTCTGCCAGTTACTGGCTGTATGGCCTTAAACAAATTACTTAATCTTTCTAATCTTGTTTCCTCACACCACCTTGTGGTGTGAGCAGTAACACTCACACCACAAGATTATTGCAAGAAATAAGTGAGAGGAAGACTTTAAATACCCAGGCTTAAAGTAGATGTTCAATAAATTGTAGTCTTACTAAGGCCACTATTATTAATATATTGCATATGTTCTATGCTTACAATGTAATTATTCTAGCTGTTTCATTTGAATGATTTGTCCCCCAGTTAGGAGGCAAATTTTCCAAGACAAGAGTTAGGCCCTGTGCCATTCTTATTAGGTCCTTTCATCCCTCTTTATCAGTCATCTGAGCCCTATTGGAAAACAGCTGGCTCACCCAGACTGGGTAACTGAGGTGTGCTGATTGAATGGATTATTTACAGAAAAGTGAGCAGAGTAAGGGAGACCCATAAGGGATAAAGAAGCACCCTGGGGCTAGCAACAGCAGGGAGCCTTTAGCATCCATAGCTTAAGAGTAAGGGGAGGAGGGCCACCCAACAAGAGCCATGGCTTTAGACAGAGAAGTACCAAACTACCATGGACAGGAAGGGAGTCAGTAGAATAAATACTCTAACCTCTCTCACATCCCACCCTCTGATCTCCTGCTGGTGCCTCTCATTGGATGAGCTCAAGAGAAAGCCAGACGACGAGGAAACCAAGACAGTCTATAGAAATCAACATCCCTAAATGTAAAGGAGGGAGGAGAAAGGGAGAAAGTGGATCTGAGAAGTAACCTGACAGTGAGGAGCAGAGCCTCCCATGGTGTGTGTGTGTGTGTGTGTGTGTGTGTATACCAGGTGCTGATAAATGTTTGTGGAAGGAAAGGAATCAAAACTGATTAAAGATAGTTCATAACATGTTGACAATTCATCTTTAAATGTAGACTGAGAAAGATTCTTCATAATGGCATAGTAGTTTGGAGGTAAGTTTTGGGATCAGACCTATCCCAGTTTTAATCATGCCTTTACCCCTTCCTAACTCTATGATCAAGGACAGTTACTAAATGACCTGGCCTGAGTTTCTTCTTAGAGAATGGCACATGAGGTTAATAGCTATGTGAAGGCTGCTTCTGAGTAAATGAGATGATGTGTATAGTATGCTTGGCACAGAAATACTGAAGAAATGTTAGTAAGTGAATTCTCAGTATCAGTAGTTCTCAATGGGGGGCAATTTTGCCCCTCAGGGAACATTCTGCAACATCAAGAGACATTTTTGGTCGAAACAAATGAAGAGGTGCTATTGGCATCTAGTGGATAGAAGCCAAGGATCCAACTAAACAGTCTCCTATGCCCAGGACAGCCCTCCACAACACAGAACTATCTGGTCCAAAATGTCAGTGGTGCCAAGGTTGAGAAACCCTGGCCTAGAGTGTTTTCATCTCTGCATTTCCATCCTTGGGCCTGCGTATTATTTGACACTGGTTCTTAAGATCCCTGATTATCATTCCCTTCTTCACTCAGTAAGTTTGAGATTTCTGTCTGTCCTCCTTCTTCCATAAAAAGATGAGGCAATATCATGGATATAACACTTTGACATTCTGTGACTTTGTCTTTCCACTACGTTAACTAAATAAATACAAGAAAATAGAAAATCACTGTGATAGGTTATAACCCGAACTACAACTACCCAATATTAAAGCACTTTATGTCAAATACATGTTATAGATTTGTAAAGCAACAATAACACAGAACTATTTCTAGGGGCATTTCAAATCACCAGGGAGCAATGTGTGCAGCACACTATTTCTGCAGCTGTAATCTCTGGTGAGGCTCTTTCCTATAGGAAACAAAAGCCACAAACTCATAAAACTAATGAATCTGAAATAGGTCACTGGAATTAAACATTAATTTAATTAAAGACTGCCCTTAAACACAGTTTGATTATGTTTTTCCTCTCTTTATCACTTTTGCCTATCCTTCAACTCCATTCCATTCTACCCAGTGTTGTTGCCCCTGGCAACAGTCGACTTTCCTCTTGAGAAAGTTAAGGTTATTAAAGCAGAATGCCCTTCCACCTCAAGACGGCTCTGGGTCTTCGCTATTTGTTTCATTTCCTCCAACCTCAAAGGAAGGGTGCTATTTCTGGCTCTCCAATTCATTCAGTCATAATTGAATTTTTACTCCAGTCCTTGCCTAAGGTAGAACAAGCAGAATATCCCTTTTCTCATAGAGCACACAGTCTCTGGGGGGATAGGGACATTAATCAAGTAAGGAAACAAATTAAGAAGTACTATGACCAGGCTGTAAAAAGAAGTAGGGATCATGATGGAAAACAAAAACAGAGTCCTTCTTAGGTCAATGAAGAGCTTGAAGTTATTCTTTAAAAAAAAAAAAAAAATTATTTATTTATTTGAGAGAGAGAGAGAGAATGAGTAGGAGCGAGGGGCAGAGGGAGAAGGAGAAGCAGACTCCCCACTGAGCAGGGAGCCCCATGCAGGCTTGATCCTAGGACCCCAAGATCATGACCTGAGCCAAAGGCAGATGCTCAACCAACTGAACCACCCGGGCGTCCTAAGAGCTTGAAGTTATTCCGAAAGCAGTGGGGAAAAATGCATGTATTTTTAAGCTGGGCAGCAATTTAATGTTTCTTAATATTTAATGTGCATTTTCTGTGAGCTGAGAGCACTTTATAGATGGTAACTTATTTAATACTCACATCTATAATTATACCCACTTTTATAGATGAGCAAACAGAGGCACAGGGAGTTTAAGAAACCCAAGGTCACATAACTATATCAGGGTTTCTCAACTTCACTGCAGTTGACCTGGGGCAGGGTTGAGGGGAGAGGGGCTACAGGGTTGACTATAGGATGTTTGGCAACTACACTGCCCTCTACCCACCAGATGCCAGTAACAACCTCCTCTCTCCCACCATTTGTCCATTTGTGACAACCAAAAACATGTCCAGACTTTGTCAGATGTCCCTTGGGAGGAAGAGAGCAAAATCTTCCCTGGTTGAGAACCCCTGCTTTATAGAAAAATGAGAAAATTAAAACACCTCAAATCCCATCACCCAGTAATCACTGTGCTGATAACTTCCAGACTCCTTTCTAAGCTCTCTCTGCATTTGCTTCAAGACATGGTTCTTGCAAAGATCAACCACCTCAGAGCAATGGTTCCCTCCTTCCCCATTTAGTGGGTATGTGAACTCCATGGGTCTACCCACTCATAAATCACTCAGTAAGAGCAGTGATGGGGAATTGTGTGGCTCAGCTTTCCTGAGCATTAAAACAGGTTTTGCAGGTAGAAGAGTGGAATGTGGGAGTCAAAGCAGGTCATGGAGGAACCCAGTGTTCTCTGCCTCCTAGCCCTCTCCATCCATGAGGGTTCTTCTTGCTCATCTCAGAAGCCCACTCAGCACTACCCGGTACCCTAACTCAGAACTAGTGCCTCTTAGCAGTGGATGGAACTGTGGGTGGTGATGACCAAGTTTGGGGACACAGAAGCAGTGCATCCTTTCTCTGGGCAGCACTCTGGACCAGAGAATGGTGGGAAAGGGAAGGATGCTTGTGCCTTACTTTTGGAACTAATGATATACTATAGTGAGCTAGCTTCAGAATCTCGATTTGAAAAGTATGAGGGTGCCTAACATGAATGTCACTTAATAAGTGGCCATAAATATTGATTCGTTTTATTTGATTCATTCAACATCTGAGATATCAAGGGGATGTTTTGAGTCCTTTTCATTTCACTCAAGGTCTCTAACTGTACCACCATCAAAGAACAGCAGCCAAAGATTTATTGATTCATTCGGTGAAAATGCACTGGGTGTTTGTCATGGGCTAGCCTCCACATTCTCTGTCCTCATGGAGTTTAAGGTGTTGAGAGGAGAGAGAAGCCAATCAAGGAATCACACAAATAAATGTCAAAGGACAATTCTGACCACCACTTTGAAGGGGAAGGTGCTCCGTACCTCTTAGGGGGATTGGGGAAGTTTGACCTAGTCTTGGAGTGAGGGGAGTAGGAAACTGCTCAGTGGATATGAAGCTATTCAGGGATATGAAGAATGAATAGACATGAATTAGGTGAAGAAGGTCAAGACAAGTAAAGCCCTCCAGGCAGAGAATGTGTGCAAAGCCCGGCAGGCAGACTGACTATCTCATGAAGCCCAAGGTTCTGTGTTTTACTGGTATCTAGGTTTGGATGTGTGCACGTGGGTGCACATGGGCCTTAATTTGGCATCACTGGCCGCTGCCCACACTGCACACAGTAGGTTATATTCAAAATGCATGTGTCCTGTAGTTGAATCATGTTTAATTTCCATTGATACATATTATTTGCTTACACGGAATAGACTTATGCTGTTTAGCTCATCTTTGGAGGGTAAATATGCCAATTTGTATCTTTGTCTTCATGAAAGCCTCACTGGATGAAAATCATGTGTTAACACAAGCAAAGTGTGACGGAAGAGTGATGCCTACAGGATTGTGTCCGACAAAACAAATAATGACAAAGAGGAAAAAAATCAGGATCCAGGACACTCTAGACAGCCTAGGTGATCAAAACTGGAAGTAGTATGACATTGTGGAAAGAACATAAATTTTGAGGTCAGAACCACCCAATTAGCTTCACTTCCCTTGTAACCCTAAACAAACTTCTTCATTTGACTGAACCTGCTTTCTTATCTGTAAAATGGGGTAACGACACCTACTTTATAGGATCAATGTGAAGAGTAAATATGATTTATGAAAAACTCCTCGCACATTATTGGCACTAAATAAATGGAGGCTAGCAGTATCGTGATTAATATGATGAAGTTGGAATTCCTGGATTTTAAGCACTGAGCCACAGATTTCATTTAGAGCTTCATTTAGGTGTCCATAGCAAAACATGACTAATCATGTGAATAGAAATTCCTTGGGCAAGATAAGATTATCTGGGAAGTTAGGCATGAAAGAAATGTTTTACTCAGGTCTTCATTGAGACTTCACTGGACAGTATAGAAGACAATATCTTTAACCTCATCCCCACTGGCAAATAAATATAAATTCTATGTAAGCAAAAGTCATAAAGCCAAAAAGCAGCTGTTGGCAGGGATTATTTTTAATTCAGCCGTACATCCGCCAAAAAAATTCTTGCATCAGTGGTGTGTATTAAAGTAGATCATTTATTCTTTTTTTTATTTTATAGACACACACTTAAGTAGTGTTCATGTTCTCAGTTAAATGTCTAAGTAAGTCTTTGAGGTATGTGTTATAATGCCTTTTTTATGGATGAGATCCTCAAGGTTCACACTCCAGGGTTAGTAAGAGATGGATTGAGGATGTGAACCAAGGTCCATTTAACTCATTCAATTCCATCCTTATCCTCGACCCCAGCCTACCACCATAACAAATATAGCTAGACTATGTTCCCCTGATGGGAAAAACGAGGGCCTTACATAAAAATAGAAAGAAGGGAAATTAAATTGGGGGCTCTAGGTCTAACATTGTTTTATTGCTGAGACATCAAGGAAGAATGTTTTGTAAATTAGCTTTCTGGGAGTAACGTTTTAATCTTTTTGTTGTTGTTCTGGTTTATTCCAAATCATTTAACTAAAATGACATAGATAAAAAGGATATTAGGAAACACATTCAACAAGATCGCGGCAGTACAATATGTATACCAAATTGCACGGACGGCTTGGTGTTGAATTCTGTGCCTTCAAAACAAGCAGAAATAAATGGACCTGTTTATATTAATGAGGAAAGCACAAATCTGCAATTTGTAACTTAAATGTAATTCTATATAATCAGTCAGGTTAACTCATGTCCAGTAAACACACTCGAAGTTAACTGGCATTTAAAATATCTTCCCAGTAAGGGGTGTTGGGTGTCTCAGTTGTTTAAGTGACTGACCCTTGAGTTTTGGCTCAGGTCATGATCTCAGCATCGTGAGATCGAGCCCCACAGCAAGCTCTGTGCTGGGTGTAGAGCCTGCTTAAGGTTCTCTCTCCCTCTCCCTTTCCTCCCCCTGCTCTCTCCACCCACTGTGTGCACGCTAAATAAATAGATAGATAGATAAAATATCTTCCCAGTTCATTTAATTTTCATTTTTTACATGATTCTGAGTATAATAAATTAATCAAAGTCCATATATTAAAGTGATTAGTGTCTTCAAAGGGTGTGGTTCCCCTGAATCATACAAGGAGCTTCACTTAGGATAAAGACCTTAATATTTGCTTTCAACATTTTTTTCACTCAAAAGACTGATGATGATGATGATGATGATGATTGTCAAGAACTGTGAAGGGTCTGAGATTTTACTCTGTTTGAAAGTTAACAAGTTAACTTGCCAGAGATTCACAGATGTTGGCAGATGACCCAAAATTCCTGTGTCAATGGCTAAAGACTTTCCTACTCACAAAAGGCACAGCAGGGGACATATGCTTCCTACTTATACTGGTTCCCCATGTTTTCCATGTCTGATGAGAGTGACATGGAGGAGTCCAAGTCAATACTTCAGTGGGTTTGTGTTACAGCTGAGGAGCCCCCAGCTTAGGAAACCCCAACCTTATAAGGTGTTGCCAGCAAACCTCCCCAGTCTCTGACCTGGAGGGAGTTGGTATCTTCATTAGTCTGGTCAGGAAACAAATCTTCCCTCCACCCTGCTGTGAAACACTATCTCTCTCTTCCAAAATATAGACACCCTCAAAAGGGTAATCAAGAACAAACCTGGTCACAAGAATTGCAGAAACACCTCAGAGAGTCACTTCCCAACAATGGTGATGACGGCGGTGACTAACATTTATTGAGCTCCCATTTCCCATTGGGACGAGCCCTTTATATACATAATCTCATTCCACCCTCATGACAACCCTAGAAGTAGCATTATTCACGTTTATACATAAACATAGTAGAGACTCAGATAGGTTTAGCAACTTTCCCCAAGGTCACATGTGCAGAAAATGGCAGAGCCAACCCTTGAATATAGGTCTATTTGACTCCAGAATCTCTGCCCTCAACCCTAACATGACCTTGCTGCTTTACAAAATATACTTACATCTGAATATTTGCCATGGAAGAAACAAGTTGCTATATAAAAATAGAAAGAATTTAGATTGGGTCTGTAAAGGTATAATCTTTCCTCTTCCCAAGATGTCAAGGAAGAGTGTTTTACAAGTGAACTTACCAGGAGAGTAGGTGACAGAGTGCAGATCTGAAGTTAGGAAGTCTGTCTCCAAAGTTGGAGCACTTCACTGCCAGGCTTTATAGCCAACACTGGACGGATGAATCCTTAGTTACAAAAGCCAGAGTCCTGAATTAACTCTCAGCAACCATCCCCATTATTTGGCACTTTAACTTTGTATTTAAGAAATACATGGTCCCTCAAAGCATGACGGTAAAGTGTTGTCAGCAATGGTGTGAAGTGCTGCTGGTCTTTTCACAGAGAACGTGGGCAGTTTAGAAATACATGACCCATATGGGCTGTCCGGAGATGGACCGTTGCAGCAGGATGCTGGGAAATGACAAGCAGCAAACTTGGGAGAGCAATTCTATAGGGTGACACCAGCAGTGGATCATGAGGTCAATGCCAAAATATCTTCTGATATCTAGAAAGACTCATGGCAGTGGATTCTCCATCAGCACCTGGAAGATTGTGATACTTTAAGAGCCAGGGCAGGTATTCATCAGCAAATTCTTAAGGAAAATCTCCTATGTGTGAGATTTTTGTTCCTATTCTGGTGTAAATACTGACAAGCCAGCCTGTTATTAGAATACAAAGTAATTAAAATACAATGGAAAAATATAAGGAAAAGCTGAATGGAAAGTTTAATGAAAAAATATAGGGAAATGTAACAAACATATCCTAGGGACATTGCAGGGAGCTTCACATGGGTAACACTTGGACTGAACTTTAAAAAAAATGAGTGGAAATTTTATATCCCTGGTTATGTCATAAATTTCACTTATCTAAATGAGGAATGTTTAATTTATTTAACACTCACTTGTATATTGTCTACCTCCCATGTATTCAACAGTCCCAAGAATAGTCCCAGAAACACAGTAGACACTCAGGATTTGTAGAATGAATGAATGTTAAACATGAAGTTTTGCTTATATTCTTCATGATGGTGTTTAAAAAACTACATATGCACATTCTGCAGTCCCAAAAGAGTCTTTTGTTATAAGTAGCTTGCAGGAAACCTTTTAAATTTGCCTTCATGGCAATATCTTTCTTATACACAAGACAGGAGAAAAGTGAAATGAGAATTGATTGACTGATCCATTCAGTATTCAATGATTTTTGAGCATCTCCTATATACAAAGTGCTGGATGTTGAGTGTCATGTAGAAGCCAACAACTTGATCACTATCCATGAGAAAATCAAACATAGCCAAACTGGGACACAGTTTGCAGGCACACTGTATAAGAAAGAACAAAAAACTGAAAAATAAAAAAGTATGGAGTTAAAAGACTATTTTTTTTTGGACATTCCTTGCAGAATTTTGGTTTTCTGGGAGGAAAATTTTGGGTTGGATAAAATACAGATTCACTCTGTACATAATTAATTTCCCCAGACTGTTTCCCACCCTCATCTTACTTTTATTTTTCTCTTAGAATAAAGGAAAAATTATGCCATTGGTAGGCAGGCTTAGAGTTTTGAGAAAAATGGTGAGTTAAACTTAGAAATACGCCAGGATTTATTTAATTGGTAGGTGATTCCTAACGACTAAATGCATGGGAACTAGTGTTGCCGTAGCAATGGTTTGTTTATTCAAAGAATTTCTGTCACACATCTTTTTGATTCCAACGTTCCCTTCATTTATTCAAATCTTATTTTTTTTCTCTGCAGCACTGAAGCATACAAGTTTATTAAGTAGTCTAGCTTATTCTCAAAATATGCTGATCCTGAGTGGTTATAAGATATTTATGCAGGTCATTTAAGTTGAATCAGAAATGGTTTCCAATCAGAGTGAAATCATGTTTTAGTTTAAGCAAATGATGCCAGTATAAAAAAAGAGTTGCAATTATGCTCATGCCTAGACTCTGTCTGCTATACGCCTGCTGCAGAACAAATTTTAATGTCTTTTAAACACAGCATTTGTCTTCTTATGTAACTCCTTCTTGGACTTCATTGCTCCTTCTTTCGACTTGACCAATGTAAATGGCTGCTCTTTAGGAGCTCAAGGAAATGAAGTTTTAAGTTTGCTTCTTAAAAACCCAAAGAACTTAATACCTTCCCTGGAGATTTACTCTCCTGAATAAAATGTTCAGTAGCTCCCCATTGCTTCAAGAATCAAGTTCAAGCTTTGTAGTACATGATTCATGACCATCCATGGTCAGGTCCGTGCCATCACTTCATAGACCTAACCATCTAATACTGAGCCACTTAGAGTTTCTCCACCATCATGATTTCTGTACCCTTGTTCATGCTGTTCCTTCTTCCTGGAATAGCTATCCCAAATTTCTTTAATTGACTACCACTTGTCTTGCAAAAATTGGCTTCCCTTTCATGCCCTGCAAGAAGTTTACTCCGTTACCCACCCCCCCCACCCCCCCACTGCACAGGTTTGGCTAAGAGTCCTCTGCACTCTTTAATACCAATGGTAGTCAGAACTTTCTTTTGAAATCATCTACCTCCCCCAGTAGACTAAAACTTCTACAAGCACCAGAATGTATTTTATTCATCTTTGTGCCCCACTGTCTGGCAAATTGTGGGCACTCAATAAATATTTGTTGAATGAATAAATCAATGCATGAGGGGCCATGAGGAAGAAAATGAAATGGGAAGTTAATGAGATAGGAAAAACCATAAAGTACAATTCTAGGGAGGCAAGAAGACAGATCTGAAGGATACAGCTAATGCAAAGAGGGGCACATTTATGTATTTGTTGAATCAATGTTTATTGAATATCCATGTGCTAATATAGGAAGTGCAGTGATGAACAAGATAAAAAAGACCCTAATTCATGGAGCTTACTTCTAGGATGTATACCTAGGTTATTAAAAAAATAAATAAAAAGGTAAGTACTATGAAGAAATAAAGTGAAGGTAATGAAAGGGTGGTCAGGGAGAAGTTGAGATTGGATGGGCAGAGCAGGTCTCTTCAAGAAGATTTTGGAGATGGTGCCTAAAGGGTAAGAAGGGGAGCTCACTTTGCCGAGAGCTGGTAAGAGGGTGTTCTAGCATGTGCAAAGGCCCTGAGGTGGGACAAAGTTCAAGATTTTGAGGAAAAGACGTTCTATCATTATATGTAAGTCAGGTTGGGGAAGTGAAGGGCCTGAGTTCAGAAGGAAAATGGTCCATAAAAGTAAGAGTCACTTGTTAGTAACTCTGAGACAGAGGACTCAGAGGCCCCCCAGAGAAAGGACCCCTTCCAGCGTACGAGGCTCTGGCAGGGAGATAAGCATTTGAAGGAGAGCCCCCCACAGGTTAATTTCCAGCATCCACATTTCATAAACTGATGTACAGAACAGGAAGGGAGGAATCAGATTTTGAAAAATTCTTCACCTAAGCTACAGAGACCAGAACGTTCATTAGGAAGGGCTCTTGCATTCTTTACCACTTTGCCCTGCTTTGTAAACACAAACCACAGACTTTCTAGGCCACAAAAATATCAGCAGGGACCTCCGTTCCCTAGGAAGTGACAGGTAATGGCATAAGGGACATTAGCAATGGTTTCTCCTCAGTGTCTCATTACTGTCCAGCATAACTCCAATAACAATAAAAACTAATAGCATCAGTTACTTGTGCCACTGACTATGCCAAGCAACTCAGCACCATGGTTAACACATGGCCTCTGGAGTTAGACTCCCTGAGTTCAAATACTCACTGCACTCCTGCACTCACCAGCTCTGTGGCTTTTGGCAGGTTACCAAGCTTGTGTGACTTCATCTCCTCATCTCTAACATGGGAGGAAAAAGGGATAATAATGCTGCCCAGTGGACCATTGTGAGGAGTAATTAGGTCATATATGAAAAGTGCTTCCAATAGCTCTCCACACATGCTGATGTAAATGCAAGCTTCTATCATGATCTTACTCACTTATTGCAACCACCTATCAAGTGGGTAAGATTGTTATTCCCATTCTACATATGAGGAAACTGCAGAGACTTTACCTGACCTGCTAGTTGGTGGGAGAGTTAGCATTTGAACCCAGACTGATTTCAGAGCACAAGCTCTTAATCCTTGCTCTGTCATCCTTTTTGTTTACATTAGAGTTATCATCTGGGTTGCCAACTAGCCCATTTATTCATACATTCATTTTGGCAGATTTTGTTTTTAAGTTTTGTTTGTTTGTGGGGCGTTAAGAAAAAGGGGGCATACATGTGCCGGAGTCTTTGGTTGCATGCTTCCCAGGGTCTTGGGTTGCACTCTGGTCTCTGGGGCAGCCCAGAGTGCTGCACAGGCCCATTCAACAAACTAGGTGTTAACTGGAGCCCCTGCTTTTCCCAGGCTTTTCCACAGTGTTAGCTGCACTTTATAATAGTGATTCTGAGAAACAAAATTCTCAAATATACATGCACGTACATACACACACACACATACACAAACCGAGTGCTCAAGATGGTTTCTGTTTTTTCTTTAATTTCTTCTGAAAATGGGAAATCCATAAACATATCTGTTGCAATTCTCCAAAAACAAGGTCAACTACCCTCAGAAAATAATGCTGCCCCTGATCAATCGGAGATAACCACTTTTCTGTAGCCAGGGTCAGGATGAGTCAAGAGAAGTGTCCCCTGTTGTTCGGTGCAGTCATTCTCTGGCAGCGTTGTGTGTTGAAAGGTCTGTGTTCTGGGTTCACAGTAATGCTGGCAAGTGAAAAAAGGATGCTTAATGGGATGGTCTGCTGCATATAGTAGCTCAAATGTGGAATTTTGTTCTCAATCTCTTCCATAATTTTTAATTCAGCTCATGGATAAGTTTGGTCAGCAGCACCAGAGAAACTGATTCTGGGGGGTACATGGCTGGCTCACTTGGAAGAGCATGTGATTCTTGATCTTGAGGTTGTGAGTTCAAGCCCCATGTTGGGTGTAGAGATTACTTAAATAAATAAATAAAAATAAACTTAAAAAAAAAAACAACCTTGATTCTGTATAATTCAGGTCTGTGTTGGATGTTTTCCCAGAAGATTCAGTTACAGAGAATCCAGAAGGAGCCTGCTTTATAAGGATAACTATTTCACCCTTAACAGCAGCGTTGACCCCCAAAGAAATCACAGAGGGAAACTACCAATTAATATACTCATTATAAGAAATCAATTAATTAGTGATGCCATATTCTGCACCATATTCAATTTTGTGCATTATGTTTCACTAGCATTGTAAATGCTTGTTGTCATGGGCATTCACAAGTTCTTGCCACATTTGGTTTAAAAACTGGACAAAGTAGGGGCAGAACTAATTTGTGAAGAAAAAAGACAAACACTTCCTTGACAGATAAGCTTTAGGCAGTTTTTTTTTTTTTTAAGTCACTTGGCTACTGAGTTGTTTTTTAAGGTAGATGTATGTTTTATTTACCTCTAGTGTCTTTCTAGCTTATATTTACTGAGCTGCCATGTACCTGACACTCTACTGAGTACTTTAAATGTGTCAACTCATTTAATTTTTACACAGCCCTGTGCAGTTGTTGTTGCTATTATTCCCATTCTACAGATAAAGAGAAGAAGGCACAGGAAAAATCTGCTAGTAGGTGGTAGAGCTGGGTTTCCAGTCCAGGGAGCTGGGCTCCAGAATCCATGCTCTAAATCTCTATGCATACTGCCTCCCAAAGTTATCAGTAAATATTTGTTAAATAAATAAATCACCATGTGAGCTTTCATTGGTCCTGTGGCACAGGACATGGTCTTTAAAAAGTGAATAATAAACTTATTATTCACATGAATGGATTACCTAATGATATTTCTCTTAATGAAAAATGTATCTGTGCACAGAGGGTCTATTTCTTCGTAATGCTGAGTTTGGGAAGAGTGAGATCCCCTGAGAATGAAGCCACATGAGAAGCCACAGTGTCTTTTCAGCATGGCCTATGTAGGTTTACACTCTCATCTACCAGAAGGGTTCATCTAAATAACTGGTTGAAGAGAGTGAATCTCCTGTGGCTGCATCTTAAGGGCCTTGATAATTAAAATAGGAACAAAAATGACCATTTATTGGGCACTTGCTATGTGCCAATAAGCACTTAATGTACATTATACAATCTTTACGAACTAATTGTTAGAGGATGGAGAAACGTCTCAGAGAAGTAAATTGAGTTGCTCATTTAGTATTGCTAGAACAGTCTGATCTCAAGCTCATGCTCTTAACTGCCCTGCTCTACCACCTAATGCCCATTCCATTCCCTTCCCTAGTTTCCCAGCTGGGCCTAGTCCAGTGCCTGGGGCCATGGACAGATACTGGTACCTGCTGACTGATCAAAAGGTCAGTGGGTGCTTGATTGACAGCTGGAGTGAAATGGAAATCTGAACGGTTGTCTCTACAGTGGTGCTTCTTATAAGTCAGTTTGCGTATGAATCACCTGGGGGATCTTGTTAAAATGCAGATTCTGGTCCAGTAGGTTTCAGGTAGGGAATGAGGTTCTCCATTTCTTTTTTTTTCTTTTTAAGATCTTATTTATTTGACAGAGAGAGAGCATGCAAGCGAGCACAACGGGTGGGGGGAGCAGAGGGAGAAGCAGACTCCTCGAAGAGCAGGAAGCCCGACAGGGCTAGACCCAGGACCCTGGGATCATGACCTGAACCAAAGGCAGAGGCTTAACCCACTGAGCCACCCAGGCACCCTGAGTTTCTCCATTTCTAATAAGCTCCCTGGAAATGTTGATGCTGCTGGTCTGTGGACCACACTTTACACTGCAATACTCCAACCGGAGCTGTCCAGTGAGGTAGCCACAAGCCACATGTAGCTATTCATTAAAACAATTAAATTTAAAATCCAGGTTCTCAATCACACTAGTGACATTTCAAGTGCTGAAAAGTCACATGTGGCTATTGTCTACCATGTTAACAGGCAAATATAGAGCACTTCCATCATCATAAAAAGTCCTATTGACCACATTGCTATAGAATATTCAGTTAATGTAGAAAAATAACCCACCTTAAGAGTCCCAAAAATATTCATATGTCATTTCATTGGCCTAAAAAAAGTCTCTTTTCTCATCATTTTATAGGTTATCCTTTCCATACATTAGATACCCAAATCTTTGAAGGGAAATGGCAATATTGCACAAATAATACTGATAAATAAATTTACTTTTTTTTTTTTTTTTTACTTAGGATCCAACCTCTGTGCTTGAGAAAAAAGAAAAAGACACTTTTTGGTTTTGGTTTAAAAAAAAAAAAACAAGCCACAGGATGGTCACAACTCCAAAAGCACCAGAACTTTACTGAAATTGTTCTAATGACACTCAGAAAACAAACAATGAGGGTGGATCAGCAAACCCAGTACTCTCTGGTATAATTAACCTATAAACTTTTAAGGGCCTACTATGTGTTAGGTACTGTTCTAGGCTCTGCAGATAGAACCTTGAATAAAGTAGCCACAGTCCATATCCTCAGGGAGGTTATCTTTATGTTTTTTCTTACATACATGAGTATAAGCCTTCTGGAGGGGAATTCAAAAATTTGCATCAGAAAGCTTAAAATCTTTTAAAAACATTTGACTAAGCAGTTCTACTCTTAGGAATTTATCCTAAAGAAAGTTATGTTAATTTTTCCTACAATGAAGTTCGTTACAGGGTTGTTTATAATAAATAAGAAAGTAACAACATAAATGTTGATCAATTGTGATTCACATGAATAAATTTCACCACACAATAGTAATATTACTGTAGCCAATAGAAATGATTTAGAACCTTATATAGTGATTTGGGAAAATGTGCATGATATTGCAAAAGAGTATGTGAGATATATATATATATGTATATATATTTGTGATGTATATTTTTATAAATCATACCCAGAAAAAGAAGTCTACATAATCACCAAATTTATAGTAGTGTCTCTGAGTTAGTGCACTATAGAGGTGATCTAAATAAATTTCATTCTTTTTTCTTATTTGTATTTTCTAAATTTCTATAATGAATAGGTACCACTGATACAAAAAAGAAATTACTTTATAAATCTTGTAGCCCTATTTGTTTCCATTCTAGGCAATTTATTTCTGATATCTAATGTCTCCATTATATCTTTGACAGGATACAAAGAAATGTAAGTAAAAAGTGTTATATTTTAGTGATCACTATGTCATTCAGTCATAGATAATCCAGTGGGGAAAAAGAAAACTAGATTTACAGCAGTTCAGCAAATATCACTGTATATTTAACACCAGCTCTAACTAGTACCAACTGCAAATTACATCTCCTCTTTGAGCCTTCACTTACCCATCTGCAAAATGGGAGGATTGGACAAAATGATTTTTATGCTCAAAGAATGCAACCCACTGGGGCAAATAAGTCTGGGCAAAATACTATTGAATTTATGAAAAACAAAGAAAATGTTAACAGGTATGCCATCTCCGGTCTAAGTGCTTTTTAGTGTGTCTGCTGGTTGGACTCACACACTCCTCCTCTTTTCTGAGAAATACATTGGGGTTATTAAAAAGATTGGCTTTGGGTTGGAACTTGGCATCTTTTATCCTGGCTCTGTGACTTAGGACATATTTCTCAGTCTCCCCAGGTCTTGATTTCCTCATTGGTTACAGCAGTGCCCACTTCTCAGGTTTGGCAAGAAAAGCCCATAAGTGCACATAAAGCTCTTAGCACCAAATCTAGATTCAGAATGAACACCCAGTAAGCGGTGGCCATTGTCACCAGAACTTCATGAACACCAGTGTCTGAGAACTGAATGTGTACAGTTTTATGTCCCCATGGTTCTATTTTATCGACTTGACATTTGCTTCCAAATTCTAAAAGATTAGTTCATTAGATTTTGCTGAGCTTACCACTTGGGGAAAGCTTTCAGCAGATTTTATTGAACCATTTTCCACTTGGAGAAAATAAAACCCAAAGTCTCATAGCAAATGCTTCTGGCACGCCAGAGATCCAGAAAAATGTTGGAACTAGAACGATAACCAAAGCATCTCTGTTCTCACTTCAAAGCGTCAGATTACTTCATGATAATCAGGTAAATAGTGCTGGTGATAATAATGATCATCATGATACTCATAAAACCTTGCATAAAATGAGTGTTTATTTTTGGCTGGGAAGTCTGCATTTATACATACTATCTTATTTAATCCTCACAATAACCACAAACATAGGTGATATTAATCCACAGATGCTGGAGAGTTCATTAATTTGTCCAGGATAACATAGTGGAAATTGTAGAGCTGTTCTATTTGGAGCTCAGACCTGTGCTTCAAACTACCACAATCTGCCCCACAAAACGAACTATTCAGAAGCGAGTCCCGTTCTTGGCAGAAGTCAGTGAGAACATATTTTCTGATCACTGGAATGACTGCCAAATCACCAGGATTGAATATGTAGCCAGATCAATATTACAACCTAAATTTGTTTCCTATTTGTAGTCCTATTGAAGATCAGTGAAAAATACCCGAAGCCACGAGCCTTTCAAATTTGAAGTTCAGTGGAATTTATTTTTAAAGCCTTCTTGGAAAAATATCTGAATGAAATCCTGCTTTCTTTTGTAAGAGGAGATTTATTTTGCCTGTATCCATTAGCTCTCTGGTTGAGCACACAGAGAGGAGCGAGACAGCAGATTATTCAAATAAACAAGTCATCTGATTGAAAGCACACTAATAACCTTGTTATTTAAGAGAGGCGCTGTCTGCAGGAAAGTCTCTTTAGCAACAAGTCATGTCATTGAATCAGGAGCTAGAACAGGGACTAAAGTACACATGCAATGGCTTGGCAGAACTTTAAAATGCAACTCTCTGGGTCTTCCAGGTCATTCTGATAGGTCTTTAAAATACATGGATTGAAGGCATGAATCTTATTCAAGTGGACATTGAGAAATAAATCATTTTCCATGAGTCACCAACTTCCTAGGTATCCACACTGTAAAGTGCATACTTCCTTCAACTTTCTGTTCATTCAATTTGTTCTCATCGAGGAAATCTGGGGAGACAGAAACCATGTGAATCAGCTGCATAAGCAGAAACTGAGCGGAAACTGGGGAAAGAATATGTATGGTGACAAGAGCAGTGCCCTGTCTGACTTCTTCCAAGGGCCTCTTATTTTTCATTTAAACACTTTGTAAACAAATTAAGGGAGCCAAGTAGTGAGGAAAGGTATTGCATCCTCTGCCCTTCCATTATCTCAGAGTTGACTGTGTGTGGTATGCCCCATGTCGTTCAAGTGAGCCTTGAGGTACTCCTGACCTAGTTGAGCAGCTGTGCCTTTAATAAAACTGCCAAAATAAGTTATGGAATTTCTTATACAACTGTGAGATTCCCTCAAAGACACACTGAAGTTTACTGGAGTTTTATTATTTAGAGCCTAACTTGGATGGTAGTGACCAGAGAGAAGGGTGACTTTGTGGTGATGACCATGATGACCATGATGATGAGAGCACCTCACACTTGGGTATACTATGTTCCAAGGGGAGAACTACAACTGTGTACGTTTTCTCATTTACTATTTACAATAATCCTGATAGAGACACTATTAATATACCTATTTTATAGACAAAATGAGGCTTAGAGAGGCCAGGTTTTTGTCCATAGGCCACATATCTAGTGGGCAATAGATCCAGAATTCAAACTCAAACTGATTTCAAAATGAAGACCCTTAATCACTGTATCCATGGTCTTCAAACATTTTTAACACATGCCCATCAGTAAAACATTTTGAGGATACTCTGTATTTATTTCTTGATAACTAATTTTATACTAGTATACTATGTACATAATAAATATATATATATAAGGAATAAATTAAGAAGGATGAAACAAAGATGAAATAGTGATTGATGTTGTTATATTTATTAATGGAACAAAGTATTTTTGATCCCATGAAAAGATAATTATAATTAATGTTTTGGTGAAAGTAATATGTTTAAATATGCTTCAGTATTTTTGAAAATTTTTGTTCAGTGTGTTTGGATTGGTAACTCAAAGGCCCAGTTCTGAGTTTTTTTTCCATTACTTGGTCATACCTAGCAAAGATTCTTCAAAAAGATCCTTAGATCCAAATGGGAAAATGGGCATGATTGGCTGCACATTTGAAATCAAGATATCCATGTTTCAGTTATATATACCAATTATGCAAGGATTTTTATTGAAATCCAGTTAGTAAATTGCTGTCTTTCCCAATGCCAGTCTTTCGTTCTTCAACAAATGTTCTATCTTCATATTTTTAAAAAGTTTGTTTAAAACTTACAGAAACTGTTATTTCAAAACCTCTGGAAACTGATTAATCATGTTTATAAAATTGTTTCCAATATTTTAAAGAGATTTTCATACGTACATCAAGTATATGGATACATCCTGGCAGCACACCATAAAAGAATCATTTCTAAAACAGTTTCTGCTTTCAAATTGCTTTCTTCAGAACATCAGTTTTTAAGAGTTTATCTTTATGTTCTAGATGCTTGGTTTTTATGTGTCTTGCTAATTGTGATGGCTTCATATCATTAGCTAATGTCTCATGATAGTATGTATAGAGCATGTTTCAGTGTTGATGATTATCCATATACCAAATATTTTTCCTCATAATTTTAAAATGGGGAGGGCTGGTGGCTTGATAAATTTGAGGAGCTGATCTTTGTTTTCACCTTATAATATGGCTGAGGAGGAGTAAGAGTGGAAGTGTTGATTCTGCCATTTTCCTACTGACTATGCCAATCCTGTTATCATCAGCTTAACTACCCCAGACAGTGATGGGTGGTGGGAAGTCGATGGGTCTTTAAGGCATCACATTTGCATTCTTTGTATGGGTTCTGTTAGTTTGAGGAGTGCCCAGAGATCTTACTATTAAGAACTGGGTGAACTGCATTATGAACTGTAGTTCTATAAGAAGGCGACTTTGGTATCAACCAAAGAAATTGCTGGATGGGAAAAGCCAGGCTTAAGGTGTATGACATTCAAAATCCAGTTTTTTTAATATTTGAAGTACAGTAAAATCGCATGAAACTCATGGTGTTAGGAGTTCGAGACTCAGTATCATGGTGGGGAAGTTAAATTGCTACAAATAACCCTGGTCACTGATATTCCCTACCCTCACCCCAACCATCACTACCACCAGAGTGAGATCACTCACTATCTTTAAAAAAACTATTTCTAAATTATACATATAGCAAATGTATATTCAAGTAGAGAGGGTAGTGTAATGAACCCTCATGTACTCATCCAGCTTATTAATTGTCACTTCATGGCTAATCTATAGTCCTCATGCCTCCCTACTGAATTATTTTGAAGCAAATCCCAGACACAACATCATTACATCTATAAATATTTAAGTATGAATTTCCAAAATATAAGGACCTGGTTATTTTGTTTGTTTTAATTGATAAAATACATTGGTAAGTTTCATTAACTATTGACTATAAAAAGTTATGTTTGTTATTATTTGTAAGATAACATCTCTCTCAGAAGACACCATCGATTTAAAAGAGTTGAAATGTGGGGAGAAAAACAAGTTCTGGAATTAACAAAATGATATAAATTACGTAGGAATTAATCTGATAGAAGATATGTAAAACTTTTATGAAAAAAAAATCCATGAAACATTTCAGGACATAAAATATAAACTGAATAAGCAGGGACATACTGAGTTCTAAATGAAAAGGCTACATGTTTGATTATTAATATAGTGAATTGTATTGATTCATTTTCAAATTTTAAATCAACCTTCCATTCCTGGGAAAAACCCTACTTGGTCATGATGTATTATCCTCCTATATATATATTATTTGAATTGATTTATTAAAATGCTCTAAGTGGTTTGTGTCAATAGTTGTGAGGGATGTTGGCCTTCTTTTTCTTCTATTATCTTTGTCCCATATTTGTATTAGGGTAATGCTGGCTTTATACAATGAGTTAGGAAGTATATTCTCTTCTGTTTTCCGAATTTTTTTACCACCTGTGTTTTTTCTTAAATGTTTGGTAAAATTACCAGTGAAGCCATCTGGCCCTGGAATTTTCTTTGTGGGAAGGTTTTAAATTGGGAACTAAATTTCTTTATTAGATATACAGCTATTTAGATAATTTAATTCTTTTTCGCTGACCATTAGTATTTTAGTAGTCTTTGAAGGATTTTATTCATTTAATAGAAATTGGCAAATTTATTAAGAAACCCTCAGGTTTTTCCTTCCTGCAGATTCGCTGCTCTCACATGTTTGGCAGCAGACCACGCAGTGGAAAAGGGCTGGCGGTTTTGTCTGCTGTGAGCCCTCAGGGCAGTAAACATACTGCAGACAGACTGAGAGGTCAGCCTTTGTTGTGGCTCTTAGTTATCAGTCTTGTGAATACAGTAGTGTATGTCCTCTCACCCCCAGGAAAACACATCTCCTGCATCTCAAGTTTTCCTGTCCGATGGGTCTCATTCACATTAGCAGCCAGAATCATAGCTCATGAAGCAGATTGGACCCTGATAAGCATCAGCCCAACTTTTTCTTTTTATACATGTGGAAACTGAGTCCTGGAGACAAAGATCAGGACTAACACTTAGCACTGAACTGCCAAGTTCTATGATAAGTCCTTATATATTGTCAAAGTATATTTTTCCGGAACCTAAGAACATGACTCACATATAAATACACAATGAACATTTATCAAAGATTTATTAACTTCCTATCAAAAGTACCAACAAGATGGAAAAGCTGGTTCAAAGAGCATTAGAGGATGAGAGATTTATTCAGTCAGCCAGTAAGGGAGTGCTAAAATAAGTTTACTAAATTATATTCAAAATTGATTAGTGTCCTATAGATCAATAAAGCTGTGTAACTTTGAAGGTTATCTTTTTCGACCAGACAGAAATCATTTGCAGCTTAACATATTCCACAAATTAATCTCTAACTGCACAGAGTCTGGGCCCTAATGAATAGAAACAAATAAATCAAACAAACTTGGAATTCTCCTGAACATGAGGTGACGTCTGGGTAGATTTGGTTAAAGTGCCCTATGTGACCAAAACAACAACGACAACAAAAAGTAATACAGTCATCTTTTCACCTTTATTTCCAAGTTTTAGATAATTTTCCTTAATAAATTACCTAGTTTAATCTCTGAGAAACCAAAATGTAAGTATCAGTATCTCCGCTTGAAGACCAGCAAACTGAGGAATTAGAGCTCAAAGTCACAGAGTTCAAAGGTGGTGAAGGAGGGAAGAGCACATAGTCATCTTCATTCCCCACCTAGACTTTTAAAAAAATATCCAGCTGTATTTTATGATATGTTCATTTATCTAACAAATACTGAATATGTAGCTTCTATGTATCAGGCACTCTGCTAGTGCAGAAAATTCAGTAGTGAGCGGGACGGACTCACTTCCGGCCCTTAGGGGCACATCATAGTAGGGAAGATGCACATTCGACAAATAAATACAAGGGTGGTGAGAATTGCAATTTTAAAGATCCATAGATGTACAGAGCTTTATCTTGATGTTCAGAGACAGCTTCCTGGAGGAGATGACCTTTTACTTGAGTTTAATATTAAAATTGGAGTGGGAGCTGGGAGGTAAAGCATTACAAGTATGTGCTAAAGCTCTGCATTGAGACCGTTTGTCCCTGAATGAATATTTCCCAGTTGCTTGATTCAAATAAGAACTCCAGATTTTAAAGAAGTGAGATGAATTTTCTTGGAGTTTCAACTTAAATTATTCCTAGTCATGAATTATATGGTGATAAAAGATGAAGAGGAATGGAAGAAATGAGGAGAAAAGAGGGCAGCTTTTCAGTGGTGTGTTGAACTAGGTCTCAAGACAGCATGTTACATTTCCGGGAAAGTTTTGAGCCAGATAATGTCGCATTGGTAGCCTGAGATCCATCATGGTGGAAATACTTACATCATGGAAACCATCAAATGCTACAAATCAGCGTTCTTCTCCCCTTCACACAGAGCTCTGGTTGTTAGAGCTTTACTAGCACATCAGGGGCAGCTTTCCCAGGAGGAAATGCAAAGCCAGAGGTTTATTTATCATTAGAATTAACTGCTCCCTGTCTCTGCTGATTATACATTTCTAAGATTGGAAAATGCCTCTGTAGAATAAAGTACCATAAACTCTGTATGCAAGGGGCAACATACTCCAACTCTTAGTTCAATGATGAATCCCTTCTAAACAGCAAAATGCTCTCAGTAACAAGAATCTCTGAATCAAAGGCAACCTAGTCCATTTTCCAGAAATTCCAAATAATAGAAAGTCTGTCCTCATATTGCCCCTAAATCAGCTTTCCTGTACTTTCTATCTAATGCTAGCTTAGTCTTCTGGAATGGCATAGAAAAATCTAGTCTCTATTTCCCATAAAGTTGAGGACTATTCAATCCATGTGCAAGAGACTAGGAAAATGCCTTTAATCCTATATAAAAATACACCATACTTCATATCGTTCAGGAAGTAGTATTTCTTGCAGGGGCTCTCAACTTCGGCTGTGCCTCAGAAGTGTTCTTGAAGTTTCTAAACTTGTGCGCACTTGGGTCTCCACCCCATTCTGAGTGAGTAGGGTTGCTGGTATCAATATTTTCTACGTGGGCAATACTGATACAAAGGCTGAGCCCCCAAATTTATTGGGTTTCTTGGCTGCTATCGACCCGAGGCTCAGTGATTTAAAAAAAGAAGGTTCCGAGGTGACTGGGTGGCTCAGCTGGTTGGGCATCCAACTCTTGATCTTAGCTCAGGTGTTGCTCTCAGAGTCATGAGTTTGAGCCCTGCGTTGTTGAGCCCACTTAAAAAAAAAAAAAAGTTTCCTCTCTTTAACAGTTTGGTGAGAAGAACAGACATAAGACTCCATGCTTTACATTAATATTTATAATATAATAAATGCCAAGAGCAGGGAATGAAGGAATTCAGAGAAAGGGTGTCTAACTCAGTGACTGGGGGGAGCCATCAGAGGGAGGTGGCCTTCTGCAGCATTTTGATATACAGGTAAGTCTTAGCCAAGTGAAGAAAGTGAAGGGAAAAGGAAAGGCCTTTAAGTGACATTCTTAGCCCCCAAAAATGAAGGCATAAGTGGAATTGTGAAGACTTGCAGGAAAATGAAAATCGAATTATTGTTAACCAACCATAGGGGCAATATTCTAGATACAACATAAAAACATATTGCTTCCTGACTGCAGACAGATATTACAAGAGATAAAAAAGGAACTTCCTTCAAAGAGATTTCAGTAATATTCCATGCAGTCTACCTAAGTGCTTACTAAGGCATGAAATAAACACCGCTTGTATCTTGATAGGACAAGCGGTCTGACTCAACTTGAAGTTCAGCCTCTTGGCTGCTTCCAAAAGGAACCGAAACTATGTCTCTGTCAGATGCAGTAGGGGTAATTAAATCACTAATGCCTTTAAAATATCAGGAACACAAAATCTCATGGGAAGGAATTGAGTCAATGATCAATATCATTTTAATAAGCCAGAACTCATTTGTGGGTGCAGAAAGTTCCCTGAAACCTCTGCACAACCCAGGTAGTTTACTTTGCCATGAGGTGCGGGAACTCAAAAACACTGATGGCTTGTTATGCTTTTCTGCTTCTGAATTTCAGGACAAGCGTCAGTGGCAGGATTTTCTGTTCCCCCTTGTGCAGGCTTACGTCTGCATTGTGTGTGCTACTATATTTGGGTTCCTTTATAGAAAATCTGATTCCGTGTGTGTGTGTGTGTGTTTAATTAATATGTTTTATTTTTTGAAGCAGTTTTAGGTTTACAGAAAAATTGAGTGGAAAGTACAGAGAGTTCCCATATATTCGGTATCCCCCCTCCCCACAACACAGTCTCCCCTGTTATTAGCATCTTTCATGACTGTGCTACGTTTGTTACAAGTGATGAGCTTGTGCTGGTACATTACTATTAATTAAAGTCCATCGTTTCCATTACTTAGGGTTTATGCTTGTGTTTTTAGTATTTCCCAGTTGCAGAGCACCTTCTGACTTTGTCCCATTTTTTCTCTGCAATTCTGGGTCATGAACAGAGATTGTCAGAACCAGTTAAGGTCTCCACATCCCTCCAAACATTCCAGCAGCCTGAAGAATGCCTGCCGATCAATCGTACCTTTTCTCGCTGTTCATGACCGACAGAGCAAGGTTCTTATCTAAATCAGTTTCAGTGAAGCTCCCAGTTTCAGTTTGTGAGGTGTTACATTAGAGAATCTTCCATAACCTATTCATAGACTGCATTTAGATTTTTTCAACTTCTTTTCTGGAGATAGTTGCTACTGATAAGTTCACTATTAAACCTCGTAAGACTCAGAATGGTGTTTGGTGATTTAGTGATTTCATATGCTGTGCTAGCATGCTTTTAATCTGGGCTCCAGCCAAATGGAACTATCTGCTGTTTCATTTGCAAAAGGTTGTTGTGACTTTATTTTTGGACAGCTCTCTTGTGCATGCTCGATGCTTATACTGAGAGCAGCCTCTAATCCTCTTTCTTCTCGTTCTTCTTGTTCTTACTCTTTTTATTTTTCTAGTCAGCAGAGTCTGAATTATAAATTGACAAAAGAAATTCTTATCGTGTCCCTACAACAAGGCCCCACACTTTCTCATCTGTCTTTCTTGACTCTCCCATCCTAGAATCCCTGTCTCCTCCCTTCTCCCACTTGCCCTGCCACTTCTTCTTCTCCTGACTTCTCAGCCAACTGAGATTCTAGACACTTCAAAATCCTCCTCTCCTCAGATTATCGCAGCTTGCGGGAAACATTGTCCTGATTCTGCAGTGAACCTGAGAACTCATTACTGTTCCCTGATCCTGCCTGCTTTCAAATCATGTCACTCCCTTGCATAAAACTCTTCCGTGGTTTCCCATCCTGCTAAGAATTAAACCCAGACTCTGCACTTGGGCACACGAGGCCCTGCACCTACCTCTCAAGGATCCGATTATAGCACTCTCCCCCTGGCCTGCTACCTTGCAGCATTAATAGCTGGTCAGGTTCATTGATTCACCGATTCACACTGGTTCTCAAAGTGTGGTCCGTAAACCCCTGGGGTGATATTCCCAATCATACTAAGACATTACTTCCTTTTTCCCCAACTGTATTGACATTTGCACTAATGATGCAAAAGTAGTGGTGAGTAAAACTTCTGGTGTCTTGGCGCAAACTAAGGCGGTGGTGCCGGACCACACTCATCATTATCCTCCTCGTAGCCATGAGCTCACTGTACGAAAACCGTCCCTGAATACTCTTCATGATAAAGCTGTAGAAATTAGCTGTGTTAAATTTTGACCCAGAGTACACATTCTTTTAATACTTTGTGGAATGAAATAGTAAATATACATCAAGCACCCCAGCTGTGTAACAAGGGCATGCAGTGGTTGTCTTATGGAAAGGGACTTGTGTTATTGAGTTGTCAAACCGAACTAGTCTTTTTTTTTTTTTTCCTTAACGGAAAAATTTTACTTGAAAGAACAACTGACAGACAAACAAAGGTTATTCAAACTTAGGCATTTCCCAGATGTTATCTGGAAAATAAATGAGGGGAGCCTGTAAGGGAGCCTGTTACTTCAAGAAAAACAGCTAACAGTATTTTTTGCCAACGATAAAATTTGAGCTTTCAATCCACCACTATAAGCTTGACAGTTTTCCAACACCCAAAGACTTTTCTTGTGATGCCAGTGGTGATTTTTAAGTGATATGATATTTTACATGTTGTGTAATGAAATGTGTCAATATTTGGAATATTTGCATAACTCAATGAACTAATATTTTCCATATGACCAATGTATGGTATTTAAATAAAACATGCATGGGTAAAAGATTCTTTCAAAAAGCAAGAAAGACCAGTGAATTTTAAGGTAATAGTTCATTCCTATGGTTTCCAATTTCATACTCCAACTAACCTTTAAGAAAATATCACTGGTTGAGCATTGGTATCATTATCAAAGAAGACTCTCCACATCTAACTGAACGCTTATTAAAATATTTCTCCCTTTTCCAGAAACATATCTTGTGGGAAGCCAGTTTTTTTTTTCACATATTTCAACTAAGACAGCATATCACAACAGATTGAATGCAGAAACAGAGATGAGATTCCAACGGCCTTCTATTAATCTCTGAAGGAGATTTGCAATACTATGAAATGGTGCCATTTCATTTCACTAATATTTGTTTTGGAAAATATAGTTATTTTCATAAAAGTGGATTGTTTAGATTAACGAGTAATGAATTTATTTTTAACAAATTAATAAATACTTGAAACTTCCCAGTTTTAACATCTATTACAGTACATATCAATAGACATAACTTGTATAAACAGAAGCTCTTTGTAGTCTTCAGTAAATTTTAAGAGTGTAAAGAGACTTGAAACCAAAATATTTGAGAACTCTTGCCACTAAAGCACTTCTTAATGAGGACTTTGGGCCTAAAACTCCATGTTTGACCACCTGTCAGAAGAATCTAGGTGAATATTGCCCAAGTGTCTCCAAATTAGAAGAGTATATTGTTGTTGTTGTTGTTGTTGTTGTTGTTTTAAATTACATGTATTTTGTTCTGTGGCAGGACATGTGACCCAACTTTTCGGATGATCTTCGGTGTGTGTAGGGATCTCTTGCTCCTGTTCTTTTCCCCATCTCTATCCTTTTTCTCCTCTCATCCCATTTCTAATCCAACTGTTATCCTGACTCCGTTTCTAGATTCAGTTTTCTTAATTTTTTTTGTTCTTCTACTAAATAATTTTTTTCTGAGAGAATCCCAGCGTACACGATGTTTCATGTTGTTTACAAGGCCACTTTCCTTTCGGTCATAGAACCCTCTGTTGTTTCTTTTCTGAACAAATTGGTCTTTAGGAATAACCTGGCTAGTGGGTCTCTTTATTACTTAATGATTTAAAAATTCAGAGTTAGTTTTTAAAAAGCAGTAACTAACTTAAAGATATTCGGTGGCTGCTAGTCTAAAAAAATTTTTTTTTAAATGAGCAAGAACTTTTGTAGTAGATTTTAAATTCTTTTCTAAAGAAGCACTTACTAAAATGTGGTAGATGTATGCAAGGTGATAGTACCTATCTATTTTAACTATAGCTATCACATAAAGCCTATGATTTCACAGATATTATTCCTTAGAACAAGTTTCAGTTTAAAAAAAATGAAGTGACTTACAATATATTCAAGGCAAAATATAAAGTAAATTGTAGTCTGGTTGGTATATGGAGAGGGTGTTACTTGAATGGCTGAATTTGGGGAAACCATGTTGCAAAGAGAAGTCCCAGGTTATAGCTTATTATTTATAACCTCCCATCTTTAGTATTTTTGCCCCTTCAACTTCCACTGCAGAATAATTCAGTGATAGTTTCCCATGATGAAGGCTTTCAGATGGATTTTTTTTTTTTACTCAAGCCAAATGAATGAAACTCACTTAAAACACCTTTTTCAGAATACATTATGCAAATGTCCGTAATATAGAAGGTGAAGAGAATTTTATGTAAATAAGTAAATACTTGGTTAGGATGATACAACTTCTAGATTTCCTAGACTCAAGACTTCATTTAGGCCAGACAGTATTTTAATCTAGTTGTAGGAAGAGGATATTTTATTTTTTAATAAAATTAATGGACCAGTGTAAATTTAAATTTTTGATAAGCTTTAAAGACAGAAAATTAAATAAGCATTGCTCTTACCTCTCTAGGCTAAGTTTGGTTTTCAAAGCACTTGTTGACTTAACATTCCTATCAGCTTTCTATAATGAAGTAGAGTTTTAAAAACTACTTTTCTCCCAAATAATGATTTCTTCCTTAAAAAGAAAAAGCACACAGAGAAAGAGAAATGCCATATGATCTCACTTATATGTAGAATCTTAAAAAAAAAAAAAAAGCACAAACAAATAAAAAAAAGCAGAAACAGACCCACAAATAGAGCAAACTGATGGTTGCCAGAGGGAAGGGGACTGCGGGGATGGGCAAAATGGGTGAAGGGAAATGAAAGATACAAGCTTCCAGTTATGGAATGAATAAGTTGGGCGATAAAATGTACAGCATAGGGAATATAGTCAATGGTATTGTAATAGTGTTGTATGGTGACAGATGGTAGCTACACTTGGGGTGAGCACAGCATCAGATACTGAGTTGTTGAATCAGTATGTTATACACTTGAAACTAAAATAACATTGTGTGTGAACTATACTTCAATTTTTTTAAAAAAGGAAAAGCATAGCTCATGTTATTAGATTATAATATACAATACTGACCTTATACATTAGAGATGGACTTCAGTTATGGGTATAACTGGAACATCTCCTTACACCCCAAAACAACTTCCTACTATCTATTGCCTATGCTTAGAATGCTACCATTTTAGATCCATTCTTTGAGGGTAAATATTGCTTCTCCCTCTTTTATAATATGGTTGCTGCTGTGATAGGAGGCATAGTAAGTGATACACACGTTAATAAGAATACTTTCTTTTATGCCTAGAGAAAGCTTCAGGTAGCTCTTGGGAAAGCCTTTGCATGCAAGTAGAAGGAAACACAGTGATTTGAACTGAAAAAATGATGCATTTTTTCTTGCATCATAAGAAGGGCAGAGATAGGTGTTTACAAACATTTGCTCAACCCCTCAAAAGTGTAAGGGCCAACATCTCTATGATGCTCTTGGCCCAAGGAAAGGGTTATATCAGCAGCAGTTTCCTTTTTATAAGGATTTTATTCAAAAACTTTTCCAGAAGATCCCCAGTAGCTGTCTGCCCCTGTTGCATATCTACCTATAGCTGGAAGGGAGATGGGAAAAGAGTATTTGGCTTTTCAGCCTCTCAAATGGGAGGACCAAGGAGGAGGGGACGAAGAATACCACATCAGAGAAATTTCAAAAGATTGAATAAACAAAGGGGAAAAAGGCATTGAAGAAGATAAAAGATCAATGAAAGGAAAAAGGCAAAACTACATCATAACGATAATACTTCTTGTCATTGTTTTTATTAATCAAATCCTTATTCTATGCCAGGTACTATGCTATCTGCCTTACATACGTGATCTCACCCGGTCCTCACAAAAACCCTGTAAGGTAGATAAGATCGCCTATTTACCAAGGAGAAAACCAAAGTTAACTACTTGCCCAAAGACTTGTGTTAAAGCCAGGATTTGGCCTGTGCTTGCCCTGATTTCGGCACTGCCTCTCCCGAGACCAGCCCCTAGGACATGCGGTTTCTCTTCCGGTTATTTCCCAGGTCGTGCGTCTCCAGAATGTTCAGTACATTACAAACTGCCTGAAATGCAGTGAGAATTTTCAGGCCCTGCTTAATGAGGTGGACTGAGCCCAGAGTGCTGGACTAGCGCCAGCAGAACGTGCTGCAGCTCTTTCCTCTGAAATAATCACCTTTCATCTTTTCAGGATTTCTGCTCTTGGAACTCATTACTTCAATTCTGAATTCTGATCTGATGCACACGTGGCTTCTATACATATTGAGTGCTTTTAGATGGACTTCTATTTTAGGAGTGTTCTCTTTGTAAGTGGCCCATAGAAGCCTGCTTGTCTATTTAGAATTGTCCTGTCAGCTACTCGGGACCAATTATTTCAGTGTGTTCATGCAAGGTCACCTTCAGTGTTCAATCCTATCTAGGTCGGTTAACTTTAAACCAGACATAAATCCACAGATTAGTTTTTAGACTGGCTATTTATGTGAGCTCCTAAGTGAGATTTTCATTCACTCACAGAGTCGTCAAAAGGATGCTAAGGAATCAAAGATGAATATGTGATCCCTGACTACAGTGTAAGGAAACTGAGAGCTAAGATTGTGCCTTGGTCATTTCATATCTCCAGAGCCTAACATGGCGCCTGGTATACCTTAAACACTTGATAAGTTCAAGTTGTATTCATTCAACAAATATTTGGTTAGAGCCCATTATGTGCTAGGCACTAGAAGCACAGCAGTAAACAAGATAGATGTGGGTCTTGTATACATGAAACGTGTGTTCTTATGGGGAGAGGTAATGAAAAGCAAGCACAATTTTAAAATAAAGAAATAAGGTCCAAATGTCCCTCAACAGGAGAGTAGATGAATAGTGGTAGAATCATAAAATGGAATACTTAGCAATGAGGATGAACAAACTATTGATACCCTCAGCCACATGGCAGAATCTCATAATGCATGACTGCACTGACATCAAGTTCAAAACCAGGCAAAACTCATCTATGATGGTAGAAGTCAGGCTGGTGGTCAGCTTTGGAGAGGGGCGATGATATGGGGGACATGCCAGGAGCTTCTGGGGTCCAGGTAATGTTCTTTATTTTGATAGGAGAGTTGGTTCTATTAGAAAGTTCACTTTGCAAAGATTTCTCAGGCTCTGTGCTTATGACATGTATTTTTCCATATGCATGTTCAATTCAACTAAATAAGCGTATCTTCAAGAAGTTAACTACTGACTGTGATCATGGCTGTAAGGGTATTGCATGGGGCCCAGGTCACTGTTAGACATTAGCTCTGGGGAGCACTACTGTAGATAGGGTGGTCAGGGAAGACTTTCCTGTGAGATGCTAGGTAGGCTGAACCCTAAGGGTGAGTAAGTGGCAGCCTTGGGGAGATCAGGGGAAGAGCATCCCAGGCAGGGGGAATGGCAAGTGCAAAGCCTCTAAGGAAAGAAACACTGGGGCACACTTGAGAAAGAGAACAGAGGCCAGGGTGGCTAGAACAGAGTAAGTGGAGAGCAGAGTGAGACAAAACAAAGCTAACATCAGACAGAGGCTACATCATGCGGGGCCTCAAGGCCATTTAGTTTATGGCCTGCCCTGTATCATTTGACTCTTCTTTTGTGCCAGGCAGCGTGCTAAGATCCTTAGGCACATCCTCCCATGTTCTTTTTATCTTTCCAGCAACACTGCGAGTAGGTCTTAAAATCCCTATTTTATGCATGAAGAACTAAGGCTTGGGGAAATTCGTTGGCCCAAGGTTACCCTTGGAAATGAGTATTATCACTAGGATTTGAACCCACATCTCATTGACCCCAAGGCTGTGTTCTCATCTCCTGACTCCTGACCCTGCCTCTGAGCACTGGCATCTAAATACACTTCTACATGTAACCTTAGGACTGTGAATAAAATCATGAGGAAGTAGCCAGCTCTACCCAGGGAGTTCTGGGAAGGAGCATGTGGGCTGGATTTTGAATGCACATCTGGAATTGTCCCACAGGCATGCTTTCTCGAGGGAACAGAATGTGTAAAGCCTCAAAGCTGAGGATTCATCACCATATCATCTCCTGTTTACTGGTCCTTCGTGCTGTGCCAGGTTCTGCAGTGACTATTTCACTTATTTCCAGTTAATTTTCACAACAATCCTGTGAGGTCAGCATTGGCCCTGTTTTACAGATGAAAAACAGAGGTGTAGAGAGGTTAGTCATTTGCCCAGTGAGACACAGTGAGTGGGGTGACTCAGTAGATGCTTTGCTTATTTAATTAGGGGTGAGAAAAATAGTGAACGTGGACTGGCAGGCATCAAAACCCAAACATAAGCATAGCTCTGCCTCTGGAATCTGTGCCCCTAACTCTCCCACTGAGAGCTTGAGGTATTCAGGGAAGTGGGGGTGTTTTGTAGGGCTTCTCGATGGATGTTCTCCGACTTTGACTGACATTAATGTTCCTGAGAGCCCTCTCCTTTTAAGCATTTTATAATACTGTTTTTTCCTCTCCATCTAGACTATGAGGCCCCTGAGGACAATCCCTTATTTCTTTGGACTCCCCGTTGCCTTGTGCCTCTCCCTGTGAGATCAAAGTTTGGGTTGTTTTGTTGTCCACTGAAACCTCAGGGCACTGGGTAGGGCCAGGCAGGTAACAGATGCTCTGTAAATGTTTCTTGAAGAACTGAGCACTCTGCTTACTTAACAAAGATTAGAGTGATAATAGATTTGGCTTGGGTCAGCAATCAATCGTCACCATTCAGATGGTGTGTACTTACTTTTATTTCAATTACTTGAGATTTAAGGCAAAAGCAAGGTGTGTTGGTGGCCACTCCCTCTCCTGCTCCATTACCTCACCCCGTCCCACCCCCAAAATCATGCGGAGTTGGTATGGACCTAGTGTTGGAAGGAATTCTGAATGTAAATTCTGTGAGATGCCTTGGTTGGTACTGTACTGTAAGGATTTGTGACTTAGGCCAGTTGAGGCTGGCCTGCTTCGAAGAAATTTATGTTATGGTGCCATTTTTATGAGAAAATCGACTGGTCCCTAATAATTCAGTTGAAATGTTTTCACATTCATACAAACAACTATGATTTTACTGTTTAACTCCAGCAATACCAGTATCTCTGGGTCAGACCAGGAAAGCTTACGTGGCTTAGCAATGGGACCATTCCGTGCCCTAGGCCTGGCTGTCCAGTGCAGGAGCCACCAGCCACATGTGTCTACTGGACACTGGCAGGGTGGTGATTCTGAATTGAAATATACTGTGGGTGTAAACACCAGATTTCAAAGATACAGTACAAAGAAAGAATGTTAAGTATCTCATTAGTCATTTATGTAATAATTATATGTTGAAATAATATTTTTGACATATTGGCTTCAACAAAGTATATTAATATTTATTTCCCTTGTTTCTTTTTACTTTTTAAAATGTGGCTTCCAGAAAATGTAAAATTATGCATGTGGCTAACCTTGGACAATGGTGCTCTAGAACGTGACAAATACCAATCTGATAAAAACCTACCTCTTTTAGACGAACCATGAGAGACGATGGACTCTGAAAAACAAACTGAGGGTTCTAGAGGGGAGGGGGGTGGGAGGATGGGTGAGCCTGGTGATGGGTATTGAGGAGGGCACGTTCTGCATGGAGCACTGGGTGTTATGCACAAACAATGAATCAGGGAACACTACATCAAAAACTAATGACGTAATGTATGGTGATTAACATAACAATATAAAAAAAACTACCTCTTTTATATCTGCCCCTGACTTCACTAGTCCTACTTTTCCCAAAGTTACAAAATTAGCTAAAGCACCTCACCTCCCATCTCTGTCCATTCTCAGAACTCTACTTTGTTTCCTGATTAAGTCAAAACTCAAGCCAGCCTTCAGTTTCCTATAGTTCTTAACATTATTATCTCCTAGCAGGACTTGTATTGATTCTAATGATGAAAGCACTTTAAATGTATATAGAAACTCATAATTTTTAAAAAGAACTCATATTATGTTATCAAATAGCTCTACGTATGCCAAGGCAGTAATTAGAATTATCACCATTTTCCAAGTGAGAAACCTAAGGATGGTATCACATTTATTTATTTAAACCCAGCCCTATTCCAGAAGGGCTTTTAACCCTCTGGCCAATTCAGAGAATGTAAGTGGCTTTTCCAAGATGACACAATGGTTGATAGAACTGGGACCGGAATGATCTTCTTACTCTTTCTTCTACAACAGTCGTTCTCAGACACAGCATCCCATGATCAGTTTATAAAGTGTAAGTTTTTATAAATAATAGTAAAAAAGCAAAGTTTTTAGCTGACTTTCTTTTTATATAAATTAGAAAGGATTAAAGGTTATTCAAAAATAATTTCTCTTTCATACACTGCACTCATTTATTCAATAAGAGCTTATGGAGTGCCTGTCTTACATAAAGCACTAACTTGGCCCTGGGGAAACATCGATGAGCAAATAACAAGAGAGACATATCATCTAACAAATTTAATCATAAGTAACAAGTAGTTAGAATAAAGGGCTGTGGAATCTACTCTCTTAACAACTTTCAAGTATATAATACAGTACTGTTCATTATAGTCACCATGCTGTACACTAGATCCTCAGAACTTACATCTTAGAGTTGGAAGTTTGTATGCTTTGTTCAACATCTCTCCATTTCCCCCACCCCTCAGGCCTTGGCAACTACCATTCTACTCTCTATTTCTATGAGTTCAACATTTTTTAGAATCCACATATAAGTGAGAACATACAGTATTTGTTTTTCTCTAACTTATTTCATTTAGCATAATACCTTTTAGGTCCATCCATGTTGTCACAAATGGCAGGATTTCTTTTTTTTTTTTTTTATGGCTGAATAATAATCAAGCGTGTGTGTGTGTGTGTGTGTGTGTGTCACATTTTCTTTACCCACTCATCCATCGATGGTCACTTAGGTTGTTTCCATGTCTCGGCTATTGTGAATAATGCTGCACTGAACATAGGGGTGGCGCTATTTCTTTCAGGTAGTGTTTCCCTTTCCTTGAGATATATACCCGGAAGTGGAATTGCTGGATCATATAGTACTTCTATTTTTAATTTTTTGAGGAAACTCCATACTGTTTTCCGTAGTGGCTGCACCAATTTACATTCCTACCAAGAGTATGGAACAAAGGTTCCATTTTCTCTACAGCCTTGCCAGCATTTGTTATCTCTTGGTTTTTTTGTTTTGTTTTGTTTTTTTGTTTTTTTAATGATAACCATTCAAACAGGTATGAGGTGATATCTCATTGTGGGTTTGATTTGCATTTCCCTGAGAAGTGATGTTGAATATCCTTTCATGGCCTGTTGGCCATCTGTATGTCTTCTTTGGAAAAATGTCTAATCAAGTCCTCTGCCCATTTTTTATTGGATTTTTGTTTTTTGCTATTATATGAGTTCCTTATATATTTTGGGTATTAACCCCTTATCAGGTAAATGGTTTACAAATACTTTCTCCCATTCCATAAATTGCCTTCTCATTTTGCTTGTTGTTTCTTTTGCTGTGCAGTAGATTATTACAGGGATGTAGTCCCACTTGTCGGTTTTTGCTGTTGTGGCTTGAGCTTTTGATGTCGTATCCAAAAATTCATTGCCAAGACCTATGTCAATGAGGTTTTCCCCTGTTTTCCTCTAATAGTTTTACAGTTTGGAGTCTTACATTTAAGTCTTTAATTCACTTAAGTTAATTTTTGTGAGTGGTATAAGATAGGGGTCCAATTTCATTCTATTGCATGTGAATACCCAGTTTTTCCAACATCATTTATTGAGTAGCGTATCCTTTCCCCTTTGAATATCTTGGCGCCCTTGTCAAATATTGTTGCCTGTATATTCATGGGTCTATTTCTGGGTGACTGTTTTTATGCTAATACCATACTGTTTTGATGACTAGAACTTTATAAAGCAGGATATTTCAGACGACCTGAGGGGCCTGTGCAATGACGTGTTAAACAACCATCTCTCACGAAAAAAACAAAAACTAACCAACAAAAACACCTGACTTGTAGCTCTTGCCAATTTCCATGGTGTAAATACTCTTATCCTGACTGACACCTAGCTTCCAATAAGATGTCACCAAATGTAGAGTTGGGGAGTGGTATAAGGTAGCACCCGTTATATATCATTTCTGCCATACAAATACAATAGATGTTAGTAACTTCAAAAGCACAGGTAATGCTAAAATAATCAGGAAGCAATGAATTTTGAGTATGTGTTACCTTTATTTTCAATATAATTTATTTAACTGTAATTTATACTATTTTTTAGTAAACTCCTGAAAATTTAACAATCAGCTCCCACGCGCCTAAACAAGCCAGCTCTAACACACCAATGGGCCTGGCATCTTCCTTGGAATCACGATCCTTGTCTAGAACAAGTCCTCACTGTTCTCTCTTCCTCTGTTCCTTACAGATCAGCAAACAGCAGTTGCAGACAGTCAAGGACCGGTTTCAGGCTTTCCTCAATGGGGAAACCCAGATTGTGGCTGATGAAGCCTTCATGAATGCTGTCCAGAGTTACTATGAGGTAAGACTCACCATGCAGAAGAATGTCAAGACTGCTCAAGTCTGAAGCCCAGAATTTCCAGACTACTGTTCAGTGGGAACAGCAGCCTTGGCCTCCTACAGGACCATCCCTCCCAAGGCAAAAGGGTTGATGACTGGTTACAATTTTAAGAAATAACAGCATTTTGTGTGGAGAAAACTAAAATCGAAGCCACTGGTTTACCAACTAAACAAGAAATTATATGCAAAGCACTCAGCACGTTGCCTGCTTTATGTATGATTTCTTGTTTAATCTGTACAACAGTCTCATGAGTTAGGCCCTGATATTATTTCCATTTTACCAGTAAAGCAACTGAGGCTCAGAGAGGTTAGGTCAAGTACTCAAAGTCACACAGCTGTTAAATGCCACAAGCTAAGATTTGAACTGAGTTGGGAGCTTTCCCCCAGCAACTGTACCCTTTGTAAAGGAGGTTAACCTCTCCCAAGATGGTGCCTTCACTAGCTTCCTTGTTCTTTCTATTAAAATGGTGCTGTGAGTTCTTTTCTATAAGTTAGAACGCCATCCAAAGTATAGTACTCTTCTCAAGAGAAAATCTGTAAGTGAGACAATATATCCTGAATATACATCACAAGTGAATTTTCACCTCTAGACCTCAAAGGTTTATTTATCAGTAAAGTGATTTTGGAATTAGTATCTTTAAATTTTATAATTACTCTTCCATATGTGCACATTGGCTATTGTTTATACATTATTAATGAGGTGGATATGCCATACCTTCTTCTGGGTCATGGTAACCTGATGGGCATATTTTTAAAAAGTTATTATACGGTCATTAAAAGACATTTTACTTTATATTAGTCTTTTTTTCATGTGAACCAGATATTCTCTGTATTTGGAGTCCTATGCCCCAAATGTTATACCCATTGTCAAGGCTAGATTAAAACCATTAGAAACCAACCCCCACGCGTTGAAAAACTCATGACATCCTGCCATATGCAATTCAAAGTAATAACAATAAAATAAGTGTAAGGGAATCCAACCAACTCTAATTTTTTTCCCATAGGATCACTTCACTGATTTTCTTACTTCTTTCCTTTCTGTTTTTAATTATTAGGTAGCAAATTATCTCAAAACAAAAAGATTGGTGCTCCCACTTCACAGATGCTCCAAACACATGCTTCTGCGCATCGGGCACTCCAATCCCTGATGGACACTTTAAAAATGTTAGTTGATTGATTCAGTAAAACTCTCCTTCCCACTTGCTGAAGTACTTGGCTCTTTTCACAGAGAGAGTAGAGCAAGACTGTAATTAGATCTTGTGCAAATACTATTGACTGGTTTGCTAATTAGTGTTTAATGGTAAACAGCCTTTGTCTCTTTGATGTTTGCTATGTCCAGGCACAGACTCATTTTACACATTTTCTCAATGAAATTTCTATTTGGGTTTGTTTTAGAAGTCTGGTTTATTTTTATATTTGTCAAATTTAAGCTTTTTGTTTTCATTTTACAAATAGTATTGATATTGTCAATAAGTGTCAAACTTACTTGTTTATCAGATGTGGTACAATATTTCATTTGAATTTAACAGAAAGTGGAAATGAGATTCAGAACCATGATGATGGTATGGTAATGAATAATTTGAATATATTTAACTGAAGATTTTGTTGAGAAACTGCCAGGAAATGAAATTAATTCTCCCCCTTTTTGCAAGTTCTGAAGCCAATTCAGACCAGGCAGACCCTCACTAATAATTCTCCATGTTTGGAGTTACTCACCAGTTTATAAATTTGTAGATTGCACATCTTAATTAGAAAGCTCATTTGACTAATGACATAAATTAAAAGAAAGTGCCATTTCTATCTATTAATTAACTTTGAAAATTAATAGTCATCAATGTGCTAATGAGTCTCTGGAAATTACCATTATATCTATAGTGATGCTGATATTTTTTTCTATGGTGGCTAGTTTATTTGAAAGTGCCTCTTTTTAGTTTGGTGAGAATACAGGCATTGTGAAATCACTGAGTAGTTAATATTAAGATTTGAGTAACAGGAAATAATGTGTGGTATAAATTATTTACTGTATTCATTAGTAAACTTTAGATTGTTGGGATGCATGTTCCTGGGAAATCTAATCCTCTGAAGCAAAGGTCCCCAATCAAAGGATCAAGATTAACACTTTCCTTGGGAGAGCTCCAAGTTTGTTACTCCTCCCTTTCTCCCTCTCACTTCACTCTTGGGCAGTGGAGAAGTTAGGGTTTCTTTCTATACCCTCCTCCAGGATCCAATTGCTTCCCTGTCAATATCTGTCTTGGACAAAGCTCTTTGGATTACAAGTGACAGACACCTAGGTCAAACTGGCTTAAGTCAAAAATGAGATTTATTTGCTCAAGCAACTTAAAAGGCCAGGAATAGACCTGGTTTTAGCTGTGGCTGGATCCGAAAATCCAAAGATGCCAGCAGGATGGGTATCTTTCTCCCCCACCCTGGCTTTGTTCTTCCCTATGTTGGCTTTATTCTTGGGCTGCTTTTCTGCATGTGGAGGATCCTGGCAACTTCAGGCCATGCCCTACCAGCTTAGCAACCACAGGACTGAAGAGAATACCTCTTTGTGGAGAGTCCTAGCAAGAGGCCTCAGGTCACTTGGTTGGGCTGACATGGGTCATGTGTCCTTTCTGGAGTCAATCACAATGGATGGAGGGTGAACTAGACCAGGGGATCATTGCTAGGACAGATACCACCTCTGGAGGCTGTGAGCAGGCGCAACCACACTAGAACCATCTATAGTGAAAGTACAATGACTTTTCATTGAGAAATGAGGGTGCTTTTTACCAGAAGGGGGAATGTATGCTTGGCAGGCAAAACCAATGGATATCCTTCTAAATACATGTTCAATCTCTCTCTCTCTCTCTCTCTCACACACACACACACACACACACATTCCACCCCACCATACCACACCTTCACATCCCAGTTTGCTAATGGTAATGATTTTTTTTTTTAAAGATTTTATTTATTTATTTGACAGAGAGAGACACAGCGAGAGAGGGAACACAAGCAAGGGGAGTGGGAGAGGGAGAAGCAGGCTTCCGGCGGAGCAGGGAGCCTGATGCCGGGCTCGATCCCAGGACCCTGGGATCATGACCTGAGCTGAAGGCAGACGCTTAACAAATGAGCCACCCAAGTGCCCCGGTAACGATATTTTTGAAAAACAACTTTTCATCAAAAAGTTTGGAGAGGACTATACTAGAAAAAGTGGTTTCAGGCATTGGCTTTATTTTGCCAAGGCAATAATGTTTTTTCCACACCCTAGAGTAGTAAAGAAAATTTTTTTAGATAAAAGGAGTAGGTAGCTCTGTTCTTTCTCCATCTGTGCCCATCCAGCCCATCTGAACCCCACTGGCCAGCATTAGCATCAAGCCACTTGGGCCTGGGACCTGAGCTGGGCAGGGTAATGGGAGACCAGTGTTCTCTCTGGCTCTGAGAGCATGAAAGTTTATTTTATCCTTTCCTGCTGGCCCTGATCGCCAAAGCCGATCAAGCAGGACAGCAGATTAATCCTTTAATCTCTTGCATCCTGGCTTTGAGGGCTGGGCACTGAAGTGGGTGCTCTGAGATCTGGGAGATCTGACCGAGTGACTCTGTCCCGTTCCCACAGGTGTGGGAGACATCAGAGAGCTCACCCATTTCTACGGGGCCCCCACACCTTCCCTAACTCTCAGTGCTTTTAAGACAAATGTCTAAAACATAAGCCCTCCCACCCTGCATTCTCACCCTCACTCCCCATCTCCCTGCTTTGTTTTGGTTCCTTTGCATGCTGGTCCTGGTGTCAGAGAAAAGAGGTGGATGGAAAAGATTTACAAAACCTCTCACTCGGAGCCTGCCTGGAAGGAAACATGGGGGTTTGGTGGGAAGTGGGGAGGTAGAATGAGGTAGAAGATGTACACACACCCATTTTAGAATGCTTCTGCTGCTGTCTGGGCTTCAGCCAGTGACACTGCTCTGATTGAGTTTGTTTGGATTTATTTTGTTCTTAGCTAATCTCTAACAAAGGCCCAGTTGGTTTTTTTCAAACTAACTTTGACTGCTGTTATAAAACAGAATTTTGTATTTGCTAGCAACAAAAACTGACGGACCGGTGAAATTAAGCCCTAATAATAATAATAGCAACAACAACAGCACAACAACAATAACAACAGCAATAAAAGATATCAAAGGTTATAACCAAGCTACAGAAAAAAAGGGAAACCGAGCAGCTTAACCTCAGGAAGCCAGGCGGCAGGATATAGTGGACACCCCATCACTGGTATGACTCTCCTCCAATCCCATTCCATTCTTGTGCCATCCCACTCTGAATCTGACTAGCCGGCCTCAGGTTACAACCCACCATGGCTAAGGAAGGACATACTCTCATGACTGACAGTCCCACTGAGACTGTGCACGTGGCAAAGACATTCTCAGGCTGAGGCACTGTGATCGGGGGAGGAAGGATCTTTGGCAGGCATAAACTGCAGATGTCCTCTACACTCGATGACAGTGTATTCAGTCTTTATGATTGACTTTTTTTTTTTAAATCTAATTAAAGTAGAAGTCAGGTCATATCTGGCTATTTCTCTGAAATGAAGCTATGTCTTTTCCAATAAGCAAAACCACTATAACTCCCCAGTGGCCTTAGAACAGATGTCTCCCTAGGAGAAGAGTAACCATCCATGGTAAAGATATTTGTTCTCATGGGGAAAGTGGAGCAAGTAAGGAGGCGGCAGAGGTCAGAGTGGTTTAGGAGTGGTTTAGGAGGTTTAGGAGGATGTGTTGTGCCTGCAGGATGTGGGGCTGAATTCTAGCTCTACTGTGCACTGGCTGTGGGACCTCGGCCAAGGCCAAGCCTCGGTTACTTTATCTGTACTAGGACTTCCTGCATAATTGTTGTCAGGATTAAATTACACACGCGCGCGCACACACACACACACACACACACACACACACACAAAACCTCACCCTAAATCTGGCACCTGGAAAGGGCCATCATAAATATATTAAGTTTAGAGGGGAGGATGGTGATCAGTACACATCTGCTGCATAGAAATAATAGGAGAGAGTTGAAAATTAATAGAATCAATCCACTCCCTAGTTTCAGGGCCTGGGTGTGGGGTAGGGGAGGTACAAGGTCAAGCCTGGGGGACAGGGTATAGAAATAGGAAATGGATGGAACTGCTTTTGCTGCAAACCTACCACCACCTCCTGCTTCTGAAGTCCCAGATCTGCTTCTAAAGTTTGCCCCAGGGTCCTTTACTTTTGGTGAAAGGTATCTTTCGGATCCAAAGGTGCATTTTATTTTAGAAACTGACATGTTCCTTGCCTCAGTGAAGGTAAAATTTGTAATTTTTCCATTTGGGAGAGGTGTTTTAAGTGATTATAAAGTAAAACATAACATAAAATTATAAATATGTACTACAGAAATTATAAAAATAGATGATGTAGAAAAAAAATCCAAAGCACGTGGTTGGAAAACCACCTGTAATCCCATCACCCTAGACAACCACTATTAAATGTTGGTATGTATCTTTTCAGGTATCTTTAATGTGTCTATAAACATAAAGATAGCTATTGGATTTCCAAATTAAGATTATCAGGGAGAATAAACACAAAATATTACTAACCCACTTGTTTCATTTAGCACAGTGGGTTTCAATTTCTTCCCTACCTCTGCACAGTCACACTTAGGACATATTCTCATTAGTTTTATTACCTGTACTGTTCTTAATACAGGGTCATGCTCTTATCCCCCCAGCTTCACTTTACCTCTACCACTGGAATTATCTGCTTTGACAGTCTATCAGGACATCTTTTGATGCTAATAAGAAAATATTATCTTTTTTCATGGCTGCATGATACTCTATTTAAAAATAACTGCTAACTTCTATTACATTCAGTAGTAAATATAATAGGCACCATTACAGACATTATGCTCACCAATTTTTTTATTTAAATTCATTTAGCCAACTTGTAGTACATCATTAGTTTTAGATGTAGTGTTCAATAATTTATCAGTTGCGTGTAACACCCAGTGCTCATCACATCACGTGCCGTCCTTAAGGCCCATCCACCAATTATCCCATCCCCTCACCTACCTCCCCTCCAGCTACCCTCAGTTTGTTTCCTATAATTAAGAGTCTCTCGTGGTTTTGCTCCCTCTCTGATGACCTCCCATTCAGTTTTCCCTCCCTTCCCCTACAGTCCTCTGCCCTGTTTTTTATATTCCACATATGAGTGAAACCGTATAATTGTCTTTCTCTGACTGACCTATTTAGCTCAGCATAATACCCTCCAGTTCCATCCGCATTGATGTAAATGGTAAGTATTCATCCTTTCTGATGTCTTAGTAGTATTCCATTGTATATATGGATGCCACATCTTCCATTTATCTGTCAATGGACATCTCGGCTCTTTCCACAGTTTGGCTATAGTGGACATTGCTGCTATGAATACTGGGGTGCAGGTGGGGTAGTTCTATTTTTAACTTCTGGAGGAACCTCCATACTGTTTTCCAGAGTGGCTGCACCAGCTTGCATTCCCACCAACAGTGTAAGAGGTTTCCCCTTTCTCCACATCCTCGCCAACATCTGTCGTTTCCTGACTTGTTAATTTTAACCATTCTGACTGGTATAAGGTGGTATCTTATTGTGGTTTTGATTTGTATTTCCCTGATGCCAAGTGATGTGGAGCATTTTTTCATGTGTCTGTTGGCCATTTGTAATGTCTTCTTTGGAGAAATGCCTGTTCCTGTCTTCTGCCTATTTCTTGACTGGATTATTTGTTTTTTGGGTGCTGAGTTTGATAAGTTCTTTATAGATCTTGGATACTAGCCCTTTATCTAATATGTCATTTGTAAATATCTTCTCCTATTCCATAGGTTGGGAGTTTTAGTTTTGTTGGCTGGTTCCTTTGCTGTGCAAGAACTTTTTATCTTGTTGAAGTCCCAATAGTTCATTTTTTGCTTTTGTTTCCCTTGCTTTGGAGACGTGTCTAGCAAGAATTGCTGTGGCCAAGATCACAGAGGTTGCTGCCTGTGTTCTCCTCTAGGAATTTGATGGATTCCTGGCCCTCACTTAGGTCTTACATCCATTTTGAGTTTATCTTTGTGTATGGTGTAAGAAAATGGTCCAGTTTCATTCTTCTACATGTGGCTGTCCAATTTTCCCAGGACCATTTATATGCTCACCAATTGATATGCATTGTTTCAGTGAATCCTCATCCAAATCCTACATGGGAGGGTTGTTAGGATTCCCATTTGAAAGATGGGGCAGCCAAAGCCCAGGAAGATTAAGTAACTTGCTCAGGTGACAAAGCCAGCAACTGGTAGAGTTGGGACTTGAACTCTGGGCTGTCCGATGTAGCATTCATTACTAGCAACCAAGTTGTTGTGGGTGTTTTTAAACCTTATTTACTCTAACATCTAGGTATTTTTCTTATCTATGTTGGAATGACATGCTTTTATAGAGTAGGAAAGGATCAGAAAGTGGGAGCTGGGCCAGCTTTACCTCGTACCCTGTATAGTCCTTAAATACTGATGTACGTGGGTGTTCCTAAAACAACCTTGAGGTTGCTTGGCTCTGGCAATGGAGGGAAGGACTGATGGATGAGGTCAAGTCACTGAATTGACTGCCCTTCACCATTCTGTATTTATTTGTTTATCTTCCATCTCCCATTATGACCTGTCTGGGAAGTTGGCAGAGGAGCAGGAAGGATTTATGGATGTGCTGCATAGAACTGTGCCTGGGGTTGAAGTCTCTTGCAATAGCCACCAAAAAAGAAAACAGGAAACAGAAACACCAGCTACAGCTCCCACTACAAATGGGTTTCCAGGGTGGTTTTAGAGACACCCAAGCACATCGGTACTCAGGTGCCATATTCATTATAGGTTGAGGCTGGCCCAGACCGTTCTAACACTTCCCTTCTGACAGACTAAAAAGCCAAGACAGATGATGTGCCTGGAAAATTAGTTTTCTGCTGCCAATTTCTCTCCCCATGGCTGCCTTGCCTCCTGTTTGGCACTTCATCTTTGTTGTCTCCTCAGTCTCCAGCCTCCTTCCTCACGCTACTGACATTCTACTCATCTCCCCTCATTCTGGGGCCTGGCAGTCATATCTTATCTCTAGACAGATGAAGCCCTCTGTTTTTCAAAGTTCTTTCAGTTTGATCCTTGTCAGAGAAGGCTGGCTGAATTAACCCCATGTGACAGCAAAGGAGAGTGAGGGTTCTAGAAGTTAAGTGACTTGGTCATCCACTAGTATTTGAATAAATATTTATTGAGTGGATACTTTATACAAAGAAGGGTCTACGTGATACAGATGATGTGTGCAGGATCCAGGGGTCACCCAGTCAGTTATGGATGCCAGCTAGGAGTAATGTGCCAACATCCTCATTTCTTACCCCTATTGTCATGTCCCTTGGAAAATCTAGCCTCAGTCCATTGTATTAAGAGACTGATATATTGTGCTTCCTTATTTTCCCTTCACCGTCTTGCTCCCATCCAGATATAATCTCAATAAGGTCTCTGCTTTGAGACATCTACTTTGTGTTGTTCATTCACTCATTCTTAACACAGCACCAACTATGTGGCAGGCACTGTCTTAGGCACTCAGAAAAAGGAATGGGGGAAAAAACAGCTACAACTCCTGCCTTCCTGGGACTCACAGTCTAGCTGGAGCTCAGATATTAACCAAACAGTCACAGAGAAAAATGACAGCTATGGAAGGGCTTTGGGGGAAAGGAATATGGTGCAAAGAGCTTATAACAGGGGCCTGCTCTAGGGACACTGGTGTGGACAGATGGGAGGAGAGTACAGGTGCTTTGTTGATCAAATATTTTAAGTCACTGATGTTCATTAGAGCTGAAAACAAATAATTAACCCCTTTGAATCTTCACCACCATCATCACTCATTGGTGCTCCTGCAAGTGCCCCCCACCTGGCCTCCTACCTATTCTCTTAACCCCCTTCAGGTTGTTTTTCCACATTAAAGCCAGAGAATCTGAACTTGATCATGCCATGTCCCTGCTTAAAACCTTCAGTAGCTTCCCAGTGCACTTTAAATTAAGACCAATAACCTTAATGTGGCTTCCCATACCTCCATCACCTGGCTCCTTCCTGCCATTGGTCACACCCCACCCCTCACTGCCACAGCCACAGTGGCTCTCCCTATTTCCTCAGACATTCAGGATCTTTACACATATGGTTCCTTCTCTCTGAAAGACTCTTTCACTCTCTTTTTACCTACGCATCGTTTACATATCATCCCAAAGGAGTTTTCCTCCAGGAAGTCTTTCCTTATTCCATACTGGAATAGTTTCCTAGCTATAGACACCCATGGTCCCATGTACTTCCCCTTGAAAGCACTTGTCCCAGATTGTATTATTTCTGTGGGATTATTAGGATGATGTCATGGAGGCATGAAGGCTGGATCTGTATCTGTTTTGCTCACCACTATATTGCTGGTACCTGGCACAGTGCCTTCTACCTAGTGAGTGCCCAAAGAAAGGATGAATGTGATCATGAAGAAGAGTATAAACATTACAACCAAAAGGGCAACCTCAAATTTTTTTAGTTCAATTCTCTTCATGTACAAATAAGAAGCTGGAGAACCAGAGAGGGGAGGTGACTTACCCAAAGTCATACAGCAAGTTAGTAGTAGAACTGGCTTGGGACCATGGTTTATACCTCCTGTCTCAATGCTATACTGCAGAAACTTCCTCTCTTTGCTTCGAAACTTTAATGTTCTTTTTTTTAAGATTTTATTTATTTATTTGTCAGAGAGAGACAGAGGCAGGGAGAGGGAGAAGCAGGCTCCTTGCTGAACAAGGAGCCTGATGCGGGACTGGATCCCAGGACCCTGGGATCATGACCTGAGCGGAAGGCAGACGCTTAACCAACTGAGCCACCCAGTCGTCCCGAAACTTTGATGTTCTTTGAGACCCAGACCTATAACTGGGATATGATGTATTAAGTAGATGGAGAAACTATCTGCATTAAACATTACAGATTTTCAGGAAAATTCTTTATTTCATTAAAGCTCATAAGGCCTAAGGATTTAGTTGAAGCTCTTTTTCTACAATTGATTTTTAAATGAACTCTAAGGTCTCAACTGAGTACCAGTTAGTTCCCAGGCACAGAGAAGCAGGCCATGGCCCTCGCCTGTGAAGCAAATCCTCAGCCCTCCTTCTTTTTAAATTAGTTCATTAATTTAGCAGTAGATGGAGAGCACCTTTCTAACATCTCTCCTCCCCAAGGAAGGCTTTGTGATGAAGCAGGAGGCAGTGAGATGTCCCCCAAGCACTGCTGTCTCCTGGCTAACAAGGGCATTTCCTGAAATCTGACAGGGGAGTGAACATTTGTTCTGCCTCTGGAAGGGTATTTATGCACCTTCTGAAGTGTGACCAGGACACAGCTCAAAAATGTCAGATGTTTCCTCTTCATGAATATGAAGCAGCAGTTTCACCACCTTGTATTACACCCCAGAACCATGTACCTTGTGTACACTTCCAAATGGTGGGCACTGGAGCAAAAGTAAACTGTTCTTAATGGATGGCTTGGTCCCAGGACCTTAGGAAGCACCAGCAAAACAACCAGGGGTTCTTCACCAGACAGAAGAGGTTCTCCACCAGGCAGGCGAGATCCTTAGGGAAGGAAGGAGCCAGGGTGAAATTACCTTGTAATCAGCCAGTTTGAGTTACCAAGAACAAGTCCCCACCCCTCTCTGGAGTCTTGGTTTTCAGTCTATAAGATGGACCGACTATGATGCCTACCTTCTTTGTTCATTTGCTTTTAAAGTGCCAGGCTCTATACCAGAGGTAGATGACATTGTAGGGAACAAGAAGGGCACAGCCCTAATGGAGTTCACATTTCAGGAAGGGAGACATTAAATACATATTTACCCAATACTTGTTCAGTTTCAAGTGTGGTGAGCATCATTGAGAGGATAAAATGAAATATAAATGGTGGTTAACGTGTGTCAGACCTCATGCCATGTTTGCACATAACAGTAACAGCCACGCTGGGGTTCTGGTCCAAGATGGTGACGTGGGAAGACCCTGAGTTCACCTCCTCCACAGGGACAAACCATATCCACACCTATTTATGGAGCAATTCCTCCTGAAGTAGAACTGAGGGCTGACTGAATAGCTTCTGTATGACAAAAGCTGAAGAGACCACACAGAGAACAGTTAAGAGACAGGGACAGGGTAACGAAAGGGATTCGCGCCCCTAAGGCTGCCAACTGCAGAAGGGAGGGACCGGACTGAGGGAGCCGGCGGGCACAGAAAAAAGCCGCAGTTTAGAAGAGCAACGAGAACATAAAGGAGCTGGTCCTAGAACGCCGCCGGCTGGCCGGCGAGCCGCCGGAACTCTGGGTCAGACAGGCTGGCGAGCCGCCGGGTTTACGCCCCCTCCAAGTGACAGGAGCGGGGGTCTGGACGCCAGAGCCCGCCGGCCGCCTCAGCAAGCCCGGTCCCCCCAAGGCGGCCCCAGTCCTCTACACACCCGGACACCTCTGGTTGGCGCTCACTACAGCTCTAGCTGCGGCGACACAGGTACGGAGCAGCCCAGAACACTCTATGCCCACACCACTTGGGCTTCAGGCGCTTGCTAGGGCACTGCTCCGGGACCTCGGGGCCCATGCCCTCTTCGGCCCCCAGCCCATCCCCAACCCCCACGAGGGCACCCCCTGTGCAGAATGCCCCAGGAACCCCAGTCCATGCCCGCCTTGGTTCCCTGCATGGAGTGCCTCAGCCAGGACCTCACCTCAGCTCTAGTCACCCCACTAGGGCACCCCCTGCAGTGAGCACTCTGAGACACCCTGGCTTGTTTTTTTTTTTAATTTTTTTAATTGTTATTTTAATCACCATACATTACATAATTAGTTTTTGATGTAGTGTTCCATGATTCATTGTTTGTGCATAACACCCAGAGCTCCATGCAGAACGTGCCCTCTTCAATACACATCACCAGGCTAACCCATCCTCACACCCCGCTCCCCTCTAGAACCCTCAGTTTGTTTTTCAGAGTCCATCGTCTCTCATGGTTCGTCTTCCCCTCCGATTTTCCCCCCTTCATTTTTCCCCTCCTGCTATCTTCTTCTTCTTCTTTTTTTTTTTTTTAAACATATAATGTATTATTTGTTTCAGAGGTACAGGTCTGTGATTCAACAGTCTTACACAATTCACAGCGCTCACCATAGCACATACCCTCCCCAATGTCTATCACCCAGCCACCCCATCCCTCCCACCCCCCACCACTCCAGCAACCCTCAGTTTGTTTCCTGAGATTAAGATTTCCTCATATCAGTGAGGTCATATGATACATGTCTTTCTCTGATTGACTTATTTCACTCAGCATAACACCCTCCAGTTCCATCCACGTCGTTGCAAATGGCAAGATCTCATTCCTTTTGATGGCTGCATAATATTCCATTGTGTGTGTGTGTGTGTGTGTGTGTGTGTGTGTGTGTGTGTGTGTGTATATATATATACACCACATCTTCTTTATCCTTTCATCTGTCGATGGACATCTTGGCTCTTTCCACAGTTAGGCTATTGTGGACATTGCTGCTATAAACATCGGGGTGCATGTACCCCTTCGGATCCCTACATTTGTATCTTTGGGATAAATACCCAGTAGTGCAATTGCTGGATCGTATGGTAGCTCTATTTTCAACTTTTTGAGGAACCTCCATACTGTTTTCCAGAGTGGTTGCACCAGCTTGCATTCCCACCAACAGGGTAGGAGGGTTCCCCTTTCTCCTCATCCCCGCCAACATCTGTCATTTCCTGACTTGTTAATTTTAGCCATTCTGACTGGTGTGAGGTGAGACACCCTGGCTTGTAAGAGTTGGTGAGGTCATGGAGAAAAAGGAATGCTCATGCACTGTTGGTGAGAACGTAGATTGATGCAACCACTTTGGAAAACAGTGTGGAGGTTCCTCAGAAAACTAAAAAGAGAAATACAATATGATCCAGTAATTCCACTACTGGGTATTTACCCAAAGAAAACAAAAACACTAATTTGAAAAGATATATGCACCCCTATGTTCAGTGCAGTATTTGCAGTAGCCAAGGTATAGAAACAACCTAAGTGTCCATCAGTAGATGAATGGATAATGAAGATGCAGTGTGTGTGTGTACATGTACACCCTTGAGAATATTACTTAGACGTAAAAAAGAATGAGATCTTGCCATTTGCTACAACATGGATAGACCTAGAGAGTATTATTCTAAGTGAAATAAATCTGGTAGAAAAAGACAAATGCTATATGATTTTACTTATATGTGGAGTCTAAAAAGTAAAACGAATAAATAAATAAAAAGCAGAAATGGACCCATAAATAAAGAGAACAAACTGACGGTTGCCAGAGGAGAGGGGTGGGAGATGGGCAAAATGGGTGAAGGGGAGTGGGAGATACAGGCTTCCAGTTATGGAATGAGGAAGTCCTGGGATAAAAGGCAGAGCATAAGGAATATAGTCAATGGTATTATAATAGAATTGTATGCTGACAGATGGTAGCTACACTGTGGTCAGTGTGACATAACGTATAAACTTGCTGAATCACTATGTTATATGCCTGAAACTAATGTAACATTGTACGTTAACTATACTTCAATGTAAAAAGTCAAAAAAATAATAATAACCGTAATAACAACCCATACGGCATTACTATGGGCCACTTTTTAAAGTGGTTATCATATATGAATCCATTTAATCCTCATTTAAAAATACCTATGATGTAGAGACTACTGTCATCCCATTTTATAGATGAAAAAATTGAGGTACAAAGAGGTTAACTTGTTGAGAGAAACAACAGCCAATAAGTGGTAGAGAAAGAACCCATGCTGTTCGAGCACAGAGTCTATGTAGTATATGCTGCCTCTCATGATATTACTGTCCCAATGTAATCCTTTTAACAACCTGGTAAGTACTATTATTATTTTCATTTTCCAGATGTGGACACAAAAGCAAAACATGTAAGTGACTTCTCTGAGTTCACACAACTAGGAGATAGTGGGGCAGGATGCTGGTCCCTCCCATGATGCCCATAATGGCGGTCAGCCCAGCCCTCAGCCCTAGGAAACTGGTATTTCCAGGGCTGAGTCCCTAATATCTTTCCTGTCCCTATTCTTGCTCAGGTGTTCCTGAAGAGTGACCGTGTGGCCCGTATGGTGCAGAGTGGGGGCTGCTCTGCCAATGACTCCAGGGAGGTCTTCAAGAAGCACATCGAGAAGAGGGTGCGCAGCCTGCCTGAGATTGATGGGCTCAGCAAGGAGACTGTGCTGAGCTCCTGGATGGCCAAGTTTGATGCCATCTACCGTGGGGAAGAGGACCCCAGGAAGCAGCAGGCCCGGATGACAGCCAGTGCAGCCTCCGAGCTGATTCTGAGCAAGGAGCAGCTCTATGAGATGTTCCAGAACATTCTGGGGATCAAGAAGTTCGAACATCAGCTCTTATACAATGCATGCCAGGTAAGGTTTCTCTCACCTGGGCCCCGAGCTGTGACTAAGTAGGGTGACATTATTACTTCTGTGTGCCCGAGGCACTGTTGTCTTCATGGGCCACTTCTTGATTAAAAAAAATAATTAAAATTATATTTTACAATTGCATTGGTAAAAATTTAATATAATCCAGGCCAGAATATGTTCGTGTTTATCTTCTGGTTTTAAAAGAAATGAAAACATTTTTGTACACCCTTAGAAGTCTTGTGGGCCCTAGGCACTGTGTATATCCTGTCTAATAGGTAAGTTGGTTTTATGAGTATGGCCTGACTCCCATGTGTTGAGAAAGCTAAAATATCAAAACAATTTTTTAGAAAGATGGTTTTGCCTTTAAAATACATGATGTTTACAAGTTGAGCGGCTTGTACTTCCTCAGCTAGGGCGACAAATGGACTTAGTACCTCATCATCAAGAGTAATTATTTAAAATAGAAAGCTTCCAGAAGGTCTGAGTATATCATACCAGTATATTACTCACATCATGAATTTCCAAGTGGATTTGAGGGGGCTAGCTGAGACTCAGCTTGGGCCCACTCAAGTGGGCCTATATTTTCTCTGGATCAGGGGTTGTAGGAGTGAGGTGCTCTAGATCTTCATTTCCTACCTAACCTTTCCACCAACCTACTTTGCGGTCTTTGCAAATTTTCCTGAGTGTCACTTGGGAGCATTTTTAAAATTCACATTCCCAGGCCCCAAACCTAGAGATTCTGATTCTGCATTTTCAGGACAGGGCTCAGGAATCTGCATTTTAGGCAAGAGCTCCCTTCCTGGTAGTTTTACTGCCCTTCGTTTAAGAACCATTAACGAAACTCAGCTGTGCTCTGATTTCCCTGGGCTAACTCGGCCCCTAAGGTAGGTTAAATTAAGACACTACAGTATATTGGCCGAGTTGTGCCTTGTTCGGAATCAGACAGACCGAGGTAAATCTTATATGACCCTCACTAGCTTTGTGGCCTTGGGGAGTTAGTTAACCGCCTCACACATGAGCTTGGGATGAAATTGTTACAAGGATTCAATGTGTATGAAGCCCAGAGCAACATGGGGCACTTTATAAATGGTAGCAGTTATAATAGTCTACCAGAAGAGGCAAAAAGTCCACAGACAGTGCCATAAATGGTTAACGTAAGAACTACAAGATTTTGAGGCTTACTTCTTTCTGCCTTCATGGCCACCCTCTAGTTGAAGGCAGCAACACCTCTTACCTGAATGACCACAGTGTCTACCCAACTGGTGACCCTGCCTCCTCTCTTGCCCCATAATAACATGCCCACCACACACCAACTAGTGCAAGCTTTTTAAAATATAAATTGGATCAGGCCATCCTCCTGTTTAAGACATTCCAGTAGCACCCCAACATCTTTAGAGTGACATCCCAACTCTTCACTAAGGTTTGAGGCAGTGCATGAACTACTCCTGCTCATAACTGTTTTCCCCGCATGCTCACTCACTGGACTTCTTTCTGTTTCCCCAAAACACCAAATTGGTTCTGGACCTTTGCATTTGCTCCTCCCTCAGTTTAGAATGCTTTTTGCCAAGACCTTTGCATTAATGCCACAGCTTAAATGTCAACTTTTCTAAGACGTCTTCCAAGACCACCCCATCGGAAGTTCTTTCTTGCCTTACATCTCACAGAGTCACTATCCCATCCCTTGTTCTATTTTTATCATAGTTTTTACCACTGTTTTCCATTCCTTCTTCATCTATTTTTACCTGTTTATTCCCTGTCTTGTGCTCCACTCCTATCCTTCACCAGAATGTTAGCCTTGTGAAGGTGGTGACTCACCTTTTGCCTTATTTGCTGATATTTCCATAAAACAATGGCATGAAAAATTCTTGGCACATACCGGGTGCTCAGGAATTGCCTATTGAATTAATAAATGGTTGATGACAGTTTATTTTAATTGGTAGATGGGGTCTTGCTATCAACCATGATAGCTCACCTAGAACTTTCTGGATGTTTTAGTAAGTAGGAATCTGTTTATCATTTCATAATATAATATAGATATTGCATTCAAAAATATTTCTCACATCCTATTTTCTTCTCAGCCAATTTCAATTCAGAGCACTGATTGCCAACCACAAGGTAGATGTTTTCTTTGATGGGTCAAGAAATATTTTGAAATGACCAGATAAATCTCAATATGAAATTAAATTTAATTTTTCTTTTTATTTAAAATACTACTGCATCCCACATGGTGCTTTTAGAATGGGTGAGCAGGTGGTATTCCCAACCTCAAGAATATGGGTTGTCAAATCACCTGCTTGGGTTATAAGTAACTTTCAAAATCACAGAGCTAGTTAAGTGTTCCTAAACCTGTTAGTCACAGAATGATCCCAGAGATTAATTTTTCTTCTTCTTAAAAACAGCAGCATTATTGGAATGAATGCATTGTTACGCCATTTCTCATCTCAGTGTTTTTGAACTTGTTAAATAGGGTTAAGTGGCAGGATTATGTTTTCCCCTGAAAAGAAATTATTTAGATTCATGATCTCAACATGTTTTCCACAAGTTAGAAAAAACATACAGTACTCTTATTGACCTAAATAAAGGGGTAAACTGAGGCAAGCTCAAACTTGTCAAAAAGATGAACTTATTCGGGAATAGGAGAGGAATTGCAATTCCAGACATGCAAACTATAGCAAGCTACAGGTGAGTCTGTTGAAGGTTTGGTGTAGGCTCTATTTACATTAGTCTCTCAGTCTTTAAGTTTTGTTTTCCTAAGGACACATGCATGAAATTTTCCGTTTTATGTGCTCTGGTTCCATTTTAGATTGAAATTCATCACATTTCCTCCTTTTGATCAAGATCTTTTTCAGAAAACACTTCGGATCAATTATGTCATTCAGATGTTGTCTGCTAATTTTTTTAAAAGTGTAATTGGATTGCAGGTAGATTGTATTCTATGTCCCATGGAGCTTAGAGGGTAGTCCTCAGGTGTCTTTTCCCATTAAGCTGAGGAGGACTATCCTCAGGTGTCTTGTCCCATGGAGGAGGGAAATGATAAAGAGTTTCACTTGCCTCATTTGAACAACAAGAGGATTGAAAAATGAGGAATCTCAGCCATGTCCCTCTGAAGTACACAGTTTAGTTTCCACTGTCAGTTGAATTCCAGGAAAAGCCTTTGAAAGGAGAAGAATTTTATTTTGTACATACGTTTGGGAATAAGGCATTTGTTTACTAATACCAAACAGTAGAAATTTAATTAAAAAGATTAAACTGAGGATCAAAAGCCCAATGATAGCTATTGATTAAAATGCACTTTTCAACCAGCTTCCTCGCTTGCCTATATTTAGTAGATCAAAAATGCCCCAAGTTCTAGGAGCTTGGCCAGCTTCTGCTAGCAAATTGATATTGTCCTTCATTATTTTTAGTTCTTGTGTTATTTTCCCTGACTTACTGACATAAAAACGAAGTTCTTCAAGTAGGGCACAGGTTCCTCTGCTGAGCAGTGAGAAGGTTAAGGGCTCTGCAGTTTTTGTAGGACTACTTCAGCAAGGCTGTCTATTTGAGTTTGTTGATACTCAAAAGCTCAGATAGAAGCATTGAAAGTGGTAGACATAACTATAGAAAGATTGTGAATTGCTTTTTCAAGGTCTGCTACTCCAACCCAAGCTAAAAAGGCTCTGGTGAAAGCCTGCCCCAAACCCTTTCTATCTAATGTAGGGTTATATGTAGGCATCCATCCAAAATCATAACCTTCCCAGTTCTGGCACACCCTTTTAAGTTGATAAAGGACCCCAGATTAGGTATATAAGCAGTGGAGGGAAGAGTTTTTCTAATTTCACTGTCAGATGTGAGGCCAGTGATCCCAAAACATCCCTTCCAATTAAGGGGAAGTGTAGAGTTCGTGTTTCTTCCACATAAAAAGAAATACCCAATGTCTTCTAAGGCACAGTTGGGTCTCTTTGCCCAGATATTTTTCCCTGGAATAAAAGAGGGGATCTCATGATCAGAAATATAATCATTATAATCATAATCTGATTTACTAGCATTGTGGGAATGATTATGTGAGTACCTTAAATTTCTGTAGATCTGAAGTTACAAGAGAGCTGATCTAGTGTAAATAAGATTTTGGTGGAGATATAGAGGATTTCTACTGCAAAAGTAATTTGAATTAAGTTTCCACCATTCCCCAGATTTTTTGTTAATTCCCAATGAAGTACCATTGAGTTGGGAGGACATTAGCTTCCAATTTTCCAGTATTATTAGTTTTCATTGCCCCACCATAAAGATACATTAATGGAGGCAATGATACAGTCTTCTGGATTCCAGCAGGGAGTGAATTCATGTTCACCTGGATTATATAAAATGGTATAGTTACAAATATTTAGTGGGAGCCATCCTATAGTTTTGCCATTCCCATCATTATGTTTTTGAAATATAACAAAGATTTTGGGTAAGAGTCCAGACCTGAGTGAGGGTTATCCCATTATGAATAGGGAGTATCCAAAGGAAAGCCATAATATTTGGTGCCAGTCTTCTGAAAGGGAGGACATGTGTGATTTCCAAGCTTTCAAAGGAAAATCCTATATCCTTACCAGATGGGTTTTGCCATCCTTCTAAAGAAGGTGGCCAGGCCAACAAGTCACATTCATCATGAATAGTTGCTCATGCACAAATCCAACAATCAATAAATTTAGCAGAGGGGTGCCTGGGTGGCTCAGTCATTAAGCGTCTGCCTTCAGCTCAGGTCATGGTCCCAGGGTCCTGGGATCAAGCCCCACATCAGGCTCCCTGCTCGGCGGGAAGCCTCTTTTCTCTCTCCCACTCCTCCTCCTTGTGTTCCCTCTCTCTGTCTCTGTCAAATAAACAAAATCTTAAAAATAAATAAATTTAGCAGAATCAGAGAGTTTTTTATTAAGGGAGGGATAAAAGGATGTGTTAAAGCTAAAGTAAAGAATGGTAGGAAAACTAGGGAAAGAATAATTGAAAGCATGAATGACATGATTTAACTAAATATAGAGTGAGACAAGAAAGGAAAAAAAGGAAATTTATACAGGCCTGGTCCAGATATCTTGTCTATTTTAGACTTCAGGTACTTCAGTCCCTAGAAACTTTCAGTTTCAGGTCACCATTTGGTATATAGGTCCATTCAGGTTTTGGGGATTTTGTTTAGATGTGGCACCTGTATCCAGGAGTCTATTCCTTGAATTTGGCTGCACAGGAGTTAGTTAAGGATACCAGGGAGGAGCCTTTCCAGCAAGGTTGAAGAAAGTCTTTTTGGAGATGTATTTTCCAATAGATGAACTCTTCAGGCTGTAGGGTGTGACGTTGGATGTCTTCATCTCCCGGGAGTGCACTAGGGAAAGATTGTTCTATCAGAGTGTGATTATTTTTTATGGACTTGATCAGGCCCTTGCAAGCTTGAAGTGTATCCCCCTTTATTAGTTGTGGGGCAAAAAAAGTGAGGTCTAGGTGTATCAACCATCCTGTAATTATTTCAAAAGGTAAAAATTTTATGTATCCCAATGGTAGTAGATCTAAGATTTAGAAGAACCAATGGTAATTCTTTTGGCCAGAGTACTTGGAGGATTTCAACTAATTTAGCTAAGTCTTAATAAATCCATTTGTATACTTGACCAGTCCTAAAGACTGAGGATGCTAAGAACAGTGAAAGTGCTACAGAATTGGCCAAACAGAATAGCTTGTCGAGGTATTTGACCAGTAAAGTGGGTTCTCTGATCACTATGAACTTCAAGGGGTGTTCTGCAAGTAGGAATAGTCTTTTCTAATAGGACTTCAGCTACAGAAGAGGTAGTCACCTATCTACATGGGAAAGCTTCAGTGCAATGTAAAAACATGCAAATCATTACCAGAGCATACTTATATCCATGAGATGGGAGCAATTGTATGAAATCTATTTGCCAAACCTCGAATGGTTCATTGGGTAAATTAAAATCTTGGGGGCAGTATGAATAGGCTTCCCTGGATTACATTTAGGATAAGAGCAATCAAGAAAGGTACTTTCTGTGTGTGGCCTTGCCAGTGTTTCCCCACCAGTATTGATTTATGAATGTTACTTCATCAGTTGACCAATGATTTAATTCATGTATGGTGGTTAATAATGGAAATTTTAGATTTTCTGGTAGGAACAGTTTGTTATTTGGTCTGAATCAGAGTTTCTTTTCTTCGTGATACCAACAGCCTTTAGATCTCCATCTTTGTTTTTCCTATTCAGAGCTTCTTTGTTCATGGGGGTATTGATTGATTCTGGGGAGAGGTTTCAAGGGATCAGTTTGGATCTTAACTTTGGGCACTATGAATTCTGCATATGTCCCTGGGGGATTTGCCCATAGAGCAGGGGATACTAAACCTAATAATGGGGATAAGTCTGAAATTTGATCTTCCCTGATTTGCAAAGTACTTGTGAAAGAAAAAGAGTTTGGATTTTCTTGGAGATTAAATTCAAGAGGTTTAAGTTCAGGAGATTCTAACTCAAGAGTTATATTCTCCCTTTCAAGAGAAGGAAATGGCAATACAATAATTTTCTAGGAAACCTTGTCCTAATAAGTGGTTGGGAGCTGATTCACTGAGGAGAAATGGAAGTTTATCTTGCAAATGTCCCAAGCAAAAGTGTATACATTTAGAAACAGGAACACACTGGTTTATTTGAGGCCCCCATTAATTGAATAAATATATTACTCCAAGGGGGGGGACTGTTTAATTGTAATGGGGTTGAGCACTGATGGAGTAGCTCTTGTGTCAGTTAATATTATAAGAGGTTCATCCCCAATCTGGAGAGTAGTTTCCTCTAGTCTCTTTAATGGTAGAATGAGAAACAGTCCCTGTGTTTTCTTGGAGCCCCATATTGGGATGAGTCTGACCCTTGGTTCTTGGAAAGTTGTCATCATCTGAATCTTTTTAATTTGTAGCAGTCCTTTCTCTGATGGCTGGGTTTTCTATGATAATGACAGAGTCCAGCAGGGAGAGTCTGCTTGGGAGATTTCAGCTGTTAAAGTTGGAGATTTAAATTTTAGTTACCCTTCTTTTGGAATCACCTTCTAGGGTGTAGGCTAACTGATTAGTTAGATTGACAAGATAGATCTCTGTTTAAATCACTTATAAACATTCAATTAAGGCCCACCCTGGGGGATTGAATGTCTATAGGGAGTTCAGAATTTTCTTTAAAAACAGTTTGGAGTTTGCTGTAGTAATCATGAACAGATTCATCAGACTTTTGGGTGCATGTCTGAATTTGTTGCAGTTTACTGGTTTAGGGAAAGCCCTCAGAATGGCCAGATGCAGCCTTTTGGCTACTGCACAAGCTTGGTCATGTAAAAGAGCTGGTACTTGACTTAACGCTCAATTAGCAGCTTTCGTCCACTGCTTGGCTTGACCTTCTCCAACAAACATATAGACTAATTGATAAAGATTAGAGAAGCCAGGTTGATAATTTTGAGTGACAGTATTGAATTCTTCAACAAATCTATGAGGATCCTCAGTTACCTTGGGAAAATCTCTTACTATAGCTCTAAATTCAGCTTTAGTCCGTGGTACATAAGAAATTCATAATTTAGCAGGATTGTCAGAGAGTTTTAAGGTTCAGTTGGCAAGGTTTCAGCACTAGAGAAGAAGGGGAGTTGGGATAAAGGAAGGGATTATAATAGGGCAAAGGTGGATATAGCAGAGCTGGAGTAGTGGGATTAGGGGAGACCTCACTGGTGCTGCAAGGGAAAGACTTCAGATGCTTCTTTATCTCCTCTCATTGCTTATTTGTTTCAGTTTACTTAAAAGTAGTATTTTGGAAAGAGGCAGTTTCAGAATCCTGAATACTTTTAGAAGCCTCTGGGTACCAATTAAAATAGCTATCCCATTCAGATTGTTTGTTCTATTGCCATGGACTTCTAATTCAGTCCAGAGAAAAACAAGCCTGGGGAGACTGAAAGTTCCCCATAATGGCCATTGAAGTTCTAAATTATCATTAGTAAGGTGGTCCATTTAGTCAAAAATATACATGAGAAGAGACCATAGTTTTATAACATAAAACCACCTGGGAGCCCAGAGGGAGGGCCACCCTTAGAACATTCACGTGACTGGGATTCCACATTTTAGAAGTTTTCCTGAGAGTAAAAGAAAAGTTACTAAACAGCCTGATGGATGTGCTTTCAGGGTTGGAAGTTGTCTTTTATTTTACAGTGTGCCTTTCATGAGATACTTTTTTTCCCCCTGGTGGACACCCTTTGCTCAAGTTTTCTAACTGGTAAACAGGTGTCCCTTGTTGCATAGAAATTATCTTGCAGTTGACAGACAGTTCAGTCTGGCCCTCTGTGACCAACTTATCCTGTCCTATTGGGTGAGTCTCTTGCTTTGGGGACTGGTCTCTCATAAGGAAGTGGTGAGTATTCTTGCAGCATTTATTTGTTCTACCCATGCCCACAATTATTACTTACTTTTTCTCTCAAAACTTTTAAGAGAATTATACCCAAATTCTAGTGTGCTTCCAATAAGAAAGCAAACAGTAGAGTAGTCATCAAAAAGGACAACATAAAGAGGCCTTTCAACAGAGCTTGAATCAAAAAGCTCAACCAAAGGGAGGGAGCTCAGAATCCAAAAGGAGACTCGCCAAATGAAAGTAGAGAGTGACTCATGGAAGCAGTGGACTCAAGGGGCTCAGTGTGGAGCCTTGCTTCATTCTGAGGGTTGTCATTCTTCAGGGGTCATCTCCTTCCCATGCCACTTCTGACATCAAGGAATGTCGACCTAAATAAAGAGGTAAACTGAGGCAAGCTCAAAATTGTCAAAAGTTTATTTGGAAACAGCAGAGGAATTGCAGTTCAGGATGTGCAAACTATAGCAGGCTATAGGCAAGTCCATTGAGGGTTTGAGGTAAACTGTATTTATGGGGAGGGAATGTAAAGAGGAGAGTGTCTAGTTAGAGCCTGTTAAAATTAAAAACAAAAGGAGATCAACTTTGAAAATTTCTCAAGCAGACAAAACCAGTCCAGTCATACAGAGCTCAATTCAGCTTATTTTGTGAGACCAACCTGCCCTGGGTCATGTCTTTTTCATGCCTCTGGAAACTGTAAGCAAAACTTCCCAAGGTTGATATGAAGCAACCCCTGACCAACTCCCTATCATTGAAGAAAATTCCAAGATTATCAGTTTTCTGTAAATCAGGAATTTACAAGAAATCATTCTCCCAGTCCTTGAGTTTTGTTTTCCTAAGGGTAGGTGTGTGAGACTTAACCATTTTATATCCTCCAGTTCCATTTTAGATTAAAATTCTTTTACGTTATAAAAGAATAATGTCCTCTCACCCAAGAATAATAATAATTGTCCCCATAGCTAAAAGAAAATTATAGGAAATGTAAAGAAAGTACTTCTTGGGACAGGATTACTTAAGACATGTAATATTATGTTCCACACTCCTTTACAGACACTAAGCTTGCCTATTGCTTCACGGTTCACATCAGTAGAAATTAGGACAAAGAGCATATGCAGGTAATTCACAAAAGAAGAAATACAAATTAATTCTAAACACATGATGATTTTTAAGTTCCATGTGTTCAGTAATCTGAGTTATATAAGTGTATTAGTAAGCAATGAAAACATTGTTTTAAGTTAACATTGGTAATTGATAATACATTGCCAGATGTTACAGAAATGGATATTCTCATAACTTACTGTTAGAATAATTTGTTACTGTAAACTTTCTGTTGAGTAATCTGTTAATTTATAGGATAACAACTTTATAATAGGCAAACCTTTTAACCTAGCAGCTTTACCTCTAGCAATTTGTTGTGAGTAAATACTAGGAGATGTGTACAAGAGTATGAAGCCCAAAGATGTTCACTGCAGCATTCCATATGACAGTGGAAAAATAGAAACAACTGTAATTCCCAATAGTAAGAGATTAATTCATTAGATTTTGGTTTGACCGTTTGAGAGAATACTCTTCAGCTGATAAAACAGTTGCTGAAGAAGAAATCTTACCACATGGGAAAATGTACACGAGATATTGCTAAGTGGAAAATCAAGCAATGAAGCAGTATGAAGGCATACTCTCATTTTTATGGAAAAAGTACTTGATGGGCAAAAAGCAAAATCTTAACCATGTTTATCTTTAGAGCTAGCATTGGTTGATTTTAAGGTTTTCATTTGTGCTCCTCTGTGTTTCTAAATTTTCTGCCCTAAGCATATAGGTATTTTGTCAATAGAAACAATGAACAAAAATCTCAACAAAGAAGCTATTAAAACCGTAGGATAGGGAGAAAATTATCTTCTGCATTGTTTTCTAGACTTCAGCCGTTAATATACTGCCTTCATGATTTTTGCCATTTCCAAGGACTACCTGTATGATTACTTAATATTTCTAATTAAACCAATTCTTAACTCACTTTTTAACCTATCCTTATCTTTAGAAGTAATATATTCAAAATCACAGCTTTTATGTTCTAGTTTTTTTTTTTTTTTTTAACAATATGTGTTGAAGCGAAACATAACCCTTAAAATAGAAGCTCCTCATCAGTTGGCCCTCTTATGTCATCTCACACCACTGGTGATGTGGGAGGCATGGCTGGGGCCACCAGTGCCCTGATATGCTGAGGCTGGAGGCATGGAGCTCTCTGACGCCATCCCTGCAAATAGCCTCAGACTGACCAGAACAGCTTTCACATGAAGTGTCCACTTCCCACGCCCTGCAATCAGGTTTCAGAAATTATAGATTCACTCACTCACTTTCTCACAGATTACACTCAGCTCTGCCAAACTGTCAACTCACAGGAGCAAAGATATAGAAGTGAAAATGCTATGGCTTTGTTTCGTACCATGCTCTGCTTCAGTTGTTTCTTGTTTTGTTTTGTATTTTCTGGACCTTCTTATCCTTATGAGACAAAGCAATTCCTAGATGCTTCCAAAATCAGAAATGCCCACAGTGTTTTCTTCTTATGCATATCACATCCTAGTGGAAGCTAGAATCTGATTTCTGGTACTGTTTTCTGAAGGTTCCCGTGATCTCTCTTTATGAGGTTCTGCCAGTAAGTGCAGTTTTCATCTCAAATGAGAAATTACGTTTATCAAAGAGTGGTTATATCAGTTACGTATCAGTTGTCTGTTGTAACATGAACCATGTCTATCAAAACACTAAACACACACACACACAAAGAGGCTTAACAAATGTTTCCATATTTGTGCATGAATTTTTTAAGTCTATTTTGTTTCAGAATACATGACTCTATCTCATGGAAGAGTTTGCTCATAGTCAACATAATAATCAATGTAAAATAATTAAAAATATGTATTGTTTTTATTATCCTAGACTCTTAAGAGGAAGCAGTCAATTATGTCACCATTTGAGCATTTGAGTTGAATTCTAAACCCAACTTTAAAAAAGTAGAGTAACATCTTTGAGAATGGGCTGCATCTTATGAGAAATGAGACTTAGACCTGCTTTCTATCTTCATAAAATGCCAAGATGGTGGTGGTGGTGGTGGTGGTGGTGGTGGTAGTGGTGGTAATGTGGTATTTAAAAATGTAAAGCACCAGTTCTCCCCCTTTCTCTTCAGTGGCCTCCAAATCTGGAGTTGATTTGCTGCCCAGTTGTACCAGATGTCTGCAACTTCCTACCCACCCCTCTGCTTAACTGTATGAGTTATCCTTAATTGCTTCATTCTAAAACATGTGAGTGTTTTCCCTGAAAAAACACCTCTGAGGTGTGTTTTAAAAGGAGGGAGGTTAAAAAAAAAAAAAAAAACTTTGAAAGACTAAAGGATCAGGGGGAAAAAAAGCCATGAATTCTATGTGCTGTATTCCCCTAGTGCTGGCGTTCTGCCGTTCTCATTGATTGGTAAACTTGGTCTTTGCTGGCTGTTCTTGCTGACCTTCTGGGGGACGGGCCTGTTTCTGTGGTTCTCAAATGTCTTTGCTGGAGGCGGAATTGCCCCGCCCTTGCCGGGGCTGGGCTAAGTAATCTGCTCGGGTTTGCTCTCAGGAGCTTTTGTTCCCTGCAAGCTTTCCATACAGCTTTGGAGGACGAGAGTGAAAATGGCGGCTTCCCAATCTCCGCCCCAGAGGAGCTGAGAACTTGGGGCCCCATTCCTCAGAGAGCCCCCAGAGAAAAGCAGTCACCAGGCTAATCCATCCCCCCACCCCTCTAGAACCCTCAGTTTGTTTCTCAGAGTCCATAGTCTCTCATGGTTCGTCTCCCCCTCCAATTTCCCTCCCTTCATTTTTCCCTTCCTATTATCTTCTTCTTTTTTTTTTAACATATAATGTATTATTTGTTTCAGAGGTACAGGTCTGTGATTCAACAGTCTTACACAATTCACAGCACTCACCATAGCGCATACCCTAGCCAATGTCTATTCACCCAGCCACCCTATCCCTCCCACCCCCCACCTCTCCAGCAACCCTCAGTTTGTTTCCTGAGATTAAGAATTCCTCATATCAGTGAGGTCATATGATACATGTCTTTCTCTGATTGACTTATTTCGCTCAGCATAATACCCTCCAGTTCCATCCACGTCATTGCAAATGGCAAGATTTCATTCCTTTTGATGGCTGCATAATATTCCAGTGTGTGTGTGTGTGTGTGTGTGTGTGTGTGTGTGTGTGTGTGTATACCACATCTTTTTTATCCATTCATCTGTCAATGGACATCTTGGCTCTTTCCATAGTTTGGCTATTGTGGACAGTGCTGCTATAAACATCGGGGTGCACGTACCCCTTTGGATCCCTCCATTTGTATCTTTGGGGTAAATACCCAGTAGTGCAATTGCTGGGTCATATGGTAGCTCTATTTTCAACTTTTTGAGGAACCTCCATACTGTTTTCCAGAGTGGCTGCACCAGCTTGCATTCCCACCAACAGTGTAGGAGGGTTCCCCTTTCTCCACACCCTCGCCAACATCTGTCATTTCCTGACTTGTTAATTTTAGCCATTCTGACTGGGGTGAGGTGGTATCTCATTGAGGTTTTGATTTGGATTTCCCTGATGGCAAGCGATGTTGAGCACTTTTTCATGTGTCTGTTGGCCATCTGGATGTCTTCTTTGGAAAAATGTCTGTTCATGTTTTCTGCCCATTTCTTGATTGGATCATTTGTTCTTTGGGTGTTGAGTTTAAGAAGTTCTTTATAGATTTTGGATACTAGCCCTTTATCGGATATGTCATTTGCAAATATCTTCTCCCATTCTGTCAGTTGTCTTTTGGTTTTGTTGACTGTTTCTTTTGCTGTGCAAAAGCTTTTTATCTTGATGAGGTCCCAATAGTTCATTTTTGCCCTTGCTTCCCTTGCCTTTGGAGATGTTTCTAGGAAGAAGTTGCTGTGGCTGAGGTTGAAGAGGTTGCTGCCTGTGTTCTCCTTTAGGATTTTGATGGACTCCTGTCTCAGATTTAGGTCTTTCAACCATTTGGAGTCTATTTTTGTGTGTGGTGTAAGGAAATGGTCCAGTTTCATTCTTCTGCATGTGGCTGTCCAATTTTCCCAACACCATTTGTTGAAGAGACTGTCTTTTTTCCATTGGACATTCTTTCCTGCTTTGTCAAAGATTAGTTGACCATAGAGTTGAGGGTCCATTTCTGGGCTCTCTATTCTGTTCCAATGATCTATGTGTCTGTTTTTGTGCCAGTACCATACTGTCTTGATGATGACAGCTTTGTAATAGAGCTTGAAGTCCAGAATTGTGATGCCACCAGCTTTGCCTTTCTTTTTCAACATTCCTCTGGCTATTCGGGGTCTTTTCTGGTTCCATACAAATTTTAGGGTGTTATATGCAAACAATGAATCATGGAACACTACATCAAAAACTAATGATGTAATGTATGGTGATTAAAATAACATAATAAAAAAAAAAGAAAGAAAGAAAATAAATAAAAGGAGGGAGGTCTGTATGTTCATATATTTTTAAATACAAATAAACTCTTCCTGAGGAACCCAGCTAATTTTTAAGCGGGTATGGGGAATATGAGTTAAGGAAGCCAGTAGTTTCTTCACGTTTCAATTTTGCTTTTGCAGGAAGGTATTTCTGGTTGTGCTGTTACTGAGGACACCCATAGCTCCTGGAAGTATCAGCAGTATGACTTTAGCATCCCCTTAGCCATTACATGTGCCTCATGGCCAGCAGGGATAGCATGTACGCTCCAACTAACAGAAGATGACAGTGCTCTCTTCATTTATCTTCTCTAAATTTTTGGAGATTTTTTCACATAATCTGGAAGAGTTGATTGGAAACACATGGAATATAATTTCCCAATCTATAAATACCTTTGCATTTTCAATATTGAATTCCCCATCATTGCTAAACTACTGATTTTCTTAACATTTCATTTCCTTTCCTCCAAACCGTCATCAATATGGCCTTTAATGATGTGGTTATCTTATTACAGAGTCATTTCTCTTAGACTGATTAGCACTTGACAGCTTTTCAGATAGTTTATTAGACACTGCAGAGAAACCTCAAATTATCAAGCTTTCAGCTGTGACCCAGATTACTGGGTTTTATCCATACCTCATTATGGAGTCTTTAATCTCTATATAAGTACATAGCTTTTTCCTAATCCAGAAGTTTCAAGTAGATTTGTTAGCTGAGTATTTGCTTCTTGGGCCAGGCTCTGTTTCTCAATCTGTTTCTTGGTTTTCTAACACCAGTATGGTTCTTTGTACATAATGGTCTTTCAGTAAATATCTATTAAAGAAATGCTTTGAAATCTGAGGGGGCGGGGGTGGCAATGGCAGTCTAGTACTTAAAACTGTTACTTAGCAACATACTTTCATCATCTATCCATTCATTCATTCTTCATTCATTCAACAGATGTTTGAAGCACCTACTGTGCACTAGACATGGCATGTCAGATGCTGGGGATAAATCCTAAACTTTCCTATTTGTCATAGAATGGCTCCAGGCTCCTGACTATATCTTCCTCCTCACTCACTAAACACACCTCCCAATGACTTTATAGGTGTTATCCTACTTAGAGTATTGTATCTGCTTCTAGTGCATTGCTATGTAACAAATTACCACAAATAATGTGGCTAAAGAGAATACCCATTTATTATCTCACAGTTTCTGTAGGTCAAAAGTCCAGGCACGACTTAGCTGGGTTGTTTGCTAGGGACTCAGAAGCTTGAATTATGGTTCTGACTGGTCTTGTTCTCATCTGTAGGCTCAACAGGTAAGGATCTGTTTCCAAGATCCCTCATGTTGTTGGCACAACTCATATCCTTGCAATTGTAGGATTCCTCAAAGTCAGCAACACAGAGACAGGAAGTCTCTGGTGCTTCAAGTCTCAGATTTCTAGACTGTCTTTTAAAGATTTTATTTATTTATTTGAGACAGAGAGAGAGAGAGTGCAAGAGGGGTGGGGAGGGGCAGAAGGAGAGGGAGAAGCTGACTCCCTGCTGAGCAGGGAGCCCAATGTAGGGCTTGGTCCCAGGGTCCAGGATCATGACCTGAGCTGAAGGCAGACACTTACCCGAAGGGCCACCCAGGCACCCCTAGACCCTCTTTTAAAAGGATTATCTGGGGGGAATGCTTGACTGGCTCAGTCAGTGGAGCATGACTCTTGATCTCAGGGTCATGAGTTTGAGCCCCATGTTGGGTTACTTTAAATAAACTTAGAGATTACTTTAAATAAACAAATTAATGAAATAAAATCTCCTATAAAAAAAATAAAAAGATCATCTGAGTAATTCAGGTCCACCCAGGATAATCACTCTTTTCTTTTAAGGTCAGTTGATTAACAACTCTAATTACATCTCCAAAATCTCTTCACTCTTGTTATATGCTGTTGATTAGAAGACAGTCACAGGTTCTACCCACACTCAAGGGGAAGAGACTATAACAGGATGTGACTCACTGGGTGGTCATCCTAGGGTTTCTGCCACAAGTGTACTTCCCCCATCCCAGGGTTCTTCATATGAGGGACTCCTTCAAGTATCAATTTAAAAGTAAGCTTTTCTTTAAGAGGCTTTCCCTCATCATTCTGCCTAAAATAGACTTTTCCTTGCTTTGTTTTTTTTTTGGTTTTTTTTTTTTTTTGTAACAGTGCCTTGTTTATTACCATCATAGAACTTCATACAATCTGAAATTACCTTGCATACTTATTCATTCTTTTATTGACTATCAGACTATCTCTTCAAGAGCAAGGACTGTGTCCATCTTATTCCCCACTAGAGGGTCAACACTTGTCACAATGCTTGACACAAAATAGATGTTCAACTAAATATTAACTAAATAACTTATTGCAGATGCCAAGGCACTTATGGCCTTCTGGTGCTTAAATGCCCATATTCTATAAAGGTATGTCCTTGGTCTTTTTTTCTGGTTAGTCCAACTGCAGCAATGGAACAGGCATTGCAATCTGAGATCTGAATCCACTAATACTAGTCCACTAATACTCGTATTTTATAGTGGGGATTTCACCTGAGCTTCACAGTACATCTCCAGCCACGAACTTGCTCTCTGTTCATACTCAACCTGTCTCTCCCATCACAGGGTTGAAGGAAGAGGTGCATAAATTAAATCTTGTCTTTCCAGAGTCACATGCTGCTTCCAACCATCATTAGCTATTTGATGGGCTGCTGGTTTTCAGTGGATTTGCTTGGCAATCATACTTTAATTTCGCATTCTTGGGATATGGAAAAAGGTCAAGATGTGTATACCACATGAACATGCTCTACTCTGTTAGTAGGGGCAAAATGAGAGGGCATTAAAGATAGAAGGAGCACAAAGACAGATGCCAATATTTAATTTCCCAGAGCAATGATTTGTCATGATGGGGTCATCAGAAAATTCTTACTCCTCTGTCAGTTCTTCCTAGAACTCATGGCAGATATTTCTATCTGCCTGCACCTACTGTTATTGAGAGACTAACTGCTATGGAAAGTTGAAATTGAGAGTGACTATCTTACATCTGAATAACAGGGAAGTAGGTATGAAGGCAGCCTTCAAAACTCCTCTAGACATTTCAGCAATCTTTTCCTTTAGTTGCCAAAATGGAATCATAAATATGCTCTTTTATTCAAACTCTTCTCATAAGCTTTGAACCACAAAGCTGTAATCAGAGGTGTTAAAGAGGTGTACTCTCAGAAAAAGACATACAGAAATAGTATTTTCAGGGCACCCGGGTAGCTCAGTCAGTTGAGCGTCTGACTCTTGGTTTTGGCTCAGGTCATGATCTCAGGGTCATGGGATGGAGCCTTGCATTGGGCTCCACGCTCCATGGGGGTCTGCTTGAGATTCTCTTCCTCTTCCTCTCCCTCTCCCCCTCTCCTGCTCTCTCTCTCTCTCAAATAAATAAAAAAATCTTAAGAAAAGATGAAAGAGTATTTTCTACTTTTGCCACTTTTCACTGAATGGTGGAAGCTGTTATAAACCATCTAACACAGCTTTGCAAATAAAGATATTTTACAAGCCTTCTGCCATATTTCACCAACCCAGACTCCCCATGGTAATGATCTGAATTTACCTTCCTCCAATGTGTATCCTTTGCTTCTTTGGTGATTCAGACCTACAGTTAGCAGAAACATGGGTAATAGAGTATAGTGCATGGATTCAAGTTTGTTAACCCTTTTGGGTTTTAATCCTTTCTGAAAATATGCATAAAATACCTTAGTTCTCCTTCCTGCCCAGCTAGTGAATGATTCTGTGTCAGAAAATGATCTATCTTCTGACCTCCAGTTTGAGCAGTATTAATGCCTACCAAATATGAAACATTTACTATGTGCCAGGCACTAAGCCTAGCGCTTTACATATATTATCATATTTAATCCTCAGTATAAGCCTGTAAACTAGATATTTTTACCCACATTTTAATAAGGAGCCTAAAAAAGAGAGAAGTTAAAACAGCTTTCCAAGGTCAAACAGGCAGTCGGCAGCAAAATCTGGATTTGAACTCTCAAGGTTGTATGATCCCAAAATAAGCTTTTTAACTCAATTGCTGAAAATAGTTGTGATTTTCCATTGATATAGAAGGTTCCGGAGAATAAGTAGAAGTTTTTGATCCTGTCCATACTCTAGAAAGATAATTATGCATGTATTTTATTAAATCTTTTAGTAGTGACTTTTTGTATAGCCTGCTCTTTTTTCCCCCCTAAAAGTTGTTAGAGAAAAAAGAAAGGTCAGCTGAGGACTTGATTCTGTGTATTGCTAATTATGAGTTCAGTGGGTGTGTCTTTATTCAATGGAGATGGATTAGGTTTATGTTTGCTTCGCTCATTTAGGTTCAGTCATATCAATACAAGTGTTTCCTGATTTAATTTTTGAAAACCTGGTTAAAGCCCCACAGTGTTCAGAGGATGGTTAAGGACAGGAAATGCTTGTTTTTCTCATCCTGCCCTTTATTGTACAATCGAGCCAATTGGATGGCTTGGAAAAGTGACTGCCTTGTGTTTCACAGCATAAGTACCTTCTTGTCAGGGCCCAGGGACCCTAGAATTAAAACAAAGCTGTTCTTTGGAAAAAGAACACCCACAAAAGCATGCATGAACATTCAAATGACAAAGGTTTTAAACGAAGAATTAAACCAGGGTTTGGTAAATATTTTAGACTTTGTGGACCCTGCAGCCTGTGCCACAGTTATTTAATTCTGTCACTGTAGCAAAAGCAGCCACAGAAATATGCAAAAGAATGGGCATTGTTGTCTGTGTTCCAATAAAACTTTATTTACAAAAGCAGGCAGCAGGTGGATTTCACCCAAAGGCTGCAGTATGTCAACCCCTGAGGTTAAATAATATATCATATCATAACAGAAAGAATTCTTTACTTTCCCAAAAGTTGCCCAATGGATATAAGATGTTACCTTTTCAACCCAGAAAGTTTTAACATAAAACTTAGTCCATCCATTCTGTGAACGGTGGGGAGTGATGGTTGTTTACAATGTTGGGACTGAAGACAGTCATTATGTAACACAGAAGGCAAGTATGTGCTGTCAGAATCTTAATCTCCTAGACTCATTGCGGTCTTTTTGTTTTCTATTTTGATTGGTTGATTTTATAAATTAAAGTACATTTTAATAAATAAAAAAATTTAAAATTGAATTTACCTTACCACTCAAAATCTTGGACAAGTCACTTAACTTCCCTACAGTGTGCTTGTCTGTAAAATGGGAATAATAGCAGAATATGCTTTACTGTATTTATTATGAGGTTGTGATAAGGTAATAAATAAATCACTTAGCACCATGCTTGGTATATATGCATTTTTAAAAAATTTAAAATTATCCCAGCATTATCATTTATTATTATTGCCACTAGAATCAAGACTTGGTCCATGATTAAGGGTTTACCAAGGGTTGATCTTTATAGAATTTCATAGCTAAAGCCTTCAGCATAGTTATAACTTAACGCCGGTATTGTGCAGAAATTAAACATTGAGCGCTAGTGACTGAAAAATAGGACTCTAAAATTACAGAGATTTGGGTTTGCATTCTGTCTCTGCTACTTACTTTGTGTTCATGAGCCAGTCAGTTAACCTCTCTGAGCCTCACTTTTCATATATATATATATGAAAAATATATATATATGAAAAAAATATATATAATGAGAATAATAATACCCACCTAATATAGTTGGTGCTAGTTATTATTGGCTATCATTGATTAATCCAATTCCTGTGTCTTGGGAAAGTTCCATTCTGATGAATAATGATGTTTAAGATTGGGCTGGTTTTCTGGGATCAGTTCTTGAAATCAAACAATTAATCAAAGCATGCTAAGGAAAAACCTGAAGAAGTGTAACACAAAGTCCTTGCCTTCCAGAAGTATACAGTGTAATTTGGAGGAACAAAACTAATATGTAAGCAAAATCCATCCACAGGGCAAAGTCAATATGTGACACAGTAGTCTGTTGTAATATATGGGGGCAGCATGATATGATAGAGATACTGTGTTTATAGGCACATCTAGCTATCAGTCCAGGCTCAGTTTCTTATTATCTTTGTAACCTTTAGGAAGTTCATTAACTTCCCTGTAAAACAGACATACTAATAGCTACCAGGTAGAATAAGAGCCTGTCACATGCTGGAGATTCAGCAAATAGCAGCCTGAGTTGGTCACGACAGCTAATGATAATGGTGATGAGGGCGATGGAGTGGTGTCATATTGGTGTAAATGTCAACAACTAGAGAATGTTGGCAATCTAGATAACAATGGAATTTGATTGGTTAGTAGCTACTTCATAGACTGAAGTACTGGTTGAGCTGAGTTTGAATGATAAGGAGACAATTGAGGCTAAATGAAGAGAGATTATCTGAGATGTCTACTATCCTTTTGTGCCTAGCAACAGACCAGAGTAGAGAAGAAATTGTATCATAAAATGGTTTATGGGTCTTAAGTAAACTTATCCACATCTTGACTTTGGACCTAGCCATCACATTTACTTTGTCATTAGGCAGTTAGCAGACTTGAAAAGTAGAGGACTTGATATGTGCTTGTATATGTGCTTTTGATGTCTTGTATTTTGGTGATCTTCCAAGAGAAAAACAGGCCTCATGGAGTTGTTAACTCCTCCAGGCTGGGCCTCAGTAGAATGGAGGAGTACACATGGAATACACTGGGTAGGTATTGGCCTAAAGGTACTCAAATGCTCGAAGTGTTCTATGTCTATAATATCCAAAATGGTAGCCAATAGCCTCATTAAATAAACTTAAAATTCAGTTCCTCAGTTGCACTAGCCACATTTCAAGTGTTCATCAGCCATATATGATAAGGCTTGTGGCTGTCAAAATGGACAGTACAGACAGAACGTTTCCATCATCACACAAGTTCTTTTAGACAGCATTGTTCTTTATCTTGAGTTGAGTTGGGTGGTGTTTACATGGTGCACATATGTAAAATTAATCAAGCTATGCCCTAAAAATTTGCACTTTAAAAAATGTATGCCTCATAAAATACGCTTCAAAATAAATATTATGCCTCACAAAATAAAGGGGGCAAAAAATTTTAAAAAAGAAAAGAGAAAGAAAAAAATCTTATAAATAAGAGCTTTTCAGATTTGAGTTTTGAATGTAATATATGATATGAACTCAGGAGAAAAGAGCTCTGTACAAAAATAACAAATTAATAAGACTTTTTAAATGGAGATTATTTCTCATTAACTTTAATTAGGCTCCTTCTAGGTTTGCAGGTTTAGCAAATTATCAGACCAAAAATAAAAACCTTAGGCTTATCTCTCAGGCAAGTTTTCTGAAATTCTGAAGCATCCATGGATGCTCTTCTGGCATCATTGCCTTTGTTACATTTCTATGTAACTAATCTATGTTGCTAATTAAATTCCATCATGAAGCATGGTTTCCATCATTTTCTGTCCAACACCAGCATCTCTGTTTGTGTAGAGATGCGTGACCCCCAACTGTGTGGAAATGCATGCAGAGTAATGAGTTAGATTAAAGTGGTCTGATTTTTGTTTTATGAAAGTTAATTGGAAGTGTAACTTTAATTTTTATCACCAAAACCTGATTAACCCATTGCCTATTTTGCATTTGCAATAAAGAATTCATTTCACCATATATTTGGTTTTAGATTATTAAGAAACATAAGAGAGTAGATTCTGAGAATTGTAGGCTAAAAAAGACAGTCTCTTTTTTCTAAAAAAGATTTTGTTTATTCATTTGACAGAGAGAGACACAGCGAGAGAGGGAACACAAGCAGGGGGAGTGGGAGAAGCAGGCTTCCCAATGAGCAGGGAGCCCAATGCGGGGCTCGATATCAGGACCCTGGGATCGTGACCTGAGCCAAAGACAGATGCTTAACGACTGAGCCATCCAGGTGCCCCTAAAATAGACAGTCTTACACTAGAAATAAACACATGTCCTCCATCATGTGTGAACACAGCAGAAGGAATTAGATGAGCTGTATGACGTGGCCAATTTCTTACATTCCCTGAGACCCATTTCCTCACTTCCTGCCTTCCCTGACTCTGCCAGGAAGAGTTGTTGTGTCCCTTCTCCCTTCTCTATGGCTTCTACAGGACATTGTGACTACTGGAACAACAGAGAGCACAGTTGTCCTATTCTTTAGTACCATGCACATTGTCTCCCTCTATGAAACTGTGAGCATCTGGGGACTGTGAAGTACATCTTTGTTTCCTTAGCACCTAGGCCACTGTTTGCCCTGCAGGATATCTCAAAAGAGAATGAGTGAATGCTGTATTATCTATTGCTGCATAACACACCACCCAAAACTGTGGCTTGAAACAACACACATATAGTATCTCTTAGTTCCTGAAAGTCAGGAAATGGCATAGCTTAGCTGGTTCCTCTGTTCCAGGCTCTCTCAAAGGCTACAGTCAAGATACTGGCTGGAGCCTCCATCCTCCCAACTAGGGCTGGATCTGCTTCCAGACTCTCTCAGTGGTTGTTGGAAGGATTCAGTTCCTTGTGGGCTGTTGGACTGAGCCTTCAGTTTCTTGCCATGTGGTTCTTTCCAACATGGCAGCTTGCACCAGCAAGAGAGAGAGAGTCTGCTAAGAAGATAGGAGTCATAATCTTTTGTCATTTAGTCATGGAAGTGACATACCATGGCTCTGCTGTATTTGATTTGTTAGGATCAAGGCACTAGGTCCAGACCTGACTAAAGAGGGACAGATTACACAAGGGTATAAATTCCAAGGTAGGGATCACTGGGGGCCATGTCAGAAGCTGCCTACCACCAACACCTACTCCACAAAGCTAGCTGCAAGTCCAAAATGAGGCAATGTCTCTGAAAGATATGATATGCTTGTTCTTTACTCTTCCTAGATTGTTCTTTCCCCTAAAATGCACTTTCTCCACATCCTTCTCATCCTCATCTTTCAGCTTAAATGCCACCACCTCCATGGGGCCTTCACTGAATATTATAGCATTATCCCTAAGACATTCTTTTAACCCAGCACCTTATTTGTTTCATTTCAAGCACAAATTACCATCCATCATTATTTTATTTGCTTGTTTTCAGTCTCCTCCACTAGAAAGCAGGCTCCATGAGGGCAGGAACCCAGCCTGTCCTGTTCACTCCTCTCATGGATTCAATATGCATTGAATAAATTATACTGGTACATCCCACTGGAATTCATTTGCCTTGTAAAATTAGTGCCAGTTTGAGTCATTATGCTTGTAATAGCTTTTAGAGGATTAGAATCAGAACAGGGCTGGTCTCAGGGTAGGGGGTTCTTTATTGGGCTGAGATCTGAGAGCAAAGCAAATCAACTTTGTGGTGCAAGTTATTACTAAACTGCAATGACAAGGCTTGATTACCTAAATGGGGGAGATAAGACAATATTGAGGCATTGTCATACAAATAATAGTGATATTTGTGCTTGGTTTTTGTCACCTCCCTTCCCTGCTCTGCCCCCCATCCCAGCATTAAGGGCTGCATTTTCCAGTGCTATAATAGCCACTATTTGTTAAGTAATAACTAAATACCAGGCTTTGTATTAAAAATTTTGCACGTGTTCCTCCCAATTCTCATTGCAACTTTTATACAGGAGACTGAAGGGCAAATAAGTTAAAAATTAAAAACTCAGGGGGCGCCTGGGTGGCTCAGTCGTTAAGCATCTGCCTTCGGCTCAGGTCATGATCTCAGAGTCCTGGGATCGAGCCCCACATCGGGCTCCCTGCTCAGCGGGAAGCCTGCTTCTCCCTCTCCCACTCACCCTGCTTGTGTTCCCTCTCTCGCTGTGTCTATCTCTGTCAAATGAATAAATAAAATCTTTAAAAAAAAAAAATTAAAAACTCAGAGCAACCAGACTTTGAAGGCCAAGCTAATTCTACCATGAGTCTATTCACTACCACTCACCGGGCCCTCTTTCTGCCCCTCCCCCAATATATACAAAAAAGACTAAAGATTTGAGAGTGAGCAGGAGATCTGGTTTCTGGTCTCAGTTTTACCCCTACTCATGTTACCTTGGACACGTCATTTTTAAACTTCTATCAAATATGGTAATCAATCTTTTTGAAGGAGGCTTATTAGAATTTCAACTCAGGCCTTGCCCCAAGGTATTAGACTGTCAAGACTGTCAGAAGCCTGGATCCAAATGGACATCCCATACTTACATCAAATACTCCTTCTTTTCCAAGTTCTTAAACTGGTATGTTTAACTAGTATATGGATTTTTGTGTAATTTTGCCAGAAGATATCAGGAAAGTTATAACTCAGTGGCATCCTGCAAGGGAAGAACAGAAAGAGGGATCTTCAGGAAAAAGAAGGCTTGTTTTTCCTGCAGTATCTGGACTTCAGGTTTGTGCCCCAGGGTACCCTTTCCAGAGGTGGACTGCAGGCAGGACTTGGTGTTAATGTAGCTCAGTGTCCCAGGTAACCAAGCATAGTGAGAAATGAGCATGGTCCCTGTGGTGTGTGCACAGGCATTATGGACACATTCTCTGATGACAGAGTGGGATCTGGGGGTAAGGGGGTTTAAGATGGTGAGGAGGGACTCAGGGATGTGGTATGGTCAGGATTGGCTAGATAGGATATAGCAACAAACCCAACATCTCAGTAACTAAAATAAGCACATGCAATGTGACCATTGTGGGGTGACAGAAGGATTCTAGACTTCAGTTACTCAGAGATTCAGACTGATGGAACAACCAACATTTCCAACATTTCATGAATTGCCATGTAAGAGGGAATAGAGTATTCTGGTAAGTCTAGAACCAGCATTTAAATGCTTTATCCCAGAGACTTTATATCACTTTCTCTCATAACCCATTGGTCAGAACTGGACTCACCAACCACAGGGAGACCAGGAAGTGTAGCCTTACCATGGGCCCCGCAGAGAGAACTAGAAATACTTGGTTAGCAGCATTAAGGACCATGACAGGTGCTAAAGAGGTCTCTCCCCTGTTGACACAGAATGAAAAAGTGTTAAGGCAGAATATATAAGGTTGCCCAGTACTTTTGGGGAAAAAAAAAAAACAAGAACAACAACAAGAATAACACTGTTGTAATAACTACAATTTCAGTTGCGCTTATTATGTGTCAGATCATTTAATTCTTGCACAACAACCCAATGAAGAAAGTACTTCTTTTCATTTTAGAGACTATGAAACTGAGACACAGAATGCTTAAGTGATTTGTCTAGAATCACACAACTAGTGTGTTGTAGAACTGAGGTTTGATCCAAGGTCTCTCTGAATTAAAGACTAAGCACCTTACTTTATAAATCAATCTGACTGGTGTGCAAATCACTTCCTCTCACTATTGGGATGAATGAGCAAGTTATCTCTCCTGTAACCTGCTCTGTACCTTTGAGGTTTAAGTTTGAGGCATGATAGAGATGTGTTTGCAAACTCGTTCCATCCTTCTATTCCCTGACAATTTACTTCATGAATCCCACCATTCCTAGAGCATTTGCAAGAGTGCCTGCAGTCACTCCATCATGGGCTGATCTTGCTCAGAGAAATAAATAGAATGTTTCCAGCCTTTCAGAGACAGCACCAAGCTCCACACCATTGGTTAATAAGAAAACAGGCTCCTGCACTAGAATCAGGTGAATATTTCAGGATGCTTTGACCACTCCACTTGAGATAAGTCTAGATACACCTAGTGTTTCTGCGTCCCAGATGCTAAGGCCAAGGGGTTAATTACAAAAGCAAGCAATAATAAAAATGACTAACATTTATGCTTGGGATTGTTATTAGAATGTATTATATCATGCAGATGAATACCATTAATATCACCATTTCAGGGGTGAGAAATGAAGCTGGGAGAAGCAAGGAGAAGCTAACAAGCAGGTCTTTGGAGGGATTCCAGATTTGATTACAGATTTCAAGCATGTATGCACTCTAGTGGGTACATGAAGTTGCTTAACATTTTAAAAACACACATACATTTCTTTATAGTGCCTTCCCAGCGCCCAAGTCAAATTGATAATATTTATTTCCAAGAGAAAGGGGAATACAAGGCAGGGAATTTTTTTCACTTTCTTCTTCCCTTGGTTGAAGAGGTTACCTGAGAATTATTGAGTGTGTCATGTCTCAATACAGTCAAGCTTGCCCAAGCATCCTCCAGAATGAGAAAACTCAGCCATTTACTCAAGTTATTATCACTGAGAGAATCTTTGAATTTGGATATGAAATGACACTGGGTCCACCATCTTCTTCAGCTCAAACTCTAGTTTTTAAAGCCATAGTTGAGGGGGCTATTGAAGATCTTTGGTAATAATTATCGTTAAAGGAATGAGGATACAGCAGGAAAAGAGAAAGCTGAGATGTGGCTCTTCGTATCTTCCAAAGAATGTAAATGAATTTATTTAAGGAAAAAGTGAGATGAGTGTTAGATTTTAGAAAGACTTCCCTAATTAAGTTCGAAACAGATTGTTAAAGGTAATAAAGAGCGTCTAACATCTCCCTCCCTGCACAAATCTTAGAAGAGTCCAATCCATGCCTGATGGAAACAGGCAGTATGATGGAAAAAAAAAAAATGTTGCACACAGACCCTTCTGGGTTTGAATTCCAGCCCCGATCACTTACTAGTTGTGTGACCTTGAGCAGTGACTTCACCTTGCTAAGACTCAGTTTCCCCACCTGCAAAATAAAACCAGTAAAATGTGCTCTGTTGGTCTTGTGGGGTTATTATGGAATCAAAGGACACAGTGTGTAGATGGCCATTTATAATTTGATAAGAGCTAAGCAAGCATGAGCTGAACAGAAATTGAATTTATGCTATTTCTTAAAACTTATCCCTCTTCCTGAACTTACAGAAGAACAGGATCAGCAGTCAGAATGTTCTCATTTTAGTTCCACTAAAGCAAACTCAGTATTTGGGGGGGGAAGCTTTATCATGATTTCCATTTTCTGTATCCAGTTTCCACCAGACAAATCACAGGCTCCCAGGACTGAAATAATAATGTTCACTTCCACATGAGTATCACTCCTGTCCCCCAAGACAATGGTTGTAAAAGGCCTCCATGGTGTTCTCATTCAAAGGTGTGTTAGTATTATCACTCACAAAACCTTTCTCTAATGGGAAAAATAGTAGGAAACCCCACGTCTCTGCAGGTGCCACTTTCCCAGGCAGCTGTTGAGAATGACAATGTCTCTCTTCTTGAAGAGGCTACCCGTTTTAGAGTCTGTGACTGTTGCTATGGAGACAACCGTGAAATCAGAGAAAAACTAGGTATTGAGCTTCTAAAATCAACATCTATCCCCAGATTGCCCATCAGCTGCAACTGCTCTTCCAGATTAGTTTTGCCTGTTTTGAGCTACCTAAGAATGAAATTATAAAGTGTATATACTTTCTGTCTGCCTCTTTTTCTGAAATTCACTTCTATGAGATGTATTTTTATTGTTGCAGATAATAGTAGTTCATTCTCATTCATTGCAATGCAGTATTCCAGTGTGTAAATATGCCAAAATGTATCCATTCTACTGTTGATGAACATTTGGGTTGTTTCCAGTTTGGAGCTACTATGAATCAAACTGTTCCAAACACTCTTATTTATGCTATTTGATAGGCGTTGGTGCTCATTTCTTTTAGTAGATACCCAGGAGTGGAATTCTGGATCCTGTGACAGATATAGATATATAGATGTTTATCTTTAGTAGATACTGCCAAACTATTTTCCGAAGTGGTTTTACCAATAAATGCTGCTACCAGCAATGTAAGCGAATTTGGGTGCTTCACATTTTCACCCACAAATAGGTCTTACCTATGTTATCTTAAAGCAATAACTTTTTTTAATTTCAAGTTTTTATTTAAATTCTAATTAGTTAACATATAAGGTAACATTGGTTTCGGGTGTAGAATTTAGTGATTCATCACTTACATATAACACCCAGTGCTCATCACAAGTGCCCTCCTTAATACCCATCACCATTTAGCCCATCCCCCGCCCACCTCCATCTATCACCCCTCAGTTTGTTCTCTATAGTTAAGAATCTTTTATGGTCTACTTTCCTTTCTTTTTTTCCCCCCTTCCCCCATGTTCATCCGTTATATTTCTTAAATTCCACATATGAGTGAAATCATAATGGTATTTGTTTTTCTCTGACTTACTCCACTTAGCATAATGCACTCTAGCTCCATCCACGTCATTGCAAGTGGCAAGATTTCATTCTTTTTGATTGCTGAGTAATATTCCATGTATATATATACCACAACTTCTTTATCCATTCATCAGTTGGTGGACATTTGGGCTTTTTCCATAATTTGACTATTGTTGATAATGCTGTTATAAACATTGGGGTACATGTGCCCCTTCAAAGCAATGATTTTTCAAACAGAGTTGCCTATAAAAACCTATATAATGCCACATAACTCACCTACATGACTACCAATACCAGATAGAGCTATGAATAGAGCAGGAACTAACTCTCCTATGAATATTTTTTCTGATCTTACTGTGCCATTAAGAAAGAAAGAGAGGGGTGCCTGGATGGCTCAGTTGGTTAAGCATCTGCCTTTGGCTCAGGTCATGATCCCAGAGTCCTGGGATCCAGCCCCGTGGCTGGCTCCCTGCTCAGCGGGAGCTTGCTTCTCCCTCTCCCTCTGCCCCTCCCCCTGCTCATGCTCTCTCGCTCTCTCTCTCAAATAAATAAATAAAAGCTTTAAAAAAAGAGAGAGAATTTTTGTTTGAGGGTTTATTTACCCATCAGGAAAAATATAAAGGAAGTAGAAGGGTTAATTATTTTGGGCTAAATACTGTTGTTACTTTCTTTTGCCAGACTCCTGTATTATTTATCATTAGCCATTGATCAATACCCTTGATGGGTCACTGGAAAATATTGCACATTCCCTGTATAATGAAGTGATCTTGGATCTCTGCAATTAAAAGTAAAGCAAATTAGCTTCCCCATAGAGTATATCTCATGTTATAAGATAATTCTATGTCTCTTCCTGTGAGGGCTGGGCTGAAGTTTCCTGCCAGCAGTAGGCAGTACTCTTCTCCCCTGATATTTGTGGCTAAGGCCTGGTCTACTGAGAACCTCAGGATCATTTTTGTTTAATCTGAGAGGTATGGCTTCCATTTCATCCAGAACCAGAGTTTTATTTCAAATCTGAATATAGGAAAGTCAGGCGTTTTAGTTTGGGGAAAGAGGTATAAATGCATTAGTCACACTGCAAAGTGTTATGAAGGAAATTGGTGTAATTACTCTTCCAGCCAAGTGAATTCAAAAGCTCTTCTGTGGAGCCAAAGTGGATGTTTCTTTTGCTGTCCCCCCTGCCAGGTTGGATCTATGCCAGGCCAGAGTTACCAACAATAGCTGCAGACGGTCACTTGTCCAGCAGCTTCTCGCTCCTCCATCCTCAATTATCCAAGGACAGAGCTTGAAAATGTCCATATGGCTCCACCCTCAGCCTGTTTCTGTCCTCTGTCCATTCCTTCTCTGCCTTTTGTCAGAGTAGCATTCTTCATGAGAGATGTTACCCTCTCTTTGAAATGGGGAGTGGTGATCCCATGTCCTAGTAGGGCAGTGAGTGTGAAGTGAGATTGCTGTAGCTTGCCTCTGCCATCTCTGCTGAGTTCCCCATGGCCTGTCTTTGTGAGAGTGACACCTCCGAAGCATGGATTTGGGAGCAGGACCAGTGTCCTGTCTTTAGCAGCTAGTCTAAACTTAATCATGGGGCCTCACTCAGAGTAAGAATAATATCACACATGCCAGTGCTTCCGATATGCCAGTCAAGAGCCAGCTGTGTGACTCAGGCACATCATTTCACTTCTCTCTGTTTCTCCAAGTGTGTTTCACCTTATCCCAAGGGTAGTGGTTGAGGGGCTGTTGGAGGGTTTTCAGCAGTGGAGAGGCATGGTAAGATTTGCCTGTTAGGAAGATGTCTTCTGAGGCTTCATAGAGAGGACTGATGAAAGAGAAATCAGAGTCAGGGAAGGTAGGGTGGTGGTGGCCATGTGCGGGCCCTTGGACTGGTGGCACTTCATGGCAGGGTTTTCACCGAGCCATCGAGAAACAGGAAGGTAAAACCTGTGTGTGTGTGTGTGTGTGTGTGTGTGTGTATGTTGTACATGTGACCCTGTCTGTGAGAATTCCAAATTTCCAACTGTACTTTCTTGAGAATGTCTTGTTATTCAGAGATGACTGCCTTTCTATGTTTTCGGTGTAAAAATGCATTCTGTTTATCACAGTAGATGTAGTACCAAGTACATTTCCTTACCAGATAAAATAAAAACATGCCTCGATTTGTTTTAAAATTATTATTTCATAGTGCATGAAGTCCCCAAATCTGGGAACTGCTGGCTTAGACACCCTTGCAGTGGTGCCCAGGTGAGAGCTGATGAGTTTTTAAGGAAAGGAGGAGGCAGGTGACAGAGTGAATGAGATGAGCCAGCAGACATGTGGATGGGGAAAAATCAAGGAGGAGGGAATAAGGGAAAAGAGTGGTCTCCAAAGACTCTGTGGTTTCTCCCTGCTTCTGGATGAAGCAGAGATAGTGAAGACTGATCTCAAGTCCTGCTGCAGTAGCTTCACTTCTATTTCACGCCTTTCCACGGCAATTCCTGAGCATCCACCCTGAGCACATGTACATCACGGTTAAGTGCATGCAGGGACAGAGATGGCTCCTATCTCAGGGCTCCAGGAAACACAGGCTCTTTTGGCCACAGCAGGACTCAAGTGAGACCACCTGACCTGTGACACCCTCTACCCCATGCCCTTCTTCTGCCCTGGCCGAGACAACCGGCCCCCAGGAGAAGGCTCTCCAAAGCCCCTCGGTGAGTTCTGCACCTCTCTGACACAATGACTACCACAGAGCCTCTCAGACAGAGCCTGCAAAGGTAGGAAAGGGCACTGCCAGGCCCAGAGAGCTGCCAGGCTCCAAGCAGCAGGCTTCTCGCATTTTAAGCAGCATATGCAAATTAAATTAGCAAGGGTTCCACTTCATCTCCTGAGCAGCTCAGCCACCCTCCCCAATAATTCCCAAGCCAAACTGACCCAGTTTGAAATTAAAATCAGGTTTATTTTTAGAGGGATATATTTTTCCCTTGCCTCAGTCTCGGTGGATGCTTTATCTGTTTGGCCTGATAAACATCCAAGTACATTATCCCCAGACCCGCTGAGTCCTTCTGACAGCCACTTGATAGATGAAAGGCATGGTAGAGTCTAGCTCATGTATATTCAGATGACAGAGGCCAGCCCCACACCGGTACCCATGTTGCCAAAGGAGGCAGCGTACACTTAGGACCTTTCCCTCCACCTATCTGCCACTCTTAAAGCTGGTATTAGAGTCCTTTGAACTGGAAAAACCTTAAGAGTTTAAGGTGATTTAGAGCCTGGTCACACTCGAGCTCAGCAAAATTTACTGGCATTCATTGGAGACCTATAGCATCTTCTCTTGATAAAAATCTAGTCAATATGAATTACCTTTTTGCAGCCAGGTCCAAGAACATCTTTCATCCCAGCTGAAGGCTCTGTACTTTTCCTTTGTAGCACTTCCCACAAGGAATTATTCACAGGATTGTGTGGTTAACATTTGGCTCTTTTCTGAAAGCTATAACCTCCCTGAAGGGCCCAGCCACCTCTGATTTTCCATCACCATCTCTAGAGCCGAGCACTATGCTAAGTCCTCAGCAAATGAGTGAAATCAGCTGCCAGACCAGTGGTTCTCAGTTGGGGGCAGTTTTGCCACCTGTCCTGGAGACAGTTTTGGTTCAACTGGGGTGGAGGTACTCTCAGGATCTGGTAGTGGCTAGGGCCTTGAGGCTGCTAAACATCCCACAGGGCACAGGACAGCCCCCACGACAAAGAAGTACTCAGCCTCAAATGTCATTAGTGCTGAGGCTGAGAAACCTGTGTTGGATTAATCTGTTTGTGTGTAATTATGCCTGAGCTGGGCAGGCCTGAGCACACTTGTGCACTCGCGTGCACGCTCCCTCTCTCAAATAACATCATGTGGATTTTGGAGTATGGCAGAATGAGGCTCCACCTCTCACAAACAAGCTGACTTTGCACAATTTACTTGACCTCCCTGAGCCTAATTTCTGCATCTCTAAACTGGGAATAAAAATATTACCTCCCTTGTATCATTTTTGTGAGATTGACATCATTCCTATAAAGTTTATAGAGCTATACCTGACACATGGTAACTTTTCAATAAATGTTTATCATTGTTTTCATTATTTTGTATTGTTACTTTTTAAGCAGGGAAGTTTGGATTCAGCTCTTACATCAGTCAGGATAAGCTACATTGTGCTGTAGTAACAAACAGCCCCAAATCTCCAGGGTTTATTTCTCCTTTATATTATGTATCCACCATAGGAGCTCTGTTCATAGTAATTACTCAGTGATCCAAGCCAATGGTGCAGCCTTGATTTCAAATGTTCCCACTGTGCCAGAGTAAAAGGAAGTTCTAGGGGATCTTGCACCAGCAAATAAAGGCTCTAACCTGGAAGGGACACAGCACCTGTGCTCACAATTCACTGGACAGAACTAGTCACATAACCCTACTCAATACCAGAAGTTATAGGAAGTTGGCTCCTACCATGTTAGCTTAGGTAGGGAGCTGGAAACGCTTTGCTAACAGAACAAATGACCACCACAGTCAGACCTTTAGCACAATGGTAGGATGAACTTTTTTTTTTTTTTGGCAGTGGCCACATTTTTCAGCATGTGTGTGTTCTAAGAATATACATCACTCTTATTTACAAATTACCCAATTATTTATATTTACAGATACAATGGTAAGCAAAAACAGATAAAATTCCTGTGCCAGTATACCTTACCCATGTACCTTTAGGGGAGACCAAAATTAATTTAAAGTTCTTGCTAGTGAATTTATACTTATAAATTGAGATAAAAACTGAAAGAAATGAACAGAGTTCTGTGGGGGAATCTGATGTAGATCAGGGGGCCAGAAGTAGCTTCTCTCAACTGATGTTTAAGTTTGATACATAAAGGATGAGTAGGCATTCAGCAGGTGAGGTAGGAGGGAAGTGAAGAAAATTTAGGACAGAGGGAAAAGTACATGCAAAGGCCTTGAGCCAGGAGAGAGCTAAAATTATGAGGGGTTGAAAGGTGTGTGTGGCTAGAGCTGGGCAAAAGAGAAGCATGGTGGCCAATGCGGCTGGGAAGGCAGGCGGGTACCAGGCCACGCAGATCCCAGGTGAGGCCTGATCAGTATCCGCTTCTTTATCTCCACTATGAACTGAAGACTTCGGAGAACTTAATGCAAAGGACTGGCGTCTGAGCACAGATGGCATGTCCATGAACTCTGAACTTACAAAGGAGTCCTTGTGTTTGGAACTTTCCTTTACCTGCAGCATTTAAAGTAAATACTTTGAGCCTGTCTCCAAACCTGAATCCCACAGCCATCTTCTGTACAACAAATGTGTCCCTTTCTCTTTGCATGTCTCATGCTCAAGGAGGCCTCCCACAGACTCTGAGAAGGAAATGACATACCCACACACAGCAGCAGAACTGCCCGCAGGGAGCAAAACATTCCTGATGTGACTGGCAATACACTGTTCCCTCCTGGAAATGTGGGTTGTATGCAGTCCTTCGGACATGCAGGATTGGAAGGTGCGACCTCCTTCACCTTGAGGATTAGAGTTTCCAGTCTCCTGCCAAAACCGACCAACTCATTGAGCCCACCTAGTCTCATGTCTAGGTCTTTAGATGGATGCAAAGAAGTGAGTAACAGTTACTCAACTGGGAAGCATCCAGGATTCTCACACCACTGTTTTACCTGTCATGCTTATCCTAGAGGAGAGAAATAGCCTGGATGTTGCCTATTAGATTTGGACAGAAGAACAGCCAGCCCTCTGGTCCTTCCCCTTTGGGTTGAAAAATAGAGTTTCTGGAAACTCAATAAGGGTAGAAACTGTGTAGCCTTTGCACCCTCAGAAAAAAAGTTTCTGGTTTATAGTGGGCCCTCAAAAATCTAAATGCATGGATTTTTCTTTAATGTATCGATTAATTTATTTTCTATAGCTATCATTTATTGAGCACCTACAATGAGACACAGACTGCACTGGATACTGGGAATGTGACAGATGCAAACAGGGCAGATGTGTTCTCAGTTCTATGGAGTTCTGATTCTAATGAGAGAAAACATAATAAACAAGTAAATAATTAAGTAAGGTAATTACAGATGGTAGTAAGTGTTATGAATAAAATAAGAGTGGAATAGAGTATCAAGGAGGGGAGGAGCAATTTCTTTAGCTAGAGTGGCCGGGAGAAAAATCACTTTAATAGGGACATTTGATACAAGAAACCAATAACAAAAAGGAGGCAGCCATGAGCTAGATGGAGCCAAGTCTCTGGACAGAGGGAATAGAAAGGAGAAAATGAGTGTGGGATGTTGTAGGAGCATGGAGGACAGGGAGGAAGATGGTAAGAAAGGAAGTCAGAGAGGTAGGCAAGGTCCAGGTCTTATAAGGTCTAGTAGTCCGTGACAATAAGTTTGGGTTGTGTCCTACCTGCAACAGGACACCATCCGTACATTTTAAGCACGGTAGTAATAAGAGTTCATTTATGCCTTGAGAAGATCACTCTGGCTTTTTGTGGAAACTGGGCTGGAGAGTGAGGTAAGTAAGCATGGATGTAGGGAGACCAGGTAGGAATCTGAGCAGTGTTCAAGTGAGCAATGATGTTGGTCTGGAGATACTAAGAAGCTGTCAGATTCAACAGAGTGCAGACACGGAACCCATAAGAATTAACGCTAGACTGAATACAGACTGTGAGGGAAAAGAGGAAATATGGAAGACGCCCAGGCTTTTAAATATGAGCAATGAGATGGATGTAACTGTCAAACATGAGAAAAGAGCAGGTTTGAGGGTAGATGGAACCAAGATTTTTTCTTTTGTGCAAGTTAATTTTGATACTTCTATTAGCTATCTAAGTGGCCATGTTTAAGAGGCATACAAATATGTACGGAGCTCAGGGCTGGAGATAGAATTGGGGTATTCAGTTGTATAATAAATGCCAAATACCACAGGACTAATTTGCATCATTACCAGAACATTTGACATTTCTTTGTTCCCTCATTTAACAAATAATGTGTTTGTTACAACATGTGAGATTCTGTGCTGAACTCTATTAGAGATCCATTCTCATAGTGATTTGTGATGACCAGGTAATACAACTCTTCACTGATTGTTTTACCTGTCTAGTCTTCAGTGTGATGGGCCCACTGAAAGAGAGGTGAATGAATTGGAGATATTGGCATACAGGAGAAGAAAAACACAAAATCAATCGGTTCCAGTATACAGACTTACCTATAGCTATTGCTGCAAGAGTAAATTGCTTTGCCGTTGAGAAGTTTTAAAACAATCTGAAATTGAAGAGCTGGCCTGGATGTCTACACTGTGGATGTCACTAGGTTTTTAATTATCTCTGCCTGCCTAGAGTTGGTATTATGAACCGTTAACATTTCTAGGATCTGCATTTGTAACAAGGAGGTTAGAAAAAAGAATCATTTGGGGAGCACCTGGGTGGCTCAGTCAATTAAGCATCTGACTCTTGATTTCAGCTCAGGTCATGATCTCAGGTCTTGAGATCGAGTCCCACATCTGTCTCCATGCTCAGTGGGGAGTTTACTTGGGATTCTCTCTCTCCTTCTCCCTCTGCTCCTCTCCACCCTCCACTCCCTTTCTCTCTCTCCCTCCCTCCCTCTCTCAAATAAATAAATAAAACTTTTTAAAAAAGAATCATTTGGTACATGAACACTAGATTTTCAAGACTGTGTGATGCTTTGACTCTCTGCAAAATATAGAAATTCAATCAAGCTACATGATTGAGGTTAGATAGTCAAAGCAAGCAGAAGATAAGGGACCTCTTCAGCTAACTGCTCTGATAACCCATAAGTCCAATGTGAAAAATAAAGATCGTGTCATCTCTCTGCCCCAATTCTGTCATTTTTAAAGGTTTGGTTTTGATATAGACAAGTAATATAAAATAGCAATAAAGTCTTCGCATTTGGGTGACAGTATCTAATGTAATGCCACCTGCAGAAAATGGCAAAGTGCTTTGATTTATCAGACTATACAGCGAGGAGATAATACAGAATGTTCAGAATTTACATAAAGGTCTGAGTTCACATTTAAAAAAACTATCATTCAGAGGCCTGGACCCTAAGATTTTTCTTTTTTTCCAGAAATTTCCTACCATTCTCTACTGGATCTAGATTTACAATAATATAAATTGAAATGTTGTACCACATATTGCAACCTGTTGTTTTCTTATCTATAAACAAGAGATAATGTGAATTTGCATATTCTGATATAATGCTAAATGCTACGCTGAATTTTAAATTATTAAGCAGAATGTCTTAATATTTCTTTTTTTTTTTTAATACCCATCACCAGGCTAACCCATCCCCCCACCCCCCACCCCCTAGAACCCTCAGTTTGTTTCTCAGAGTCCATAGTCTCTCATGGTTCATTTCCCTCTCCAATTTCCCCCCCTTCATTTTTCCCTTCCTATTACCTTCTTCTTTTTTTTTTTTTAACATATAATGTGTTATTTGTTTCAGAGGTACAGGTCTGTGATTCAACAGTCTTACACAATTCACAGTGCTCACCATAGCACCCTCCCCAATGTCTATCACCCAGCCACCCCATCCCATCCCTCCCACCCCCACCACTCCAGCAACCCTCAGTTTGTTTCCTGAGATTAAGAATTCCTCATATCAGTGAGATCATATGATACATGTCTTTCTCTGATTGACTTATTTCACTCAGCATAATACCCTCCAGTTCCATCCACGTCATTGCAAATGGCAAGATTTCATTCCTTTTGATGGCTGCATAATATTCCATTGTGTATATATACCTCATCTTCTTTATCCATTCATCTGTCAATGGACATCTCGGCTCTTTCCATAGTTTGGCTATTGTGGACATTGCTGCTTTAAACATCAGGGTGCACGTACCCCTTCGGATCTCTACATTTGTATCTTTGGAGTAAATACCCAGTAGTGCAATTGCTGGGTCGTATGGTAGCTCTATTTTTTATAAGACCTTAAGTATCTTCAAATAGCATTTATTGTATTTAATATGCATGTGTTAATAAGTGGCAGTGATTCCTAAGGTTTAGCTAAAAAGTCTTTTACTGTAATACAGTGTGGGTATGGTATCTTTTGTAACTGAAGTGAATGTAATATAATGCTTACTTCCCATATTTACTAAATCCCTTCTGCTTACAGTATTCTACCGAGAAAAAATAAGCCCCCCAAAATATCAAAAACATAGGCATTCGATGAATATTGAATGAACAAATACCTCAAAATTTTTGTTATATATTAATAATAATTGTAACGGTAGTACTTAACACTTGCTAAGTTTTTTGACTATTGTAGGAATGAGGCTAACTACTTTATTGGGATTATCAATGTAATGTTCATGAAAATTCTATAAGGTGTGCTTTCTCATTATCTTGATTTTAAAGAGGAGAAAACTGGGATATAGGGATGGAAGTAACTTGCCTAAGGCCCAATAACTGAGTAGAAATGAGACTCATGCAAAGGACATTCAAAGCCTACTAAATATTGCAGACATTGGCTAAATAAAAAAATAATTAATTTCTATGATGTGAATCTACCATATATAGAAACAGTATATGTATTGTATATGGAGAGTTTAAAGAATAATAATAAAATAAATGCCTATACCTAGCTTAAGAAATACATTTCACCCCTTTAATTTAAATTTTTACCATGGGAAATCTCTCTCAGGTGCTAAAGTGGAAAGAACAGAATAATGAGCCCCCACATAGCTATTATTCAGCTTTTATCTCCTGTCACTTATTGACTTGTGGTCATTCTTGTTTCATCTTCATCCCTGCTCACACCCTCGACTCCAGATTATTTTGAAGCAAGTTATCATCTCTTTATTTCAGTACATATCTTTAAAAGCTAGGAGCTCTTTTTCATCAAACAAGTTATCATCTCTCTTTATTTCAGTACATATCTTTAAAAGCTAGGAGCTCTTTAAAAAATAATTACCTTAGCCACAAAACCATTATCACACCTTAAACAAATTTACAAATTTTTCTTATCATGTAATATCAAATGTGGTTACATTTCTGTGTGTGTGTGTGTGTGTGTGTGTACATAAATTTGTTTTATAGTTTGTTCAAATTGCTGTGCGAATGAGGCCCATGTCTTGTGATTGGTACTATACCTCTCCAGCCTCTTTTTAATCTGTAAGTAGAAATTTTACTGTTTTAAATGAAAGTTTTGCTGACCCCAGGAAAAGTGAGCATCCTACATGGCAGGAAATTTTGCATCAGCAAAAACTTAAAATGGCCAGAATATTGTGCTCTTGGGCATTTTCTCTTTAGGATTCTAGACTAATCATATCTTATTTATATCTGTAAATTTTGTCAAATACTGTTTTTTTATTTGTTTTTATTACCCATCTAATTGGTTTATTTGAACCACCTGATATTTTGCAGTCAGGCTTCTCCTTTTTGTCTTAGAAATCTCTTGCTTTGCACAGAGCAATCCTCTCCACCCCCACTTCCTCCCCTTGCCATTAGGACCACAGCCCTGCCATGGTTGGCTTTCCCTTCTGGCTTCCATTCACCACAGCTAAACCACAATTTCAAAGCTGTAACTGGAAGGGGAAAGCCTCCCTTGTTAGGGCCCCAAAATTGGCCTAATGGGGATTCTAGTTCCCCAAACAATCTCTCCAAAATTGGGAATTTGTGCAGTATTAGGTAGCAAAAATGAGCAAGATGAGCAACTAATTAACCATGATATATAGCTATTTAATGCTGTATATACAATTCCTTCATTATAAAAGTTTTTTAAACTCAACTACTTTGTAACAGAGAAATTAAAAGAAACTGCTAAAGTGTATTTGTTTGCTTGCTTGCTTTTCCTCTCTACCAACTAACTGTGACCTTGGTTGCACTTCAATGTTTTAAGAGCTTTTTGGTATAAGTATACAAAAATACAGATTCAAAGGGATACCTGCTCCCTGATGTTTATAGCAGCATCACCAACAATAACCAAACTATAGAAAGAACTCGAGTGTCCATCAACTGAAAATGGATAAAGAAGATGTGGGGTGTGTGTGTGTGTGTGTGTGTGTGTGTGTGTGTGTGTGTAATGGAATATTACTAGGCCATCAAAAAGAATGAAATCTTGTCATTTGCAACAACATGGATGGAGCTAGAGTGCATTTTGCTAAGCGAAATAAGTCAGAGAAAGACAAATACCATATGATTTCACTCATATGTGGAATTTAGGAAACAAAACAGATGAACATATATGGGAGGGTGGAAAAAAGAGAGAGAAAGAGAGAGAGAGAGAAGCAAACCATAAGAAACTCTTAATGGTAGAGAACAAACTGAGGATTGATGGAAGCAGGTGGGTGTGGGATGGGCTAAATGGGTAATAGGTATTAATGAAGGCACTTGTTATGATGAGCACTGGGTTTTATATGTAAGTGATGAATCACTAAATTCTACTCCTGAATCCAATATTACACTATATGTTTACTAACTAGAATTTAAATAAAAATTTGGAGGAAAAAAAGAGCTTTTTGGTATAGAATAGGTTTTTGGTAGTTCCCAGCTCCTTAACTTACTAGTTGGATAAACCTCAATTACTTCATCTGTACAATGGGAATAAAAATATATAAAAAATCTGATCGGTTTACCAAAGGCAAAGATATTGGAAAGATATGAAGAATTCAGAGAATAAAAAAAAAAAAAGAAGTGGAAACTAGGTTCAGAAAAAGCAGAAAGCTCAGTGGCTATAGGGATCTAAGTAAGCCCCATCCCACCCCCTCCAGTTCACAATCCCTGAGACGGATCATCTTTAACAAGAAAGATTCCAAGTCCCTCGAGAGTAATGACAGCCATGGTTGGGTTGCCATATCCCTCCTCCTTAATTGCCAGGTCCCACCATGACTAAACACAGTGAGGAAGAGGTCATCCCCTGAAGGAAACTGTAGTCCTTTACTAGGAGAAAGAGGATTGCTCTGGACAACAGAAACACAACAAAGCAACTAAACAACTGCCTGTCATTTTTCTCACAGAGTTTTAATAAGGATTACATATGAAATTCCCAGTGTCTGGCACTTGGTAAAAGCTCAATAAATGGTAGCCAGTGTTATTATTACAGTAAGTATAAAGGAGAAAATGAGCAACAGTTCAGTCATGATGGAAGGCTATCCAGTCATTAGCAATTCTTTCACTGGGAGAAATCCTGACATGATAACTGCAGTGCTCAGAACTGGCCAAGTTTGATGTGGGCTCATTTGCATCCATTAACTTCATGACCTTGAGTCTTAACCTTTCTGGTCCGTTCCCCGTTGTACAAAATGGCGTTGATAATACTGAGTTATATCCGAGAACTGCTGCTGAGCACAATTTCTGACCAATTGTCAAGGACTCAGGGAAAGACAGAGGGCCAAACATCTCCAGTGGGGTCAGAAGAACTGAGGCATTTTGCATAGAACTTAGTGTACATGTTTTTTTAATTCTCTTTTATTTATAATCCTGCCTCATTCCGAAAGGATTTTTGGCTACTCCTATTTTATATGAGTAGCAATGACCAATCAAGTTGGGGGTGCAAGCTGGTGAAATGAAATTTAGGGGTGAGCAATAAGGCTTCGTTTTTAATTCATCGTCTAAGAAACATGTCTGTAACCCAAACAGGAAAATGAGCCAAGGACATAAACAATGAGTAAATACAAATATACAATAAGCATATAAAAAAAGTCTCAGTAATCAAAGAATTGCATATTTGATAGCACTGTCAGACTTTTCAGCTATCATACTGACAACATTGAAAAATAAAATCTATCAATAGCTAGTGTTGGCGAGGGTGCAAGGGACCGACACCCTCACACCTTGCTGTTAAGAATATAAATTGGCACAGCCTTTCTGGAAGACAAATAAGATGATATCTGTCAAAATTAAATAATATACCATTTAATCCAATAATCCCCTTTCTAGTAATCCACTTTACGGAATATTCCTATATGAGATCAAATAACGATGTACATGAATATGCATTGTTTTTAGTAGCTAAAATTAGAAGCCATCAAAACGCCATGATTTGAGGAATTGTTTCAAGTTTTGATATAACCGTACAATCAAAATTTTTTGCAGTCATTAAAGAATGAAGTGTATCTATCTTCTGAAATGGAAAGATGTCCAAAATACATTTTAAAGGGCAGATACTAGGTTGCAGAAAAATGGATCCATTTTGTAAATATGTGCTTTTAGATATTTTAGAAGGACGGAAAAGCAAGTACTCAGGAATATGTTGGCCTTTTAAGTTGCTGTTGAGCAGCCACTACAGGGCTAGTGAGGTCACAAAAGAAAATAAGACTGAATTCCTTGGTCTTGGGCTTTAATAAATCATAATAGGAGAGAAATGATAGGCATGCATGTAGCTATTAAAATATAAAGCAACAGTATGAATACATACTAAAATAAATAGTGAATCTTGGGCAAACCTGGTGCAAAACCAAGAGAACAATCAGGTCATTACAAGCTGCGAGGAGTGTTGGCATGGGGGGGAGACCTGGAATTCAATCCCAGTGACCAACTGGGTGACCCCGGACAGTCACTTCAGCTCTCCATATCTCAGCTTCCTTGCAGGTGACATCACTGAGGTGACCAAGCTAATCACCCTGAAGAACTAGTGGCTTCTGATCCAGAAAATCACACTAAGACAGGATTTGAAACTGTCACACAGGGTATTTAGGGAGACTTCAGGGCAGGCCTCTAAATTGCATTTGGGAGGTCCATGAACTCAACTGGGGAAAAAACTGTATATTTTTACTAGCCTTTACCTGACACTTAGCATTTCATTCACTTAAGAATGTAGGCAAACATTTGCAATGATGTGGATGGAACTGGAGGGTATTATGCTGAACGAAATAAGTCAATCAGAGAAAGACATGTATCATATGATCTCACTGATATGAGGAATTTTTAATGTCAGGAAACAAACTGAGGGTTGCTGGAGTGGTGGGGGTGGGAGGGATGGGGTGGCTGGGTGATAGACACTGGGGAGGGTATGTGCTATGGTGAGCACTGTGAATTGTGTAAGACTGTTGAATCACAGACCTGTACCTCTGAAACAAATAATACATTATATGTTAAAAAAAAAAAAAAAGAAGATAGCAGGAGGCGAAGAATGAAGGGGGGGAAATCGGAGGGGGAGACGAACCATGAGAGACTATGGACTCTGAAAAACAAACTGAGGGTTCTAAAGGGGAGGGGGGTGGGTGATGGGTTAGCCTGGTGATGGGTATTAAGGAGGGCACATTCTGCATGGAGCACTGGGTGTTATACACAAACAATGAATCATGGAACACTACATCAAAAACTAATGATGTAATGTATGGTGATTAACATAACATAATAAAAAAAAAGCTCTGCACACTAATAAAAACTGTTCATCAGGAAAAAAAAAGAATGTAGGCAAAAAACTCTAATAATATTAACAGATACTTTCATATTATCTCTTAGCTGCTACAGATACCTTGAAATAGTGTTTACACTCATCACTACACCAAAATTACCATAGATACTAGATTTGTTACTAGATCTTGTTATTTAATGGATTATTAAATAAGCACATTTGTTTAAAGTGTTACTTAAAATTGTTTTGATATCTGTGTATCAACATAATTGGTTCTTTGTAATCCTACATCTTTTTTTCCTTTTTTATTTCTTATTTTTTTATTTTAATTCCAGTATTGTTAACGTATGGTGTTAAATTAGTTTCAGCTGTACAATATAGTGATTCAGCAATTCTATACATTACTCAGTGCTCATGAAGATAAGTATACTCTTAATTCCTTTCACCTATTGCACCCATCCCCCCACCCACCTCCCCTCTGCTAACCATCTGTTCTCTATAGGTAGGAGTCTATTTTTTGGTTTGTCCATTTATTTTTCCTTTGTCCATTTGCTTTGTTTTTTAAATTCCACATATGAATGAAATCATATGGTATTTGTCTTCTCTGACTGACTTATTTTGCTTAGCATTATACTCTCTATTTCCGTTCATGTTGTTGCAAGTGGCAAGATTTCATTCTTTTTATGGCTGAGTAATACTCCATTGTATATATACCACATTTTCTTTATCCATTCATCTATTGATGGACACGGGTTGCTTCCATAATTTGGCTACTATAAATAATGCTGCTATAAACATAAGGGTGCATATATCCTTTTGAATTAGTGTTTTCGTATTCTTTGGGTAAATACTCAGCAGTGTGATTACTGGATCATATGGTAATTTTATTTTTAATTTTTTGAGGAACCTCTATACTGTTTTCCACAGTGGCTGCACCAGTTTGCATTCTCACCACCAGTGCACAAGGATTCCTTTTTCTTCATATCCTCACCAACACTTGTTGTGGCTTGTGTTTTTGATTTTAGCCATTCCGACAGGTGTGAATTGATATCTCATTGTGGTTTTGATTTGCATTTCCCTGATGATGAGTGATGCTGAGTATCTTTTCATGTGTCCACTGGACATCTCTGTGTCTTCTTTAATAATCCTATATATCTTATTGTATGCATTTAAAAACATTATGATGAAATCTATAGGCTTCATCACTCTGCTGCCAAGGAGTGCTTGGCACAAAAGAAATTTAAGAACTTCTACCTTGTTTCTTTTTTGCTTTCCTGCTGCATCAAAAATGTGTGGCTTACTTTCTGAGAAGGGGCACAGGCTTTAAAAAGGTTGCATTTCACAAAGGGATCCTGACAGCATGAAAGAATAGGCACAGAGATCATAAATCAGGGATTGAAAGAAATGATAAGCATGGGTAGGCAGCAATGTTAAGCTTGGTTTAGACTGAGAAGAGTTTCATTTCCTCTTTGCCCTAATAATTAAGATTAATCCCATTATTTTCTATTCTCTATCACCTCATGAAGAAACTGCCCAAAGACAGTTTCACAAATGTGGTGAGAGGGGGCAGAGATGGAAAGTCTAATGTTCTAGATTCTAAATCAGTGATTCTCAAACCTAGCTGTACATTTGAATCACTTGGGGAGCCTTTAAAAAATATCAGTGGAGAGGGATATGGGTCATATGTGCTACTGACTGGAAGAGGAATGAGGGAGTCTTCTAGATAGGTGAAAATATTCCATGTCTTACCTTAGGTGGTGGTTTAATGGGCATATCCATACAGAAAAATGCATTGAGTTACACATTTAACATTTGTACACTTACACCTCAATTTAAAAAAAAAAAAAAAAAGATTCCCAGGCCCACTGCTGAAAAGTCTAATTAAGTTGATCTGGAGTAGAGCCCAGGAACCAGTATATTTTTTAAAAGCTCCTCCCCTCCCAACCCTACCCTCACGTCCACTCAATTGATTCTGAGCATCACAGGACTGAATCATGCATTCAGTCATTAAGTCCAGAAATATTTGTGTGTTAACAAGTAATGTGGATAGAGAAAGATCCTCTCTATTCCAAGACTTTGTAAGTGTAATGTGTAATCTAGGGGTCCTCCAGCTTCAGAGTCCATCCTCAGAATCACTTGGGGAGCATATTGAAAATAAGGCTCCAAGGCAGCACCCCAGGGATTCTGACTCAGTAGGTCTGGGCTGGTGTCTAAATAATCTGCTTAAGGAAAATAACACAAGGGGTGCCTGGGTGGCTCAGTTGGTTCAGCGTCTGCCTTCTGCTCAGGTCATGGTCCCAGGGTCCTGGGATCAAGCCCTGCATCGGGCTCCCTGGTCAGTGGGGAGCCTGCTTCTCCCTCTCCCTCTGCTTCTCCCCCTGCTTGTGCTCGCGCTCTCTCTCTTTCTGTCAAATAAATAAATAAAATCTTAAAAAAAAAAAAAAGGAAAATAACACAAGGTCTGGCACAAAGTAGGAGAGTAATAAATAGTTATTGAATGTATGAGTTACTGGACCAAGTGCTTCATATACAGTATCTAATTTAATAATAAGCAACAACTCTCTGATGGTATGCACTAAATAAAACTCAGTTCTACAGAAAAGGAAACTGCCAATTGGAGACGTTAAGAATTTGTGCAAGGTCCAATAAGTTGGGGAGTGGAAGTTCAAGCACATGTCTCTCATAATGACCTCCAGTTTGACCGTCCATGAAAAAATGTAGGCTTCGTTTTATTTCTCCCCTTGACGGCGGGGGAGAGGGAGAGACTAGTGTTAGGGGAAGAGAAGAGAAGAGAGTGACCTGATTCATCAGATTATTGCTTTGACACACCCTTCTCTTTGAGTGGGAGTTGGAGATGCCCTAATTAAAGCCAGTATTACTGTAAGAGGGTGGAATACAGGATGTGGAAGCTTTGAGTTGGCTCTTGCAAATACCTTCAAATGCCTTTGCAGTGAAAAGGAAGGTGTTCTGGCGTTGGAGCTCATTTCCTCACATCCTACAAGAGCTTTCTTCTGGGGCGGAGCCCTGGCAAAGGGAGGCTGTTAGCTAATTGTTCTGTCTGCATTTGCTTTCTGCTGGACTTCCAGTCCCTGGAGCTTCCTTGAAAGTAGAAACACGCTTACTAAGCCTCCGCCCCTTTCTTTATCCCATTCAGCTTCTGCAGATGCCACAGCTGCTCAACTTTCTACTTCATCATTGATCCAACAGTGGAGACAAGTATAGCCAGGTGACAAGTGACTCAACTGGGTTTCTTCGTTATGTCTGTTGAGGCTGAGTCCTAGTAAAGACTGGGAAGGAGATAGAATTTCCCTACAGGGTTCTACACACCCAACTCAGGCTTCAGCTCCTCTCAATGCTTTTGACCTCTCCAAATAAATAGCTCTCTCCTGAAAAGGAAGCAGTGTGTAAGGGAGTGGGCTCTGGGGACAGAATGGCTGAGTTTAAATTCCCACCTAGAGTAAGGGCAAGTTACCTGACCTCCAGGTACTTCACTCTCCTCATTTGTGAAATGAAGGTAATAATAATAACAATACAGCACACATCAGACTGTGATGATTAAATGAGATTTCGCATAGAGAGTACTTAGCACAACGATGGATGCATAAGAATATACACACACAAACACACAGAGGATCTACATACAGGCAATGTATATACAAGCGTACTAATGCACACATGAACAAATATAATTATTATTACATTTTCTTTTTTCTCCCCACTTCAACACTTTCTCTATGCTCCAAGCTCTCTTCCTACCAGTGTTATCCAATACAAATATAATGCAAGCCATATGCGTTATTTTAAATTTCTAGCAGTCACGTTAAAGAAAGTAAAAATAAGCAGGTAAAATTAATTTTAATAATATATTTTATTTTACCCAATACAGCCAAAACATTATTGCAACATATAATACATATAAAATTTATTAAGAAAATATTTACCTTTTTTTTTTTAAACTAAGTCTTCAAAATCTGGAGTGTGTTTTGCAGTTACAGCAGCTCAGTTTGGACTAGCCATATCTCAAGTGGTCAAAGCCACATGGGGCTAGAGGCTACTGTAACTGACAGCAAAGCCCTGTCCCATCACCCTCCTTTAATGAAAATTTACCAGTCTAGGATTACTCCTTCGGGACCCATTATCAGCTTTGGATTATTTCATTTGTTCAGGAAGTGGTTAAGTGTCTGCTATGTGTCAGGCACTGTGTTGAGTGTTATGGATACAAAATGATATAGGTCTTGTTATGGGATGTATTGTATCCACCCACCCCCTTGAAATCCTATACTGAAGTCCTAACCTCCAGTGAATATAACCAGAGGAAATTGAGTCTAAATGAGCTCACTAGGGTGGGTCTTAATGCAGTGTGAAATGCTTCCCTTATAAAAGGGCAACATTTGGACAGACACGCAGGGAGAATGCCATGGGAAGACAGACATTCTGTTGAGAGCAGAATGCATTGAGAGGGAATCAGGAAGGCCCCTCGTATGCTTCTCAGGTGGGAAATTAGGAGCAACTGAGGAAAGAAGAGTGAGCTGGTGGACATGTGTATTTGTGGGCAAAGGAGAAGAATTCCTCAGTGTGCCTCTTATGGCAGCTTCCTCGAAGGATAAGGATGCTGCCTTAGATGGGAGAGAGGAGCCCAAATGACTTCACCCCACCTGCATTTACCTTTCCAGAATTAGAGCATGTGGCACAAATGGTGAAGGAATCCTGCAGTCTATCGTCAAGTTCAGGAAGACAATGCAGCAAAGGAAGATGGTTTTACCAGTGTTCTCCCAAAACAATGCTTCCATCTCACATACATACTACTTTTGTCCTAAATTGTTTTTAACACCAGTCTGGAATCCTAAATGGCATCAAAGTGGAGGTATGCTGGGCTTGATTAACTTATGTGGGGATTTTTCTGGGCTCTTGATCCTTCTACTTTGCTGACTCCATTAGGAGTATTTCCCTATATTGGGCTTTCCAGAAGTGGTACAATAAAGAGGGGGAAAGAGTCTTTCTGTGCTTTGGTTTGTAAATTGATTGAAAGGCTGTCCATTTATAGAACACCCACAAATTCTGTAAAAACAGTATCGAGTGCTTGATACCAGATCTTCCTATGCCTATTAAAACTTTGTGGCACCCTTTTTAGGTTCAAGAGTGCCATTTCTGTCTGGTATTAGCTTTGTACAAGAGGAAGAAGTCATCCTCAGTAATCACCCCCACTTGTCAATGACAGTAACTTTAATTTTCGTGTAGCAAATCCATCATCATTAGGACTAAGTCCAATTCAGAGTGGGCAGATGAAAGAGAGCCTGCCAGATGAGAGACTAAATTAGGGACCTTAGTTAGAGGCAAAAATTGAAGAAAACATTTGTATGAATAAATAGAATCCCAAAGGATACCAGCAAATTTCCTTGGATATCATTAAATCATATGTGTGTCAAACGGAAGTCCAATGTACACTCACGTGAGTAAGGCACAGACAGGCATCTCCCAGCTGCAATTTGCCAATGGTGACTGGTAGAACAGATTCAGAGAGCAAGGGAACAATATTCTCTGAGAGTAAAGAATGAAGTTACCCTTTCTTACTGAGGCCAAGAGAAATGTCCCTGGACAATTACACTGTGGGATCATAGCATCCTATTTTATTTTCTGAAACTCAGGTATAATGATTTGAAATTGTCTTCTTTGTTTGACTTTCTTGTTTATTGCCTTTTCCCCACTGGTATGTTAGCTCCAAATAAGCAGAGACCTTATTTGATTTATTCAATGCTATGTCCCCAGTATCTAAAATCTTGCCTGACCTCAAGTAGGTGTTCAGTAAATGGGTAGAAGGAATTAATGTATTTAAGAGTTAAATCCTGGGGCACCTGGGTGGCTCAGTCATGATCTCAGACTCGTGAGATCGAGCCCCGCATCAGGCTCTGCACTCAGTGCAGAGTCTGCTTGAGAGTCTCTCTCTCCTTCTGCCTCTCCCCGTCTCTCAAGTAAATAAATAAATCTTAAAAAAAAAAAAAAAAAAAAAGAGTTAAATCATACAGCATGATGACCTGGTGTTGCTTGGCTAAACATTCTCTATGTTGCCAGGAATTCACTTGTGGACACATAATTCTAGATGAGGGGACTTGCAAAGGGAGTTACTTTGCTGGATTGAACATTGGCTTGTTGTGAGTCTTTACTCTAAAATTGCACCTTTTGCAGCTAAGAAAAAAATATGATCTGGCATTTCATCTCAGTGTGATTTGCCTGCTTTTCGTCTTAGAGTAACACATTATGTGACCTTTGTCAGTGTCCTGTCGCTGTGCCACATTAGCCTAGGAGCCACAAGTTCAAATCTATCTCAGAGCCCTGTAATTCATTCTTACTCCCTCCCTAGGGTCTGCCACTTCTAAGATTTCTCTCTTCAACTTGCCATTAATTCCACTGGGAGGGAAAAAAAAAAAACTGGCCTCAGAATTCAATTTTAGTGTCCTGGTGGGACAGGCCAAATGTCAGCAATCTTTGAAGACTATAGAAAGATGTTCCCAGGAGCTTTCTCAAATCCACGCAACAGCATCTCCAGCTGTGAGCTCTAATGCCAATTCCCTGCACTGGAAGTCAAAAAAAAAAAAAAATTGCCCACTGATTTCCCTTAGATTAACTACAGAACCATTCTCCATTCCCACTGAGAGTTTCCTCCCTGGATTAAGTGACTTCTGGTGGAGAAGGGTTTGGAGTCCCTTAAGCAATTTAATGCATTTTCAGAATTCATTAAGTAGAGTCACTCAGTTGGAGTATGAACTATCTGAACAAACTCCTATAGATTTAGCAAAATGTTGAATCAGGATGTTCACACCTGAATTCATTTAAAAAGCAAACTGCCTTAATACCTTGTAAATAAATACTACTGTCAAAATCTCACAAGATTTTAAAATGTTTGTTACTAATAGGCTTATCTCTACAAAAAGATTTTCGAGAACAGAATGCTGACATAATGTTGGAGTGCTTGAGAGCATGGGGTCTGGGGCCAAGATATCTCAGCTCAGATTGTACTTACTAGCTGTGCCATCCTGGTCAAGTGACATCACCTCTCTGTGCTTCGGCTTCTTCATCCGTGAAATGGGGCTAAGGGTATTGCACTAGTCACCTTCCAAGTGTTCCTAGTAGCTACCATACTGAACAATACAGATAAGACATTTCCATCATCGGAGAAAGTTCTATTGGACAGAGATCACCAGAAGCAGACTTAATATCATTGCAGTAACCGGCATTTCCTTTGCTCCCCCCCAGTCAGTCACCAGGTCCTCCTGAGTTCATATTTTTCATGTGTGTACCCTTCTCTCTGTTCTCATCATCCACTTATTCCTTGATGACACAGCTCAGCTGGTCTCCTGATGTCTCTCTTCCTCAGTGTCATCCTCCAGGGCCTCCCAGACTGAGCCCCATAGCACTTGCCTCATTCCACCTCTATTGGGCTCAGCCCACAGCCCTGGTACTGGTGATGATCCTTCATGGTTTTCAAAGGCAGAGACCACATTTTATTTATTTTTGTATCTCCCACAGCCCTGCTCATGTAACAGGCATTTAAATGTTCACATGACTGAATGAACTGATGAATAAATGAACAAATCTTCCTCTACCGGAAATGGGCTATATCTAGTTCCTAGTGATTCTGCAAGGCACCCACCCTTCTCTGAGCCACTTCTGTGCCCCAAGGCAGTGCCTACAGGTATGAGCCTGTGGGTACCTGCTGTGAAATCAGATGACAAGCAGAACATCTCTTCCAACCATTGCTTTGCCCTCGGGCTTCATGGTCTCCTGGCAGAGGCCAGGAGCTATGCTCCTGTCCACGTTCTATTCATACCTGTGCCTTTAGGTAGGATAGCTCTGGGCCCCTATACTAGGATCTTTTAGTCCTGGACCCCCATTCCCCACAACCACATCACTAATAATAATAATAACTTTTCCCCAAAATAGCTTTTCTCTCTTGTCCTAGAAGAATAATGTGAATGAAACTGCAGTTTCTGGGATCCAACTAAGGTCCCATGCTGCCTCTACTACTTACTAGCTGTGTAGCCTTGGGGATATTGCTTAAAAAGTCTGTGTGGCATCTTCTCAACCACAAACTAAGGATAATAATGGTACAGCCCTTATAGAGTTACTCTGAGAATTAAGGGAGGCAAAGCATGTGTAGTACAGGCACATTACATTGCCTGAGGCGTGGTAAGAACTAAATAGAGGTTATATTGTTAGTCTTAGAATTCCTACTTTAATGAAATCAATGAGTCGTAGGATTAGCTCCCCAATTCCTTCCTTTAAAATGCAAGAATCATCCCTAACAGAAGTGAGCCACTGTCAGGGATTGAGTTAATGATAATTATAGTAATGAGAACTAAGATTTTTGAAGGAGCACTTACTATGTCTGACCTGCATTATCTTATTTAATCCCTGGAGGAATCTAAGAGTGAGAGCAACCAAGATGAAAATCACAATGCCTTTTTATGACCTAAGTCTCCAAAGTCAGAACTCATTACTTCTGCTGAATTCTGTTTCTTTGAAACGGGTCATTAAGTCCAGCCCACACTCAAGAGGAGGACAATTAGACTCCTCCTCTAGAAAGGAAGACTTTGTAGATGCATTTTTAAAAACAACCAAGAGATATAAAATGTATTTCTTACTGTTGGTTATGGTCTAAAAAGTTTGACATTCACTTCCCTAGGTTGACTATATTATCTCATTTATCACATAAGAATCATGGATCCATAGAATGGTAGAGATAGAAGACCCATAGAGGTCATATAGACCTTTAAAATAAGGGCTTGGCAAACTTTATCTGTAAAAGGTCAGTTAATAAACATTTTAGGCTATGTGGGCCATATGGTCTCTATTGCAACTCAACTCTGCTGTGATACTGTGAATGCAGCCATAGACAATATGTAAACAAACAACTGTGTCTATGTTCCAATAAAACTTTATTTATAAAAACAGACCATTGGCCACATTTGTTGACTCCATATCTAGATAATGTTGATCAACCCTGGCTTTACAGGAGACTCGAGGATTTTTTCTTAATGACCCATATCTTGGACACAGGTCAGTCCAACTAAATCAGAATCTCTGGGGGTGAGAACCTAGATATTAGTATTTAAAAAAAAAAAAAATTCCCTAGGTGATGCCAAAGTAGTAAGAGTTAAGAAGAACCACTGATGTAGGAGGTGACCATGCTAACTTGAGGAAACTGAGGCCCAGGAGGGTGAAAAGATGAGCCATGAATCACACCCACACTGGATTAGTGCTAGGACTGTCTGATATTTATTAGGAAAAGGGGTCCCATTGCTGCATTTGACTTATCAGAAACTATGTGTGAATGTTGCTGTGCAGGCATACCTGGGTAGGCCAGGGGCCTGGGCCCCTTGCAAAGGGGCTTCCAGAAGAATTGTTCATCTGGTAAAAAGTATGAAGGAACTTGAATCCAAGACAAGTGTAAGGCCTGGATTCACCACTCAGTGACTTTGGTGGGTAAATTTCACCTCTCAACTCCCTCTTTTCTCACCCATGATGTAATAGCAAGCATTTTGAAAATTTATTATATGAGACAATAGGCTAAATGCTTAATATACTTTCTCTCTCTTAACTATGAGAAGAGCCCTATGAGGTGGACGATGTTAGGGTGTCCATTTTTGAAGAAGAGGAAACTAAGGATGAAAACATTTAAGTGACTTGCCCAAGATTCCATAACCAGGAGGTGACTGAGCCAGGATTCCAGTCTTTGCATCTCCAAAGCCCAGGCACTTGACTGCCTGGCTGTATCTCCCAAAGTTTTTATAAGGATCAAATCAGATAATCTATAACAATGGGTTATAGGCTCTAAAGCACTATACATATGATAGGCATTATTATAGGAGTTCAGTTTTCACATTCAAGGATATCAGTGAGAGGTACTCTGAGAATGTAATCCATCAGAACACCTTCACATGCACAGAGCGTTGTTGTGGTCAGCCCCATGCCCCATGATAGATGGGGATGCCTCTCTGCATCCCTGCACAGAGACAGAGGTGGGAGCCCTATCTCCACAGCACAGTGCTGATGAACACAGGCCATTCTGCGTCTAGGTGGCTGTGTCTCTATCTCTACCTTCTCTCTCCTGCCACAGAACCCCTTCACTGTCATTAATAGGGTTTTCACCCCTATCTCCATACTGTTTCGGGTTGTCTGTTCAATAAGGAAATTGGAGCCCTTTGCCAAGAGGCCCTCCTCTTGCTGTCACCTGCCCTCTATGCCAGGCTGAGAGCTGCTCTGCTAGGCTGTGGCAGCACCTGCTGTTCTTCGTCTATCTGCCTGTATTAGTCAGGGCCAGGCAGGAGACAGAAACCTGGCCAGTTACCGAGGGGATCTAATAGAAAAGATTACTGGCTATTTTTAAAGTTGTTAAATAAGTAACTGCAAAAGTAAAAAGAACTTTGTAAGGGGCACCTGGGTGGCTCAGTTGGGTAAGTGTCTGACTTTGGCTTAGGACATGATCTCAGGGTTCTGGGATCCATCCCAGAGTCAGCTCCATGCTCAGTGGAGAGTCTGCTTCTTCCTCTCCCTCTGCCCCCCCCCACTCATTTTTTTTCTCTCTCTCTCTCTCTCTCAAATAAATAAATAAAATCTTATTTTTTAAGTAAAAAGAACTTTAAGGTATCATAAAAACAGCAAATGCAGGGAGCAGCCAGCACCCCTAGAGTTGCAGGAGAAAAGAGAATAGGTTGGAATTATACAGATTTAGAAGTTTAAGGGAGGGGGCTACGCAGAGCTGCAACTCAGAAGGTCCTGGACACTGATGCTGTTGTCTCTGAGGTCAGAGCTTGGAGGTGCCCAGACCTCTGAGGAGGGGGTGCTGGTTTCCCTGAGGGAGGTACGGTGAGGAGATGGGTTCTGCACTGAAAATATTACACACTGGATTCAGCAGCTGCTGGAGAAGGCACTGTTGTGTCAGGAGGAAGACATTTTGCTGGGGTGCAACTCACGGTAAAGGCAGCAAACAGGAGGGAGCAACTACCTTTTCCCTCTTCCACTCTGCAGCCTACTGCTACTGGCAGAAGCTATGCAGCAATTGTAAAGCAGAGAAAAGGTTTTGCAGACTCTCAGCCCCAGTGTCACACAGCAGAGTATAGAAAAATGGGTTTAGAGCTGATAGACAATCAGTTATTAGCCTGATTCACCTCTTTGGCTATTGACCATCTAAACACACTCTTTTATGATACTGATTTCCATATGATCACAGAACTATGCTGTTTCCATCTCACAAGACATAAGGATCCTTCATACAAAAAACAAAAAAAAAACAACATTCTCACCCTCTCCCCAAAATGAAGGGAGGCAAAATTCCCACAGTCGTTATATCCTTCTCTGGGCTCTATTAATTCCTAGTAAAATTCAACTGCAGTCCCACCTGCATTTTCTGTTAGGTAAAGACTAAATTGTAAAATTAACCTCCAACGAACTCGTATGAAATGATGAGGGGAATGAAAAACCAAGACTTGGAAACCAGCAGAACTCAAAGTTCCAGGACAGGAAGAAACAGGCTGTGGGGGAGTAACAGTGGGAGGAGACAGTCCCATTGTCACCCTCGATTTCCGCACCCATGAGCTCTGGTGTGAGGGGGACAGCAGCATACCGCTCCCTGATCTAAAGCATCTATTCCGTCAGACAGACCCCATTCTTCTCAGATGCCTCCTGCTAACTGGCAATGTGACTGAGTCTGCAGGAAACCATGTCAAATTTAAGTTAGGCCAGTTTCTTCCACGTGAGGGGTAAGGGTGGGATGGTAAGACGTGTCAGTTCCATGGACAGGAATCCACTGCTCCACTCCCTGTGCTGCAAAATGAGTTCCTCCACCAGATGCAGTGCTGAGCTGAACACCCTGATGGTGGATCAGGCATGCCAGGAGTCCATGGATGGGGTGCTGACCGGATCACATGCGCAGAGAGGAAAAATTCATGTCCACAATATGTGTATATAGAGTAAGGACAGGGGTGCCTGGGTGGCTCAGTCGGTTAAGCATCTGCCTTCGGCTCAGGTCATGATCCCAGGGTCCTGGGATCGAGCCACGTGTTGGGCTCTGTGCTCAGCAGGGAGCCTGCTTCTCCCTCTCCCTCTGCCTGCTGCTCCCCCTGTTTGTTTTCTCTCTCTCCCTCTATGTCAAATAAATAAAGTCTTTAAAAAAAAAATAGAGTAAGGACAGATTTCTGTTCCCTCCTTGATGGAAGGGGTCTAATGTAGTCAATCTGCTACCGGGTGGCTGGCTGGTCCTGCCAGGATATGGTGTAATACTAAGGACTCAGTGTTGGTCTCTGCCATTGGCTGATTAGCCACTCAGCAGTAACATCAGCACTGCTAATATTATTGAGTCATGTGTAGCATCTATCCCTGCCACTATGGCTACTTTGCACATGGGTGGCCGGGGGAAGAGGCTGATTGACATGGACAGAACATATCCTTTTGTCCACCTTGTCAATGCTCCTGTGGTGGTCTTTTGATGGATTATCACATGAAACACAAATGAAATGTGGATACATTTCATGTTAGAGCTGATGAACATAAATTTAGCAGATGTGATTATAAAATGGCAAATGAAGAAATTCAGGTATTCTATTGGTAGCTCATCTTGGTGACAGAAATGGACGGAAATCGAATTTTGAATATTTTCCCCATTCATTTATTCATCAAATATGTATTGAGAATCTGCTCTGTGCCCAGCATGATGCTAAGTGCTGGGGTTACAACTGATGTTGTAACAGATCTGTCCCTGTCCTTATAGTGTGTAGCTTACAACCTAGGGTGAGAATCAGTAAAAAACTAAAACACGTGAATACACAAAATAATCCTGGCTTATCAGAATTACCAGAAGGGAAATGAACAGACTGATGGAATCAAGAGCAGTGGGGTGGGAGGTAACAAGCACTAGATTGGATAAAGTGATCAGGAGGACCCCTCTGAGGACATGAACTTAAACTGGAACCTGAAGGATACGGAGGAACCAGCATGGAAAGAGAAAGGGGCTGAGTGTCCCTGACAGAAAGAAGAGAAACTGTAGGGCTCTGGGGCGGGGAAATACTTGATGTTCCAGAAATTTGAAAAAAACAGGAAGTTCAGTGAAAAGGGAGCATGACTCAAGATGCTATTAGAGAAGTTAGTAGAGAACAGACCATCTATGGAGAGGCCATGATTATTCTAGAAACAAGTGAGAAGAGACATTGCTGTGTTCTAGTCTGAGCATGACATGCCCACCTTTACATTATAAAGATGGCAACTCTCCCTAAATAAATTAACAAATTCAATATACTCCCAATAAAAATACTAACAGATTTTGTTATTTAAAAGGAAAAAAAGCTGCTGTGCAGCTGTATATGGAGACTGTGGTACAGGGGCCGAGACTCAGAGCTGAAGACCAGGTAGGATGCTAACAGACTGTCCTGGCAGGCAAGCATGGTGGCTCAGGACACGATGGTGACCATTGGAATTGAAAAGTGTGGCACCCTTATTCATCTTATCACTGGAAGTGTATGCCCTTTTACCAGCCTCTCCCTATTTCCCCACATCCCTACCCCCAGTAAGGATCTAGTGTATCACATGGTGACTATAGTTGATAATATTGTATTGTACAGTTGAAATTTGCCAAGAGAGTAGGTAGAACTTTAGTGGTCTCATCAAAAAAAAAAAAAAAAAAAAAAAAAGAACAACAAACAAAACAAATGTAAATATGTGAGGTGATGTATGTGTTAATTAACTCTATGGTAAGAATCCTATCACAATGTATGTATATATCAAATCATCACATTGTACACTTTAAATATATTACAATTTTGTCAATTATACCTCAATTTAAAAAAATGACATCCTTCAAGATATGGTTACAGAATCAGATTCATGTTTGCAGTAGGCCAATAAGATGTGGTCTTATTGGTTCCAACTCATTTTCAGAAGACTGGAACAAAATATGGGTTTTATCTCCTGAGCCAAGAAATAGGTTTGTCATCTGAGCCAACTCTGATCGTATGGTAGCTTTGGTAAGCAATTTTGGGGCTCGATGGGAAAGAGTGCAGAGATGAATTAGTGGTATCTGCTCTGATGCAGAAGAAAAATGTGGTAGGAAGTGTGCCAGGTTTTTGTCTTCTCTGGATCAGATGGTTCTTTTCTACCTACTGGTTCCTATACTTTGTTGAGCATAAGAATTTTCTTGGAAATAGAGCAAAAATGCAGGAAGTGGAACCCCATCCCCTAGAAGTTCTGATCCAAAGGTTTGGGATGAGATCTGAGCATCTATCTTTCTTTTCAAATTCTCTTACATACCAGAGTTTGACAGCCTAGTCAAAATGCCATCATCCGTATTCTACAAGGTACGTTATTGGCAGGTTTTATAAAGACAGTGAGGTTAAGAATTTCAAATGATGGATGCTACATGACAATGTTTTTTAAAAAAAATCCATATGCATCTAGACATATAAATATATATTTTAAAAAAGAAGACCACATTGTTGAAATGATCATGCTTTCTATTCATTTACTATCTTAGCCCAACGACTTCCAAGAGAGGAAATGGTATTACTGGCTGCCATTGGAAGAATCATTTTTGAGGTGTGTCTTACTCTGTGTGCAGGTGGATATACATTTAAGAAATTCTGTAAAAAGGCAGGTGGGATTCTCTCTCTCTCACTCTCATTCTTGCTTTCTCTGACTCATGCAGTAGTCTAACCACGGGTTTAGATTTCCACCCTGCAACCCTAAGGTCCAGGGTCCAGCGAGGTTGGTAGGTACTGAGCAGAATTCAGTGGGTAGCAGTGGCTCATGACAATGCTGCAATGAACAGAGAGATAGCTCAGGTGCTTCTTTTTAATTTATACTGAGAAAAAAAATGGCCTCTGGAGCTGCTGCATTTTATTGCCAAGTTAGGCACTGATGTCTCCTGTGGCCCTGGAAAGTTATTTAGTGACTCAGTTTCAGTCTCCTAGTCCACAAAGAAAGGAGTCTGCTATTCACCTTGGAGGAGTGTGATGAGGAAGAAAATGTGAGGTTCTCTATGGCTGCCATGATGGCAGTGAGTATCTACTGTTGTATGTAGTCACTCATCCATTGCATGAGCACCTACTATGTGCCAGCTGTGTTCCAAGCACCAGTGCTCTAGCAATGAAGATCAGACCCTGGTCTTCCTCCCACAGAGCAAGAGGAGAGTGTCTTTTTTTTTTTTTTTAAAGATTTTATTTATTTATTTGACAGAGAGAGAGAGATAGCGAGAGCAGGAACACAAGCAGGGGGAGTGGGAGAAGGAGAAGCAGGCTTCCCGCGGAGCAGGGAGCCCGATGCGGGGCTCGATCCCAGGACCCCGGGATCATGACCTGAGCCGAAGGCAGACGCTTAACAACTGAGCCACCCAGGCGCCCCAAGAGGAGAGTGTCTTGAGGAGAATTTGTGATGGCAGTTAATGGTATGTTTCTAAACCATGTTTATAGTTAATCATGCAAATCTCCAGGTCACTCATCTTGAGCTACAGCATCATATCATCGTGTCATTGGTAAAACTCAATAGGGTCTTCTTAAACACATATTTAGCAGTAAGAATACTTGAGTAGCAAGCAACTTAAACTGATTCCAGCTAACTTAAATGACAACATTTATTAGGGAACAGCTGGGCCATTCCACCTGGGGAATGCCAGGAACAGGACCACTCTGAGGGTAACAGCAGCAGGTGCGGTTGGGCAGTGTCTTTAAGGTGCTGCCATCTGAATGATGCAACTCCAGCTTAATTCTGCCCTTGCACTCCTCTGCTTACATTTAAGATTCTCAGGGGGAGGTCTGCTTGGCTTTATAGGTCTTATACGCATGTTTTTGCCTGCAGAGGAGAATGGGGGCAGTGGGTGGGAAGGCTGTACCTTGTTTGAGGCTACTATTTCACCAGAACAAGATGAAACTAGGGTGTGTGGTAGTTCACTAAAAGAAATGCAATGCACCCATTTCCAGAGAAAAAGAGACAATCAAGAAACAGCAGCTTTCCACCCTACATGTTATATGCTGTATCGTGCAGAACTGTGACAGTCGTTTGAGAAGCTTAAGTGGTTGACGTCAAAATGGCAGGGTGGTTTTACAAAACAAAAGCCACACATCCGTGCACAGCCCCAAACCAGGTTTTCATTTTAAAAATATGGATGAATGTATGCCTGATTCCAGAGGGTCACTGATGACCATGAGAAGGACCAGTCTCTCTCTACAAGCATGTTCTAGTAGATGACCTGGATGATTTAAAACAACTCTTTCTGATCCTTAAGTTTCTATACTCTTTACTTGCTATCTTCTGATACTCAGAAACCCTGGTGAGTAAGCCTTTATGTAATTCATGTAATAGATTATTAAATCCATCATTCCTCAACTTTCTCCTTTTCCTCTCTGTATTTGGCATCACCTCCATAGAGTCCTCTTAATTCAGTGGTCCTGCCTCAGGCAACAACACTGACCCTGGAGGCCATATCATTCCATCTCAAACTTCACTGCCTCTTGCCATTCCTAATGCTTTGCTCTCTTGATTTGCCTCCTTTTCTCTGGTTGGTCCCTCTTGGACTCCTTGGTGGTTTCCTCATTGCTCTTGCCATAGACTGAATGTTTGTGCCGCACCCCCTCCAAAGTTCCTGTGCCAAAGCCCAGTCCCCGCAGTGATGATATTTGGAGTCAGGTCCTTTGGGATTAGGTCATAAGGGTAGAGCCCTCATGAATGAGATTAATGTCCTTATAAAAGAGACCCCAGAGAGCTCCCTTGTCCTTTCTGCCATGTGAGGACACAGTGAGAATCAGCTGTCTATGAACCAAGAAGCAGACCCTCACCAGACAGAATCTGCCAGAGCCTTGCTCTTGGGATTCTCAACCTCTATAACTATGATAAATAAATTTCTATTGTATATAAGCCTCCATTCAATTTATGGTATCTTTTCGTGACAGCTGGAATGAACTAAGACACTCTTAAATGGAGCTCTCCCTGTGGTTCTTATATGGACTTGTCTCTCTAGTCTCTCAGCTTTAGAGACCTTCCTTCCAGTGATATCAGCTGCTTTCTATTCGGGTCATTCCCAATGCCCTGCCCTTTGCTTCAGTCACTCCGTTATGCCTTAATCTCATATTTCTAACTAATCTGCCCCATATCCTTAGCATATCCAAAATGAGCTTATCACTCACCTCAACACACCAGTTCCAGTTCCTTCTTCCAGATTTCTAATTTCTAAAGTCATATATTTAGGAAGCTAAAATAAGAACTGCAAAATGTCATCCCTTTCACTCCTGCCTCTCAGTTACCTGCCCAATCCCCTGCTTTTGCTCTTAACCTGTTCAGATCTTGTGATGTTGAGCCTCTAGTACTAGAGTCAACTGCTAGTTCCATTCTTGTCTTTGAGCACTTTCTTCTTTTTCATCTGCAGTGGTTTCTCATGTGCAAACTAAGATATACTTTTGCTCATGTCACTCCCCACCCCAAAAAACTTTCAAATTCTTTCCCTATTTAAAGCAGGGGTCATCATCTCAAATGCTGACAGTCAGTGGAAATGAGTGAAATGAGTTTGGTGTTAGAAAATTCAACTTCATTGTTTATGACCCTCAGTATAAGAATAAATACAACCTAGTATAAGAACGATACAACCTTGCATCTTATTGGAGATGACTCTCTACCACAAGAAAAATGCAACAATAAATCACAACTTCCTTTTTCCCTCGGTGTGTTGTGAACTCAAATAGGGAGTTGTGGGGACTGTGGCCAACTGGAGAATGAATACCTCCCTAATGAGGATAGCTGCTAATTGGCTCCAGCTCCAGCAGGATCATAGGCCCGTTGTTGACAGATCTTCCAGACTTTTAGGATAAGCTAAAAATATATTTAAAAATATACTGCACAGGAAAATCAAAGCCCATCTTCCCTCTAAACTTGGCAAATGAAGTATGTGTTTGGGGCTCTAGTCTAAAGAAGAATCAGTACTCTTACCAGCTAAAATATTTGTTATTCTTCTCTACTGGTTTTGCCCTATGGTCAAACCAAACTACTTGTCATCCTTCTAAACTTGCTGTGAGCTTTCCTACCACCATGCTTTGCTTATGCTGTGTCCTCCATGTAGAATGGCATCTCATTTCATCTCCCATTGCCACTCTTTGAAATCTTACCCATCCTGCCTACCTTTGGAGCTAATTCTTCCTAGAAGCTTTTCCAATTATTAAAAGAGAAATGTATCTCCTGGGAAAGATGACTTGAAAAGCTATTAGCACATTTGCATGAATTGATTTACCAACCAGAAGTCTAAACTAAGGCTTTGAAAGATTAGAACAAGGGTCTGATAAATTGTGACAACTTGGCAGAAAGAAAATCTATAATGTCAAGTACACTCATGTCCAAAGGATTATACAAATACAAATTAATATGTTGTGTTTTGTTTTATGCCCTACAACCCCCCTCCTGAGAATGATGGAGAATTGACTATATTTTACAAAACAGTGATTCAGTTATCACTCAGGGAGTCCTAGGGCACTGATATTCAAGTGAAGGTCTTGGCCGACACCCAACCTGTATTTCTGGGCATCGATTTTCTTCTCCTTCCACACTTTTTACAGCAATAGGAGGTCATTATCTCAAGATGACATTCTATTCTCTTGACATTGTCTCTTAATTATGTTTACATTATGATTTTAAAGTTCGTTGTATACAGTCTCTTTAGATTCCCATTTCCTATTACAGAGAAAGTGTTTATAAGTCACCTAAGGTAAAACAAACAAACAAAAAAATGGAATGGAGGAATGCATTTTTTTTTCTTGCAGTTAAGGTGCAACATGGAAAAATTAATTGCACTGTTTTGCTTAGAGAAAATAGTGCTTGGACAAAATCAAACATCAGCCATTCCTTATTCAAGAAGTATTCATTGTTAGAACTAGGAAATTTTTCTACAAATAAATATCATTGAAACTCTTGAAAGCTATCAAATCACAGCCTAGTAACAAAGGAAGTAAAAAAAAATTATTTGTCATACTGTCATTTACATTCTGGAATAAGAATAATATTCTGGGGCTCATTTAGAGAAAATTACTGACAGTGTCAACTCCATTTCTCTTCTTCCTCTCTTCTTATACCACCTCTCCCTGCTACCGTGGACACTTTGGGAACAGTGGGTTACAGTATCCCCAGTTCCTTCTGATGATAGACATCAGGGACTGATGGACTTTGTTGGGTTGATCATGAGAAAGGAGAGCAAGATGACATGGAGCCTCTGAGCATGGCAAGTTCTAAAAGGTCAACCTGAGAAAAACCTTTTCAAACCTGAAAGCTTCCTTATAACTTAGATGACAAGAGATTGTAACAGACTAGAGCAAGATGTTTACAGATGGTAAGACCAAGAACAAAATGAGACTTGGCTGGGTGGGAGGCTCAGAAGAGTTGACAGCTAGTGGAGAAAACAGAGCACAGACGTGGGAGGCAAGGCCTAGAAGTTAGGCCCGAATCTGCCTCCACCTTCCTGTTTGCAGGGCACATAGTAGGCACAACATAAATATTAGATGATGTGGGGGCATCTGGGTGGCTCAGTTGGTTAAGCCTCTGCCTTCGGCTCAGGTCATGATCTCGGGGTCCTGGGATCAAGCCCCAAGTCGGGCTCCCTGCTCAATGGGGAGTCTGCTTCTCCCTTTCCCTCTGTTGCTCCCCCTGACTTATGTTCTCTCTCTCCTCCCTCAAATATATAAATTAAAATCTTTAAAAATATATTAGATAATCTGAATAAGAAGAATAATACAGAAACATCTCCCGCTTTCTGATCACTTTTGGTCAATTCATTAACCACAGCAATGCTATTAAGTAGAGACTGATGTATGTACCCATTTTATACATGAGGAATTGAAGACCACAAAACTCAGTTCTCACTGGCTCTCAATTCTGCCCGCAGGGAACATTTACCAGTGTCTAGAGACATTTTTGGTTATCACAGTGGGGGCAAGGGGACTAGTGGCCTCTATTGGGCAGAAGCCAGGTATGCTGCTAAACATCCTACAATGAATAAGGCAGGCCCTACAAAAAAGAACTATCCATTCCAAAATGTTAGTGGTGCTAGGATTGAGAAACCCTGATGAGCTGATGGAAATTTTTTATTAAATCCTGGTGTCTGCTCCCAAACATATTCTGACCCAGTGCCTTAGCACCTCACCAGTGTAATATCATGACACATGTAGCATAGCATGTGCTCACTAAATGGTTGTTGAATGAATGCACGACAGGATTAGAGGAATGATTTGCCCTGGGAGTTTTTCTTTGCCTTTCTGGACCTCAATTTTCTCGTCTGTAAATGGGTATGACTTATTTCAGTGCCACCTGCTTCACAGCAGCACCACTTCCACCTACTGTACCTACTGTTCAGGTGAGATAATGTCCTTGAAAACTCTTTATAAACTGTAAAAACAAAAAGTATAATAAGAAGGGATTTTACCATAGGCCTGTTAAGGTGGAAGCAAAAAGAAATGCGAAAGGTAACCAGGAAGCAGCAATAAAAGCTCTTCCTGCACATATTGAAATCGGACAAGATTTGAAAATGTACAATAGATAACAACAACAGAAAGATAACGTAGTCGTGATACTCAACCCTGAAAACTGCAAATGTTCAAACCAACACATCCGGGCCCTAAACTCCTGCCTCTTGGGTCTCACTGTCCTCCCTGTCTGATTATTTACCTTCTTGTCGTTTAATTAAAACCAAGAAGTTCCTTTAGCTGGCAGCAGTTAAGTGCTATTCCTTAGAATTTATTAACAATCTCCCAATAAAATGCCCCTGGCTGTTAATAGAAATGATTTCTACTTGAATCAGATGGCACTTTGCAGTATTTCCTGCTCCATTTGGGACTTTCTCACAGATTCCCTGAGGAGGTCGGTGTGAATTTAGAAACCTATAAACTGATACTGAGGGCAGTGAGTGGGGAATTTTAGCCATTTTCACTTGTTCACTGACATCAGCCCTTTAGAAAAACAAGAACAGATGGGAGAGATTCCTGCCCCCATTTTGGTCCCCCCTCCAACCCTAATCTACACAAACAAGACTGTCGATCCCTCTTCTCTGCCATAAATAAAGCTCTTCATGCTGTTTTGGGCTCCAAGCCTTTGGCCATAAAGGAGGAAAGTCATTCCTGATGGCAGGACCCAGGCTCTGGTGACAGCTGCTGAAGCTTTGTTGCTTGGTGGCAGCCCACAACCATCACCATTATCACAGTTATGTCACTAAGAACTAACATGAGCCCAGCATCTTCTGGGCATCACTGTATGGGGAGGAGCATGAGATCAAAGGGCATGTGTAGTGAGGGCAAACTCTCTTGTCCCTGACTACTTAAAATACATCCGTGCCTAGTTACCCAGTGCACCCTAGGACACTCCCTAAGTGAAAGATATTATCAAATTGCATAATATTAAATAAATGATTATTTTGAAATGCACACTAAATTACTGAGTTAAACTTCACTTACTGTGAACCACCAATACTAGATACGCAAGGTGCCTTCTCGAAATATGCTCCATTAACAGGACATTCAAAAAGTCAAACACAAAAGGAATGGAACCAGTAAATCCTCAAGCATATGCCATCATGAAACCTGAGGATTTAATTTACCTCCCTTTGTTTGCAGACTAATCACTTTTTTTCCTTACATTATGACTTAGAGTGTACATTAATTCCAGTTGTAAGAAAACAAACAAAAAACATTTCAGGAACTCAACAGGAGTATCTGTTAACACGTACATGTATTTATGCACATTATGTACATGTATTTATGTTGTTTGGAACCAAAGACAACTTCCAGCCCACTGATGTCAGCTGAACCCGCTGACTGCCTCTCCCACTTGACTTTCTGAAATAACTTGGAATAAATGGGTTTTTTGGGTGTTGTTTTGGTGCCATAAGAAAGCACAGGCATATTATGCTTCTGAAATATTATATAGAGAAAAGTAAAAGAAGCTCTTCTGTTTGCCAGAAATACATAGGTTTGTTTTTTTTCTTTTCATTCACTGGAAAGCAGTTAATTTATTCTCTTAGCACCATTGTTTTTCATTTGTAGTTTTCTCCTGACTGGCATGTGAACGGGTCATTTCACATATGAACCCCTAAACTGAAATGTTAGGGTCAGAGTATTTTAAGCCCCTCTCTCTTCTAAACATTAGTATCATTATCACCTCTTCTTTGATATATATGGTATGTTTATACTTCACCAAACACTTGCATAGAGAGTCTGTTAATTATTTGTTTCTTTGATTATATATTTCTGGATCACTTCTGTCAGGGATGTGGGGGGGCAGGCAGGTCAACTTCAATATCTGTGAGAATTGGTTAGCTTTATTCTGCTCCGTGACCACATCATGCCCATATCGTGTCCACACTACTGATTATAAAAACTGGACAAAGGAAGTAATCATAAAAGCAAAATATGTCATTTCTCTACTTACACACTTTTATACTCATTTTTAAACAAGGGGATTAAATAACATGCCTATTGCAAAATCATATTTTAAAGAATCAGGAAACTACTTGGAAGAAAACAAACACCTCCTGTTTCAGTTATCTGTGATGAGTACATAAGAAACTGACCCCCAAATTTTGGCTTAAAAGAGCAACCATTTTGTTATCTGTCATGATTTCGTGGGTTGGCGGGGATTAGGTGGGTGTTTCTTCTGCTCCACGTGTGTTGAGCTCCACATTGCATGGCAGCTGGGCTCCGAGAGCCAGGAAATAGAAGCTTCCAGTCCACGCAAGGCTTGGACTCAGAAGTGCCAGAGCATAATTGAGCCACATCCTGTTGGCCAAGGCGAGTCATAAAGCCAGCCCAAATTCCAAGAGAGAAGAGATAGATTGCACTTCCTATACCATGAGGGGCACATGAATCCAGGGAGGAGAGGCTGTTTGGAGAACATATTTGGAGACTGCTTACTACAGTTAACATTCTGACATCTGTAGGCCCACTACTTCTCTGTCTTTGTGCATGCACATGGATATATTTCCGTGTCAAAAATAGGTTTCTGTTACTTCTGTGCAGTTGTTTTAGTAGCAGGATCCTTTTTTCAAATGAAATGTTTCAGGGATTAAAGTCTAAAGCTGCTCTGCTAGAAATGAGGGTGGAAAATCTGGAGCCCTCCTCCTCCAGGACCTACAGTGGACCCCAGGACTCAGTAGAACACAGTTTGAAAACCAATGACTAAAGAATGGTGGCTAAAACACACACAAATAATGAGAAATACAACCCAGATCTCTGACTCCACAGTCAGGATTCTTAACTATGCTATACTGAGTTCAAAGCCAATTTTCATTTCCATGCTATCTGCTATGAATCTCCAGTTAAAAATGAAACCAAGACAATTGATAGTTGACGGGAGAAGCCAATGGGGCATGTTAACTATTTTATTCCTTGAGATTCTTTGTCCTCTCATACGATTTGAAATTAGTTCCCTAAAAGTCTACCCACTTGGGCAGTACATCCTGGGTTTCTTTGGAAGCCTTCACGGAACAATATTTTATACCCTTGGCTTTTATTGAGAGTGGATATAAGAAATGGCCTTCGGAAGAATGTTTGTGCATTGTGAAACCACTCTCTTCTGACGCCAACGTTTATGGAGTTCACTGTCTCCTTTGCAGGTTGTCCAGTGGCAGGTTCCTTTCAGGGCTCAGAACAAGCAGTTTTGAAATTTGATTATGCAAACAAAATAATTCATAAGCGCTTCATTTTGCCTTTCGTGATTAGGAATTCAGAGTCCTATTTTTGCTCAGTTTTACTACGTTTCCTTAGCCTCGGTTTTTGAATGAGGTTACCATTGCCAGATGCCAGCTGATTCTTGTCCTTTTTAGCCTTGTTTATAGAGGTTTGTTGCATCCATACCTTTTAGAAGCCACCTCATTCTTTTGTGGAAGCAAAGTAAGCATATTATAAATTATAAGTAAACGAATAGGTAAATCACCTTCCATCTTTAATAGGTCGCAGAATCTTCAACTGTATCTGATCTTATGCCCTACTATGGTTGTAAATTACTGAGTTCAGGAACAAAGTCTCTGCCTTCTGTTTCTCTCACCATGTTTCTCTCATCATCTTATCCTGCCATAGGTTCTTTTTACAGTTCCACTTACATCCAGCAGGAAAAGAGAATTTTCCCCCAGCATCTCTCTCAGAAAGGTGAGAATGTCATCTTGCATCTGATTGGTGCATATACATTATACAAAGGTATCATGTCCATGGTCCGGGCCCTGTGACCAGCTACCTGGGACCTGCTGAATGACTTAAGCCAGGGAGGACTCTCACCTGGAGCTGATAGGGTCAGCTTTCTCCAAAATGCATGAGTCAATGAGGGATATGGTGGATATGGAATGAAATTTAGAGTGTTCTTACAAAGGAGAATGGAGGAAAGGTATCTGGTTGAATCTTGGCTATGTCCTTTATTGGGCAAGTCACTTAAGCTTTCTAATCATTTGTGTTCTCATCTGAATTGAGGATAAAAATCCTTCTTTCCCCAGCAGCAATGAGCACATCTAATGCCCATATCTTGGTTTCTAATACCATTCTCCCATGAAAGTAACCAGGGCTCCTTGGAGAAATGACTAATTCTAGGGCTAGGGTAGACCATATACAAGATGAACCTGGAGCATTATGTAGTGCCAGAAAGTAAAGAATCGCTCAAAAAAAAAAAAAAAAACCCACAAAATAATGGACATATATATTAAAGAGACACAGAAGCCAACATAAAGAACTCACAAAGGTCTAATCAATAATAATTAGAGCAACACATTAAATAACACATTGGGCTATTATAATGTAAAGTATAAAATAAATATCCTTAAGTCTATACTGTAATAAATAAATGATTAAATAAGTAAAGGAGAGGAGACAAATGGGAGACAAATTTCCCATACAGAAAAACTCCAACTTAGCTATCATCAGCACCATTCACCCTTAACCCTTCTGCTCCATTCTCCATATAAGCCATTTGAAATGTTAATTTGAGTTTCTCATCCCTCCTCTCCCTATTTCCCACCCTACCTTCCAGCTTTAAAACTTCTTAGTGCTTTTCTGCTGCTTCTAGGATAAAAAGGAATAATCTTCCATGATCTACAAGACCCCTTGCACAGTCTTTCCATGACCGTATGCATGGCTTGACCTCTGTATATCTCCCCAGCCTTATTTCATATAACTCCCCTTCTCGCCCTGTACTCCAGCCATATGCTAATCTGCTTCCAAATTCTCTGCTGCCACAGGCCCTTTGCACATATTATGCCTGTTTGCAAGGTGCTTTTCCACTCTTTGCCTAGTTAATCTCTAGTTAACCTTTTATTCTCAATTCAAGAGCCACTAGGTCAGATGTCTGTCACATAATTTTGTTCTCATCCTTTGGAGCAATAATCTATTTGTAAGTTTTTATTAATATGCATAATTAATGTCTGCATCCTTCATTAAGTTATACATTTCATAAGAGAAGAGCCCGTTAGTTCATTTATGCTTTTCATTGTATGCCTAGCTGCTACCACATTGCCTGGCACAATCTATGTTTCATAAATACTTAAGGAAAGAAGAAGGAAGGAAAGAATGAACTGCCTCTATTATTACCCTTTTTAGAAACCTTTTTTCCCAGAGGTCCAGACTTCGCCAATAAGAATTTTGAAATATTAAACTAGTGTCCTGACCTCTCAGCTTCCAATTCTGTTGAATAGCAAAACTTAGGAGGGTATTAAAATAGACTAGTTTGAAAATCCTACAACTCACTGGACACTACCAGTTTTCAGAGGTGATTTTTGAAGCACTAACATTCAGAGTGGGGAAATAGTGCTTGCAAAGGAGTACACGAGGCAGTCATGAGGAACTAGCACCGCAGTGCTTGGGACTTCCTTGCAAGGGTTCCTATGTAAGCTCCTTTAGGAGTTAAGTGTCTCACATAACTGGGACTGAGTGGGTCTGTTCTGGCATTTTCTGGTCATTTAGTGATTCACCAGGTTTCTGGGGGTATAGGTTTCCTATGCTAAAGTAGAATAAACAGTGAAAAAAAATAGCTCCTGCACTTATCTTTAACGTCAAAAAAAAAAAAAAAAAAGCTGAATTCTTTCCTTGATTCCAGAAATACTTTTACTGTGGTATCAAGGCACAGCCACAAAATCTGTGGACTGTGAAATAGGATTTCAATTATTGAGGAAGGAAGCCTCTACCTTTCCGAATTGCCTTCATTCCTTGTGCTTCCAGAAATAGCTCACTACCGTTCCTTCCGATTATTTTCTTACTGCCTTTGAATCCGTTAGTTAATAAGGCAGCCCTGAAATAAATACTTTTTAATTCCTCTACAGGTGCAGACATGGTATATCTCTTTCAAAATGATTTTTCCCCAACCAAGTTCCCTCTGGAGAACAAAAGGCCTAGAGTGTCATTCTTCCCTTTTCATCCACACACACGACCCTTTGTGCCTCCCTGCCTGTTACATAAGTCAGTCTGGAACAGAATTTAGAATAAAGCAGAGGAATTTTGGAGACCATGTAGACATATTGATATCACTGATTCAGTGATTGAAGAATTGGAGTTCTTCAAAACAAGATTTTATAGTAGGAACTCTGAGGGTCAACTTTGAAGGATAGGAATCCATTCTAGGTTTTTGTTCATGTGGATTTGTCAAACAAAGAAAATCGTGCCCACCATTTCTTTCTTTAAGGTTTTATGGGAGATCTAGAGAGAAACTGGATATGGTTCCTGCCCTTAGAAATTTCTAGTCTTGTAGGAGCATTAGATATGTGTGCAAATAATAATAATAATAATAATAATAATACCAAGTTCCACAGTGGTAAATGCTGTGAGAAGGGGCCACCAGGAATGCTACATACAGAAAGCTCATTTCCTTCTTTCTTTCCACAAGAATTTAAGCACCTAACAGACCAGGCTCTATGCTATTCTCTGAGATTATTATGTGGAACAAAAAACATGACACTTACAATCTAATGGGGAAACAGGCATCAATCAGCAATCATACTAATGGATGTACAATTGCAGACTAACCTGAATTCTGTGATGGCAAGTGCATGGTTTTAGGAGAGCCTTTGACAAAGGAGTCTGGAAGACAGGATGTGGTGGAAAGCCTGCCCTCACAGAGGAAAGATGGCGGGGGGGGGGTGACTTTGAACAGAGTGGGGTGAGAGCATTCTAGGCAGGGCATCAGCACATCTGAAATGGGCTCTGAAGCCCAGAAGATCCTAGTCATGCAGAGATGTCTTCTCATGAGAGAGACCTTCTTCAGCCTCTTGTATTCCACTCACACATCAGCTCTCATCCCTGGGGCTCCATTCTAGAGCCTCTGATGGCGAGGGTTCCCTGGACCAGCATCTACTACCTACGAGGATGAAGTTCCAACAGAATGGCTCTAGCTCGGCTACCTTTCTCAGTGTGCACTTGGCCCATAAAAAACCATGCATCTTTGCCACACCAAATAGTGGTGGTAAGGACAGGCCATAGGCGCTCCCCTATTGTGCCATCTTCCTTCAGTTCTCTTTGTGTTTTAGATCTGCGCAACTAAACACAGCCAACCAGTTGGCTGCAAAGCAATCATCCCGCAGGAAAAATGGGATGCCCACTCTCTTGCCAGCATCCAAGTCTTTCTGTTATTTTCTTGGTAGCCCTACAGGGAGAATAAAGAAGAGCCATGGCAATTGCCACTTGCTCATGCTCCAGGAACCCTGATAGTTCTCTTTCTTTCTATTAGTTCCTCTTCTCTCCTTTCCTGGTCTTTTGCTTCTATAACCATGGTGCAAGGCTGGTGGGGAGGGTCAATAGGATGATGATTAGGGCCAGCAGGTCAAGCCAGACATCTCTCAATAAACCCCAGGGGGTATGAATATCCCCCTACAGTCTGTGTCTCCAATTCCTGAACAGCAGGATGAATCCCATCCAACAGCCTGTTGGAGATGTTTCTTTGGGTCAGTGTGTTTCTCCTCTGCAACTTTGTTCGTGCAGAAATCATATGTAAAATATCCATACATTTATGCTTAAAAATTTTTTTAACAAGGGAAGGATGATATAAACAGCCCCAGAAATCTCAACTTCATGCTCACTGTGTAGTTTATCAGGGAAGAGAAACTGGCTTAAGATATTCTTGGGTAAAATGAATTCATTGCAAGCTCTTTCTTTTTCTACAAGATCAGCATGGTTTCTCATTCCAATGAAAGAATCCCCAGAAACACAGATGTTAGAACCAAGCATTATTTTTTTTTCCTTATGAAATAGTGATGTTGGGAAACCTAAAAAGATTAGTGTAAATGGAATTTAGTGAGGAAGGAGGGCAAAGTCTTTTACCTGATTGGAAATGAAGTGGGGTTTTTCTACTTTTATCTTAAGGTGAATTTGATGAAGGAATCAAAAGATCACCCACCTAGACACCCTCCTCACCCTACTTCTCTCCTACCCGCCCCCCCCCCCAGGTTTTCTACTTCTTGTGTTCTGATTTGGTCCTGGGAAGCATCTCTGGATTTTATTTTATTATTTTTTAAAGATTTTATTTATTTATTTGACAGAGGGAGAGAGAGAGCACAAGCAGGGGGAACGGCAGGCAGAGGGAGAGGGGGAAACAGGCTTCCCCGCTGAGCAAGGAGCCCGATGTGGGGCTCAATCCCAGAACCCTGGGATTATGACCTGAGCCGAAGGCAGGTGTTTGACTGACTGACCCACCCAGGTTCCCCTCATCTCTGGATTTTAAATCAAGGATTGGCGGTTGTGTGTTCATGTCACCCTGACCCTCTGAGCAAAAGGTTGGGGACCTGGTATGTGAGGTTGCTGTGGTCAGAATACACCTGGCAGAATGTTAGAGAAGATGTGGGCCTCCAGGGATGCTGCTACAGCTTCCTCCTGGAACACAGAAGCTGGCAGCAGGAGCACACAGAGCTCAGAAGGCTGCCGGCAAGCTTCCAGCAGTCCCCCGTGTTTTACACATCTCAGTGAAATAACCTCGAAAGCAGGGTGCCACATATACCTGTCCAGATTTTTTTTTGCAAACCTAGCACCTTCCTGAACAAATTTCTTAACCACAGCATGAACGGCCAAAATTCCCATTCTTTTTTCTTTCCTCAAATTATTTCAGATCTCAGCCCAGCTGGTAATATTGGGAAATGTTTAACAGCTAGAGGATTAACATGATGAAGCTAAGCCTCTATGTCAGTTTGACAGCATCTCTTTGCCTCCATAATCAAATGTTGTTAGGGCACACATCTTGCTTGCCTGAGGTCAAACGTCTACAGCAGGATTTCTCAACCTCAGCACTATTGACATTTGGGGCTGGATAACTCCTTGTTGTGGGGTCTGTCCTGGGCATCACAGGATGTTTATCAGCGACCCTGGCTTCTTACCCACTAGATGCTATTAGCACTCTCTCCTTCAGTTGCGACAACCAAAAATGTCTCTAGACTTTACCAAATGTTCCCGGGAGGGGTCTGGCGGGGGGGGGGGGGCAGGGGGAGGAATAGCACTCCCACCTCCCTACCTGGCTAAGAATGCCTAGCCTATAGAGATCGTAGAATTTGCCAGAAAAAATCCCAATCCGGGTCTCTGTGGAATCTTAATGTTTCCTTAGCAGACTTTTGTTAAGGGGAGACCTGATGCCTTCATCCTATAAATTATGGTGGCTAATATCACCGTTTATGTTGAAGATTGTCTCCTGAATGTCTGTAGCCCTGCTTTCCTGATAAAAACTAAAGGTTGCCACGAAATGAATCATTCAGAGGGGTTTGCAGGAGGAGGTATAGCTCTAATCCTTGGCTATTCCCCAGTGCTGGCCAGTATAAATTGCCAGTGCTTATTGACTTAGAGATTAATTATGAATGATAGGAAAGCTTATGAATTTTTCAGAATTTTTTCCTTGCCGGGTGCAGCAGTCTGACTTACTATCAGGAGTATAAGATCCGCTCCAACTGTCCTACATCAAAGCCACAGGCTGTCACCCGGGGCGTTATCTTGTTCCATGCAGGCTGGCTGCATATGTTGACTCCAAATTTTTTAATCAGCCATTTCCAACTCAACTGCACATGTCAAACTGTAGAGACAGACTCCATTAAGTACTGTCTGAAACCAGCGGGGACTTCGTGGCATCATGATTTGATGTCTCTATGGCAGAATTTTACAATAAGAAATTACAGGAGTACATATTTTGCTGAAATGTCAGCAGAATGCCTACAAGACTTAAAAGGGGGTGAAACACCGTCAACAACAACAATAATAAACTCAGTACAGTCCTTTCAACTATTCAGAGGCTATTCATGTCTATTTAGGTATCTCATTTTCTTCAAACCCTACAGTTTTAGATCATTCCCTTATTTTTATCAAATATAATGAATAAGTAGCTGATCTAGTCATCTCTTTATCAGTAGAGTTGCTAATGATGACCATGATTATGATTAAAAACATAGAAGATAATTTTCTAATTAACAAATACTCATAGATTAGCTTAGAATATTGAGAGTTACCTGTTACGTGGAGGATAAAATATTTATGTGCAATCACTCAATAAATATATTTTGAACACCTACTTTATGGCAGGCACTAGCTGAGCTATTAACCTAAAAACCAATTGGGTTTTACTTCATGTTAAAGCCACTTCTCAAAAATGTATTTTTCCACTCTCTTGCTTTAGAATATAACAAACATCTTGTTGAAGGGCACCATTTTGCAAATCAATTCTGTGTCTAGGAATGCTAACATAAAAAGAGCAGGTTATTGACCTGACACATATATTTGGTGTTGCTTTTTAAAAACACAATCCTTGTTGTGAATTTACTTGTGAAAGTAATTTTTTAAGGTGGTTAATTGAGGTTCCTGGCTAAATTTCTGTTTCCTTTGAGATTGTAGAGTAATTATGAGGTGGGGTGAAATTTACTATAATTGCTACAAAGTTATTTCTCTAAAGGCCTTATAAAACATTCCCTTTGCTGGGAAATTCAACTCGGGTGCTTTTGCAAATATGAAAAGACAGCATCAGTAGATGAACTATCTAATCTTAAAAACAGTTTCATAGAGGATTATTCTTATGTCTGAATTGCAAATAAAATTTCAAGAGACAAGAAATCATCTATCTTGATGGTGGTCTACTGCTCAAAGTGTTTCTTTGCCTGGACAATTGTAAGTACATCAAAAATAAATCAAAAACTAATGATGTAATGTGTGGTGATTAACATAACATAAGATTGTGAGGCCCTAGGGCCTTCTTGAGTTAAACTTCTCTAGTGCCAGAATTGCGTATTTCAGTCAATATTCTTTTGATTTATATGGCCTAAAATACTCTTTATTTGCAGATTTTTCTCTCAAAGGAGAGTACTTCTTTTTTTTAATTTCCCTCCTCTCAGCCACAGCCATATTTGCCTTTTACAATGAAATTTTAATTATGTTACACTATGTTCACTTGTGTTAATTTGAATTGATGTAGAATTATCCACATAGGTCAGGTAAACTAGAGTATCAAGCAATTTCCTGATACTCAAAATAGATTTTCTGTTAGAAGATTTTCTACTTTTTTTAAACAGAATCCACAGTTGTTTTCTGTGACAGAGACAAAATCTCCTCTATGTTCCCTTACATTTTCTTGCTTCCCTTGCAATAGTTAGGGCCATATGACTAATTCCAGCAAACAGGCCATGAGTTCTATGCCCGGTGTTCTCCTGTCACAGTGAGCCTGGAAGCTACATGTTGAGATGGCAGAGTCACAAAATGGTGGTTCTTCCATCTGCCTGGGTCCCTGAGTGACTATGTGGAACAGAGTCCCCCATAATCCACATGGACATGTAGAATAAGCAAGAAATAAACCACTGTTGTCTTAAGCCTCTGAGATTTCAGGGTTAATTTGTTATCAAGGAATAAATTAGGCTAGTTGGATGAATTTGTTCCTCTTTTTGAATTTACTTTTTCAGTATCATATTTTCAGTATAACACACGATTATCCTTGTTTGTGATTGACATGGAATTACTGACCCCAACTTCATCAAAAATACAAAGTCTTTTACTTCCAAATCCCCCCCACCACCACTTCCAACTTATAAAATATGGCAAGAGTAGGTGTTCATATATTCCCACAAATAAATTAAGAACTGTCACATATATTAGAATAGATATTCTAATGCCTTTGCTCATCTGTAGCACATGATATAGCCTATTACAAGCAGAAAGCATTTAATAAATGCAGACAATGTAATTTGATGTTTTTAAATCATTTCTTTTATCCCATCTGTTGGAAAATTTGGGACCTCACTCTTTTTTTAATATTGCCTCCTCCCCTTGCCCACTGATACTTTTTAAATAACTAATAGAAAATATATCTACTTGATTAATGGATTTGACACCAGGAACTAACTGTTCCTTTGACAGGTCTTAATCAAGGTGAAATACACCTTTTATAAATATTTTTGGCTTTAAACAATGGTATCACCGGGGTAGGCACACTCTTCAGGGCAGGCAAAATGAAGATAATGATATATGTGGGTAGACTTATGAATAGACCCAATTTCTACCAGGTACTTGTGTAATGATCAACCTGGGACTAGAAATTAAGCACGTTTTGTATTTGTGACATGCCACTCAAAAGAAACAGAGGTGTATGTGACAGTTCTCATGTACCCTGGAAATTATACTACTTTGCCTCAATTTTAATTGACATGAGCAGCTCTATGACTTATAGCTCTGAATGTTTCCTCCTGCTCAAGATGTCTGTTATACACACACACATACACGTACACTTACCTGCTTGAACATACACATTCACTAGAGCCATCATTGTAGAAGCCAGAAAACTCGATTTCATTTTGTCCTTGTGAGTAACTTTTATACTGCCTTGTTGATATTTGAAAATGAAATTCACTTCCTCTTAAAGAGTGGGCATTTTTAGCAAAAGCATTCAATTTTATTAGTGTATATAGGTATTTTGGACATCACTGGATGTTTTCTGGATTTCCTGTTGAGCACATTATTTTTGCCAGTTATAAATTGCTTTTCATCATGAGTCAGTGATGTGATATCAAAATTATTCAACGGTACAAAAAAGCATTTTTATTTCCCATAATATTTATGTCAAAATCTCCTAGGGTTCATTTTGAAAAAGTGACCATTTTCCATCAAATTGGCTGCCTCAACAGAATTTCAGAAATTAGTAAAAACTAAATTCAAGACTAATGACTATGAAAATAGTAATTTACATTTGTGAGATACTTTGCCAATTTTGAAAAAATAACCTTCTTTTTTGAAAGTTATCCCCACTGAACATTACAACAGTGAACTGTTGAAAAACTTACACTCTGGATTGAGACAGAAATGAATTCATATCCCAGCTCTTCCCCTTCTCTGAGATGTTACCTTAATCTCTCTGAGACTCAGCTTCCTCATCTGTAAATTGATCTTGATTGTAATAGTAATACTTAATCTAGGATTAAACAAGGCAATGAATGAGACACTTGGTATGGCCAGGCTATAGTTAAGTACTCAGGATTCAATATACATTAGCTCTCCTGTGGACCATAAGCTCAAAGAGGGCAAGGTCTATGTCTGTCCTGCTCTCACAGCTCAAACCACAATGCCTGCGTACAAAGCAAGCGTTTAGTGAGTATGCTTTAAACAATGAGTTGAATATTAATATTCCCAGTTTCCAGATGAGGAAACTGAGGCTCCCAGAGTTTCATTGGTTCACACCTCAGTTATTCACAACACTTTAGTCAGTTATTTTCTGCCCTTTCTGCACTTAAATACTCAATTTCAGTTATATGTTCAACAAGGGTTTAATAAGTCTAAACCATTTGCACCTATTAAGCATCAGAAACCACACTAAGTGCCTGGACAAACTTATCTTATTAACTCATCAGAGCAAACCCAGTAGATATTATTAGCTCTATCTCAAATTTAGTTCTGCAAATATTCCTGGCTCTCCTACCATGCATCAGTCACTGCAGATCTTATAGTGAATAAGACAGACAAGGTCCCTGCCCTGGAGGCTTTTATAGTCTTGCAGACAACACAGCAGGGAGCAAATAATGCAAATGTGATGGAAGGAATAAAAGAGGAGGTTCAGGATGCTGTGAGAGCCTAGAGGAAGTGACCTTGCCTGGGCCCCAAAAGTTTCCTAAGGAAGCATTGTGGAGGCTCAAACCTGGGTTAGCCACACAAAGGCCAGAAGGAGGGAAGGGAAAGCATGTGCATCAGCCTAGGGCCATGAATATGTCATGTTTGAGAACCTAGAAGCAGCAGCACAGAATGACCCGAGCCTGGAGGGCAAGATCCAGTGTTGGCAGATAAGGCTGGAGAGCTGTGCAGGAACCAGATGGCAGCAGCTCCTTAGGCTTCGAGAAGGACCTCAGACTCCTTTTGCCAAGGAAAATGAAGCATTACTGACAAGTCTTAAGCAGGAGCAGGATGCACATGCTGAGCATGGATTCAGTCCTTTGTTCTCAAAGTGTAATTTGCAGCATCAGCATCATCCAGGAATTTGTTAGAAGGGCACCTTCTTGGGTCTTGCCCTAAACCCACTGAATCAAAACTCTCTGGGGATGAGCCCCACGACTGTGTTTTCACAGGTTCTCTGGTTGATTCTCATGTGCACCATAGTTTCAGAACCACTGGCTTTTGGTAGAAGTTCTCAAGTTTTCCTACACTTTGGAATCACATGGAGATTTTTTTTTAAAATGCTGATGCCTGGGCCCAACCCAAATGTCTGATTTAGCTGGTCTGGCTGCAGCCTGGATATTGGAATTTCCTTCTGTCTCCTGCAGGTGATCTCAATGTGCAGCCAGGATTGAGAACTGCCGTGTCAAAGAGGATGCTGTCCTGGACGCAGGTCAGCAGTCCAGGACAGAGCCAAGGCAACCTGGCTTAGGGAAGTGGATAAACAGAATAGGTGGATTCCAGAAATATTTAGAAGGGGATGCACAATTACAAAGGGATAAACCAACCTAGTTCCAAGCATCCTCTCTTCACAAAACCACCTGCGTCACAAAATACCCTGGGCTTCGGCTGTCACACTCCCACCTGGAAAGATAGTGCCCACTCTTCTTTGAATGGCTCAGTTCCCTGTGTCCTCACGATAATGCAGGTGAACTGGACCATCTCCCAACCCCAGCTGTGAAGATTATTAAGATGATCCATAAAAAATACAGCTGTGTCCCTCATGCTGGATAAAAACCAGTGTCTGGCCTCAAGAGTACTAAATTATAGCCTTGAACCTGTAGACCCACATCCTATCCAAGGGATCATGCTAAGTGCTTTATGAGTACCGTTTTTCATTCTCATTACAAGTGTCTGCTGTTGGCATTGTTACTATTAGGACTGCCACTTTGCAGAAGAGGCCACAGGCAGAGACAATTCCGTATATTGTGCAGTGTCACGGAGCTGGTAAGTGGCAGAGCAAAGATTTGAGCCCAGATCTGACTGTTTCTAGTTCCTGGGTCCCTGATGACTGTGCCCTATAGCTATTCTGGTGGGGAAGGGAAATGTGAGACTTGTGAACACACAGAAGACTTAGGTACTGGACTGCCTGGTGGTACCTGTGGAGCCAAGTTGGTACCCAGCTCAAGTAATCAAGGAGGGCTTCCCTGCAGGAAGCGGGTCTGAAACCAGACCCTGAACTACATGTCAGATTTGAAATGGAAAGGAGAGAAGAGGTCATTCCAGGACTGGGTGAGAATGGGAAAAGACTGGTTGAATACTGCAGGATCATAAAGGAATAGATTGGTTTTCTGTTTGGGGTATTTTTATGTATTTATTTGCTGCTTGCTCAGAGAATTACTGCATTTGGAGCTCTTGTGTTATATTTACTGCATCGCCAGAAGCCAGCAAAGACATAAAACTGGTGACTCAAATACAGAGGATGTTCTTATTGGCTGGCAAACCCTGGGAGCTCAACCCTGCATTTTGCAATCAAGAAGAAGTACCTCCCTGAGATGGGAACTTTGACCTACTCAAGGTCTTCTCTTAGAGAGGAAATAAGGCATGGTAAAGAAAGACACTAATGATCTTACTTTAACTCTTCAACAGGTGAGGTAGTATCTCCTTGAGTGATTTTTATAAAAACAGAATGGAATTGAGTATGCATGGGACACCAAATTCCACGTTTTCTCTAGAAATAATCCTGGAACAGAGCCCTAGTAAAGACAGATCACAGGCAAGCCTGCAGGCTGCACGAGATCCACCCCCCCCCCAGTAATAAAAATAGAATAATAAACCTGCAATGTGTTGAACCCCTACAGTGTGAAAATGTCTATTATGATCATCATTACAGTAGTCCTCTGAGGGTATTACTTTAAAGCTATGGGTAGAGATGCTCAGAGAGGTTGAATGCCCTGGCCCTGGTCACACAGTGAGTATGTGACAGGGGTTGGCTTTGATCTTAAGGTTTTCTGATTCTAAAATCCATGCTCTACTTTCTAAGGCGTGTGTCCTCTGTGAAGGGCCAATTATCTCTGAAACTACTGGCAAACTACTTAATCTTTTGAAACCTGGTTTCCTTCCTCAAAGCAGGGAAAACTTGTTCTGCCCCTTTTAAGTATTATTAGAATCAGATTTTGTCTAAGGATGAGATACGCAGGCTGCAGAATGTCAAGTACTAATAGCCACTGAGATTTACTGAAAGTGATGGCGTGCCAGGCTCTCTGCTAAGGGGTATACACATACCATCTCATTTAACCTCTCACCAGTCCATGCGGTAGGTATTATCATTATTATTCCCATCTTAGAGCTAAGGGAGTTGGAAAAAAATTAAAAATTCGGGCTCAGAGAGTTCTCATAAGTTGCCCAGCACTGCTTGGCCTCAAAGTAGAAAGGCAAGGATTTGAGGCTGCTCAGTAGAGGGGGAGCTCTTGCCAACCACATCCTACAGCCTCATCAGACAGATGTGGACAAAGTGGAGAGAGGTCGGCAGGAAAGGAGTCTGGAGGTGGCAGCCAGGTGCTGAATGCAGTGATGTAGCCACCGTCCAAACCTCAGTACATTCTTGAGACAGGAGCTTGGATACCCACAGCCCCTGGAGGGAGACTGACGCTGTCCTGGCGGTAACTTTCCAGACTGCAGTGTGCCAGGAGGGCAGGATTTGCTGGAGCAGTTTGTGAAGGAGGAGAAAAAACACAGGGCTGTGGAGGAAAGGAGGAGCGTGCCAGCTGATAGCAGTGCTTTACAGGGAAGCGCCTCTGCCCTCCTCTGCAGTCGCTTTTGGCAGCCTCCTTCTCAGACGCTAATCCCTGGGAACTAAGGGGCCAGGCTAGGAAGTGGAGAGGAACAGGGAGAACAGATCCGGTGAGCCTAGGTCAGCAGGTGGCTTGCCCTGCTTCGGCCGACAGGCGCACCTGCCTCAAGCCCCCAGAGCCCAGAAATAAGAATGCCTTATCAGGAATGTAACTGGTGACAGCCAGCAAAGGTCAGTCTTTGCCTATTTCTGCAGAGAATGGCCCTTCCCAGAACACAATCATGAAGCAGCAAAACTTAGCAGGCTAGAAGGTAGCAGGTGCGGAACCTGGTCCCAGCCCTCTCACTGATTATTGTGCGACTGTGGGCAGGTCACTTCCCCTCTTTGGGTCACATTTAATTAACTCAGTCCTTTAGTCGGTGAGGCAATTATCAGAGCCCACTATGTGTTCAGCACCGTGCTAGGTGCCGGGAATGCAGAGAGAAGCAAAACCACATGCATCCCTGCCTTCATGGACCTTAACAGTGTAGTAGGTAAACATCAAATAATCACATAAGTGCATGTAAAATTACAATTATGAAAAATACTAATAAGAGGAGAGTTGCATAGTGCTAGGAGAGCTTGGCAGGAGAAACTCACCAAATCTGGAAGGTTGGAGAAGAGTTTGCTGCAAAGCCTAGGATGAAGAATAAGAACTGGTTATGAGTCAAGGAGGAGACAAGGGAGAATGTTCCAGGCGTGGGGAACAGCATGTGCCAACGCCTGGCAGCAGGAGAAAACAAATCCCTCCAGAGGCCTCAGCAAGGAGCCCAGTGCCGTGTACTGAGGTGGGGGAAGGGGGGATGTGGTTTCCAACAAGCCACAGAGCTCAGCAGGGCCCACACCCTGCTTGTGCTTACTGCACTGTCTCGAGTGCTCCTTGCAGCCACAGTTCTGGATCATTTTCATTGTAGTCCTGAGGCTGAAGTTGCTCTATTCGTTCTGAGGCTGAGTACCGCAGATTTTTCCAGAAAGTAGAGCAATTATTCAAATAATGCATAAAGTAATCTGCCTGTTTCTGTTTAAATTTTCTGCATATTTGAATCATGTCTTCTTTTTGCTTGACTGGAGACTGCCTTGCGGCAATAATGATGAGTTTGGAAGAGTCCAGAATTGGACTTGCCCCCATATCATCGTAATGTATAAGCCCAAAGAATTCAGGCATCCTAGGGAAAGCTGGTGCCCAAGGATGTCTCCCATGCAGGCTGATCCTCCAGGGCCTCCGGGGCTAATGAGGAGATTCCAAGTCTGGGCCCAGTGATGATTTCTCTGTCACCCTAGAGATCAAACAGAGTATTCCTAGCTGGGTCACTCTTAAACTGACATATAGATCGACTTACATAGTGGGGTTGCTTCCTCCCTTTCTCCTCCCTCCAAAAAACTGGATGTGTCCATGGATATGAGAAAAATGAAGCACACACGAGAATTGTCTAGGTGAGCATATCCCAAAATGTGCTCACAAACGTATTACACACAGGATCAGAAAAGTTTGGGAAATGTAGGGCCACACAAGGTTGTCTTCTCACTGATGTGTCTTGCTCTATAGGAAGGGGAGAGAGAGAGAGCCAACTCTAACTGGCCACACACCCCTTTCTCTGTAGGACTAGTATCCCCAGAATATACCTTTGAGAAACGCTTGTCTAGACTTTGCTGATTAGTGGGACGTAATAGTGAGGGTTTGTCATTTCTCAGGTGCAGGGACTATGGATAGAGAGGTCATGACATCAGCCCCAGGTCTCCCAGCTAAGGGCAAATTGAGGACCAGAACAAGGGCTCCTCTTGTCCACTCCAGGGCTTCCCCGTCCAGGGTCTAGTTTCCATCATAAATCACGAAGGGCAGGGAGGGGAGTTGACATCTGATGAGTGCCCAGCCTAGAATCAGGATAATTCTAGAAACTATTTTCTAAACTGTAAGACCTACTATGTGCCAGCACCATGCTAAGTGCTTTGCATGTGTATCATCTCAGTCAGTCCTAAGAACACACTGGGGTAGGTATCTTATGTTATCCCAGGAAACTGAGGCTTTGGTTCAGTCCCTTGTTCAATCCCTTTGAAAAAGGGAACTGCAGAGCCAGGATTTGGACCCAGATGGGCCTGACTTCCCTTGAAACATGCCACATGTCTCATTTAGTCCTTTCAGTAGCCTTGCAAGATCAAAGTGATCCCCACTCAGCAGTTGAGGAATCTAAGGCTCAGAGGTTGAGAAACCTGACATGGTCATGGAACCAGGAAGTAAGATAGCTGGGCACAGACTCCCCTTTGCCCTATTCTCAGGCCTGTGTCCCCTGTGGCATGGTCTTCCTGAAGGTGTGAACCAGGCCACAGCAACGCTGGTCTGAATTCTTGCCTCTGCATGGACTAAAGGGGCACAGCCATGAGCTGGAGAGAATCTCAAGCCTTGGGATGGGCTGGAACTGATGGCTTAGGTGATACCTGTCAGCACTTGGGCAGTGCTGGGCTCAGCTTCCCATCACTTTAAGAGAATAGTGCAGGGAAATAGTCCCTTTGCTTGGCAGGCAAATCATGACAACCACCACGCTGCCTCTGCTTGACCTCTGCTAGTAGGAAGATTATTTGTCTAATTAGGTAAAGAGCCTTCATGCACATGTACGTATTTTAACCCTAATGAGCTGTCAACGGGAAGGTTAGCCCTTGGCCTGGTTTGCCAGCTGATCTTTCCTTTCCTTGGTGGAAAAGGCCGGTGCAGTAAACAGAACCTTGTTTCCATGGAAGCTCACTCTCTGGCTTTTTCTTTCTAGCACTTGAAAAGGTAATTACTTGATTTCTCTTTATATTTTTGGATTTCATACAGTGGGGCTGTCAAGCTCCTCGATTGAGGATGGCCTTCTCTATCATGCCAGGCTGTTTGAGGGAGCTTTGGTTGCATTTCCTTTCTCATCCTCCCTTCAGATCCTTAGCTGTCAGGCAGCCATGTCTGCCTTCCGGTCACTCCTTCTAATTAAAGTCTAACAGAGCAAAGGGACTTGACCTTGGAGAATGTGGATGACACTGGGAAGCCTAGGAAATTTGTCAAGAGAGGGGAGCCCCCGATCCCTTCCTTTCTAGTGCACAGACTATAGAGCAGGACCCCCACAGCCACACCACAGAAGGACACAGTCCCGTCTGGCACATTCTCATCTGAATCTTGGACGCCCCACTGTGGCCCATGTCAGAAATACAGCCACCATGGGCTTGTTTAATAACACAAAAGGCAGCCACCATTTCCTGAGGGTTTGTTCAGGAACCTGTGTGCCAAGAACTGGGCTGAGCACTTTATACCCGGTGCCTCAGTGAATTCTCATGATAGCCTTAGGCCGATTTATTACACTGATTATTCAGATGAAGAGACCTGGGGCACAAAGAGGTTAAGTAACTTGTTTAACGTCACACAGCTAACTAAGGGGCAGAGCCAGGATAAGGACACGCTCATTGCTCTCATTTTGGGGGGAGGGCTCTGGCACTGCCGTAGCCTCTCCAGAAGACATCAGCCAGTCATGACGGGTGAAGGAGGGTAGACATTTCTCTGCCCCCTAGTGGTGGCTCAGTGTGTTAAACTGTCCCATGTATACAAGGAACAAAGTGAGGGCACTGAGTTAGTTGATTGTCAGGACCAGTTAGGAAACCAAACAAGGCACTCAAGAAAGAAGCCAACATAATGGCAGAGCAAAAGAGCTTCAGTTAGAGGCAGGACAGACTCCATTTCTAATGGGTCATACCACTTTACCAGCTGTGTGAACTGCAGCAAGTTCCTGAACCTTACTGAGACTCAGTTTCTTCATCTGTAAAATGGGGGCGATAATGATACCTCCCGCATAAAGTTGTTTCACATGTGAAATTTCCCAAACTGCCCTGTGGAATATTCTTCAGTGAAATAATTGTGTAAAAGACAAAATTAAATGCAGTTCAATAGGCTTATTAATTCTAGAATTGTTCAGAATCTTAATCATACTAATATGTATTATAAGTTTTCAGGAGGGAGCAGCATTTCCTGACCCCGGAGTCTTTTCCCTGGGAGAATTCATTAATATCTAGTTCTTGAGACATTTCAGAAAAGACTGAAATATAGGCCATAGGATACCTGGGCTCGACATAGGCATCAATACATGCTAGTCTCCTCTCCTTTGTGCCCAAAATGTTCAAATAACCTTATCTGTCCTTGCTAGATTTAAGCTCCATGGAGGCAGTGACTAAGTCTCTCTTGTGCCTTTCTGTATTCCACTGCCTTGGCATCTCAAGACATTCCGTAAAGATCTGATAAATGAATGAGTAAATGAGAGAACGCATGAACTAATGAATGAAGCGTAGTGTAGACCTAGCCTTCTCGTCTTCTTTGCCGGCCTTGTCTGCTGTCCCTATTTCCGTTTGATGAGGCCAGATGCCTCCATAAAATTTAGTAGTGGGATGGTTCTACTGAGCTGTGTTTTCTCTTTTCACTTTTAACCTCTGTGAACATTGTATCTTCTGACAGAATTCCCAACTTTAGCCCCTAACCAAATCATTTTGCTGCTTCTCAGTGAAGAAGTCAGACATTTTGTTTGCATATGTATTTTGAACAAGACATGTCTGAGTGTTCCCAGTGGGTTGGCACCTGGAGCTAAAGAAGTCTTGGGTTTCCAAGGGAATAGAATGAAGACAGCTCATTGGCACTTAAAAACAAAGCGGAGGCTACCGTGTTTCCCATGTGCGCCTATGGGGAAGCTTGTGATGAATGGACCCCTGGGCAGCAGTGTAACTGCTTTCAGGTGGTTTTCTTTATATATATGTAGAACAGGATTTCCAGCTCATTCTCTGGGCATTGTATTGTGCGAAAAATAAAAATTTCAGTTTGAATTAAAGAATAAGTTGATCAGAGTCTAGCAGACTTCCTTACTTCTCAGAGACTTTGTGCATTTTGATACACCATTTTCAAAACTCAACTGACCATTCTTCTGGAACCCTTTCTTCTGGAGGATTTAATAAGATTGTTGTTTGGTAGAACTCTTTAGGAAGTGCTGCCTTAGAATATATGGCCAAAAGTTGCAATCCAGTCTTTATGATCTAGGAAATAGTCCTGCCCCTCAAAACTGTAGAAAGGAGAAGAAAGGGCAACTCCTGAATTAAATCAGGTGCTAAAAATGCATGGCATAAAGCTAGATGGATTTTTATGTGTTTTATAAAATAAACCATGGGGCACCTGGATGACTTAGTCGGTTAAGCCTCTGACTCTTGGTTTCAGCTCAGGTCATGATCTCGGGGTCATGAGATCATGACCTGAGTGAAACCAAGAGCCAGCAATGGGCTCTGTGCTCAGTGGGGAGTCTACTTGAGAGTCTCTACCTCCCTCTCCCTCTGCCCCTCCCCTGCTCACATTTCTTTCTCTCATAAATAAACAAATCTTTAAAAAAAGACCATTGACGTGGGGCGCCTGGGTGACTCAGTTGGTTAAGCGACTGCCTTCAGCTCAGGTCATGATCCTGGAGTCCCGGGATCGAGTCCCGCATCGGGCTCCCTGCTCAGTGGAGAGTCTGCTTCTCCCTCTGACCCTCCTCCCTCTCATGCTCTCTGTCTCTCATTCTCTCTCTCGCAAATAAATAAAATCTTAAAAAAAAAAAAAAAAAGACCATTGACGATGCTTCAAAAGTATGACCATAAATTTTTCAGTGTTCTTGTTTACATCATATTAAAAAGAACTTATTTTCTATACCATTTTGTACCATAGATGAGATTCTTTTTTTTTTTTTTTTAAGCATGGATCTGGGTGGGTTTTTTGTTTGTTTGTTTGTTTTTTATTTTAGAGAAGGGAGAGGGGCAGAGGGGGAGGGAGAGAGAGAATCTCAAGCAGACTCCCTGCTGAGCACATAGCCCTCAGTGGGGCTCAATCTCATGACCCTGAAATCACAACCTGAGCCGAAATCAGGAGTTGGACACTTAACTGACTGAGCCACCCAGGCGCCTCTGGATCTGGGTTTTTATTTTCAAATTTCTAAATAAAAATGGCTTTTAAAGGAAAGGGACTTAGAAAACTCAGATACTTCTTAAGCTATATTTTATTGTGAGTTAATATGCACTATAAAGAGGAATAAAGCCCATTCTATTTGAATGCCATTATTCCCTATTTATTAAACTTTTCTGTGAATAAAATTAATCATAAACTACTGAACAAAACAAACTCAATTACAGTTTGAAGGATAACAATAGGCTTACTTGGAAATAAAGAGAGAAACTTAATTCATAGAGCAGAGATCAGTAACTATGGCCTGCCACATGTTGTTGCACATAAAGTTTTATTGGATCACAGAAATGCTCATTCATTTATGTATTGTCTATGTCTGTTTTCACATCTGATTGGAATAATTGAGTCATTGCAACAGAGATCTTATGACCCTCAAAGCCCAAAGTAATAATTATATGTCCCTTTACAGAAATATTTACCAATCTCTTTCGAAGATGTGATAAGGATGGAGATTATGTAACCAACCCCTTCATTCTATAGATGAGAAAACCAGAGAAGGGAGTTGTCCAGGTTTATTTATGCTTGGGTATGCTGATTCTTACGTCCTAATAGCTCTAACTACAGGGAAGACAAGGATAGATTTCAACTTAGATATTAACACCAACTCAGTGGCAATGGCCATCTGGAGTACTGGCTGAGAAAGTCTTAGGGCTCAGTGAGAAGGAATGCAATGATTGATTAATCTCCCATGGTCTAGGGGTGGGACAGCTGTAGGATATATGCCTTGTAGGCACTATGGATAAGCACTATGTCTGTTCCACACATTTCTAATAGTTATATTACTGGCTCCTTCCTTGTATGTCTGTCATGTAAACACTTTCTTCACTGGACCAAAATAGAGGTGCTGTATTGGGCCCTCATTAGAAGCACTGCTGTCTAGCAGTTCCAAAGTGATTCTTGTGCAAGTTCATTCAAATGTCTTTCCTAGCAACTGCCTACCACATGGTAGGATTTAACTTAAGATTTCCCTCCAGTTGTATTTGTCTGTTACAAGATTCTTAACTTTTAGTGAAATATGTCTATGGGGGCAGAAATTGGGGCATGTAAAATGCAACATCATTAGTTCATTGGTTTTTGTGATCCAAACTGAAAGTCTCCGTATTTGTGCTTTTGTGCAGCTGGACAATCCAGATGAGCAAGCAGCCCAGATCAGACGAGAGCTGGATGGACGTCTCCAAATGGCAGACCAAATAGCCAGGGTAAGGAAGCATTGAGGACATTTGCTGGGGAACCAGGCCAAAGTCCCACACAGGAAGCACACTGATTTTTAAGGTCCATGGAAAGATAAAACGGAGAAGCAGAGAGGAAGAAAGATGAGGACAATCATCTGATTGGGCCCTCAACCCTCCTTTCTCAGGGCAGCTCTCCCAGAGATAGTACATAAATTTCCTATGCTCCAATCAACACACAAACTCCAGCCTCCCCTTTCTCCCAGGTCCCTCCCTTATATTTCCAACTGTCTATTGAGCATGTCCTCTTGGATATTCCCCTTCATTCCAAGTTAAATTGTTCAAAATCTAGCTCCTTATCTTCTTCTTCCCACCATACATACTTACCTACATTGGCTCCTCTTCACATGTTCTCTGTCAGTTACTGTGGATAGGACCTCCTAGGCATTCTCAGTTTCTCCTTTATCCCCAAAGCACCCCACACTCAGTCAGCCACGCAGGTCATTGATTCTGCCTCTGAAATGTGGGTTAGATCTCTTGACTGCTTTCCAGTACCACTGCTGGTGCTTTGATTCAGGCCCTCATCCTCATCGCCTGGATCTCACAATAGCCTCCTTGGGGTATCCCTGGCTCCACCCTGCCCCTCGCCTGTCTATCCTTCACACAGTTACCTTTCTAAACCTCATGCGTGAACATCTCAAAAACAGAGCCTCAAAATCCTTCAATAGAATCCTCCACTGTCCCCAGAACAAAATCTAAACTCTTTAGAATGATATTCCAGGCTCTTAATCTACAGACTAGATCCTTTCTTATTAGGCTCACCTCCCACAACTTTCCTACCAGAATTCCCCATTCCAGCTACAGAGAATGTCTCCCTCTGAACAGTCCAGCAGGCCCCTTCCAGCCTCGGTGACTTTGTACGCACTGGAGTGATCTTTCTTTTCTTCTCCATTTAGCAAACCCTCTTACTCAGCCTTTGGTGCTCAAAACCCCTTCTCTAAGAGCTTAGCTAGTTCTCCTCACTCTCATGCGTTCTTCATACCACATATAAACCTTTTTATAACAGTTCATTGAATGGTGACTATATTTTTATATGTCTGAGCCTCCCAGTAGAAAGGATTTCTCTAGAGTTGGGATTATGTCTTACTATTGATGACTGCACCTAAGTGTTATCTACTATTACTGCTTTTGCTGTCACTTGTGTTATTAATGACAGTAGTTATGCTAGTCATATTCACTGAATACTGATTCCATTTCACGCATACTAAATGCTTTTCATGTACCATCTCATTTAATCCTTCAAACAGCCCTATAAGTATCTTTCAGTTATCATTTTTGTTTTAGAGGTGGGGAAATCAAGACTGAGCATGATAGGTACTAGTTAAGGTGCTACACTAGATTCTTAACTCAAGTCTGTCTAAATATAAGTCCTGAGACAAGGTAAGACACTCACATAAGGTACAAAATTTTAAAAGCAAGGGGCCAAAAATGCAGTAAGCAAGATAAAGAACATTTTAATGAAATATTTTTTAATCAAAATTAACGCAAAAATCCATGGAGAACAAAATATCAAAATTTTAAAGAATTAGATCCTACTAGTTCCTATGGTAACCACAGAACATGTGTGCCTGTGAGGGTAGGGGGGTGTGGGAAATGGTAGGGAGGATGGACAGTTAGCAGAGCTTAGCATCCAGCCTTTCTCTTCATGGAAAGAAGTGTCTCAGGACCTGGACACGTGGGAAGGACTTCCACTAGAAGAGAAACCAAAAAGAGATTCCAAAAAGCTCAAAAATCTCCGTTTGTGCTTAAGCAGCTTTTTTGAAATATTTTACATCTTGTTTTTGGACATCTTCGAAGTTTATAGTAGAGTCAGTCTGTTGGCTAAAAATAATATGCAGTGATGGATTTGCTGAAAGGTAGCGTAAAAGGCTCTTATGTTTGAAAATCCTGCTTAACGAGGGAAAAAACATCAATAAGGCTTCAGAATTTACTTCTGTAAACTCAGTGTCTCCTCAGCAGATTATCCAGAAAATAGAGTTCATTTGGTCCATTCTCTGCCTTTAGGCAACTATTACACCCCCAACTAATGAGTATTCATCCTGTTTGAAGAAAATCACACACACACTCACACACTCCACACACACATCAAAAACAAGTTCATGGCACCTTTATTTTAGTTGTTTACTTTGAGGCTTCACGTGATAATTTAAGAAACTAGCGTAGGCTAATTTCAATTTTTAAAAGACCATGAATGAACAACTGTTATATAGTGAGCCAAATTGCTCATCTCTGAACAATGGTAGACCAAAAAACTCTCTCCCTCGGCCCATGCCACTAGGTATTTTGATAACAAGTAAGATATTATTGACTACTTAGAACTAGACTTTCTTAGACAATGAAATAGCCAATTAGAGTGAATCTTGGTTATTATTTATAGAGAATGGAGAGTAATTTCCAAGTATATGGAGAATCCTCCAAACATTTAGGGTATTGAGGATTTCTATGAAAGAGTCTGCCCATCACTATCTCCTGTTCTTGTAGAAATGGACTATCTTCTTCATTGTTTATTCATGCCAGTGGTCTCCTTGCCATAACTAGTTAGTCCTGGAACTATGTTCTTTACCCATATGGAACCAGGCACGGTTTCCAGCCTGCCCTAACCACAAGTGATTGGTCCAGAAATGGATGCCTGATGCAACTAAACCAATGAATTACTGCCCTGGGACCTGTGGACTCTGGGCCAACAGGGCTGTGTCTTCTCATGCTAGAAAGATGTCGGCAGTCATGCTTAATTCTTCCATGTAGGGAAAAGAAGATAAAAGAATAAAGTCAACGTACAAAGAGAGATAGAGGCAGGAAGTATACCAAGATACTCAGGATGTTCAAGTCCCTGGTTGCACTTATTCTTGAGTCTCAGCTGTGTAACTGCTTTTCCCTCAGTTTAGTTGGGTTCTGAGACAAATAAATTCTCTTTGCCTAAGCCAGCCTGGCTAATACTAAAGAAAATTGATAAATATCTGCTAAAAATTAAACAAAATACCAAGATTTTAGATATTGGCTAGGTCATGAAGGGATATTGAAACAAAGTACCCCAGCTTATCTTCTTTTAGCAAACCCTGATTTTTCTATTTCTGGCATCACAGTGAATTTTAGTGAGAGTGTGCAATTCAACCCATATGGCTGAACATCAGCTCCTGTAAATATCATAACCAGAAATTCCTGGATAGGGGACAGGCAAGATGGTGGCGTAGGAAGATCCTGAACTCACATCCTCCCACAGACACAACAAGTCTACAACTGCATGTGGAATTGTCCTCTCTGAAGGGGGCCTAGAAACTGGATGAGCAGGGCCTCCACAACAAGGGACAGCACTGACACGGGTGGAAGTGACAGAGACACAGTCTCACTAAGGAAGAAACCACAACCCAGATGCAGCATCCCATTCCAATCAGAAGGATCTCAGAAATATAGAAATTTTTGCTGAGGAGCAAGAGATTTGAGCTCCACATCAAAAACTTCAACCCTTAGATCCTACACAGAAGATCAGCCCCCCAAACACCAGGCTTTGAAAACCAACCAACAGGGAATGCACTCAGGAAAACCTGGTAGAGAAAACAAAACTGCTATCAATGGGCTTAAGCACAGACTCACTCAATGCAGAAACCAGTGCAAAAACAAGAGATTGAAAAGCACATAGACCACAGGTGAAGGAGATCCACTTACTAATCTTGGAACGTCAGCCAGTGAGATGGGAGAGAGAGAGAGAGAGAGAGAGAGAGCTGAGCCTCTCCCTGGGGACTGAGACACTGGCTGCGGCCAATTTTCCTATTTCATTCTGCTGTGCTTATCCTGGTGCTGGTAGACACCATTGTGAAATCCTCCCTTTAGACTGCTATGTCAGGGGATGTGCCCCACTGAGAGCCCTGTATAATCCTGTACCTCAGCAGGGCCTCTCAGCCAAAAGGGCAACAGCTGTAGTACTCACAGCCAGGCCTTATAGCCAGATGGGATGGGGCCAGCCCTGCACAACAGTGAGTTGTCACCCAGCCACAACAGGAGAGTGTACACAGCCCATACTAGGGACACCCCTGGGGCACCGCACTCAGATCAAGTATCTTTTCGGACCACAATGATATGAAACTAGAGATCGACCACAAGAAAACTGCAAAAAAAACCACAAACACGTGGAGGCTAAACAACATGCTACTAAACAACCAGTGAGTCAATGAGGAAATTTAAAAATACCTTGAAACAAATAAAAATGGAAACACAAAGGTCCAATGTCTATGGAACACAGCAAAAGCAGTTCTAAGAGAAAAGTTTATAGTGATACAGACCCACCTCAAGAAACCAGAAAATTTTCAAATAAACAATCCAACCTTACACCTAAAGGAACTAGACAAAGAACAAAATTCAAAGTTAGTAGAAGGAAGGAAATAATAAAAATCAGATCAGAAATACATGAAGTAAAGACTAAAAACAATACAATAGAAAAGATCAATGAAACTAAGAGCTAGTTCTTTGAAGAGATAAACAAAATTGATAAACCTTTAGCCAGATTCATTATGAAAAGAGAGTTCAAATAAATAGAATCAGAAATGAAAGAGAAGTTCCAACTGATATCACAGAAATACTAAGGATAATAAGAGACTACTACAAATAATTATATTCCAACAAATGGGACAACCTAGAAAAAATGGATAAATTCCTATAAACATATAATCTTCTAAGACTGAATCAAGAAGAAATAGAAAATCTGAATATACTGATTGTTATTAATGAAACTGAATTAGTAATCAAGTAACTCCAACAAGCAAAACTCTAGGACCAGATGGCTTGACAGATGAATTCTACCAAACGCTTAAAAAAGAGTTAATACCTATCCTTCTCAAACTATTCCAAAAAACAAAAGAGGAAAAAATGCTTCCAAATTCATTCTGTGAGATACTAACATTACCCTGATATCAAAACCAGACCACACCACAAAAACAGAAAATTACAGGCCAATATCCCTGATGAACATAGATACAAAAATCCTCAACAAAATATGAGTAACCTGAATTTAACAGTACAGGAAAAGGATCATATAGCATGATCAAATAGGATTTATTCCAGGGGTGCAAGGATGATTCAATATCTGCAAATCAATCAAGGTGATCTATCACATTAACAAAAAGAAGGGAAAAATTATATGACCATTTCAATAGATGCAGAAAAAGCATTCACTGAAATTCAATATTCAATTGTGATTAAAACTCTCAAAAAGTGGGTACAGAGGGAATGTACCTCAATATGATAAGGGCCATCTATAACAGACCTACAGCTAACATCAATGGTGAAAAGCTGAAATTTTTCCTCTCAAATCAAGAATAAGACAAGGATGGCCACTCTCACCACCTTTATTCAACATAGTATTAGAAGTCTTGGGACACCTGGGTGGCTCAGTCGGTTAAGCGTCTGCCTTCGGCTCAGGTCATGATCTTGGGGGTCCTGGGATCGAGCCCCACAACAGGCTCTCTGCTCAGCGGGAACCTGCTTCTCCCTCTCCCTCTGCCTGCCACTCCCCTTGTTTGTGTGGTGTCTCTCTCTCTCTCTCTCTCTGGCAAATAAATAAAATATTAAAAAAAAGTCTTAGCCACAGAAATTGGACAAGAAAAAGAAATAAAAGATATCCCGATTGGGAAAGAAGAAGTAAAGCTGTCACTATTCACAGATGACATAATACTGTGTATAGGAAACCCTTAAAACTCCACCAAAAGACTATTAGAACTAATAAATGAATTCAGTAAAGTTGCAGGATACAAAGTTAATATACATAAATTTGTGGAATTTGTATAAACAAACAACAAACTATCCAAAAGAGAAATTAAGGAAACAATCCCACTTATAATTGCATCAAAAGGAATAGAATACCTAGGAATAAATTTAAACCTGTTACCCTGAAAACTAAGACATTGATGGAAGACACAAATAAATAGAAAGGTATACTTTGCTCAAGGAGTGGAAAAATTAATATTGTTAAAATTTCCATACTACCCAAAGCAGTCCTCACATTCAATGCAATACCTATCAGAATACCAATAGTATTTTTCACAAAACTAGAACAAATAATCCTAAAATTTGTGTGGAACCACAAAGACCTCAAATAGCTAAAGAAATCTTGAGAAAGAAGAGCGCAGATGGAGGTATCACACTCCCTGATTTCAAACTATACTACAAAGTTATAGTAATCAAAACAGTATGGCACAAAAACACACACAATGAATCAACGGAACAGTATTGAGAATCCAGGAATAACCCCACACTTATATGGTCAATTAATCTTCAACAAAAGAGGCAAGAACATACAATGGGGAAAAGACAGTCTCTTCAATAAGGGAAAACTGGACAGCTACATACGAAAGAATGAAACTGGGCCACTTTCTTATACCATATACAACAATAAATTCAAATGGATTGAAGTCTTAAATGTAAGACCAGAAAACTCCTAGAAGAAAACATAAGCAGAAAATTCTTGGACATAAGTCTAAGCAATATTTTTTTGGGTCTGTCTCCTCAAGCAAGGGCAACAAAGGCGAAAATAAATGGGACTATATCAAACTAAAAAACTTTTGCATAGTGAAGGAAACCATCAGTAAACAAAAAGACAACTTACTGAATGGGAGAAGATATTTGTAAATGATATAACCGATAAGGGATTAGTATCCAAAATATATTTTAAAAACTCACACAGCTCAATTTCAAAAAAACAATCCAACAATCCAACATTCCAAAAAAATGGGCAGAGGACCTGAATACATATTTCTCCAAAGAAGACACACAGATGGCCAACAGGTATATGAAAGATTTTTCAACATCATTAAGCATCAGGGAAATGAAAATCAAAACTACAATGAGATATCACCTCACATCTGTCAGAATGGCTATCACCAAAAAGACAAGAAATAGCCAGTGTTGGTGAAGATGTGTGGAAAAGGGAACCCTGTGTCCTATAGGTAGGAGTGCAAAATGATACAGCCACTATGGAAAGCAGTATGAAGTTTCCTCAAAACAAATAAAAATAGAACTATCATGCAATTCCATAATTCCACTTCTGGATATTTGAAGAAAACAAAAACGCTAATCTGAAAAAAATATATGCACCTCTATGTTTACTGCAGCATTATTTACAATTGCCAAAATAGGGAAGCAACCCAAGTGTCCATTAGTAGATGAATGGATAAAGAAGATACGCTGTATATATACAATGGAACATTACTCAACCCTAAAAAAGGAAGTAGATCTTTCCACTTGTGGCAACATTGGATGGACCTAGAGGGTATTTAATAAGTGAAATATGTCAGAAGGAGAAAGACAAATACCATATGATGTCACATATGTGTGGAATCTAAAAGACGACAAATAAAATAAAACAGAAATAGACTCATGGATACAGAGAACAATCTGGTGGTTGTTGGAGGAGAAGAGGGTCTGGGCAAAATAGGGGAAGGGAATTTAAAGGTATAAAAGTCATAAAATAAATAAGACACACGGGTGTATTTACAGCCTAGAGAATATACTTAATAATATTGTAATAACCTTTTTTGGTGACAGATGGTAGCTAGATTTATATGGTGATCACTTTGTAATGTTAATAAATGTTGAATCACTATGTTGTATACCTGAAACTAATATAATATTGTATGTCAACTATACTTCAATTAAAAAATGCCTTCACAAATACAGTTCCTCACTTTTCCCATCACCCCTAGTCATAGATTCAAGATGTCTTTCAACCAGGACTGCACCTTACCTCTTCTTAGCCTCTCTCTCTCTGCTCATCCGGCCTTTATTAAATGTTTTGGGCATTGGCTGTACAATTTCATGTAAACTCTCATTTGGACCTGTGATAAACAATCCAGGGAATTACAATAAATCTCCCCAGTTTAGGCACATCAAAGAGTTTAAGTTCACTTAGCCAGTAAGTAGAACACTGACTGCTCTGATTCCAAGTGTCATGCTCTTTTTCTGAGTAGTCAGATGATAGGCAGGAAGTTACACCAGGACAGGAATCTCTCTGTCATTGATCAGGTTGCCCCTCCAGGAAGCCACTTTCTCTCTTCCACTAAAATTTACTGTACATTTCCTTTAGTTTATCCAGAAGGCCAAATGAAGCAATAGCATCAGGCAGAACTGGCTCCTGGAATTCTGCATCCTTTCTGCTTTGACTTCCTTGGCATCTGAAAAAGAGGTTGTAAGGAGCCTGGTGTTTCTGCTGGCAGCATTGTCATCCTCACACGCTTATAAAAGGCATAGGTTTGTCCTTTCTTCCTAGGAGAGAAGGGAGGCAAGTGCAGGGCAGCCTTCCTCCATTGAAACCCTGTGCTGTAATCTGTCAATTCAGTCACATCCACATGCCACAAATCATCAGACAGAGATGGCTGCATGAGCCTCCACTGTGAACATCAGACATGCTGTCTTAAAAGTTCTGTGAATAGGAGCCCCTCGGTGGCTCAGTCAGTTAAGCATCTGACTCTTGATTTTGGCTCAGTTCATGATCTCAGGGTTGTGAGATCAAGCCCTGCATTGAGCTCCACACTGGGTATGGAGCCTGCTTAAGGTTCTCTCTCTTTCTCTCCCTCTGCCCATACCCCCATAAAAAAAAATGTTCCATGAAGAGATCTGAATGCCTTTTTAAATGCGGTAGAAAACACTTCTTATCCCTGTTCAGACATTTTCCCAAATCCTCTCATATTGATATTAAAATGTCCCCAGATTTCACCTAGGAATTAAGTCTAAGTTATTTAAATTGTGTGATCAGAAGTTGACATTGGAGCTTAAACAGACAGATTGTGGCATTAGTGGTACTGTGATATTTGCCAATCCTTTTGGCCACATTTTGAGGTAAAATTCCAAAATTCGTGAGCTAATTATATAAGACAAATAATATAGCTTTTGTAATATTCACGGCAGAGGTCTGGAAGTGAAACACCATTGGTTTTTCGCACTATCAGTTAAATGTAGAGTTGCCATTTAAACCCCTATTCTCTGCAGAGCAAAATTATCATCTCATATCATGGTCCTGTTGCAAACATTGATGAGACTATGCCCCCAGGAAAGAAATAATGTCTAAATATTTCCTTGATGAAAAGGTTCTTTTCCATGCATTGCTGAAAATCAGATAAAAATGGAATCTTCTCCAGCCAGAGAATGATACTACCCCCCCACACTTAGAAATTAATTTTTTCTACCTGACATTCACCCTGAGTCAGGAAGTAGCACTGTCCAGGCACACAAAACTTAAGTTAGATTTTTTTACCTGGAAGAATGTGTGTAGGGAGCATCTCCCTGACTGTGACCTTTGCAGGTAGTTAACAACCCAGGAAAATCTGAATTCAAACAAAAACGTAAATGCTGGGGCCCCTGGGTGGCTCAGCTGGTTAAGTAAGCATCTGCCTTCGGCTTCAGGTCATGATCCCAGGGTCCTGGGATCGAGCCCCACATCAGGCTCCCTGCTCAGTGGGAAGTCTGCTTCTCCCTCTGCCCCTCCCCTCCGCTTGTGCTCTCTCCCTTGCTCTCTCTCTCTCTTAAATAAATGAATAAAATCTTTTTTTAAAAAAATCTAAATGCTGAGGAGATCCTCTGAAGTTCATTCAGTAACACCAAACCTCTTAAAGATGGGTTTGAGTAAAGAAGCCAATCCTGGAAGCTATCATCCCTGTGCCCAAAATACCTTCTAATGTGTGTGATGCTGAGTTTTACAGATTATTTACCAAGACTTTCTTTCTCTCATTTAACATGTCTACCTTTCCCCCATCACTCCCTGCACTTCACCCCACACCCACCATTACACAATCCACGTTGACTGGTAATAGTGGAACGCTCATTGCTGTGGAGGGCTCGGCTTTCCCTGGTCCTCTGCTGAACACTGAGATGAAGTGATGCAGAGGGTGGGCCATGCTGAGGGGCCCCATAGGGTTTACCTTGGTTCTTTGCCATTTGGGGCCAGATAGTTCTGCCCTATCATATGATAGCTAAAAACGGGGGCTCTAGGTTTCAAATTCAATTCTACTAATTATTGATTTAACTTTTATGTATCATTTTCCTCCAGAACATGGGATTAAATAACAGCACTACCCTCAGTTGTTCGAAGAATTAAATGAGGGAAAGCGTGTAAAGTGCTTAGCTTAATGCCCAGGACACAATTAACAATTGTAAATGTCAACTAGCATCATGGTCTTTATGATAGTCACCATCACTATTATTGCTCTTGTTACTGTTAGCAGTGGTGCTGGTAGCATGGTGCCCGATATACATGGATACATGGATGTGGATGTGTGTGCATGCATGTATGTATATGTGTATGTGTATATGTATACATATGTATATATATATATACACATATATAGTATACATATGCTGATTTTACAGATTTATAATCAAAAAGTATTGGTATTTGTTATTGTCTTTCATTCACAATAACTCTCCACTTCAAATATGGAAACCAATATTCAGACAGGTGAAGAAACCTGTGTAAAGTCACACAACTAATAGGAGGTAGACCCAGGATTCAAAGTCAAGTTGATTTTACCCATGTAGACTGGATAAGATTCCTTGGTGCCTTTTGTACTCTGCACATGCCTGTTACTTCATGTGTCACCTGGTGTTTACTTGATCATTTGCTGGCATCACCCCATACTATTGCCTCTTGGCTGACTCTTTCATCCCCAGTGACATGCACGCCATCTGACACATGATAGGAGCCCAGGAATTGCTTGAGAGGTTGTTTTGAATAAGTGCAACACTGTCGGTGAGCTTTGTGTCTAGAAAGTGTCCTTCTGCCACATCTTCCTTCTGATCACCTATCAGTTTGTCATTTGAGCCTTTGGAGTCTAAGGATCCTCTGTCTGAGTAGGGGTACCTTTGTCAGCTTTTACATGTACCCACTTCATCCTCTATGGATAAAAATGCAAAGACATAAAAGAAAAGTAGATGGCTGACAGAGCTGTTAGCACTTTCAAATGCTATTTTTCAAGATGATCCAAAAAATCACTCAGTGTGGCTGAACATAAATAACCCTGTTAAGAATTGTCCTTGGGAGGCCATCCCCATTGAGGAATGTTATCAGTCCAAAACAAAATAAATGGACAGCAGAGATTTTCTTTGGAAGACTTTGTCTACCCATATGCTATGTCTTTCATAAAGCAATATGAATAAACAATGTTTTTGTCAAGGCTAATTTACTTTTATGCCTGGGAAAGTAGCAATCAAGATGGACGACTACATTTCCCTTATTTTGGCACAACTTCAGCTTTGAAATGTGTTTGTAATGGGTCTGCTGCTGAAAACTCCCCTCAAGAACCTCAGCCTAGATTGACAGAATGCTATTTCTTCTCAAGGCTTTAGTACCCAGGGCAGAAAAATGTCCTTGTTTTCTCTTGCAGACTTCAGTTTTATGAGTCCCTTTTTATGATGTCATTAGGAACTGTCTAAGTTCTGGGAGCAGTGATCATTCTTTGGATTTTTCCAGTATTCTGCTGCATAAAGTTTGTTGGACTCTAACTCTGGGCTAAAGTGGTATTGTCTATAACCACTGGGTCTTCTTGCAAAACCTCAGGACTATGGAGTTAAGAGGCATTGAGTGAGTCCTAAAGGTGGGTGTGATAAAAGGGACTGCACTTGATGGTAAGGTCTCTCAATGCTGATTAGCAGGAAAAAATCCACCTCACAGACACAATGGTTTTTCTCTTCATCTCCATGACAACTGCAAGGCCAGCAGCTGCCAGTAAAAAATGAGAGATACCACTTATCCAGTTTCCTAAGAATCCCATAGAGTTATGAGGTTTGAGCCCCAACATGAGGAGGAAAGAGGTCAGTGTAACAGACCTCAGGCTGCTGGTATGTAACCTGTTTGGTATCTTCTAACATGGCCTTGGGGACCACTTTTTGACCACTTTAACTTCCCTCACTCTTCCCTTTGCTCTCAACAAGGGTCATGTTCAAAAGGAGATGAGGAAATATTTTGTGGCCATGTACAGTAATACAGACCTTCTTAGATTCATGGTTGCTTGTATATTTTCCATGGAAAGGAGAAAAGAACAATGATCCTGTCCCAGCCAACTCAACCTGGTAGCAAACTCTTCCTCATCCATCAGACTCTCAGCCCGAGGTCACCTCCTCTGGAAAGCCACTCCTGATTCTCTCAGCAAGAGTTCATGTCTCATACACTGCTGTTACAGCATCTACCTTGATGTTTCTCCAATAGATCTTTCTCCCTGCTGGTTTTAACCTTCAGGGGAACAGTCCACATCCCTTCATCATGATCCTCGCCCCCACTCCAGTGCCTAACACTAAACCAGGCACAGTGTTGGCAGTGGTAAATATTTTCTAAGTGATGGTGGACCAGCAGGCAAGTCCCCACATCTCTGTGGCCTTTTTCATAAAGTTTACCCTAGTGTCTGAGGCTCACAATCATCCTGGATTGAGTCCAAGAATGGTAAGAAGCAAAAGGAAGCCCACTGTGCAAAAGTTTTGAAGAAATGAGATTCTTGCCTTGAACAATTACTAGCTCTCATTGAGCTCATCAGCCTATCATGTTATTTCAGAGGTGTCCATCCTCCTTCTCCTCTTAACTTTTACCCACAGTGTGTTTAGAAAGCACCACGTGGTGGGCTGAGCCCAACCATTAAGCAGGAAGTGATTATACTAGGAGGTTCCAGAAAGAATCAGTACTCAAAGGTTGCTGGGTAGATTTCAGACCCCCTTGCTCATTTACATGAAAAAGGAGAATCTCACTGTTCTTCCAGAACTATTTCATCATCTCTCCACCTCCACCTCGTGACTGAGTTTTAGCTGCATTGATACTTAATATGGACATTTTGACAAGCCATCCATTCATTCACTCAACTCATGTGTATTAAATACTTACTATGTGCCGAAGATTATTCTAGAGAATAAGAATTCACCAAGGGTATCAAGACAGACATCATGGCCCAGCAAGAAAGATAAACAGTAAATAAATTTCACCATTTTCCATTAATTATAATAAGTTTTACCAAAAGGTTGAGTTAGGTATTATAAGAAAGTAGAATAAGGGGATTCAACCTAGGGAAATAAAATTTTGAGGCTGAAATAAAGAAGATGACAAGATGGCTGAGAATTACCTAGGGCAGCAAGGGGCTAAGGGGAATGCTTATGACAGCCCCTAGGTAGGAAGAAGACTGGCATAGCATAAAGGCATCTCCAAGCTCTATACAGAGGATTTACTATATGAATTTTAGTGAAACTTCTATGGTAGCAAGAAAGAAATACCCTTCTAGCTAACTAGTGTGTGGGGAGAGTTATTGAAAGGAAAACAAAAGAATCTCAAAGGAGCCAACAGGAGAAATAGGTGGGCTTTATGGGAATTAGAAGACCAATAAACGTCAGAGCTCCTTTCTGTGACTCAAATAGCTTCTTTTCTCCTCTTCCCTTACTCCTGCCTTCCTGCCTTTCCTTCCTCCATCTGTTAGTCTCTACCTCTGTCCCTCTCTCTACCTCCTTCTCTCTCTTTGTCAAGTGTCTTATTCTTTCACATGTTCCAATATGGCCCCTACCTATGAGTCTACATGATCTTGCTATTTCAGCTGCACTGCTAATTGCAATCTCAATATCTCTCAGTTCATTTGCTTAAGAGAGTAAATCTGGTTGACTGTTGCCCACTTAATTGAATTAGTTGGTTGATTTGGGTCAGATGCCCACATACTACACATTTTTTTTGCCACCCGGAATTGGTGAACCAATTCATGTCCCATGTGATCCAGGTGGAATTCTACCCTCAGCCACAGGGATGGCGGAAATAACTCATTCCTAAGCAACTCAACACAACATATCCCTAGCCTTAAAAAAAGGTGGTTCAGGGTATGTACATAAGTCAGACTTTGGGTGAGAATTTTGGGATAAAAGACAGTACAAGAGGAGATATTCACCCTTCCTTTAGATAGCATGATGTGATGTTATAAGGTGCAGATCTTTAGCAAGCTTTCTGTGACATTAAGGGGAGCCAGACTGAGCATTGGGCCAACCCAAAGGAACCCAAACCAAGGTTTGGGAGAAAAATTCAGTTGTGATATCATCTGAGTCCTGATTTCAGCCTCACTGGAAGCTGGTCTACCCCAGGACATTTCAAACCAATAAATTCCCTTCATTGTTTAAGCCAGTTCCAAGTTGGATTTTTCTATCACTTGCAAAAAAAAAAAAAATCAAACTGATGTGGCTTGCCCCTCGACCTGATCAGTATGGACCAGGGTTAAGGAGGGCAAGTTCATGTTTCAAGTGGGAAATGATTCTTTGAGAAGGTGATTAATCCAAAGTATATTTAAGGCACTTGGACAACCTAGAGGTATAAAGAAAAAAATAGCATAACTAAAGCATGTTGCTATTACAACTGAATTCATAAGCAAGGAAGGAAAAAAATAGAGGTCAATTCTGATACTGAATTGCTTTATCTTCTTTTCTAAAGAATTCTAATCACGTTTTTCATCACTTCATTATTTTTTTTCAATTTTTCTTGAAAACAGTAACTATTCTTTCTACTATTCCTTTTAGAAATAGCTACAGGCTATGTTTGAAACATCTCAAATGAGCTCCTCTTGAATTATTCATGTGAGAAAATCTCTATACGTATCCAGAAATAGGGTGTCTTTCTGTCTCCAAACTTAAAAACAACTGATTGCATTTTGCTAAAAAGAAAAACTGTTTCAACCGAAACCAGATTCAAAAAATATCACCCCATTTTTCTTTCCACAAATCAAATTTGCTGGAGAAAACTGGGGAAAAAATCGAACTATAATAAAACATTTGACTCTTTCTTACTATATGTTTATGTATATATCTCTTAGCTGTTAGAGATTGTAAATGACTAGAAGGCAGGCAGCTATCTACTCAACTAGGGTGAACATTTTTCTAGCACAATACCACAATATCTGAGCAAAATTTCACCAGTGGTAGATGTTATTATAACTCTGGGCTATAAGATGAAAACCTTCTATGTAAATCAGGTCTCTATTTACTTTTCTGCTCATACTTTTCTTTTTCTTTATAAGGAGCGCAAATTTCCCAAGTTTGTATCCAAAGAAATGGAGAACATGTACATTGAGGAGCTGAAGTCATCAGTCAACCTGCTCATGGCCAACTTGGAGAGCATGCCAGTGTCCAAAGGCGGCGAGTTCAAGCTGCAGAAACTCAAACGCAGCCACAATGCTTCCATCATCGACATGGGTGAGGAGAGTGAGAACCAGCTCTCCAAATCAGACGTTGTGCTGTCTTTCTCCCTGGAGGTAAAAAGCCCTAAACCCTTGAAAGTTTCCTGGCACAGCCAGCAGGATGTGGGTAATTAGAGGCACCACAATCAACTTGCTTTCGTCCTTGCACCCCCAGAGCAGTTATTAAAATAACAGCTTACTCAGCATGGGTCAGCTAATCAGCAAGTGCTTCCCCATCTCCAGGAGTCCATGCTTTCCTTAAGGAAATGCAGTCTTAAGAACCACCTACTAAATTTAATCCTGCATTATTTTCCATCTTAAAGTAGTGATCAAGGATTTTGTAAAGACCTTATGCAATTTAGAAAGTTTAAGATTTTGGCATCCTGTGTCACAGTTATGAGGGAAATATCTAGCATCACTTGATGAGTTGTAGATTTTCTTTCCTGTTGTCTCTCCTGTTGGCTACACGGTAGAGAGCCTCTTGTTGCAGTGAAGGCTTTTTAGTTGATCTCATCACCCAAAGAAAGAACCTGTTCAGACCGGGAATGTGGCAGAATGCTCTACATGTCAATAAATCTCTCTGTAACTTCTACTTACGTTTTATTTTCATACATATAATTTAGGGAGTGGATCTAATCTGGCTACATTGGCATTGCCTGGGAAGCTGGTTCAGTGTGCATATTCCTGGCATCACCCAGACCTATTGACCCAAATCTCGAGGCGGGGGAAATATGGTGCAGTCACTTTGGAAAATAGTTTGGTGGTTTCTCCAACAAATGTTGGAGAGGTTGTGGAGAAAGGGGAACCCTCTTACACTGTTGGTGGGAATGCAAGTTGGTACAGCCACTTTGGAAAACAGTGTGGAGGTGCCTCAAAAATTTAAAAATAGAGCTACCCTATGACCCAGCAATTACACTACTGGGTATTTACCCCAAAGACACAGATGTAGTGAAAAGAAGGGCCATATGCACCCCAATGTTCATAGCAGCAATGTCCGCAATAGCCAAACTGTGGAAAGAGCCGAGATGCCCTTCAACAGATGAATGGATAAAGAAGATGTGGTCCATATATACAATGGAATATTACTCAGCCATCAGAAAAGATGAATACCCAACTTTTACATCAACATGGATGGGACTGGAGGAGATTATGCTAAGTGAAATAAGTCAAGCAGAGAAAGTCAATTATTACATGGTTTCACTTATTTGTGGAACATAAGGAATAGCATGGAGGACATTAGGAGAAGGAAGGGAAAAATGGGGGGGGGAATTGGAGGGAGAGATGAACCATGAGAGACTATGGACTCTGAGAAACAAACAAGGTTTTGGGGGGTGGGATTGGTTAGCCCGGTGATGGGTATTAAGGAGGGCACGTACTGCATGGAACACTGGGTGTTATACGAAAACAATGGATCGTGGATCACCACATCAAAAACCAATGATGTATTGTATGGTGACTAACATAACATAATAAAATTTAAAAAAAAATAGTTTGGTGGTTTCTCAAAAAGCTAAACATAAATTTACCACTTGTAGAGTACATCTACTCTTAGATATCTACCCAAGAGAAATGAAAGCAAATGTCCCCATAAAATCTTGCTCCCCAAATGTTTATAGCAGCATTATTCTTACTAGCCAAAAATAGAAACAACCTAAATGTGTATCCACTGGTAAATGGATAGACAAAATGTGGTACATCCATACAAGGGGTTACTATTCAGCACTTGAAAGAAACAAACTACAGATACATGCTTTGATTTAGATGAATGTCAAAAATATTCTGCTTAGTGAAAGAAGGCAGACACAAGAGACACATGTTGTTTGATTCCATTGATATAGAATGTCTAGAAAAGGCAAGTCTCTAGAAACAGAAATTATATTAGTGTTGCCTGGAGCAGGAAGTGGAAATGGACATGAGGGACATTATTGGGGGAGATAAGAATGTTCTAAAACTAATTTATGATGATAGTCATGCAACTTAGTAAATTTACTAAAATCATTACATTGTACACTTGAAATGGGTTAATTATATGATCTGTAAAATATGCCTCAATGGTGTCAGAAAAAAAAAAATCTCTGGGTGGAGTACACCACGAAATGTACATTTTAATGAGCCACCCAGGTGCTTCTTATGCACTTCGAAGTTTGAGAACCATTCATAACTTATTAAAACTCAGAACCCCACAAAGATTTTATGATAGCCTTAGACTTGGGGAGACCAAGAGAATAGATCCAATTTCTGTAGATTTAATTAGGATTTGTAAAGACTACATTAATTTTCTAGAACATCATTAAGGCTTGCTGTGAATTAACTGCAGATAATTTGTTTTACTGTGCTCAGTTCAGCTCAAGATAGTCATATTACAGTGTTTCAACATGTATTTTGCAGTTGGAAGAGGCAGTATTCAGTTAAATATAGGGCACTTGGTGTGTGAAAAAATCATCAGTGTAATTTCACAGAAACTTCCTTCCTTTCTTTCTTTTTTAATACTGCCACCTGAGGTACTGAATGCTTTTTCTTAGGTGTCTTTGAATTTGATTATTGCCAATTAGAGGTGGCAATTTATTCCCTACTGCCTCTTGTCTTTCCACAGAAAGTGGGAAAAAAGTGGTTTATTGATTTTCATGAAGCTTTTAAATCCATAATTTCCTAATTCTTTATCTGTACTCAATATTATACAGCTGATTATCTGAAATATAAATGTGAGTGAGTCTCCAACCACACTCCCATGTGTACATGATTCAAACAGGCTTTAACTTATAAGCACAAGTACAGAATGAAATTCCCTAGGGCTCCCAAATACTTTTTACTTGGAACACTAAATTGCACATATACTAAAACTGCCAACAAAAATCATTGTGCATCTGTGTGTTGGGTGACACAGTGAGGGGGGATGAGAAGAGGGAGATAGAGGATTATCATCTCATCAGGGCAGACTGAGTTTGAATTTGCTGGTTGGTACAAGACATGTTTCATGAACTTATAGAATTGCATGGCTGGGAAGGACACTATAGAGCAGTTAACTGCAGCAGGAGAACTGAGGCCCAGGCTGCCCAGTGGCATGGCCTTGCGCCAGGGGAGTACTCTGAGGGAAAACAATGGGCATATGTAGAGGGCCATTAAGCCTACTTTGCATCATTCACTCAGTGAATCCTCACAACAATCTTTTGAGCCATTTGCAGATGTGGAAACAAAGCCGCAGAGAGGTTAAGGAACTTATAAATGATTATACAGCTAGTGAAGATCAGATTCAGGATATGAACTCAAATCTTTTTTTTTTAATTTTTTTATTGTTATGTTAATCCCCATACATTACATCATTAGTTTTAGATACAGTGTTCCATGATTCATTGTTTGTGCATAACACCCAGTGCTCCATGCAGAACGTGCCCTCCTCAATACCCATCACCAGGCTAACCCATCCTCCCACCCCCCTCCCCTCTCGAACCCTCAGTTTGTTTTTCAGGGTCCATCGTCTCTCATGGTTCGTCTACCCCTCCGATTTCCCCCCCTTCATTCTTCCCCTCCTGCTACATTCTTCTTTTTTTTTTCTTTCTTAACATATATTGCATTATTTGTTTCAGAGGTACAGATCTGAGATTCAACAGTCTTGCACAATTCACAGTGCTTACCAGAGCACATCCAGTGTCCATCACCCAGTCACCCCATCCCTCCCACCCCACCCCCTACTCCAGCAACCCTCAGTTTGTTTCCTGAGATTAAGAATTCCTCATATCAGTGAGGTCATATGATACATGTCTTTCTCTGATTGACTTATTTCGCTCAGCATAATACCCTCCAGTTCTATCCACGTCGTTGCAAATGGCAAGATCTCATTCCTTTTGATGGCTGCATAATATTCCATCGTATATATATACCACATCTTCTTTATCCATTCATCTGTTGATGGACATCTTGGCTCTTTCCACAGTTTGGCTATTGTGGACATTGCTGCTATAAACATCGGGGTGCACGTACCCTTTCGGATCCCTACATTTGTATCTTTGGGGTAAATACCCAGTAGTGCAATTGCTGGATTATATGGTAGCTCTATTTTCAACTTTTTGAGGAACCTCCATACTGTTTTCCAGAGTGGCTGCACCAGCTTGCATTCCCACCAACAGTGTAGGAGGGTTCCCCTTTCTCCACATCCCCGCCAACATCTGTCATTTCCTGACTTGTTAATTTTAGCCATTCTGACTGCTGTGAGGTGGTATCTCATTGAGGTTTTGATTTGGATTTCCCTGATGCCGAGCGATGAACTCAAATCTTTTAAATTACAAAAAATGCTGTTCTTTCTACTGTGCCTTGCATTTCCTTTCATTTGTATGATTCTTCCCAGTATGAAAATTTTCAATTACATACATCATCTTATTTGGTCCTCACACAGCAGGGGATATAGGACATACATTATTATCCCCATTTTACAGATGAAGAGACTTGAGACTCAGGAGATTTGAAAGAAAAGTGGAGTGACTTCACAGCCAAGTCATTTGCCCAACATCACATGAGTAATACAGTGGTTCTCAAAGTATGGCTCCTGGATCATCAGCATCAACATCAGCAGCACCAGGGAAATTATTAGAGATAAAAAGTCTTAGGCTCCATCCCAGACCTGCTTATCAGAAATTCTGGGGGTGGAGCCCAGCAGTTTCTGGGTTTAGTAAGCCCTCCAGATATTTCTGATTTGCACTAAGGCCCTATTGTACTTCCTTGAATCAAGCCCATTGAAGAAGTGTACACACCGGATGTTGTATTTTAGTGATGAATTACTAAATTCTACTCCTGAAACCAATATTGCACTGCATGTTCACTAAGTAGAATTTAAATAAAAATTTTGAAAAAAAGAAAGAAGTGTACTTTTTTGCACAACCATATCCTTCTCTGTGTGTCCTGCCATTACCTCTTTTGGAGTACAATTGAGTGATATTTTTATATCCCTTGCTTACTATAGATCCCTGATGCAGGTCATTGGTTTCAGATTTTTAAATCGGTATATTTGCCCTATCCTCCCCTCCTGTCCTCTCCCTCTGATAAATGACAGGACATACCACTGGATATGAGAATAGCAGGTGATTGAACGGAGTTAAGGGTAGTGGTGGGAAGTGCCAGGAATTGTAAATGATATATGTTGGTCCAGCAAAACACCAGCTTTTTTCCTCAGTCTAGAACAGACAGTATGCAGCTGCAGACATGTTTCTGTTTTGATTCAACAGTGTTGGCCTGCCCAGAGTTTGTGTATTTTATTCCTCCCTTTTTGGATTATTGTCAAAACTTCAAAATCAGATTTCTGACTTTGATTCTGATTCAGATTTCCGTTTTCTGGTAGGAAAAATTGCAGTATCTGGCAACTCCAGACTAAGGGAAGACAAGGCCATAGTGGACTGCAACTGGGTACCAACTGCTCTGTTTAGATGGAGCATATGCTCTCCTCTTTTGCCCCAGGCCCCACTACTCCCTCTGCATCTCCAACTCTAATGCTGAATGGTTATTTGCCCTTTATCTTAGCATTTGTTTTATCACTTATCTCATTGTAAAAGAGAAAAGTGAATTTCTGGGCCTTTGTCTCTTCCAAGTTCTGAATGAAAAGCTAGACTATTTTTAAAGAAAATAAGGGAGAGCCTATTTCTTTGCAGAAATGAAAAATGATCTTATGCATTCAACCCAGGGAACAAGCAGCCCATTTCACATTACCTGTCTAGCCCCTGTGAGCTTCTAAAGTAGTGAGGGTTGTCTTTCCATCCGGGAGGCAATCAGTTACACCATGAAGAATGGTATCTTCATGCTAGACTGGTACCAGCCTGACTGATAGAAAACTGATAAAAGCCACCAGATACCTGTTGGGTTTTTGGTAACTTCTTCCCATCTCTGTATTTTCTTCTGAGGGATGCTGTCCATGGGCTTTGGCAGTAACCGCCACCATGTGTGATTCTCTTTCCAGGTGGTGATCATGGAAGTCCAAGGCCTCAAATCCTTGGCTCCCAATCGCATTGTATATTGCACAATGGAGGTGGAAGGAGGAGAGAAACTACAGACGGACCAGGCTGAGGCTTCTAAACCAACGTAAGTTCTGCTCCTCCACAGTTCATCTTCCAGAAGGCTGTTCTCATTGGCACCATTTTGTCTAACTCCAAGTTAAAGGTCTGGTTTCCCCAGAAGGTTCTAGAAGGCATGTACCTTGTTTGTTTTCCAAACAAGATGACTTGATTACATTCTTATTCAGCAGCCATAATAAGGATTCCAATTCTTTTAGAGCAGAGAACAGAAGGAAAGTAAAAAAACAATCTCCTTTCTGGAGGCTTTATATATTCACCTCAGCTTCAATCCTTTGATACGATGTGTAGGAGAGTTTGATACAAATTTGTTTTATAAGATTTGCTAAATCACATTTGGTTCATGGTATAAGCAATTTTTTCAAAATCTTTCTCTATGTGCCACGGTTATGACTATGTCAGTATATCAGTGTGTTATGTTAGATATAATACATTAATTCATTTGGTCAACACATATTTGTCAAATGCTCAGTGTGTGTGTACAAGGTAGTGTTGCCCAGTGGAGAGGAAGGTAGTCACTGCTGTAGCCCTACAGAGCTCACCATTGAGTGGAAGGATCAGAAATATAATCACATAAATATATAATTACAAATAGTTATAAATGCTGAAAAGGAAAGAGTGCTTTGAGAGGAGGTAGCAGGGGACCTAAATCAGTTTGTGGGGACAGAGTCAGAGTAGGCCTTCTTTAGGAGCTATAAGACATTCGAGCTAGTATTATAAAAGTTGAGTGAGATGGGGTGGGAATAGAAAGAGCATTCCAGGCAGAGTCAGCTTGTGTAAAGGCCCTGTGGTCAGCAAAGGCCCTGTAGGAAAGCAGAATGGAAGGAAGGTTGGTGGGGCTAGAGTTCAGAGAACAAGGTATGCCAGAAGCTGTCAGTGAGGCAGGAAGGGACCACACAATGAAGGGCCTTGCTAGACCATGGAGAGGAAAGTACAGGGATAGGTGATTAGATATGTGTTTTAAAAAGATCACTGTGGCTGCAGCGGACTGAGCCAGAGTTGATGCGGGAGACCAGCCAGGATTCTATGGCAGTGGTTCATAAGAGCGATGATGATCAGTTCATTTGGGTCAGTAGAATCTCAGGCCTCAACAATTCTGGAGAGGTCACTGCCTTTTTCCCTCCCTACCCACTGCCTCTTTCCCTTCCTTTTCTGTCTCAATTAAGCCAGCCTAGACTAATGAGCATTCTTTTTTTATTTTTATTAATTCATAAAAGTCTTAAAAACGGTAACTCCTGATAGCAATGTACTTCCTCTCTTCCCCAGAGCATTATGAACTGTTTAGCAGAACATGAATAACTTACCAGCGTGTTCAAACAAAATAGTTCAAATCTGAGGGCATTCTATGCCTTCAAGTGGTTCTTTGCATGAATAGGCAAAGGCCTCAGATGCTCAGAAGCTGGGCAAAATTAATGAATGTAAGCAAGAAGAAACAGAAACCAATACACCTTGTCACACACTATCCTTCCTCCCTTTTTTTAAACTTAGTTTTAAACTGAAAATGAATGCAGTTTCTTTTTTACTGCCTGCCTTTGATAAAAATCCTAATTTCTCCCACACCTGTCACCATGGCCTGATGACTATCAATGCTATCATGTATTATGTTATGCTGCATTATTTATACATGCTTTTAAAAATGTGTCATGTGTTGGGGAAGAAAAACCTATTTGATGTTTCTGCCAACTTTTTAGATTATGGGCCCAATATGGTGTCATAAGATAGAGGAGGAAGGAGAAAGCTCTGATTATTCTAACAGGCTGTTGTTTCATATGAACTATTTTAACTTAAAACATAATTCATATCATTTTATTGGGTTTAAAAGTTTCAGCTGCCAGGGTAAATGATGAGCTGATTTTCATGTGCTTATGAGAGTTTAAAACAGAGTTTCAGATTACAAATAAATATGGAACACTTTGGTCTACCTACCTGAAATACTCATATTTCATATATGTATTTACTCATATCCACACATGTGCATTATTATGTCCATATGAATAAACATCTCACACTGAAACATTTTGCTTTTCTAGCCAAAAGTATAATATTTTATTTCTCTTCCATCAGTGAGCAGGTATTACTAAAACCTCCAGAGGATTTGCTTGTTTGTTTTTAAATACATTAAGAATGCAAGTTTCATGGCTAGGGTCAAGTCAAATCAGTCAGTAGTGGCTACCTTGAGTGCTGTGTTAGAAGAGTTCTGAGGGCAAATCTCTACTCAGAGGAAAATAGTACATGATGAACTTGTTGTGTCTGCCATAGGAGAAAAAAAAGGCATAAGTGGCCTGTATTTGCCATTTCTTAGTATCCCAAAGAGATATACCCAGAGTCTGAAATGTAGCAATGCTTGTATTTCTTGCTGTCTCTTTTTTTATCCTTTCTATATCAATTCTCTTTAAACCTCCACTCATCTTCCTTCTAAATCCACAATTCTTTTCCCAATTCTCTTCTTTACCTTTTTCTTTGTCATCATTCAGTTCTGGAAGTTTTTCTCTGCCTCTGGCTTTATCTGGTGGGATGAATGACCCTGTTGGTGCAGGTACATTTTCTTCCTCTCTCCCTAGTTTGGACTTACTCAAAATCCTCTCTGTCATTCTTTTTTCTTTGAAACTTGTATTTCTTCTCCTTTTCTTCTCTACTTCTACTTATAATTGTTCCCATTACCAATCCCCAGCTATCATGTCTGCTACTTGATTTTGATTACCCCCAAAAGTATCCTTTTGAGGGTTATCTTTCATCTATCCTAATAACTCCACTTTGTCATCTGACAAGTTTAGCCCTTTTCCTGCCCTACTCATCTTCTGAATCTCATCTTTGACTATTCTTACAGCCCCCCGTTGCCCCTACTTTATTTATACATTCTAAAATCAAAATTCAATTCAAGCCAGTTTATTTGTTACTCATTAATTCTGTTGTTGCTGCTACTAGGAATTTTACCCAGTAACTGGAAACCCACATCTTATCCCATCATGTCTGCAAGGAATTTGACTTTTCTTTTGTTGTTTTGTTTTGTTTTTTACCAAGTACAGTCACAAATCCAGAAGTACATCGCATAACCCACTTTGTCCAAGGGTGTATTTTTTTAGAACTCTAATGTAGAGACGACTCCAATAAAAACAAGGGCAGGGAGAGTGGTGCCATGATTAAGTTTGGGAAATGCAAGACATTACATGTCTTTCTGAGTTTTTCAGTGTTCATCAGCATTTAAAAACCTTTGAAGATTTCCAACAGTAAATAAACCTATTTAGCTTTGTTTATTCATGAGTTTCCCAAACTTATTTCAACTAATACCTATTAGCATCCATTGGAAATGCTAGTCTATTATTGTCCAAACCTAGGAATGGAAGTTCTAAGCTCTCCCTCACCTCCTTAGCCAGTGCTATCTCTTCAGTTACAACCAGGGCCCTGCCTGGCATGATCATTTTGGATCAGGTGCATAATATAAGAATGCTGTGTTCATGAGTTAAATATACTTTGTGATTGGAAAAAATGGGGTGTGTGTGTGTGTGTGTGTGTGTGTCCTCTGTTAGTCCTTCATTTTATCAATCTGGGTGCTACATGTGGGATATTTTCAAGCAGACTATATATCCTCTCAATTCAGTTGTCCTCCTCCCCTGGGTTTTAACGTGGAAAGCCAGGAAAATATGTTATCACAAGTTTTCAAGCAATATATTTATTTCAAAGAATATTGTCTCCATTTGTAATACATTGTTTCTGCTTCTGTGGGAAGGCAATGGAGGTGCTGAGGCAGAAGTAATTGAAATCGTGTCTTTAAGCAGGCAATCGCAGGAAGGCATGAGAATGGAGAAGAGAAATACTTTGTGGATTTAAGAAGTCAGATATATTTGTCCACCTCCTATGAAACAGAGCAGACTTTTCTTCCCATGCCAGGTGTTTTTCAAAAGATAGCACTCTTAGCTCTGCTGATAACAGATTATGTTAAGTTTTATCTTGACATGGCTTTGAGTAAAATCAAGTCATGTGATAAGGAAGTAACTGCTTTTCCATTTGTTTATCAGTTCTGATCAGGTTCAGGAGAATGTTTTTATTTGGTTCTAGTAGATTGTTAACACCTCCAGAGGCCTCAGGCTCTGCGTCTTCTGCAGACAAGAGCCTCCAATTAGAATTTCATAGCATTGCTTAGATCTCACTTATCCAAAAATGTTTTCTGTGTACTGGGCCTTGGAGTGGTTTAAATGGAAAGAGAATACCTTTTCTGAATGTCTCCTTTGAAGTGTAGATGTAAGGGAAAGACAGGAGGACAGGAGGGGTAGGCACTTGCGCACCCTCCACAAGTATACCTGTGATGCCTTCCTTGTGTCCACCTTAGGCTGGGGCTACAGCCTTGACATAGATCTGGCTTTGGCCTCGTAGAGTGGACATTCTAGTAAAGGACACAGTCAGTAAACATATGAACAAATAAACAGGTAAAGCAATAACAGTTTCTAATTTGTGTTACCTTCCATTCATGACTGGTGGTGCTGCTTTGTCTTCTGCATCGGTGACATAAGTGTTCTTCTTTAAAGAAATATATTAACATTTAAAAGTGAATTAATTTAAATAAAATATATTAAGTAAATAATAGTCCAGGTGGTACCTGGATATGATTAAAAAAAATAATCACAGAAGTATCCTGTGTTGATACATGGGAATAGCAAAGATGGGGAAGATGGTATGCAAATTATTTTAATTTGGGAAAATTGATGTAAGAAAACAGAACATATTCCCTGAATAGAAGATATACTTCAAAGTGACTTTCTTGGTGGATTTGTACCATGTAAGTTACCCTCTAAAGTAAGCCCTGAGGATTAAATGCCAGAGAAATTTAAGTAATTGGGCTAAAAAGAAAGGCAGTTTTAGTTAGCAGTCCAATATTGTGCTAAATTATCTGAAATTGTATTCCTCTGAATGGAAACCAAGGATGCTACTTGACATTTGATTATTTAACCAGTTTATTATTCCCTGACAAGCCACGGGCTTCGTGACATATGGATTTCATTATTGTCAGGAATTAGAAAACACAACCAGACTGTTTCCTGCCACTTTCCAAGGGAAGAAGAAAATAAGATGCCCTCGCTGGTAAATCTTGTCATAGCCCTAGCATTTTTCAGTGGCACCTTATCTAATGAGACCACATTAAAGCAAAAAAAAAAAAAAAAAAAATGCAATGACTTTCTGTAACATTTTTCTTCTGTGAAATATATTATTTGTCCATTATGGCAACTCAAAATGGGCCAGGCTTATTACACCCAAATTACTCATACAAATGGAGTCGCATTAAATCACCCCCACAGTAAGTCAGTTACAAAGTCAGAAAAGGAAGTTGTGGGGCCAATTCCTTGCCTCATGTATCATCCTAATGGTACTTCCTGTCTCAGTGTAACCAAAAATGTTTTCAGTGTACTGGGCCTTGGCATGCTTTAATTGGAAACAGAATATCTTTCCTGAATGGCTTCTTTGAAATGTAGATGCAAGAGAATGATATAAATGATAAGCACTTGCCTTCCCTCAACAAGTGTACATGGGATACATTCCTTGTGTCCACTTCGTGCTGGGGCTACAGCCATGAATGACATAGATCAAGCTTTGGCCTCATAGAATGTACATTCTAGTAAAGGACTTAGGCAATAAACAAATGAATATATATATATATATATATATATATATATGATAATAGCAGATTGTAATTTAGTTCAAAAAGAAATGAACAGGCTGCTGCAGTGAAAAGTGATGGAGAGGTAGGGTACTTCAGTGGCCAAGAAACCCTGCTCAGATTAGGTAATGTTTCAGTTGCTACCTGAAAGATGAGAAGGAACATATGACCCAGTAATTCCACTACTGGGTATTTATCCAAAGAAAATGAAACTGCTAATTCAAAATGATACATGTACCCCTGTGTTTATTGCAGCATTATTTATAATAGCCAAGATATGGAAGTGACCCAAGTATCCATTCATAGATGAATGGATAAAAAAGATGTGGTGTGTGTGTGTGTGTGTTTGTGAATATTACTCAGCCATTAAAAAAAGAATGAGATCTTGCCATTTGCAAGGCAGCATGGATGGATCTAGAAGGTATAAGGCTAAGTGAAATAAGTCCATCAGAGAAAGACAAATACTATATGATTTCACTCATATGTGAAATGAACAAACAAAGAAAAAAAAGACAAACAAAACAAAAAAAACCAGACTCTTAAATACAGAGAACAAACTGGTCATTTCCAGAGTGGAAATGGGTGAAACAGATAAAGGGAATCAAGAGTATGAGCACTGAGTAATATATAGAACTGTTGAATTATTATGTTGTGCACCTGAAACTAATATAATGATGTATGTTAATTATACTTCAATTAAAAAATAGAAAAAAAAAAAAAGAAGAAGAAGAAATAACAAGGAAAAGATGCCAGGTGCAGGGAAAAGCAAGTGCAAAGGCTTTCAGATAGGAAGGAGCTCCGTGTGTTCCAGGACCAGAAAGGAAAGCAGTGTGAGTAGAGATTAGTCAATGATGGGGAGCATGCTATGGGAAGAGACTAAAAAAGAAGGCAGGGCCAGACAACTCAGGGCCTCCTAGGCCACATGCAGGGTTTGAACTTCATTCCGAGACCATGGAGAAGCTGTCAGGGGGTTTTAAGCCAGGGAGGATATGATTGGATTTCCGTCTTGAAAGCTAAAGCATCTTTAAGGACCAGAGTTAATTTGGAACGAAGGGTGTATTAGTCAACAAATATGGAGCGCATACTATTTCCCAGGCATTAGGGTTAGGGGAATGATATAGACCTGATCCTTGGCATAGAGCCACAGAGAAAAGCTGGTGGGAAAAATCCAAGTGTCCCAGGCACAGGAGTCACTATAGCTTTCAGAACTGCAAAGGCCACCTCATTGGCAAGGGTGTGAGGCCTCTGAGAATCACCTGCTTTCTTGTTTAGCTTTCTTGAGTTCCATGTTCAAGGTCACAGTCCAGGAGACGTTTATGTTGTACTGAGTGGGAGCTTGGCTACCATTTCTCTTGTTTTTCCTTTCTGAGAGAGAGGCTTAGCTTCTTTCAGAGTTAATTAAATCATAAATGGTAAAGGCCAACACTGACCCAGAAATTCAATTTTGCTAGGCTCCCAGAAGATGTGTGGGTTGGGAAGAAGCAAAATTATAATTACAGTTTGGGGCGCTCCGAGGCGGTACCGCCTCCCAGCCCAGAAAGCTTGGTCCAGAAGCCACAACTCTTATTGAAAACCAGTTTGTGTTTGCTTGTGAGCTGGGGAGTGAGAAAACAAGAAGCAGTAGGGCAGATGGTGGAAAGGAATGGGGTGCTAGAGACGAAGCTTCGGAGACAGAGCTCCTCATGCTATACCCAACTCTGTCATAAATTTTCCACCCCATCTTATACAGGTTAGCAAGCTTTCCAGCTTCACTGTGTTCTGATGAGTGGTATCCAAGACCACTGCTCCCCCAGCAATTCTATAGGTTGTTCATCCAGCTGACCCAGAAAAGAGCCATAATGACAGACCTTATGGCAGAGTTTTCAGGAATTTCAAGTAACAAGGCCGGGGGGGGGGGGGGGGCGGTGAAGTTTCTAGAGTTGGTAGGAGTTCAGAACTGGATAATTGAGTAGTGGCTTAAGTTTGACAGTTACACAGTGATGCTCCATTGTAATGTGAGAAATTCATGAAAGTTCTGATTTCCTGGGTAGTCCAAGATAGGGTAGGTATAAAACAAAGATATTTCTTACCCTAACCCTTTAAGGACTAAGTGATACAAAGTTCATTTACTTTCTGGTTCAGCTCCTTGAATACTTTGTCTGAACTTACCTATCACTTGTACCTAATGCTGGAGTTATCTGGGATCTGGACTGATGACCCATCACTGTTTAGTGGAAATCCAGGGCAATACATTTATCTGTAGGTATGGAAAACCACTATACTTGTTACCTAGTGATCGGGAAGAATGTAGGAAGGAATGGCATATTATTTCTTATATGTAATAATATAATGGCATGCAACCCAGGAACTCGATTTATCTCACTAATAAGAAAATAAGAGAGGCTTGGTCTAGATTCATCAATACATAGAAGCAATATGGCATTTTGGACAAGAGCATAGGATCAGGAGCCTGCATGAGCTTGGACAGGTTAAGTTAACTCTTGTGCCTCAGTTTCCACATTTTTGTGAAAATTAAGTTAATTAACAAATACAAAGTATTTAAAACACTGCCTGTCATGTTGACTATTATTATCATACCTTCATTCTTGTTTGGGGGAAGGAGAGAACGATGGGGGAAAAAAATAGCCTGGGTCTAAAATAGTAATTTACATTGATGCAACACTTTCTATGGACCAGGTGCTATGCTAAGTATTTCATAGTCCATGTCTTGTTTAATGCCCTACTGACACCTATGAGATAGGTACTATTGTTATTCCCTAAATTTTACTGATGGAAATATTGAGATTCAGAGAGGTTAAGTAACTTGGTCAAAATTGCACAGATAATAAATAGCTGAGCCAGGAGCCAAATCCAAAACTTGTACTTTTAACTCATTCTGCCTTTCTGAAAGATATTATGCCACTAAGAGAAGGGTTTTTTTTTTTTTAATGAAAAAAGAATATTTTATCTGACATTTGCATAATATTCCTACGGCACTTGAACCTAAGAGACCCCATTGTTGGTCTGTTAGAAAATCTTATCTGGAGAGCGCTGGGAAGATTGTTTTCCTTGATTCTCTTTTGTCCAGAATCCACGATGATCCCCATGCTACTCTTTTTTTCTTTTTCACTATTCCTGCATTATTATTTATTTTTATTTTTTAATTAACATATAATGTATTATTTGTTTCAGGGGTACAGGTCTGTGATTCATCAGTCTTACACAATTCACAGCACTCACCATAGTACATACCCTCCCCAGTGTCCATCACCCAGCCACCCCATCCGTCCCAGCCCCCTCCGCTCCAAACAAACCTCAGTTTGTTTCCTGAGACTGAGAGTCTCTTATGGTTTGTCTCCCTCTCTGGGTTCGTTTTGTCTCATTTTTCCCTCCCTTCCCTTATTTCTGTCTTATTTCTCAAAATCCTCGTATCAGTGAGGTCATATGATACATGTCTTTCTCTGATTGACTTATTTCGCTTAGCATAATACCCTCTAGTTCCATCCACATCGTTGCAAATGGCAAGATTTCATTTTTTGATGGCTGCATAATATTCCATTTATATATATACCACATCTTCTTTATCCATTCATCTGTTGATGGACATCTTGGCTCTTTCCATAGTTTGGCTATTGTGGACATTGCTGCTATAAACATCGGGGTGCACATACCCCTTCGGATCTCTACATTTGTATCTTTGGGGTAAATACCCAGTAGTGCAATTGCTGGGTCATAGGGTAGCTCTATTTTCAACTTTTTGAGGAACCTCCATACTGTTTTCCAGAGTGGCTGCACCAGCTTGCATTCCCACCAACAGGGTAGGAGGGTTCCCCTTTCTCCGCACCCTCACCAACATCTGTCATTTCCTGACTTGTTAATTTTAGCCATTCTGACTGGTGTGAGGGGGTATCTCATTGAGGTTTTGATTTGTTTTTCCCTGATGCCAAGTGATGTTGAGCACTTTTTCATGTGTCGGTTGGCCATTTGGATGTCTTCTTTGCAGAAATGTCTGTTCATGTCTTCTGCCCATTTCTTGATTGGATTAGTTGTTCTTTGGGTGTTGAGTTTGATAAGTTCTTTATAGATTTTGGGTAGCCCCTTATCTGATATGTCATTTGCAAATATGTTCTCCCATTCTGTTGGTTGTTTTTTGGTTTTGTTGACTGTTTCCTTTGCTGTGCAAAAAAAGCTTTTTATCTTGATGAAGTCCCAATAGTTCATTTTTGCCCTTGCTTCCCTTGCCTTTGGTGATGTTTCTAGGAAGAAGTTGCTGCGGCTGAGGTTGAAGAAGTTGCTGCCTATGTTCTCCTCAAGGATTTTGATGGATTCCTGTCTCACATTTAGGTCTTTCATCCATTTTGAGTCTAGTTTTGTGTGTGGTGTAAGGAAATGGTCCAGTTTCATTCTTCTGCATGTGGCTGTCCAATTTTCCCAACACCATTTGCTGAAGAGACTGTCTTTTTTCCACTGGACATTTAAGAGAAGGTTTTTTTTAATTAGCATTGACTATTCAGCGAAACTATCCAATAAGGCTCATTTCTTTTCCATAAATACAGTTATGTCATGAGTTAAATCTCTGCCCCTGTTTCAATAATGATGAATGTATCGTCACACATTAGCACTAACACAGGTGTTTCACCCCACCACAGACACTCAGCTCAGCAGGCATCATTCGACCCATATGCAACAGCACTGTTAGGTGCTACATAGATGAGTCTGCAAAGATAAACCAGGGGTGGCCCCAACCTTCAAGGTGCTTACAAAATCCCAGAAGAGCCACTGATGATAATGATCATCATCCCTCTTCATGGAAATCATTATCAATAACAATTGCCCCTACCATGCTTTGAAATTTGCTAGGTGCCAGGTAATGAGCTAGCTAATATCATATGGTTGAGTCAGAAAACATGGGGTTTAAATCCCAGCTCCACCCTACAGACTGGGTGATCTTGGGCAAATAGATTCTCTTCTCTGAGTTTCTGTTTCTTCAAATTTGAAACAGAGACAATAATACAACCTGCCCTATAGGCTTGGTGTTGAAAAATATGATCCATGTTAGCAGCTGAGTTCAGTGCATGGCATATTGTAACCTCTCAAGAAATAATGGCCAAAAATGGACTATAATCTCACTGAATCCTACCTGGTACTGTCAGAAATAGATCCCCTCTATGTCCTCATTACACATAACAAAGAAGTTCAGAGAAGTTAGGAAGTCTGCCCTAAAATCCTACAACTCCCTAAATCCAGGCTATATGACTCTAAACACATGGAAAGCAAAGAGCCAAACCTGCCTAAGGAGGAAGGGCACTATGTTCAAACTCCTTTCCAGAGCCAGAGGGCAGACCCTCAGGGTAGGCTGCCATCAATTTGATGATACAAGAGCTAGCTACTGAAGGCAAGAGGAATACAAAAGGGCAGCAGTCCTTCCCAAGTCCTCCCCCAGAGCCACACCGTGCCAAATCACTCAGCCCCCTAAGCCTGGCTCTCTACAGGCCAATTCTTCCAGCTTCTTTCTGGATCAGAGCCTTTCTTCAAGAGAGGCTAGAGTGCTGCTGAGATCATCTTTCTCTGTGTCTTATCTGTTTTACCACAAAGCCTCCTGTGCTATGACACAGAGCTCACCTCACTGCAGGGATGCAGATGAGTGTGGGGCCTCTGGGGAATGCAGATGTTCTTCTTATCGTAATGCCAATCATCGTGCTGTTTGGAAACTTCTGGGATTCTAGTGCTTAAACTCTGGAGTCCCAAAGTTCCCTGGGCTTCTTTATAAGAACTTAAAGCTTTCACCGTACCCCATAGCTTGTGGTTCAGAGAGTTTGGGGTGAAGCAGCTATTCCAGAGAGCCTTTCATAGCTGGAATCTGTTTGAAAACATTTTGGTGATAATATGGAAAATAAGGGTTCAGTATAAGCATAAGAGTAAAAGCTTTGGGGTAAGATAATCTGTAGTTTGGATTGTGCCATTGACCTTGTTACATTGGATGAATTATTAAATCTTTCTAAACCTATGTTTCTTCGACTATAAAATGAGCTAACGATACTTATAGGCTTGTTGATGAGGATTCAAATTTAATAATATATGCAAAACACTTGGGACAATTTAAGCATTGTTATTCTTATCTTTATAATTTATTATTGTCTTCAGTAGAACCAGGGTGAAAGGGAAACAGGGAACAAAGGTCATCAGTTGGGTGCCCTTCTTTAGTTTAGATGCACTTTTTTAGTTTCCCTTGGAATGTGTTCATTTATATGTAGATGACTTACTTGTACTTGAAAAAAATCTGTATATCAGGCTGGTTTTCTTATAATACCTTACCTGTAATAGATGATCAATAAATACTGATCGACTCAGAGCTAAGCCTTAATGGCAAATGGCTCTGGGAGAAGCTAAGAAGAAGGTCCCTGTGATGGACTTGAAAACCTCTTTAGAATACTAATGGTCATAATGATAATTATGTCAGAGTTTTCTGTACTGAAATGAGTGCTCAGTATCTAAAAGAACAGAACAAGTCTGAAAAATGAAGTGAGCCCATTCGTGAGCTCTTCTTGATACCAAACCACTATCACTTTTCAAGTAATGAACAAAATACACATATGTTTACACATACATGCACACCAAGGAATTGCTAGGTGCATCACCAGTTAAAGTAAATCTATGTAAAGTGGGGTGTATCTTGTCATTTAGCAAATAGGCTATCATGCAATCTAATTAAGATAAGGTTTCGTTGTTTGGGATTTTTTTTTCTTCTGTAAATTTACTAGAGAGACAAAAGGAATAAAAAGAGAGCACTTGTCTACCATTGCTTTACGTATCAAGTAGTACAACAGAGTTGCAATATCAATAATTGAAGGCTATTAGGAGAGAGGAATTGGAAGCAGGAATCTTGGCATTTGAAATCCCAGTTCTGCCCTGCCATGAGTTGTCACCTTGTTTTTCTCCCTGCTGCATCATATCACACAAACTATCTCCTCCAAAGGAAAACTAAATGATTATCTGCTGAGCCAGGTATATCAAGACTTGGGGCCTGGAAGATGCTTCTCTCTTTCTCACTTCCCTACTTTAGAGATACCCCAAACAAAACAAATCTCAGAACCAGCCTGGTCTCTAGAAATGGCAGCCTTTAGGACTCATTGTGCTCTTTTGGTCTAGCTGTGACCAGAATTCATACCAAAGGCCTGTTACCTGCTGATCGCACAGATATTTTAGGTCAAAGGGAGCATCAGATTGCAGAGAGGAGAGCACAAGATGCTATTCATTATACTTCATTCATTCAATCAACCCTTCCTTCCTCTGTCTCATGTGTGTGAGGACCTACCATATGCTAAACACTGTGCATGGTGCTGAGGATAGAGCAGGGAACAAAAGAAGCAAAAATCCTGCCATTGTGGCACCCACAGTCTAACAGGACAGACAATCATTAGACAAGACCACTTTAGATCATTGGGTAGGGATGCACCAAAGTTTGGGCTTGGCCTCACTATTCAGTTAAAATCTAGTAACTTTGCTTCACCTTTGTCTTTGGAAGACCTGATAGTCACATGTTATTTCAAAGTCATGTCTGTCATCACTGCACTTGTGTGTGCTCAGTGATCATGTAATCACATAATTAACTACCATAGCCAATCACGTGATAATGTCTACAATACAGGCAAGGTATTATATCATTCTGGCTTATTGTTAACATCTGAATATTCATTTTGAAATATAAGTGAACATTCCATGGGGCGCCTGGGTGGCTCAGTCGTTAAGCGTCTGCCTTCGGCTCGGGTCATGGTCCCAGGGTCCTGGGATCGAGCCCCACATCGGGCTTCCTGCTCGGCGGGAAGCCTGCTTCTCCCTCTCCCACTCCCCCTGCTGGTGTTCCCTCTCTCGCTGTGTCTCTCTCTGTCAAATAAATAAATAAAATCTTTAAAAAAAAAAAAAAAAGAAATATAAGTGAACATTCCACATGCACATTAGAGTCAAAATCTTAATATATGCTTTATATGTTGAATTCTGTCAGTGGTTCTGTACACACACTAACACACATATTTGTTATCAAATTGTCGACATATGTCATAACTTACAACTTTAAAACTATTTTATATGAAAAAACCATTAAGATTTTCAAACAGCTAAATAAGTAGATGAATATTAAAAAGATGTATTAGCTTGATATCTTGAGGAACATTATATCCCTTTTGAGCCAAGAAATTTTTTATAAAATTTAAATTGTAGTACAAGGCAGAAAAATAAAAGTTAGGCTATATCATAATTCTAACCTTTGTAGACCCATTTGGTGTACCAGCATTCATCCCATAAAACAAAATATGATAAAGCTTACCCTAATCTGTTCCTATCCAGAAAAAAGAAAAGCTTAATAAGTCATTGTCACTATTGACAGTTCCACACCCTGGCAGAGCAGGCCCCAAAATATTTCACTCCTCCACCAACCTCAAAGCAAAGCAATTATCTATTTGGCATCCGTCATAAATGCGCCATATAGGGGCACCGAAGGGAAGATTTCAGCTGAGAGTGCTAAGAAATTCTTATTCCTACCCCATAATGACAAAAGTTTAAATTTTGACTATTAAAATTTTAATAATAAAATTATAATATGACCAAATTGTTAATAATTTTATTGGATTCTTGTATTCCCAGAAGCTTATTTTGTGATGTCAATGCTCAACCTTTTCAAAATATTTATTGTAACCCTCAGTCCATTTAAGATTCAGCTAAAATGTGGGTTCAGGGCCCTCCAGCTTTGCTGGGAAACAGAGATGCAGGGTGATTCCGTGGAGATTAGCCAAGTTGGTCAGAAAGTATTCCCAAGAAATGACAATTGAGCTTAAAAGTCAAAAAGAAGGAGCTGGTGCAGGAAAGAGCATGCTGGGCAGAGATAATAGAGATTGCAGAGACCCTGTAAGGAAGAGCCTGGCATGTTTGAGGGGCAGATAAAAGGCCAGGGGAACTGGAGCAGAGTGAGGGGGAAGGGAGTTGGAAGTGAGTCAGTGAGGCTGGCTGAAGCTAGATTTCACAGGGTCTGGAGACCACAGTTTGAAATTTGGATTTTAAGCTTGAAGGTAACCTAATGGTATTTACGTATATAAAAGAGCCTTCTGGCTGCTAAGTGGAGAATGACTACATGGGGAATGGGCAGTAATGGAAGCAGGGACACCATCTGGGCGGCTGTCACAGTCATGTGGGAGATGATGGTGCTTGGTGGTGGCAGAGGAAGGGGAGTGGAAGGGACAGGCTCAAGAAACATGGGGACAAAGAGTCAAGACCCTTCTTACTTCCATTTGTTACCCGTCCCTAGGGAAATGCTATGCACTCTAGAGGTTACATTCTAACCCCGTACGACCCTTGGCCCTTCCCTCATTAGTGTAAGTTTCTTTATTACCACCTAACCTTGCTTTGCACACACTGCTTGCCGATTTGTAAGTTGTAATTCGTGCGTCTTGGTGAATGACCTTGTGTGAGTTGAAGCCAGCCTGGCACCTCTTACAACTTTGTGGGTAATGGATGTACAGCTGGGAACTGAGACAGTCAATTCTCTAGCTGGGTCTTTCATTCCCTGCAAAAATTACCCTACAGCTGTACCAAATTTGTTCTTTCTCCACGTTAGCCAAGACGTGTCTTTAACAGAATGTTACATGCTGACATTAGGGTGACATTGACACCAAACCAAAAAAGAAAATTAATGAATTCACTTTCCCCTCAAGGTCTCATTTCGTGCTTGGTTTAAAAGTCGGATTGCACTGTGCTTATGGTAATTCTTGCTGCTGGTAGGGAGGTATTAATGTGAAAGAATTTGAAGAAATAACCTACAATGGATCCAATCTCATGGAGCAAGGGAGCAGTTTTCTATAGATAATGTGAGTGTTGGGTACTTGAAGTCTTTCATGAAGATAATGTTTAATTACATTTAAGTAAATCAGGCTTGACTCCCAACTTCATAGTGCAATCTTAGACCCAGGACTCTGCTAACAGATGCAGCTGCTGAAAAATCTGGGCAGGAAATAAATACATATTTTGTACATATACTTCAAATAATATTTTTTAGCATCTATTTTGTATAAGGTACTATGCTCAGTCCTATTATTGGCTTAGTTTTTAAAATTAGATACAGTACTTTCTGATCAAAAATTTAATATGTCTGTTGCCAAAAATTGAGGGAGAGTGTAAGAAAAAATTTAAAAATTACTCATGATCCTAATACCAGCAATAATGATTGTAAATATTATGGTGGTGTTTCCAGTTTGCTTTTCTGTATATGTGAGTGTGTGAACATACACACCCACAGATATATGCACGTGATAGATAAACTTGTATAGAAATCTTTATGCTCATCTATGATTGTTTCTTTTGGAGAAATTCCTAGGGATGGTATTAGTTCATAGCTAGTTAGTTCCTACGTATTGGTGAATAGGGTGACCAGCTCATCCTGTTTGCCCAGAACTTTCCAGTCTTAATATTGAAAGTCCTGTATCCGGGGGGCAAAGTGGAACAGTTGGTCATCCTATTTGAGTGAACACGTCTGTTCAACTTCCATCATCCTGTGTACCGGGGGAAGGTGTCTGACTGATAGTCACTTGCTGAATTTATTTGTTGGGAGACTTCTGTCTCCTCAGCTTCCACCATCAGGATACCGTCTTTGTCTCTGGCAGCCTTAGAGCATTCACTGGAGCTTTTAAACTTGAGCCTGGGATTAAGATACAGTTTAGCTGTTTGTATACAAGCAGCAAACAAGTCACTGTGTTCAAATGAAGGTCATGCTCAGGCCTCACTGAGCAATCTCAATTTGCTCCATTTGTCTGGATACATAAAAAGCTTCACGATTAGAATTATTATGTAAACAACAGAGTGAAACTTCATGCAAGCAGATTACATTGTAGTGTTTGTACATTGAAGTGAGAACAAGTAACATCTTAACTATATTTGTGTTGGATATAGTATAGTTACAGCATCAGGAGAAAACAAAGTCACAGATTAAACTAGAGGAAGAAACAATGCACATGATACAAACAACTCATTGTGGGAGTTTTCCAGGTCATTTACAATAACCACTAACAATTTAAGTCCTTTTTTAAATGGAGTTTTTTTGTTAGTTCCTTCCCAATTTTTTTTTTTTAACCTAGCGGGGATCAAGACACCATACCCATATTGTAGGTGCTAAATTCAAGTGAAAATATGTCCACCAAGCAAGTCTTAGGACTAAGGTTAATACCACTGGCTTTAGTTAAAGTAATGTAAAATCAGCTACCAACTTCATTGTCTAATACTTAAACTCTTATACGGTCTAGGAAAAAGTATGACATATAGAAAAAATGGATGTGTAAATATAAAATGAAATATAAATATAATTTGAGGGAATATTTGTATATATATTTGAGGAAAAATATTTGAGGAAAGTATTCTTTCTTCATTTTGGCTTTTATCTCTTTTTAATAAGTAAACTAATAAAAAGGTTTGACCTGTGTTTGAAATATAAAATAGCCAGGCACTGAATGTGTCAGAAATCTACATAACCTTGAGGACACTCTAAATAGAGAGGCAGTTAGTAGTTAATTCTAAACCCAGGTTGCCAGGATGACTGAAACCATAAGTCTCTTGAAATTGATGTCAAACACCTTGTTTAAAGTGGGGTAAATCACACAAAACTCCAAACCAGCAGTATTTGCACTGATTTTTTAGGCCCAAGTGCTGAACAAAAGTACATACTCTCTCCACATGAGGTTAAACCTGATCAAGGGATAAGTAATTAAAATTTATTCATAGGAAGACTTATTTTAAAAAGAAAATGGGGGAGCACCTGGGTGCCTCAGGTAGTTAAGCATCTGCCTTCAGCTCAGGTCATGATCCTGGGGTCCTGGGATCGAGTCCCACATCGGGCTCCCTGCTCCTTGGGGAGCCTGCTTCTCCTTCTGCCTCTCTCTCTCTCTGTCTCTCATGAATAAATAAATAAAATCTTTAAAAAAAGTTAAAAAATTAAAATTAAAAAAGAATGGGAACTCACAGATCCAAAAATATTGTCAGTCCAACCAAACCAAAGACTGTGGTTTCATGCAGCTCTACTATCTTGTCTGGCTGTTTCAGATCTCCAGATTCACCTTGCATCCTGATTTATTCTGTTAATTCTGCATCCTTATTCATACCTGTTTCCTTACTCATTCAATAAATAGTTGTTGACATAAAAGAATGAATTAGATGTTGCTCTAGGTGCAAGGGATACAACAATGAACAAGACAGGCATGGTCGCTGCCCCCAAGGAGACTGTATTCTAGTGAGAGGAGACATAAAATAGGTATGTAAACAAATAAGATCATTTAAGAGAGCAGTGAGTACTATGAAAAAAATTAAACAGAGTGGTATGATGGGGAATGACTGGGTAGAGGAAAATTCCCTTTAGATTGGCTGGTCAGGAAATCTCTCCCTGAGGAGGCATTATTAGAATTGAAACTTCCATGTCAGGAATCACTTTGTCACCTGAAGATCAAGCAGAAGAACTATTTAAGGAAGAGGAAAAGGCAGATTTAAAATCCTCAAGGTGGAAGTACCTTGTGATATTCAAGGGACAGAAAGAAGAACATTATATATGGATTATGTGAGTAAGGGGAAAAGTAATAAGGGAGATAAGCAAGGATCCTATCAGGTAGAGCCTTGTGGACCATGGAAGCACCTTGGATTTAATGTAACTGTGACGGAAGCCATCAGAAAGTTGTAAGTGAAGGATGGCCATGATGCCAGTTACTACATGGGCAATGTATTGGAAGGAGAAGCAGAGCACTAAGTAGCTTTGTAATTTAATTTGAAGTTGAGTGATGGCTTCCTGGGTATTTATTTAATTACTATGCTTCAAAAATTACACATGCTTTAGGGTATACCATTTGGCAATAAAAAGGAATGAAGTACTGATGAGTGTTACAACACTGATGAGCCTCAAAAACATTATGATAAGTAAAAGAGGCTAGATGTGAAGGATCCCACATTGTAGGATTCCATTCATATAAGCTGTCCAGAAAATGCAAGTCTATGGAGACAAGAAATAGACTCGTGGTTGCCTGGGATTTCAGATGGGAGGTTAATTGGCTGTAGACAGGCACAAAAGATCATTTTGGGGTGACGGTTGTATTCTAAAACTGGACCATAATAATGGTCGCACAATGTTGTAAATTTGCTAAAGATCATTGAACCGTACACTTAAAAGAGACAAATTTCGTGGCATGTAAATTATACTTCGATAAAGTTTTATTTTAAAAATTCTTAGGAAAAAACATTTTCATATATATTCTTTAAAAAAAAAAAAGCAGACATAACGAAACTAGTAGAGAGCTGTCCAAGCAAGAGGTGATGATGGTGATGATGGATTGACAGTGAGGAAAAATAGATACGTTTTGGAGAATGATACACAAAGGCTCATGGTCGAGTCAAATATGTGTGTGTGGAAGTAGTGGGGGCAAAAGAGGAATCCAGGACAGTGTCGAGGTCTGTGGTTGGAGTAACTGGACAGTTGTGGTGCTATTGCCTGAGTAGCAGAAGAGCAGGTCATTCATTGTCACCACAACTGGTAAGTCACCGTCGATAGGAAGCATGTTTCTGGTAATTAGTTACTAAGTTTTGCACACACACACAACAACGTAGTCAAATATAGAAGATTCTGGATTGTCCCTGTATCAATAGCCCTCTGATTCTCTTGTACTTTTATATACTTTTTTTGAGTCTGTAAGGAAATGATTGCTTACTGGCTAATATGTACAGGGAATTGTATCTAATCCACATCCTGCTTTGTCTGTGTCATGGCGCCGAGTGAGTGAACACAGCTCAGGTGGTATTCACTGGCATAGCCGTACAAACTGGTAGAGCGCTTTACTCCCCTGCATATGTCAGGAAGTGTTTCTTTCCAATCTGGTTATGCCCATGGGAGGGAGTCACGGAGCAGAACACCTTCCAAATTTGTTTCTACCTAATTTGAGAATCTGAACAGAGAAGGAGGAACACTCTACTTCACCTACAATAGAGAAGCCCTAAATATTTAGACATTATTAGCATGAAAGATTGTACCTGCAAAAACTTCCTCAAGGCAAGGGATGGCTTAACCGGTTTATGAACACACTGTTTACTCTGCGGTGTCTCAATTAGAATTTCATATGACAGTTTGAGGCTGAATATATTTGCGACCTCAAATAATTATGGCTTTTAAAGAATCCATTTTCTTCCCATTAGTTTTTTTAAAGTGTTGGTAGTGAAACAATCCTGGTAGGGAAGAGAAGAGAGTAAATGTATACTTGAATGATCTTCAGTCATTGAACTAATTTACAAAAAAACTCACAGGTTAGAGTCTTTTGCCTCTATAGATTGCTTAAACAATAGCTTAGATGGTAAGCATATGTAATGTGCATATATATTTTTTTAAATTCCTTATTACCATGTAATTGAAAAGGAAAACATCAAATAATGGTTTGTTAAAAAGATTCTCAGATTATCCAAAGGGCATTACTCTATCGAGTAATTTCTATAGTTTATGGCATTAATATAGTTGATGTCTTTTAAATCCCTCAATTTGAAATTTTCAGTTTAGTAAACAGGCCATAAAGTAGGTCTTATTTGCTTTCTAACAAATAAAGCAGAACAGCTTGTCCATGGGGATTTAAATCATAATTTACATTTAGGTTTATTTTTATATGTAGGCCATAAGTACAATTTGCAAAGCTGTGTAAAACTAAGGCACTAGAAAATTAAAAAGAGATTTATTTTTTTCCCTTAAAATTGAGCTCAGTTGTAATTTAAAACTGCTTTAATTATACAGAATAATTGGATTAGGCAGAGGTTTGCACAGTTTGTCAGAAGCAGAATATGACAGTTAATGTTTGCCATTCTGTTCTGTTGAAAGCAGGATGCACACACGCACACACACAAAGTGGAAAGAAAGTGAAATGTAACATGGAAATGATTCAGAGGAATTAAGGACTTAACATTATGTAAAAATAAATCCTCATATATACATATTAATGATGAGATTTCAGAGAGAAATCTATTCCAAACATGGCTTTGAAAAGAATTAGGACAGATATGTACTTGTAAGTCACCCTCCCTTTATCAAATCTGACATATTTTTAACATTCACCACAGTTAAACATGCAGTGTACAGCACATCTTTCTAAAACTTGATTTTTCACCACCCTCACACCACACCTGCACACCACTGGTGCTATTATTTGTTTTATTTTTTATTTTTTCAAATCTACTCTCATTTTTTTTTTTAAGATTTTATTTATTTATTTGACAGAGAGAGACACAGCGAGAGCAGGAACACAAACAGGGGGAGTGGGAGAGGGAGAAGCAGGCTTCCCGCCGAGCAGGGAGCCCGATGCGGGGCTCGATCCCAGGACCCTGGGACCATGACCTGAGCCGAAGGCAGACGCTTAATGACTGAACCACCCAGGCACCCCTCTACTCTCATTTTTAAACTTACGTTTTAAAGGGAATCTTTTTCTGTCTGATTGTAAATAAGATAAAAATAACTTCAGTGACAAAACAATGTTAGTAAAATTCTAGATTGATACGGTTCCCTGCAGAAAGAAGCTCCAGATATCAACAAAACTACCCTGTCTTTAAAACAGAAGGGATGAGCAAATTGAAGACATTCTTCTGCCACCCTGAGACGTTCTTCCTGAGGTAATCAATCGGAAGGAATGGATAAAGGCCATTTGATTCCCCACCTCTGTGCCACCTCAAATCATCTCTAGGATACAGGACCTGACTTTTGAGAATCACAGTGTTCACTCTCTGTTTGTTGAATGGTTTAACTAGACTCTAAATTTCCCTGGTTTATGTTTATCATCTTGGGTGGTTTTTCTAGAACATTCCATCGTTTCTTTTATGCTTATGTAAATCTTTCCATGCCAGCTTAACTTAATTAGTGATACTGTCCACACAGTCATGACAAAAGAGAGAAAATATTTCTCTCCCCAGCTGGCTTCATCTCCTGAATTATCTGACTAAAATACCAAATGAAAGTGTTAAGTCTTGAGGGGAAATCCAAAGAAAACACCACAGAGAAGAAAACATTTGAAATAGGCCCTTACTTTTCTCTGAATTTTATTTTAATATACATTAGCATTTTATTATGGCCCTGAAAAAGATGACTATTACTGAAGAAGTTCCCAGGCCACAAATAAATAAAATGAATAATTCATTAATTTGATAAATTTCAATTATCTACCATGTGTAAAACTGTACTAGATACCAAAGATGAAAAAATGAAAAGCAAAGACCTTGCCCCAAGGAGGCATGCACACTCACGGGAAAGTAAGTGATGTGTATTAATAATGAGTATAAAACAGAAAGGATTCCCTTCTGAAGCAACCTGTAGATTCCTTCTTTTGGAGAAAACCAGACAGTCCTGGAGGAGAGAGCTTTTGAAGTGGCCTTTGAATTTGGCTGTGAAGTGCTTGCAAGTGCAGACTGGGGGGGGAAGCCTTCCAGCTGAAGGACGCAGCATCCATCAAACGCCCACAGTACCGGAGGTGCAGGGTAGTGTGGGGAGTGTAGGTTCTAAATAGGTATAAAAGGAGAAAGGGAAGAGAACAAAATCTACAAATATTGGCTAAGTCAGGACAGAAAAAAAAAAGTTTTGAAAATTAAACTCAGGAAAGAGAACTTAAAGAAGTAAGTACATTTAGAAGGCCCAACATGAAGCCTGGAGAAGGAATGACATCAGAGAGATCCAGCTCCAGCAGTTGCCCGTTTGTAGGCTTCCCCATTCTCAGTTTCAAATTCTGCAGTGAGGGAATCTGATTGGCTCAGCCTGGGTCAGGAGCTCCTCCCTGGACCAATCAGGTACGGCCGGGAGGACAAGATCACGTACCACAAACATGGCTACCGGAGGCCGAACCGGCGTGTGGAGGTGGCCGGGAGAGAAAAGGTTGTCCTGAGCTGGACACGAGTGTACAGCCACCTCAGAACAGTTCTGTGAAGTAGGTGTTATCATCCCCATTTTATAGATAAAAACTGAGACTCAGTACCATTGGGTGATCTGCCCTCACGAATGGGAGGGAACTTGAAAATACAAAGGAAAGAAGTTAAATAAATCTGTCTCTAGGATTTCCCAAAGTCTCATGTAAGCAGGAAACAAGTTCACTGAAAAGAGATGGGCAACTTTCTCTCTCAGCAAGAGAATTTTTTTTTTTTTAATGTACTCTTTAAAGGGCTGTAGAAGTTTTGGAATAGTTTCCTTTAAAAAAAAAAAAATTGCCAGCCCTGGTTTAAATGGTTCTTTGCACAGCTGTGTACTTAGCAGAGAACATTTGCATTTTTGGATTATTTTTTCTTGGAGACAGATGGATGGTCTCATGCAATTCTCAAACAACTGGATCTGGGAAGGGTGTGCAAAGGGATGGAGATGGGGAGTAAAAGCTGTGAGAACAGAGATTCAGGGACCAAACACTGTATCCTACCCAAACAGCCAGAGACATCCCCATCCATCCTCCTAGTAACTTAGCTAATTCCTCGAAGTATCTAAAATTTTGTACCACTGGATGAAGGTGAAAAGTTTGAGCCAGGTATCTGAACTTCAGCACTGCTGACATTCGTCGGTTCTTGGTTGCAGGGATTTTTCCTGTGCATTGTAGGATGTTTAGTGGCATTCCTGGACTTCAAAAGTTCTAAAGAGTTCTTAAAAACTATAAAAAGGAGAAGAGAAAAGAATGAAATCCGTAAGTATAAGCTGAGTAGATGCCAGAAGCATCCCCACCCACCCCTGCTTGTGACAACCAAAAAATGTTGACAGACGTTGCCAAATGTCCCCTGGGAGGGGGAGGGTAAAATCACTCGCCCCAGTTGAGAACCATTGACTTAGCTAATAATCCTTTTTGTCTGTGCTATCAAACCATTTTAATTTATTTCCACTGACAAACAGTGGTTTAAGAAAAGGATAGTTCAGCTTTGGGGAATTATAGTTTATACTCATTGGCCTTGTGGGCAACATCATCAGTTAAGGACTGTATCATAGAGTCTGATTGCCTGGTGACTAACTCAGAAAAAATGGTCAGTCCAGCATCTAACACTCCTCATATTAATGCCAAATAGTGACCAAGGTACAGATAGCAAGCAAGAAGGCTAGGCATTTATTGTAAATCAATTTATGGCTTTCCTCTTGAGTCATATTACCTTCTTACCTGCCAAAAATAAATAGAAATCCATTTCGGTTTGGTCCATTCCCTGATGGTGTCCAGGGATGGAACCTGATTCAGATGATTCAATCAGAGAAAATGGAGAGATTGTATTTCAGTATTAATTAAATGCTAAGGAGTTATCAGCCACCAATAAAGAATAATTTAGTGGTACTTTCCATTCAAAAATTCAACTCCCACCTCTCTGTCTCCCTGATCTAAGTATGTGATTCTCCAAAGTATGAGACCAGGGATGGCTCTGTTTGGACCTTGGGTCTCCCTTGGGCTCAGTAGCCCTAGACAAGGGGCAAAGTCACGTGGTGTAGACACAACCACTAGACCCCCATCTTCACGCCATGCATGGGGGCCTACTCCCAGAGAAGGGAGATGGAATTTTCTTGAGATACACTTAACCTTCCATACCAGTATTCTCGTATATAAAGTAGAATCTAAATCCATTGTTTTAATTAATCCAGGTACATTTCTAAATTACATTTGAATGTTAACCCTAGCTATAGATCCTTTTTATTAGTCAATTAACTTTACTTGGCTGAATTAACAAGATAGTTAAGAATGCAAAGGACCTAGTGTGTTCTTGACCATTTCCAAATCAACTGAAATGTTTCTGCATCCAAGGGAAGTGTGCTTGGGAATGCAGGATAAAAATGTACCATGGCTGAATTTTATCAATGCTCTTTTTTTTTTTTTTATGTTAATCACCATACATTCTTTTTGAAAGTCCCGTAGTCGCAAAATTGGGGAAGCATTTACAGCCCAGGATTGCCATCTAGTGGCTAAATCCTATCATAACTTCCCTTTTGCGGGGATAGGGGAGGAGTGCTTCAAGAATCTCTTATATGTCTCCAAGTGTCTTATCAGTGAACAAATTATTAAATGGGCCAGTGTATCCTCACAGCCCAGCCCACGGACAAACAGCAAAAAATTACATAAGAAGAAGGAAATAGGATCCTTAAAAATACCAATAGCTAATGTTTGGCTCTTTCCATTTTAGGACATTTTCATATTTTTACTTAATCAAAGCTGACTCCCTACCTTTAAAATCCTGGCTAAAAGAGGAAAGCCTACAATTATCATGTTCTGGAAAACAAATCAGATGTGCTTATGCATCTAGGCCTGATTGTTCAGCTTTTGGAAGAAGTTTAATGGCACAGAAACTAGAACAGAGGTCTGGTACACAAGTAACCATGTTGTGTTTGTCTTCTGTTCTGTTGTATATCCATTACACCAAGAATGCAACCTGGCACATTGTTGAAATGCAAGAAATACTTGTTTTTGAGAGTAGAAGGTATGCAGAAGTCAGGTGCATTTAACTCCATTTCATCTCCTGTTTATACCCCAGACCCTCTGAGATGGGGGGAAGGGCGTGTTCAATACAGTCCTGAGCCAAGGTCCCAGGGATACTCCAGCTCCAAGCTGAAAACAACACAAGGGAACCAATTAAAGAAATGCTACATGGTAGAGGTGACTGCAGATGGAAGGAGAGATGAGTGAGGGCTAGAATTATCTGGAAGGGTACACAGAGGAAATGAGACTTCTATGGGGGTGATGAGGGGGATTTGTGTAAGAGGAATGAGGAGGCATCACTAATGAAGAAAGCAGCCTTAGGAAAGGTTCAGAAGTGAGTAGAACCACGGGGGTTGGGGAGAATGAGGTCACTATTAGGAGTGAGGAAAGGGAGTTTGGGTCATTGGGATCTGCCAACCCAGCAAGCATTTCCATGCTCTGTGCAAGTGGCATCCACAGCTCTTGACTTCCTATAGGCCACTTCTCACACCAGCAACCTCTTTATGCTCCTCTGCCACCTGCCTTCCATCCAGGTCAAGGTCCTCTGGTCACAGGGAGGGCCCCAAGGAGGTTCCCAGAATGAGATATTCACAGTCCACTTCCCAGAAGAGTCTGTGGCTCCCCCACATCCAGAGATTTGTCTATACTTTGTATTCACACAGGATCCACAGGAAAATCTACAACACCTTGGGCAGAGATGAAATGACAGAAACAAAGAAGCTGAACCCAGAAGAGAGTGTTGAGTTCATCTTGCCCAGCCCCCTCACTTTATAGGTGAGGCCACTGGCCAGAGAGAGCTTGGGGCTGGCGTCGGGTCGCACAGGACTGGAGTGGGGGCTGGAACCTGGGGCTCTGAACTCTCAACCCCGTTCTCCTTCTAATTCCCCACCCACCTCCTGAGAGAGGCCCAGGGAGGAGGAGCTCTTCTTCCATTCTGGAACTCCTGCTCAGTTAGGAAGGTGGGCTTTCTGCCAGAGGCACCAGTCCAGGGGCCAGGTCTGGCAGGTTGTGGGGTCCAGCACTAATAGGAGAGCCACTGGGGCATTGCTCTCAGGGCAAGCTGCCTTTGTCAGATCCCAGCTCCACTTCCAGCCTAGAGGGACATGCGCATTAGTACAGGTTTTTTAAAAAATGACTCTGAAGTCAACCTGTCTGGGCTTGAGTCTCAGCTTCACTCCTTACTAGTCTGGCGACCTGCAGAAGACTCTCTGATGTCTTTGAGCCTCAGTTTCCTGCTCTGTAACACGGCAGGAATGAGAGTACCTGCTCTGGAAGGCTGCTATGACAATGAAAAAAGATACTGTGTGTGAAGTGTTTAGCACAGGCCGAGCATATTGAGTGTTCCATAAATGTTAACTTTTACTATTATATACTTACATTGTTGCTGTTCTTCGGTTGAGTGACCTTGATCAAGTTGCTTAAAGGCTGTAAATTTCAATGTCTATAAAATAGGAGTAAAAGCTTCACCTTACAGTGACTGTGGTATTGATTCAGTGAGATCCTTCAGGCAGAGCCCTTAGCACTGGACATATAGTAGGCCCTCAGTCAGTGTCTTTCATGAGCTACCCTCAAATGGTAACAGCCCCACAGCCCACCTACCATCCATCCCCGCCAAGAGGAAGGGGCTGAGTCTGTGCAGCTAACTGATTCTCTTTCTAATGGGCTTAAATAACACTTAATAATATGAACAGATCCCAGTTCCCCAAGAATAAAATAAAAATCAGTAGTACCCAATAAATAATGAATGCCTTTTTGTACATCAATAAGAAATACAATGCTTCAATCACACAGAACAATCTTTCTACCACCAAACGTTCCAAAGGCAACAAAAGAATCCATAAGCATAACCTCAAACCAAGAGATACATACTTAAACAGCCTCTGTCCACAAATAATATATTGATGGGCTCCAACAAAGCACCTCTAAGAGAGGTCACTAGGGGCAAAGGCATAAAATATAGCACAGTGAACAATATCTAAATGTCTCCTCTCATTAGGAAAACTATAATGCTTCAGAAAACCTAAAAGTATAGTACACCGAAAACTTTTTTCAGATCCTTGTATATTCCCAGTATTCCAAAGAGGCAAAAGGGGCAGATGCTGGGACCAAATATCAACTAGATGAACTGGCCTTTCCTGATTGCTGGGTGGTAAGGGGTAGTGAGGCTCGAGAAAACCCCCTCTCCTCTAGGCTGACTTGAAAAGTTCCACATAAAAGATTTATTACTTTGAATACAGACCATGCTTTTCAAGCTGGAACATGCATGGAACCCAAAGTCACAGAGTTCAACAGGGAGCATGTTCTTGTCATATCAATGTATTGGTAAAATCTGAAACAGTATTTTTATATTGAACAAACAACCATGTTATGGGGTAGCATGTAAAATGTGTAGGGTTTTTAAAATCAGAATACTTTGGATAAATGTGATGCTTACAGAGTAGCATTTCAGACCTGCTACCAGGCTCTTGAGAGTTCATGTTTACCCTTTATGTACCTCCACCATTAAAAAGAACTGAATTGAGGGGCGCCTGGGTGGCTTAGTTGGTTGAGCGTCTGACTCTTGGTTTTGGCTCAGGTCATGAGTTCAAGGTCGTAAGATCCCCGAATAGGGCTCCACAATCAGTGGGGAGTCTGCTTGAGATTGTCTCCCTCTGCCTCTGCCCCTCCCCCTGTTTGCACACTCTCTCTTTCTCTCTCACTCTGAAAATAAGTAAGTAAAATCTTTAAAAAAAAAAAAAAAAAGAGATCTGAATTGAAACACCAGATCTCTTGGGATTCCATTTATGCTGTGTATTCCTTTGTAAGGAAACATAGGTTAGACCAGGGATTGGCAAAGTTTTTCATAAAGGGCCATAGAGCAAATAATTTAGCTTTGCAAGCCATGCAAAGTCTTTGTCACAACGATTTAACTCTGCTTTTCTGGTGTGAAGGCAACCATATAAGCTGCATAGATGAATGAGCATGGATGTGCCCCCAATCCAACTGTGTTTACAAAAATCAGGCAGCAGGTTAGCTTTGGCCAACAGGACATAGTTTGGCAATCTCTGTGTTAGACTATCCCCCGTCATCAATACCTAAATAAGCTTAGATTTTTGTAACTAATCTAGAATGCTAGCTCCCTGAGAGCAGGGACATTTATGATCTAATATTCAAAGTATCTAGTACAGCATCTGGGCACTAGGTGCCAATAAATGAGCTGAATGAATAGATAAAGGTTTTTGTACTAGTCAGTATTTTTTTCAGACTAGTTTTCAGACTAGTCAGTGCTAACTCAGGGCAAGTAAAATTTGATTAAGAGGAGTTTTCGAGAAATGTCCAAATGTTGGAGTAGTGCCAACACAATTGGAAAAGAAAATGTCAGGCTCTGAGCATGAGGCAGCAGGCATTTGAGAGGAAGAGATACATAGAAAAATGAAGTAAATGGGAAATAAGGAGGCAGGTGAAAAATACAGATAGATGGGACTTTGCTTTACTAAAGCCTTCTTCTGTGGCAATTAATAGAACCCTAATTTTAACTAGCTCAGACTGAGAAAAGATTGCATTATTCCATGTAACTGAAGAGTCTAGGGCTACAGGCATGGCAGGATCTAGATGCTCAAAAAATATCAACAACGAACCATGAGAGACTATGGACTCTGAAAAACAGAGGGTTCTAGAGGGGAGGGGGGTGGGAGGATGGGTTAGCCTGGTGATGGGTATTAAAGAGGGCACGTTCTGATGGAGCACTGGGTGTTATGCGCAAACAATGAATCATGGAACACTACATCAAAAACTGGTGATGTATGGTGATTAACATAACATAATAATAAAAAAAAATGTCAACAAAAGTTTCTTTTAATCTCCACTCCTTTCCTTTGGGTTGTCTTCATTATCAGGCAGCCTCTTTCCTTATGGAAGGGGGCTGCCAATACTTTATGGTTGCTGTTTGCTGCCAAGAGTTCATGGGTTACATTCTGTGAGTATAGTAACCCCAACAGAAATTGTTTCTCCTTCCCTGTGGTTTTAGCCCAAGTCTTATGGCTGACTCTTATTGAATCAACTGAGTCAGGTATCCACCCATGAACCAGTCATCATAGCCTAGGAAATACAGTATCAAGAATGACTACCTCTCAGTTCAGGATTGGGGTCAGTTTCACCCAAACTATGTGAACAAGGTCCAGGAGAGATGATGCCCAAGGAAGAATTAGAATGCTCTACCTAGAAGCAGGGGCAAGGATGTTGAACAGGCAAAAATAACAGATGTCTATGAGCTGCACCAATTTCCCCTGGACCAGCTCTGTCTGCCCTATGATAGCTCATTTATCATACCAAACCTACAAATTTCTACCCTTTATCCAGCAGCCTGATTCAGCCATCCTCCATAACTACCAACACTTCTCTGTGAAAGTGAAGAACTGACTCTATGTGTGTTAGATGCTATTATAGAGTTACTAACCAGGCTTCCCCTCTCTCATCCCTATATTAAATACTCTCCCACATCATATGATCCTTCAGCCCCTCTGCTTTCCCCTTCATAAATATCATCACACATGTCCTCACTCCCTTTTTGGCTTCTCCATTAGCCTAGGGGCTCATAAAAGCAGAGACCATGTCTGCAATTATTCTAAGCATAGTAGATGCTTGATAACTATTTATTAATTGAAGAAATGAACACAGAATTTGAAATTTATCCTGAGAGCAAAGGACAATACTGAAGGATTTTTAGTAATAATTGCTTTCAACTTCTCCTCCCCAATACACTCCCTCTGCCCATCCAGATTTTATCCATTTTTAAGATCCATTCTAGTTGCCCCCTCCACACATATACACACTGTGATGGATTCCCAAATCACTGCCACCACATCAATTTCATTCTCTCCTGAACCACAGTGTTCATTACCTCTATTATTCATTTATTAGCTCACTGTATTCTGCCTTAGGACATTTCTTGAACTATATTAAACTATTTAGTTCTTTTTTGCAGTTCCTTAATTGTACAGGTAATTACTCAGTTCTTCAAATGAACTAGGGCAGAAAATGGGAGCCAGACATCTTTTTAGCACCTCAAAACTTAACATTGTGGTGTACTGAGAGTAGATTATCAGTTAATGTCTATTGAGAGATTGGTCATATATCTTCTCCCAGGGTGCCAGGGTACCATAAAACCATAAAATTTAAGATGTCTATCTTTTTCTGCAGGATTTTTTACAGGGTTAAAGGGACATTTGCATAAAAATTTATTTGTAATTTAAAAATGTGGGGGCGCCTGGGTGGCTCAGTTGGTTAAGCATCTGCCTTCGGCTCAGATCATGATCTCAGGGATTGAGCCCTGCATCATTGGGCTCTCTGCTCAGCGGGGAGTCTGCTTCTCCCTCTCCCTTTGCCGCTCCCCCCACTCTTGCATTCTCTCTCTCTCTATCTCTCTCTTTTTAAAAATGTGGCTAAATTTGCTCAATTTTAATAAAATTTGGACGTAATAACAATATATAGATAGACCATATCTTATGATAAATTGTCTTTGGTATTAAACATGCCCTCAGCCCTCAGCCTTGGTGAGTCTCTGGGACAGAGACTATAAAATAGAAGTAGTCATACCTACATCACTGGTTTGTTGCAAGGATTCAAGCAGATGATGGCTGTACAGGGCTGAGCATCATGTCTAGGACATAGGAAGCATAGTAAGCATAAATATTGCAGACAATATACAAAGATGTGGAATTACAGACAAGATGTGCTGAGACATGGATCCATTATTACAATAAAGCATTGACCAAGCCAGTGTCCCTAGACATGACCATCAAGTGTAATCTAATTCTTTAAGGCAAGAATATGCGCCAAACACTTAAAGTACCCTATAAATACCACTGATGTAGGAAGGGCTAAACCATATATCAGTCACTCGTTTGTGTCCTTTATCTGATTTTTTGGCATTTTCTCTCACTCTGCCCCAGAACATAGCTTTGTTTTTGCCACCTTCTATGAAGAAGAAGAGAAAGTTTTAACACCCTAAACATCCCCAGTAATTGTGCCTGACATAAGACAGAAGGAGAAGAAAAACAAAAGTCTGTCTGATCCAAGCAGCTCTACGTTTTCATGTTAGGCACATGTTGAATTTTTAATGATGCAAATAATTCATAAAAATTTACAAGCAATCATAATGGATAATGAAATTATCATTCCCCACTTAAAGTGATGAAATTAATGACCACAGTTTCTATGAATTTCCTTGGATGATTGATGGAGGGAATTTTATTGTGCTTATAATGAACTGCCAGAGCCTGAGCTACTGATAGTCTGGTCGGAGGGAGGGAAGGTATTTGTAGGCAGAGAAAAAAGACATATATACTTTTTTGTGGCAATGTAGACTACAGCTTAATTGAAAAGCAGTGTAATATTGATTCTGCTTTTCTCCATCATGGGAAAGGAGGTGAAACTATGTGGCAGCACTCAGAAGGTCATGAAGTTGTTTTCTTTATGAATGAGGGGAGGGGTTAAAACACTAATGGTTACTGAATTCTGACTTTCAACAAACTTACTTATCATAGCATCTTACTCAGAGACAGATGCTTTCTTCCTCCTCCTCCTCCTTTTTCTCCTTTCTTCTCCTTCTTTTTCTTTTTCTTCTCCTTCTCCTCCTGCTTCTCTCCCTCTCCCTCTGGGGTTTGCCTCATATCTGTTGGTTGCTTGATAGTCCCACAATATTGTGAGACAGTCACATTAAGGCAGACCATTCTTTCTTCATCTAGATCTGTTTTCTAGGAATAGAGTGCAAATAGGTGTCTTAGACATGCTTCATCAATCAAGTCTTCTTGACTTTGGCTGACCCCGTCCAATTGAGACATGTAATAGTCAACATTCATTCAATTCAGGTTCAATTCTTAGTTTACTAAATGGGATAGCCCATGTAAAAGCACCTAGAACAATGACTCATAGTAAGCACTCAGTCAGAGCTTTGTCATTATTTTGCTAGAGAGTGGGAGAGCCATGCTATAACTTCCTACTTCTAAAAGTCACTATTATAGTAACCCTTACAAAGTCACCATTCCAAGAGCTACTGTTCCAGTGTGCCCATTTGCAACTCACAAACTAGAAAAGACAGTTTACCTGTGGTCAGCATCTCAAGGAAACTGAATAATTACTCTTTTCTTCCTTCAAGGGCCACCTAATATTAAGGGGAAATCTATGATTGGGAGACCAAAGCCTGTCCACCTGTTCATCTTCATGAAACTTAAAGTATTTTCTGTAGGCCTGTTTTCTCTGTCCAGCACTCTGCTGTAGACTATCTGCAGTAGTTCACAAACATAACCAAGCAGCAAAATCACCAAGGAAGATCACTGAAAATAAACTCTCCTGGACAGGCTGCTCTCTATAAATTCTTGCATAGTAAGTATGAGATAGAACCTAGAAATCTCTATTTCAGTACCTTATCCATCCTCCCTCCAACTTATGATTTTGACACCCTTATCTTGTCCCATCAAAACTCTTATATGCTTCCTGGCCTCTCCTTAGTCCAATTTATTTTGCACATTCTCAACCAACTATCATCCTCAGTTACAAACCAATTAACATTTATCGAGAACTTTCAATGGTAGCTGACACTGTGCTGAACCCTTAACATTCATTGTCTCATTTAATCCTCACAACACCCAAAAGAGGTAGACATTATTATTTCCCCATTTACACATGAGAAATTTGAGGCTCAGAGGGGTTAGAAGACCTATTCAAGATCACATAGCTAGTGTTCTGCCATATTTGTATCTGCACCAACACCTGATATATGAAACCCAGGTGTGCCTGATTTCAGAGCTCCAGATCCTAAATGCTACATAATAATTATCATGTCATTACGTATACATTAGGTACATACATATACAATAATCACTGTATTACTCCCCTGCCAAAGACTCCCTATTCCTTGCAGCAGGGATCACAAATGGAAATGCTTACAAGGGTCAGGCAACGAGTGCTGATTCCAGAAGATGATAGGGATAAGGACTAGGAGCTAAGCTTGTGCCCACCCAGGTACAAAGCCTTTTCAAACAGTGGCCAGGTCTCTACCTCTTTAGCTTCAGGAAATCATCATCAACATGATCAACAAGGATCATTCATTAAAGTACTAATCTTTACTGTTCTTTTTTAGATCTTTGCTTCTTAATTATGAGAATTTCTGTATTATGAAATTTCTCAGGCACTGACTTTGCAAACAGGAGTCGAAAGTTTACCTTTGGAGAAGGCTCACAAAATTCAACTCAGCTTGGTTTTCTGACCACTGACTGCACACTTACCCCCATGTGTGGGGCATTCTAGGGTCTGCTGACCCCACCTGACATCCTGCAATCAATTCGTCAGAGTAAAATGGCTAAGAATGGGACTCAAACATCAGGAAGGCGAAGTCACATTTACCACTTAGCAAACATGTGACTTTTGTCAAATTACTTAATATTTCTAGGTTTTAGTTTCCTCATCTGTGACACAGGGTAAACAACCCTCACCACCCCATAGCATCACTATAAGGATTAAATGAGATAGTATAGTGGAAAGCATGAAGAACAGTGCCTGGCTCATAGTAAGTGCTCAGTAAATGGGAGCTGTTGGGATGAACTGATGACCATGGTGGTGATTACTAGTTAAGATGGTTGCATGATGCAGCCTGGAGTATAACAACTTGAGATTTCCCCAAGCCCTCTGCCTGCAAGAGGTAGGGAGTTAGGATGCAGGGAAGGGGTATTCTTTCATGGTCATGCTGATTGGTGATAACTCAGGAAGGACAGAGAGGAGTAGGGAGAAACAATGTATATGGAGGTCTCTCCTTTATCTTCTCCCTTTTTCTACATCCCCCAGACCTTTTCCACCAACAGTGCCACCCACAGCAAATTGAATGGCCTGCCTTCCATCTTTCTAACCAAGCCTTTTAAGTGGTTTGATTTCTTTCTTTTACATAGTAGTAATTAGTTTTACCTGATTATACCAGGATACCAATATTGGGATGAGAGGAGGACACCCTGGCCCCAACTTTGCTTAGAGATGACATTGGTTATCCAGAACCAAATTATTAGCTAACAAGAATTTCCTTGGTGCAATTGGTCAGTTTCATTCAGAGTTTCTTGAAGTATTACCCACTACACACTATCCATTCATGAACCTTTTTGGGAAAAATTTTCTCTAGTCACATAAGTTTGGGAAATGTTGTATGCTATGGCCCCTCTTGAAGATTCAGAATGTATATTAGCATAATAAAAACTCTGAGAAATCCTACAGAAAGGCACCAATTTTTGGTTAAGCCAGTATTTCCTGAGCCAGTTTCATCATGAGACCCTTCTTTCTTATAACATCTGCTAAGTAAACTCATGCTCAGGTACTTTCATCTTAGAGCTTGGGAGACTGAGAAAGAGCACTGGAGAGACAGGGATACAGAGAAAGACCAGAGAGAAAGGGAAGGAGGAAGGGAGAGAGGATAACAAATCAGACTCATTCATTCACTCAATGAGTATTTTCAGGATGTTGGGTACCAGAGATAAAGTGCAGGCCAAGAATTAGGTCCCTCCCTTCTGGTGGATTTGAAGCTGTGATTCCCCCACCTCATTCTCCCTTTACTTCACTAAAGGAGGGAAAAGAAGAGGATGGAGACCCCTCTTCTCTGGTCTCAGCTCAAGCTCCACGTCCTGGGACAAGATGTCCCCTGACTACCCACCTAATGTAGCCCTGCCCCAGCCATTCTCTGTTTCATGAACCCATTCTGCTGTCTTCATAGGTGCTATCATTTTCAGAAATCACCATGCATATTTACTTGGTTATTTTCATGAGTGCAAGGACCTTCTCTGTCTTATTCACTGGGTCTTGCCCTGAGCCCAGAACAGTGCCTGGCATATATGGTGCTCAACATAGTGGGCAGGTGGGTGAATTTGTGAATGAATAAACAAATGAAAAACAATGACAAAAAGCAACAACAACAACAAATTAGCCCTTTTGAGGCTAAATCGATAAACCTGCTCTCATTCAATGGGAAACTCAAAAAGATCACCAAGGGAAGCTATCCAATCAATTCACTATTGCCCACAATTCTGTGTTATTGCTCCCGCCTCTCATCTTGCAAGTGCAGGGCAAAAGTCATTTGCCTGGCACCCACTGACTCATCTCCATTATAGATATAATGCACTTAGGTCCCTTATCTGTTGAATTGAATTGGATTAAAATAAGTGGAATCAGAGGGCTCAGAAGTCTGGCAGACCCTGGATTTGGCCTAGAATTCTAGCTGTGGATGGATAAGGAAGAGGCAGGTGGGGACACTCAGGGAGAGGTTAGAGGGGGAATTTTTGGTGGGTTCCTGTACAGACTAGAGAAAATCCCCATGTACAGCCCTATTATTATCACTGCACCTGTCACTAGTTTTTCAGTGTTTTGTATGTTATAGGCACTATACCAAATACTTTATATGCTTTATTTCATTTAACCTCATAACATCTTAGAAATTGAAACTCTGGTGAGTTTTCAGATGGGGTAGCTGAGGCCCAAAGAATTTAAGTAGCCTCCCATGGTTATACAACTTTTAAGTGGCAAAGAACAGATTCCTAGCTGGCCTAGTGAGTTTGGAACAGTCTATTTATAATGAATGAAAATTATTCTGACATTAAAATTCACAAATAGCACTATTTCAAAATTGATTATTGGTTCAACAAGTATTTATGACATGCCTTCAGTGTGCCAGGCATTAGTCTAGATACAGATATGCAGAGAACAAAGAAGACAAAAGCCTCTGCCCTTCACAGAGCTTGGCTTCTAGTGATAGGAGACATGCAATAAAGACAAAAACAAGAATAAAATATATGTTGGATAGCAGTAAGTGCTCAGGAGAAAAATAGAGTAGGGAAGGAGAATGAGGAGTGCTGGGGGTCCTGTTTTCTTCAGGACAGTCAGGGGAGAGTTCACTGATAAAGTGACTGTGGGTAGAGCCTGGATGAAGCTGGAGACTGACTCATGCAGAATACCGGGGGAGGAGCATTTCAAAAAATAGGAAACCTCAAGTGCAAAGGCCCTGAGGTGGAAGTGCGTTTAGGATTTTTGAAGAACGACAAAGAGACTTTTGTAGCTGGAGCTGAGTAAAGGACAGTGAAAGTGACAAAGTCAGAGGCAATGAAGGTCCAACTTATGTAGGGCCTTGGAGGCCATGATGAAGATTTTGTCATTTATTTTGACTGAGGTGGGGAAGCATTGGGAAGGTTTTGAACAGAGGAGTGATCATAGCTGATTTACATTTTAAAGGATTACTCTGGCTTCTGGGGGCTTGCAGGACACAAGGAAAATGCAGAAAAACAAGTTAGAAGGCTATTGTAATAAACCAAGGGAAAGATGTTGGTGACTTGGATCAGGGTGGGGTCAGTGGAGCAGTGAGAAGTGGTCCAATTATGCCTGTACTTTGAAGATAGGACCAACAGATTTGCTGGAGTCACAGATGATTCCAGAGCAATTGGAAGGATGGAATTGCAAATTGCTGACCCGAGGAAGACTTCAGGAGGAGCCAGTTTGGATTTGGGGTAGAGATTAAAAGTTGAGTGTTAAACATATTAAGTTGGAGTTCCTATTAAACATCACTAGTGTGCTCAGTGTGGACCAGGATTTCTCAACCTCAGCATCACTGACCTTTTGACCTGGATCAGTCTTCATTGCTGGAGACTGCCCTGTTCATTGTAGGATGTTTAGTGTCATCCCTGGCCTCTATCCAAAGATGCTAGTCGTGACCCCCCAACCACAGTCACGACTACCAAAAATGTCTCCAGGCATTACCAAATGTATCCGGGGAGGAGGAAAGGAGCAAAACAGCCCCCATTGAGAACCACTGCTGTGGACAGAGAAAAGAAGAGGTCTGCAGGGGCACCTGGGTGGCTCAGATGGTTAAGAGGTCTGCAGACTGAGGCCTGGGTATGCTAAAGTTTAGAGAGAAGAGGAAGAAAAGCAGCAAAGGGGACTGAGGAGGCATGGCCAGTGAGATAGAAGGAGGACCAGAAGAAGGAATCTGTGCTTCACTTGCTGTTTGAATGATTCTAAATAGATATCTTAATCATAGACCTCTGTAAACAAGTCTATCAAAATGCATAGAATTTAATGGTAAATAGATTATGGCTGGTCCTAACAATCCAGCTATGCCAAAGAAAGGGTTGTGTGTGTTTGTTTGTTTTTTATAAGATTAGTCATGACTAAATTTGTGATAGCCTCCAAATTCAACCACTTGGCTTTCTAAAGTTCTTTTTAAAGCCCAGTTACCTCCAGGACCCTATTCATAAGAGCAGCTCACATGTATTTAGCCAAGCCATAGTATGTGCTCACTGTGCCAATGCTTTACCTGAATTATATAATTAATTCTTTGTAGTAACCCCATATGGTAGGTATTTTGCTTATCTCCAGTCTACAGATGAGACTAAGGCTCAGAGAGGTTATGTCTCTTGCCCACAATCACACAGCTCCTCAGAGGTGGAGCCAGGATTCACACCAGTCCATACAACTGTAAAGCCCACATTTCTAACCTCATTACCTTCAGATTTTTCTCAGAAGCTGCACCTGGCTTCGTTTTCTGCCACTCAACTTTCCAAGCACTGAGCCTAAATGAGGTGGAAACCATAAAAAGCAAAGCTGAGCACCTGACAAGCGGGAGCAGCAGGAATCAAGGGGCACTCAGAATCTGACGAGTTCCAAATGCATTTCATTGTATGCCTTGCACACATCTCTAAACAAGGAAGGGAAGATGCAGGAAGGACCAAAAAAAAAAAAAAAAAAGTCTCCACTGTGAAAAGATAACTAACACTTGTAAGGGCCTTAGAAGCATTAAAAGGTTTTTACAACCGTTATCCACTCGGGGAGTTAAAGCAGACAAGTTTTGTTACTGTCAAATCCATAGCAAACGAGAAGACTTAGTCCCGAGCTGAATGATGGGCCCTCGCATTGGGCATTCCAGGTACGCTTGGTTGAGCACTCTCCTATAAGTTTATGTCTCCCTAGTACTGAGACAAGGAGAGTACACAGACCTTACGGTTGGAAATGCGTGGCAGAAATATCTGTCCATTTACTTTACCTGGACAGAGGATATAAAACTGATTTTTATTAGGAATGTGTGCAAGTTAGAATTGAAGGAAATTATAGTTAATTCTGGCTCTTATCAATTGGTGAGCCTTCAAATTTATTATTTCAGAATGAAACCAGTGCCAGTCATGACATTTTAGTTACATCTGGGCCCAAGACATCTGGCCTTATTCGCTAGACTCAGGTAGGTACAGTGCCTGGGCCCAAATAGTGTTCAAGAGCCTAAGAAACTATCGAAACCTCAAAAGGAAATGGATTAATTCTTAAATAAAGGTAACTGCAAAATCAAAAATAATATTGAATTAAATGTCTTTTAATTAGTTGACTGCAATTCAACTTTCATCCAGTTTTTTATACATTTTTTACAACATGGTTTAGAGTACCTTTAGCACGTTTAACATTATGTGGGTGGGAATCCCAAAGTAAGAATAGCTAGGCTTTGTGGAGGACCCTGGTGGCCAGTGCAAGGAGAGCCAAATTTGACTGCGAATATAGGTGGTATTTTCACTCTACTGAGATGGTATCGGTAGAGATGATCAAGATGGCTTGAGCAGTGGTGATAGTTCTCTACAACTCGGATTTGTCATTTTTGAAGGACTTCTCTGGCTCCAGATTGGGCCAATGCCATACCTTTGGCTTCAAGAGCAATTTCCCCAATGCTTTCAGCCTTCAGTCCATACTGAGGGGCATTTGGCCAACTGGCCCATTCACCATTTCCCTTTGAGACTCCTGGCATTCATGACCACTCCCAGTGATTTCTCATAAATGTTAAACAGAGAAAAAAAAGAACAAAACCACAAGCCAGTCCCAGAGGAAGAGACAAGCATGGCTCACAACAGTGTCCTCAGGGATCCTTCTCTGTGGGATGATGAGAACCCAGCCCATGAAAGCAAAACCAACAACAGTTCCCATAATCCCCTCCATCAAAGGCACCTGGGAGGTCTCACAGGATGGGGCTGGCTGCATGGAGGACAGCCAAACCTCTGAATGGCTGTGCCTGAACCCCTCAAGTGCTGCCTCTGTGTGCCCACCGCAGCTTGGGTGCCCACTCAGTCAGAGCCACAAATGCTGGGGGCACTCAACTGCTGCTGAGGTTGGCTTCATGGTTATTGCTTTCCATGTGGGAGGCTCGAGCGGGGGCACCTTTGATGTGGCGAGGGCTTCCTCTGGGAGCACTTGACCGCAAGTGGTTTGAGAGACATTGGCTGCCTGCCTTGGTCTTGGGAGGTATTGACACTCTTGCTCATTAGGGGACCCGGACCGTGCTTTTGGCAGCCTTCAGCCAGCACAATCAGGCCTCAGTCCAGTTCTCATACTGTGGAGAGACTGGCAAACAGGGAGGCTGTTTTCTGAAGATGTATGAGCTGGGAACTATTTTTTTTCCAAGGCAGCAAGGTCATTAGGCAGGCGTTTATTGAATGACTGCAATAGACTTTTTAATCATATGAAAGGACTATAAGATACGTCTGGGTTCTGCAGGATATGCTATTCTACCTGACGACTCTAGACCAAACTATAGGACATAGAGTAGAACCAGGATGATGTGATTAAGTACCAAACAGAGGCACTGTATCAGTTGGCTATTGCTCTGTAACAAACTGTCTGAAAACTCAATGGCTTAAAACCATAGTCATTTATTTCCTTCACTCATCTGCAAATCGTTGGGGGTTGGCTGATTCATGCCAGGCTCAGCTGGGTGGCTCTGCTTCAAGATGTGGGTCTGGTTGGTCTTGGCTCCTCACTGTGGATTGGGCTCAGGCCTGTTCCTGCATCTTGGATGCAGGCTGGAGCAATAACAGCTACCGCTTCTGGTGATGACAGAGGCCCTGGAGGGTAAGCCCCACCACGCAAGCACATTGCAAGCCTCCGCTTCCATCACATCTGCTGATATCCCACTGGCCCGCCCTCCTCCTGGCACTTCCAACCTCCCTCCTTCTGGTTTATTTTCCTCTATAGCAATGTGTGATAAATGTAGGAGGTATGAAAGACCTGATGATGAAGTGGACAAGGGGTGAAGAGGAGAAAACAAGAGTGAAGTCCGGGTGACTGGCAGTTCCTTTGGCTAAGCCGGGGAAGCCGTAGAGGAGCAGATGTGAGGAGAGAAAGCTAAAGCCGAGGTTTAGATACATTTGATTTCGGATTCCTGGAGAGGAGACATTCCAGTGGAAATGTCAAGTAGGCGAACCAGAGCCTTCACGTCTCCGCCTCGCAGACAACCCAATTCCTACAAAGCAAATGCCTCATTTATGTAGATAAGAGGTAGTTTAGCTTTTCTGGTACATTAAAGGTCCCGAATCACATCCTATCAATTAGTTTCCATGAGACACACTGTGATGGCACAATTGATTCGCTTGGCATAGAATATCATGCAGTCTGCCTGAAAGGCAGGCCAGAAGATTTTAATGCAGTTGTCTCCAGGCAATTATTAACTTTCCCTCTTAGCAACGGGACCAAGGCACTTTCATTCCCTGAAATGACAATTCTCCCTTGTTAAAGCTCACAGTTAATTTTAAGAACCACACCAATTTAACACCCAGCTCACATGAGCCATATACCTTGAATAAATGCAAATCCTGTCTCCGTGGCATGAATTATGGCCTTATGCTGAGCATTGCCATGGCAACTAATGACATCATCCCCCAAGACCAACCTGCACAAAATCCAATTCTCCAAGGGTCCTTATTTGCCTAAAGCGGATGTGTTGTCTTGGCTTATTCACATATGCATTTGTAAATATCACTCTGTTGTCAAAGGTTTGCGGTGGATGTTTACTGTCATTTTGGGAGGTATATTCCCTTTGTGGCAAATGTTGTTTTTTGTTCATGGGGGGAGGGGGGTGGAGGAAATTCTAATGAAAATTACTGTGTGTATTTGATTAGCAACATTTGTTGATAACATATGGTCTGAGGAGGCTTCCGCAAATAAGAGGCTTTAAATAGTAAACAGAGATGTGACTGTGATGAAGCAGATGCTCTCCAAACACACAGTAGAAGGTTGCTTTGCGGTGGATTTCTCCTTCCCTCCACCCAAGCATATTCCTCTCCCTTATTTTCCTCCCCGGATCAAAGTGCTCACTTTCAAAGCAGTGGCACTGTGGGATGGGTTTGGAGAAATAATGTGCTGTGACTTTAAAAAATCATCTCCACCCCCCCAAAATATGAATTATCTGCTACTTATGTTTACTATTTGATATTAATAATGATGTAGTGTGACTAAATGAGTCAGCCAGCTCAAGTGGATCTGGAAGCAGCATTTGGGCACCACGTGTCTGAAATGCTATGATACACAATCCCCAATTTTCCAATACACCGAGAGTGCTGGAGAGGGCTCCATGAAGAATTTAGAGCAGCAAATCGAATCACCATGGGCTGAGCTGTCCTTGTAAGTGCATGTTTACAGTTTATCTTCATGGATCTGCTCCAGTGAGCATACTTCCTTCTGATCTGCTAATGAAAATAAAAGTATTCCCATTAGATTGAACCAGCGATTTCACTTTGTCTATCAGCGGTCAGCATGCTCTTTCTATAACAGACCAGAAAGTAAATAATTTAGGCTTGTTGGCCAGATGGTCTCTGTCGTAACTACTCTGCTCTGCCTTTGAAGTGCAAAAGCAGCATGGGCGGTATGTAAAGGGGTGAACATAGCTGTGTCCTAATAAAACTTTATTGATGGGCATTAAAATTTGAATTTCATGTAATTTTCTTGTGCCACAAAACATTCTTCTTTTGATTATTTTCAGTCATTTAAAAATGGAAAAACCATTCCTAGCTCATCAGCCATACGTAAGCAGGTATTTGATCAGACTTGGCCCATGGGACATAGTTTACCAACCCCTGGTTTATAATCCTACAGTGAAAGACATAACTTTTTAGTGTTTTCCATGTGCTGGGTATTGAGTTGAACAGTGTATATACAATAGCTTATCTCCTATTTATTCGTCCATCAATCCTCTGGGGTCAGTATTATCCTTATCCCCAGTTAAAGATGTGAAAGTCAAGGCTCAAACTCACTCTAATAAGTGTTATCATTTCTGCATCTGACATCTCTCCAGGTAAAACACAATATCCCTAAGTACTGATGTCTCTTTCACCTTTTGGATCCACAGCAGCTCCTAACACAGTGACTTGCACATGGTGGGACATGCAGGAAGTATTTTCTAAATGAAGAAAGAAATGAAGGGCTAATTAGAGATACGATCCCTAGAGCAGTAGAAGTCAGTTTCACGCAGTGCCACAGAGAGCTGGACTGTTCCTATATTTATTCCCCACCCTCTTGTAAAATGTACTTGGTTTGGAATGGACTCACATGTGTCAATACACGTTGCTTTATATTTGGAGGTGCCACTCTGAGTGATTGCATTTCTAGAGTCTATGTTTATGTGCTGATGGCTGGAAAGACCAGAAGTGACGATAATAGTCCATTTTATAACTTGGTGGCACTTTCCAGCATTATACCATTGACATTCACATTGCTGCCAGCCCTTGGCCTCATGAGTTAACCGTCCTTGGTATGCTGGGTCTCCACTGCATGCTGCCAGCCTCAGTGTGCACTGCAGAGAGTTGCTGTGCTCCTAAAAATCGTCTTATCTCTAAGGATATAAAGGTCTCAGTTTTGCTCAAAGGAGGCCGTCATACCCTTGGCTATCCCAAATGTCACATCTCCCCATAATTCCCTGAATTTGGTGACATGATTATTCTGAATTTGTCACTTCTTCCTAGTCATTAAATAAGTATTTGTTGTGTGCCAGGTCCTGTGCTTGGTGCAGATTAATTAAATATAATAAGTTATGCCATGCTCCCTGCTCCCAAGGTGTACATTGTCTAGAGAGAGAGCCAGATACACACACAGATAATTGTCAGACTACACTATGATACAGTGTTATGTGTTACTGAGAGGCAGTGAAGCTCTATGGTTTCATGCATGGGCTCTGCAGTCAAAAACCCTGGGTGTTTAAAGCATGGCTCTGTGATAGTCTGAAACCCTGGTCCAGTTACTTAACCTCCCCAAGTCCTAGTTTCTCCATTTATAAAATGGGGATAATAATAGAATATACCTCATAAGAGCAGTCAGAAGGATTAAACGAGATAATCCATGAAAAGCACTCAGCCCAGGATGGCAAAATTTAAGCACTTGCTAATTGGTGACTATTTTTAGCTTTTCTGTGAGCTAGCTCTATGTTGTGATTATAGTGGCAGATATGATGAGGTCACAAAAGAGGGAGACCTCACCCACTTTATCTACCTGCGTTCAGAGAGAAGTTTGTTAACCTCTCCAACTGCTGCTTGCAATAAATATTATCAACCTCTGGTCTTCTCAAATCAAACTGCAATTGTATTTCAGTTCTGGGAAACTTTTAAGAAGAGGTATCCACCTTAATAACCACAGTCTCAGTGCACAGCAAAGCAAAAGAAATGAGCAGAGAAGAATGCAACATTGAGAAATAGATTCATTGAATGATGTGTGGCCCCACCAAAAGGCCAAGGCTTGGCAAAAGTACAGTTACAAACGTAACTGATTTAACTGGATCAAGACACAGAGCAGTGAGTTGGTGGAACGTGAAAGGAAGGCCATATGGTGCCATGGTTGAGTTTGGGTCATGAAATCAGACTGCCATTTGCTCCCTGTGTGTGATCCTGGACACATTATAGCCTGTCTGAGTCTGAGTGTCTTGTCTGTAACTGTGGGAGTAACCATTATAAGCTTTTCACAGGATGGGCAAGAGGATGTAAAAAAATGAAATGCATGTATGTCTGAGTAACACTTTTGAGGGAGGAATTTGTGCCTAGCACATAGTAATCTCTGAATAAATATTAGCTGTTTGTTGTAAAGATAGTCAGGTCTCTCTGTGGCTGGAAAAAGACAGAGTGGACATTTCCATGACTTTTTTTTTTTCAAGGGGGAAAGGGACAGGAAACAGTACTTATAATTAAATCTCCCTGGGTCTTCTACGAATAGGAAGCATCTACAAAAAGAAGTCAGGAGTCGTTCTTTTACAAAGTCCAAGGACTACAGTGAAGGGTGAAGTTTCATGTCAACACCAGTGACAGCCAATTTCCACTGCATCGCCCATCCTCAGTCCCAGCTAAACAGACTGGGTGTCATTGAACCCAGATCCTTATTTGTGAGCTTATGACTCATGCAACTACACAGGCCCTACACTCAGACCTCTGTTTGGTTTAATGCTCTGCATTGCCATCTTGAAATTCTTAATTATTTTACCCTTCACCCTGTTTGTTAAGTGAAGTTTGATGGAACAATGGAGCATGCATTTGAGCAGAACTACTCTGAAAAAGAGAAAGACTCTATATTTCAGTACCATTAGTAGCACTTTCTCCTGCTTTTTGAAGAAGAAGCCCCACATTTTCATTTTGCACAGGCCTTGAAATGACATAGCCCAACCTGATTAGACTGGAGACTTTTCTCTTTTTGCCTGCTTCACTGGGCCAGCCTGCCATTTTGAAATCTGATGGATAAATTGGGATTCAGCAGTGACCTAAAAACTTGAGGTGAGCCAAGGGTCATGGTGGGAAGCCAAAAGCACAGCTGCAAATCTGGGGGAAAGGAAAAGCCACTCAGTGTCCAAATGGACTGGGTCGTCAGGGCAGCCTCCAGTGGCTTGAATTGCATCCAACTGACAGGGTGGAGGGCTCACTCTGCCCTACAGTCTGAGTCACGTTGAATGCCTGATGAGCTGAGCATCCTTGGGTAGCAGCAAACCAGTTCCAACAACAGTATCATAGAGATACAGTGTGGGGGGCCCCGGGGGGCACTGAAATCAAGGCCTCTTTGTGGCTTGGTGTTAATGCATCTCATTCCAGAACTCTTTTGATTTCTAGAAGGAATCTTCCTCATCTCCATGACCAATCATGATAAATGCCCAAAGAGATTAATAGCACAATTCATCACAAAGAATAAATGAATGATCATGGTTTTTGCCAATATTGCTAATTATTAATAATGCTTGTTATTGATAATTATGACAGTATTAGCAGGGAAAGCTGTAACATGGGAATTAAGGGATTTGGGTTCTAACCAGCTTAGTCAAAATTCACTGGAGTAAAATGGACAAGATCTTGAGTTTCTTCTCAGTTTTCTTATCTGTGACATGGGGATGATAACTATTTTACTACCTACACTGTGTAGTAGGAAGGCAATGTCATAGATTCTTAATACGTGTTGAATGGATAACACAAAATAGAAGTGATCATCACAGTTACTAGAATATATCTTACATATCCTTATTTTGGGGAGAGAAGGTAGCCAAATTTTATTGGGTTCTCATGCTCTTTCAAGCCTGTTACTATTTACTTTTTATTTTTTATCCTTTTATTTATTTATCTTTATCTTATTTTTATTTATCTTTATTATGTCACTACTCTGAAATGAGGCCATTTTAGAGCTGAGCACACTGAGGTACAGGGACATTAATTACTTGCCCCAAGTCCTACCGTTCATAAGTGACTAACCAGGATTTGAAGTAAAGGTGTCTGATTCAAAACCCTATACTTTGTCATGTTGCTTTTGCTAGTAAATTGATTCCCTGTTTAGGAGCTTTCTGCAGTAGCTGGTGACCAAAATTAGGAGCTTCTATCTGTACATCTAACATTGTGCTGTTGTGTTTGGAACCTGTTGCTTCTTGTTCTGTCTTTTTGCATATCTTCTCCCTTTCTCAGTCATAACTATTGGGTTTTCCTCAATGACTTTTTATCCCTTGGCTTCCAATCTGGGGTCTTCCTTACCTCCACTTTTCTGGTGCTATCTTGTCAACTTTCTCTAGATTCCTCATGTCTTTGAGTTTAGTCAACAGGATTTATTTGAGCGCAACATGGAGACTAGAAGTCATTTCTATCATTCACAGAAGTAGAAATACAACCAACAAGCAGAGTAATACATTCAAGCCTGCTATTAGTCAAAGAAATGCCCATGAAAACACCAAAGACAAAGTAAGCCAGAAGAAAAAGTGAATAGGGGCATCCCTTGAAGGCAAGAAGCACTGTGATTCACGCTCATTCCCAGATGCTGGGACGATGGTTGCCACCTTTGTGGAAAGTATTTTGGGAATCGGTATCCCAAGACTTTGTTCATTGATGAGCAGAATTCCTGCAGCATTTTAAGAGCAGTATGATGTTTATTGATATTTCCCAAGGAAATAATCAAAGATGAAGTTTAAAAAGTCATGTCCAGCCCCATCTCAATAATAGAACAATGGTTAAATAAATTACGATGTACCTATAAGGAATTATATTATAGGGTCATTAAAAATAATATTAAAATGTATATTTTACAGTATGGATGTTGGCCATCATATAAGGCTAAATAAAAAAAAAACCTCTATACAAAATTATATCTATTCCTGTTTCCTAGTTCTGTAAAAGAATGTATATTTGGCATCACTTATTTATTCACCAAATATTTCTTAAGTGTCTTCTATGTGCTAAGCACTATGCTAAGTATGCAACATAAGCAAAAAATATCCAATCAGAGGATTCAGCTATTGAATAATCACACAGAAATAAGTAATTACAAATCCAGTGATTGCTAGGACAGAAAATTAAACAGTATGTTCCAGAGAATTTAACACCAGACCACATTTAGACTGGGAGACCAGGGATGGGAAAGTGTTATTGAAGCTGAGCTCTGAAGAGGTAGCCAGGTGGGGAGAAGCATTGCCAACAGAGGGAAGCATGCATGCAGGGGCCCTGAGGTGGCATAGTTAGGAGCAGGCGAGTGGGAGACTACACGCAGTGGGTCTGGATTGCACCCTGGGGGCTCAGTGCAATCCAGTGGACACTTCTGGAAGATCGCACTGACTGTAGGTATAGAACGGATGGTAGGGCTCTGTGATAACAATGATGAGTAGAGGAAAAGGCCCCGTCTGAGGGACCCATCGGCGGCTCATGTCCACCCCGGCTAGCACCCCACCCGGAAGCTGGTTAAGCCAGGCTCTGCTCTGAGGAGATCTAAGACTCAGATTTCCACAGACAAGTAGGAAAGGGCATTTCCCACTTCTCCTCCTTCTACCTTCCACTCCTTTGAGCTCCATCCATTACTCTATTCAACTCATCTTTGAATGCCAGAGGAAATGGGGCCCCCCGCCTCCCCAAAATGACTGCCGTATTTTAAAACGCATTTTATTTTTTGTTTTGTTTTTTTTATTATTATGTTATGTTAATCACCATACATTACATCATTAGTTTTTGATGTAGTGTTCCATGATTCATTGTAAAACGCATTTTAAAGTTGGATGTTGGCTCTGACCAAATGAAGCCCTATCTCAAAATCTAGAACTGCAGTTTCCAAGAACTAGGGATTCAAAGGATACAAGGAAATATTCGTGGCGACCCTGAAGTAGTTTGTAAGGATAGCAAATGCACGGGGAAGAGTTCTCGACAACTCGATTCCATGCTAATTCCAAGTGATTCCTGGTAGTGCTCTGTGAAGACCCGTGGCAACTTTCTGAGCATCTGTCTTGCATTTGCCTAACAAGTTAATTAACACTTTTTGTCACTCCGGCAGCTTTGGAGGGGAGGCAAGGGGAGGGGGATGTGACAGCCAATGCTGCCTTGGGTTAACCCTGCATTCCCCCTACTCGGGAGGAAGGCAGCTGCATTTAGCATTGTCAAGGCAGAGGGCTCCGCACTGACCTTTCTGATTCTGTCCGCAGCTGGGGCACCCAGGGTGACTTCTCGACGACCCACGCACTGCCAGCTGTGAAGGTGAAACTGTTCACAGAGAGCACAGGGGTCCTGGCCTTGGAGGACAAGGAGCTCGGACGGGTAAGTACTGCCCATCACAAGGAGCTCCAGAGAGCTGTGTCCCCAGGTCCCAAGAGGCAGCATTGACAAGTACTGAGAGGTCCAGCTTCGGGTTTGAATCCACAGGCTCTACTCTCCATTGACTGTGTGACCTTGGGCAAGTCCCTCAACCTCTCCACCCTCCATTTCTCCTCTTAAATCTGGGCTACCAGTAGTGCACCCTGCAGAAGACACAGCAGGGGTTCTCTACACCCTCAGACCCAGACACCCTTTAGAGCAAAGAGTTGCAATGCCCTTCCCATCCTGCAGTGAAATTCTTGGAATAATTTAACAAGCAGGCCCACCTAACAATTTAAAAATCAGTACAATGACATAATATGAAGAAGAAATAAAAGGGAATTAATTAATAATAAAATAACTTCAAAATGTAAAGATTCAGGCACAACTGCACTAGAAGACCTAAAGAAGGAACGCTGTCCTTGTTCTGACATAGGGAACCACTCTGAAGGTCATGGCGACAAAACCCGCCATGGAAGGGAGAAGCTCCGAAGCTTAAATGTCAGTAAACTGATTTCTTCAAACCACCCACAAGTCTTGGTAACACAGTTTCCTCAATTTCCCTGGAAAAGTGCCAAAAATGCTTCGAGTGTATATTGTTCCAAATTACAAAAATTCAATGTAGTGAAGTTTAAAGATCTAATTGGCTTATTAAATGATTCATGAATCAGGCAGGATCCCATCTGCAAGTAGAGGGGGCCCCAAGAAGATGTATGAAAACCAAGGTTTCTGCAGAAGGATGAGGGGGAAGAAATTACCAGCAAAAGAAAAGGATTGTTTTAGGTAAGGTGGCTTTCCTTTAGGGGGAAAAGTGAGGGGTCTTATCACACAGATGACCCCATCTCTCTTTGGGGAATGGAGAGGGCCCAAGTAGCAGACTCACCAGCCCTGACCGAAAACTTCCTGACTGACCCATTAAGACTACATTTCGGGGGGAGGTTGAAACTGCAGTTAGATTATGTCCTGAGCACCGGTTTGGGAACAAGTAACACCATTTGATGCCTGTGGTTTTCTTTTTAACAATATGTAAAGAAGATTTAAGATCTAGACTCAGTTCATTATAAACAGGCTTTTCCACTTCCATTCCCACCCGGTGGGAATATTCAGAAGTCGGGTGAGATGCAGGACGATTCCTCACTGGGGAGGAACATCTCATTCACTGCATGACGTGTAGTATCCCTGGGCCCCAGCCATTCAATACCAACAGAGCCCAGCACCATTATTTTGTTGACCAAAATTGTCCCCCAAATTTCTGAAGTATCCCAAAGTGTGGTACCAGTCCCTTTGAGTACCACTGAGGTAATAAAGACATTTCTTTTTACTTCTCAGCCATTGACTCTGCACCAGGCAGCCCATCTCTTCAGAATGTAACTTAGATTTACTGGCTTCAAATGCTTCCATCACTCCACAGTGCTTACAATAAAACTGGAACTCGGTAGCACAGCCTACAAGGATGCATATGATCTGGTGTCTGCCCACCTCCTCGGCCTCTTTTGTTGCTACCTTTCCCCTCATCCACTATGCGTCAGTATCGGGGCCAAATCTTAGTCCACCGAATAAACCACTCCTTCCTGCATTGGAGGGCTTTCTCCCTGCCTGGAGCGGTCCCCACTACCCAGCTCTTCAAAAGGCTGCCTCCTTCCTTACATACATGCCACCTCCTCAGAGATCCCTTTCCTGACTGCCCATCTTCCTTCATTCACTACCCCAGCCACCCGTCCACTAAACTTGATCACCAATGAGAGAAAGAAGGAAGAATTTACAAAAATTTTGGCTTCTGTCTCCCACACTGGACTACGAAAACCCCATGGGCATAGAACCCTAAACTATTCTGTTCACTACCCTATACCCCGACCCCAGCACAGAGACTCCCAATACATTTCATTCCATACTGGTTGATTGCGTAATCCCTTCCGAAAGCTGTCTGACCTCAGCCAAACGTTCAGCCTCTCTAAGCCCCTGGTATGTCATCAGTGGAATAATGTGAGAACACCTGGAGACAAGTGCATAGGCACACAGCCCTAACAAGGCCAGCAAGAACACAGTAAGCAGGCTTTCTTTTTTCGTCCTCTTGTGCCCACTTAATCTGGCTTTCATCTATAGAGCTGACCCGGAATCATATTACTAGGATGTAGACCAGGATATTAGTGTTAGAAGAGGCGAGTCCAGGAATGCTCAGCCTGAGTCCACAGAAGGTTCCATGGAATCCAGGAACCCCTTGAAATGGTTTGCAAATTGTTGAGGTGGGGAGGGGCATATGTGCATTTTTCTGGACTCACGAGTCCAAAGCATTCACCAACTTCTCAAAGCTGTTTCCACTCAGGAAAGTTAAGCCCTCTGGGCTAGTCAAACCTTTTTATTTTATAAATGAGAAAACAGATTCCCATGGAAGGCAGGAAGCTCCCCCAGAGCCACCCAGTGAGGGTGGTGCCCAGGCGCTGTACGTGTGCCCGTCCCTGAGGATGCTGTGTAGCCCCCTCCCTGATGCTCCATGATAACCCTAATTAGTTATTACTCATCCTGCCCAGATGAGTGCACTGGGGCCCAGAGGAGGCAAGTAACGTGCAGGAATGATGTTGACTCATCTCCAGGACCATTTCCACTGTACCACTTTGTCCCTATGCAGAAATAAAACCCTCAGCTCTGCTGCTGTGGTGAAGGCCACGGGCTTGCCACAGCCCCATACAGTTATTCATTTCTTAAGAACTCATTCTCTCCTCCAGCCCCATTACCTATTTCCCCAGATAAGAATTTACTCTTCCGGGGGGAAATCGGAGGGGGAGACGAATCATGAGAGACGATGGACTCTGAAAAACAAACTGAGGGTTCTAGAAGGGAGGGGAGTGGGAGGATGGGTTAGCCTGGTGATGGGTATTAAAGAGGGCATGTTCTGCATGGAGCACTGGGTGTTATGCACAAACAATGGATCATGGAGCACTACATCAAAAACTAATGATGTAATGTATGGCAATTAACATAACAATAAAAAATTTAAAAAAAAAAGAATTTACTCTTCCTACCAAAGAAACTTTCCACCAGTTGCCGTGAAACCTGCCTGTGTGGTCCACATGCCCGCTGGGCCGCCCTCTGCTGGCGGCCCCTCCGCACGCTGCTGCTGGTGAGGACTGCTTTCTGTTTTAAAGTGAAGCAATTTCTTGTACCCCTGAGGGAGTATTTCTATGCTCTAATTGTTCCCAAGCTTAGCAGGACACAGCCACATTTAAAATCCCAGTGCTACATTCATTCATTCAACAATATCTAGTTTGTTCTATATTCATTATGCTTCATTTTAATCAACTTTTTAATTGAAAAAATAATTCATGTGCTGCAAAAAAAAATTTTTAATGGGTATTAGTGAAAATGAATGATTCTTCCCACCTTGCCCTAGTATCTTTTACAGAGAAAAACCTTGTTTTCAGTTTATTGTGTATTCTTCACCCAGTATTCTACGCATGTACAAGCATATGTATATACATCCCACGAAAGAAAGAAAGAAAGAAAGAAAGAAAGAAAGAAAGAAAGAAAGAAAGAAAGAAAGAAAGAAAGAAAGAAAAAGAAAGTGCACAGCTGGAAGTTACTGTATAGATACTGCTTTGCACTTTGCTTGAAGTATCAGTATATTTGGAGATTAGTCCATGTCAGCCCATGCTGACATGCTTCCTGTTTTCATAGCTGTGTAATATTCCATGTATAGATGGATCATAATATATTTAGATTGTTTCCAGTCTTTGGCTGCATAAGCAATGCTTCAGTGAATAGCCTTGAATTTATTTCTTTGCACATGTGTGTGTGTGTATGTGTAGGATAGTTTTCAAAAAAACGTTTTGCTGAATGAAAATTGAATTTTGACACATACTACCAAATTGTCCCTTGAAGAGTATACACCAATTGATATTTCCACAAAAGGCATAAGTGACTGTTTCTCTACATGCTTACCAATACTGTAATATTATCAAACTTCTATTCATGGGATAGGATTGTGAGCCCATGGTGTCCCATCATTTGTGGCATGCACAGAGCAAACAGAAATAATGACAGGCAAAAAGCTCTGACTTCAAAAAACTTAAGGGATATAGACATAAAAACGGAATTATAGTGCTATGTGGTAAGTGGTCTCTAGAGAAAGAACACCTGGGAGCACATAGCAAGCAGATGTAACCCAGTCTGAGCGTCAGGGATGCCTTCCCCGGGTCTGAGGTGGATGCAGAGGTAGGGAAGGATATATAGGCTAAGGCTTGGAGAGGATCAGGCAGGTAAAGCCTCAGGATAAAGCAGCCCCCCAGAAGGACCTGCCTATGTGCCCAGGTAACGAAGAGAAGCTGGGGCTGGCTGGCATGCAGTTCACTGCACAGAGTGGGTTGTGTTCCCACATCAGCATCACCACATCAAAGCACAGCATGCATGGGCCTCGGCTGAGATGACAAAGTGCTTGATTAGCAGCCTGGAATGTCCAGATGAGGTGTCTGGACTGCTTAGGGCTCATGTGCACCCAGGAGGACCCTAATAATTCAGCAGGGCTGACACATACAAAGGAGTCGTCAACCCGTCAGGCACATGGCAGGGTGGAGATGAAGATGGAGGAGAACTGCAGTGACCTCATCTCTCCATCTACCCCGGAGAGGAAGTCTCCCTGGGGAGCCACCATGTGGAAGAAGAAGTCTTTGTGGAGGGGCCAGTAATGAGCTGTGGTCATTTGTGTCAGCGAATGGACACCATATTGCCAGTGGGAAACACGCCCAGAATCCATATGGTGGAAGGCCTGTTAACGAGCTCCGGGTGCCCAGAGCACTGCTCCTGCTTTGATTTTGCCAAATGGGCAGGAGCAGAAGGAGGCTCAGGGCCTTGCCTGCTGCTGTTCTGGCCCTGGCTGGGCTTTCTCTTACCAGTCCCTCCTCCTCACTGGTTCCCAGCACATCACCCCCCCTCACCCCTCAGGCCAAACTAGCTCAGGAGAGGGTCAGCTTCCCTGGGATCAGCAGCGCCCTTCTCTTCATCTCCCCAAAGCTGGGGTCTCAGGAAATGGAACACCATATAGAGTGACATATAGGGACAGGCATTCTCTTGAGGGGAGGGAAGGGTCTCTGTTGCCCAGCGGCACCCTGACTTACTTGCCTCCAGCATCCTACAACATACTACACTTTGCTGGTACCAGTTATGTCAGTTGATCCGTTTGATGATAGAATTTTAATGAAATTAACCCTCACAGAATGAATAAATGGCCTGCAAAGATTACTACAAAAGTGCTATAATCTCAGGATGATACTAGTATTGCAAGCCTGGCAAACAGCGCAAAAATGGTGGAGCTGACACCCGTCCTGCTAAGCAGGCGTGCTGTCATCTGCATCGTGAGATAAAATCACTGCCAAAGTAATCAGATAGGATAGATGTCAGTCAAGAGATTCTGAAATGATTTACAAGACTACTTGAGCTACAGATTTACTTCCAGTATCATGAACAGTGAGCCTTGCCCTAAATATATAGGGTACCTTAAAATATGGCTAATAATAGTATAAAGCCGCCACAATTAGCAAGATACTTAAAAATACAGCTTTTTATCTTTAGCTCATCTTTAAGACTTCTTTATTTGTGTATATGTTATGCTACATGTAACAATGTAATATATTAATACAAAGTAAGTGTATATAATATAAATATATAAAATATAAATATAATGATATATATTTATATAACTTATATATAAATAATGATATTTTATATATTTGTATATTGATGGTCATATATTTTTATATCGATAGCAGTATATTTACAGAAATTGGGCTATTGGCTCAACATATTTTACCGGCATAGGGCATGATCAAAAAATCTTTGGCAGCCTCCAGTCTAAAAAATCAGGCCTCCTATTTCAATCATGCCATAAGACATTGAGAAGACTCAAATTTTGCATTTAGCAAAAATGATCTATTTTCTTTCATCAGAGAGAGGGAATTCAGGCCTGGAATGAGAAGGGGTGAAAAATCAGCACAAACAAGACCCATCAGAGGGGGCCGATTTTGTGTTTCCACCCAGCTCTCCCACTCTTCCTGAGCTCTCATTGCGCCACCTCGCGGGAAGCCATCAGCTCCCACCCTCCCTACGAGCCAGGCTTACAGGCGGACGGTGAGGCTGACAGCATCTGGAAGGCCGGGTGTCTGCCTCTGAGACTCTAAGCCCCTCCCGTCCCCCTGCAGAGGTGCAAGCAGCCCAGGAGAGAGGCTGCCTTCCCCTGCACCTAGAGAAAATAGATGCTGTGAAAACAGAGCCAAAGCCCACGTGCAACAAAGCAGGGCACGCTGCCACCACAAAAGCAAATCTTAGCAAGCCCAGCTTTCGTTGTGCCTATATTTAGTGCCTGTTCCCTCAGCTTAGGGGATTTTCCAGATAGTTCACTCCTGTCTGAGTGCATGTTCCTCGGATCCCATGTGGCTCCTGAGAACTCGGGTGGCAAAATGAAGAAGGGGATGTGCTGAGTTATCCATAAATCTTTGCCTCTCTTCCAGCCCTGGAGGCAGTGAGAACCAAGCAGGAGACCCACATTGAGAGTAGCATATCTGAAGCATAGAGTGAAAGACACTTTCAAAGAGCCCATCCTTCCTGCTGTGTGTGCTTCCTTTCAAGCCAAGACAGAGCTGGGTGTTTTGTGACAGAGATGTCAAGTCCTGGTGAAATGGTGTGCAAATGTGTGAGTGTCAGCAAGACCCTTCCCTTCCGTAGGTCTCACATAAAGTCCCTTCCATTTTACCCTGCGGGCTTTGAGGGATGTCTCCTCCTGAAACAGGAGAAGGAATCCTGAGGAGTAGAAAGATGAGCGGACGAGAGGTGCCCTAATGTGTAAGGATATTTCTTCCTTTCATACATCTATCTTCTTACAGGGAGAGAATCGTATGTGAACATTGTCTGTTCTGGGTTGCGTTAGGACTTCTGAATTTTAGGAAAATGCAAAAGCAGAATCACAGAAACCATGATCCTGACTTTTGCTGAATTAGCCAGGGGAGAGAGAAGAGAGCAAGAGAACACCATTTCTGTCCTCGAGCTGGTCTGCTTGGCACGAGGCAACCACAGTTGGTAGTCAGAGCCTTGGATTGGAGTCCAGCGGCCAGGCTTTGCTTTATTTAAATGCCTGCCAGCTATGGGAGCTGGACAAGACACTCAGCTTCTCAGCAGCAAAGTTTCTCATTGATTAAAAACATGCCCATGACCGGGTTTCCATTTTCTGGCTAAGATGGTTGTCCTTTTTCCCTACAGGTTATTCTCCATCCCACCCCAAACAGCCCCAAACAGTCAGAGTGGCACAAAATGACAGTCTCCAAAAACTGCCCCGATCAAGACCTCAAAATCAAACTTGCAGTCCGAATGGATAAGCCTCAGAACATGAAGCATTCTGGGTAAGTGTTTCTTCTCCGAGTGGGAGTTTTAGAGAGATCTCCATCCATATTTTCTAAAATAATTTCTAAAAAGAAAAACTGATCTTCAGAGAAGTACATGGAAGGAAATATAAAGGATTCACGAGAGATTACTATAAGCTTCCTCAATTCTTATGATTACTGTATGTGCATTTGTGCTGTCAAGATAGAATAATTTCCTTCTTTTCTAATAGGATTTCTAGTACAATTCAAAATGTTCCCAGAAGCATGCTGGGTGGTTCCAGTTTAGGAGGTTTTTTTGGCTTTATGTACCTTTTCAGTGGCATCTAGATCTTTCAGACTATATGAATCATCCAATTTCACCTTCATGAACAGCCACATCCAAGAGACGTGAGCAGGTACTATAGGTGACATTCAAACGTTCAATTCACATTGAATCAGTGTTAGTGTTTAGTGTAGTCTTTAAATAAATGACCAAAACATAGAAAATTTATGATCACCTTCAGTTTCTTAAGGTTGAGAGACATGAGCAATTAAGTGATTTCAAGTAGCATAAAATAAGTAAAATAAGTTTTATTTCACAGATCAATGATTTTTACAGAAATTGTTTATTGACAACTGGGTATATGCCATGGTCTATTAAACTGCTTGGACCCCACTATCTCAGTAAATGTGAATGTGTCACTTAGAGAGAAGTTGGGCCATATAACTCTGAATGGGGCGGATATCTAACCAGTGGAAGGGAATGGATTGTTTTTCAGGGATTCTGCAGGTACCGATTGCCATTCTGCTTAACCCTTCTGGTCAGTAAATACGTCTCAATTCTCTTGGGGTGTGTGCATTTATGAGATGGTTTAAAATGATAAAATTGACATGAAAACTGAGAATTGGTTATGTGCTCGAGGCTTGGGGAATGCAAAAACCCAACACCAGGGACTAGCCACTGATTAAGACAGATTTAAATAGAGACTTTAAACAGGTCCAGGAGGGAGCAGTCAGGACAGGAAGTACACGCCCCAGCAAATGAGCAGACCACAGCAACATGTGGCTGGGGAAAAAGAACAGCATTCCAGCTTTGGTGCCTTGGAGTTGTAGGAAACATGGAACACTCAAGGTTCTAGAGAAAGATAGATACCTCCCAGTCAGGGCACTGGAGGCCTTAGGCATGGGGAACTCCAGAAAAGAAAAGGTCTCCCAACAAGCTGGAAGGCCAGTACTGAACCTGAGCTATGGCATGGACTTAGAGAATTTGCATGGCATTATCTTGAAGCCAAACTGTTCCCAGAGCCTGAGATGTGATTATGCCAAAACTCTTCTGCCTGTGGCCATGGGAAGGCCATGGGAGAGTGAGCTAGACCCTTGCTACACATGTAGTCTTTTTTCAACCATTCGTGATGAAGGGCAGCCAGCTTCTCTTCAATCAGGTTAGCATCTCACGAAGATATCTCATGAAATGTTTTTCAGGGATTCTGCAGGTACTGATTGCTATTCTGCTTAACCCTGTAAAAGTACAGCTTTTCCTCTTTGTTATCATACTCCTGGCATATATTCCAAAAATGTTAAGTGGAATTTCTCCCCCGTATTTCTTCCCCCTTGATGTAAACATTCCAGTTTCAGAACAATGGGTTTGAGAATTCTTTTAGGTCTCTATAGCACACAGGAAAAGATTCTGCATCTTTAGCAAAATATTGGCTCATAAATACTCAGTAACTATTTGCTAAAGGAACCAGAGTGTGAGTGGGCAGGATGGAAGGAGACAAGAGAGAGAGAAATGAGGAGGGTAGGACAGACCAAAGAGAGAGACCAAACAAAAATATGATTGAATGTGTCTGTCCTCAAAAGTTCAGTCTTTTTAAACTTCCTTCAAGGATCAGTAGCTGAACCCACTTTCTCAGCCCCTTTGAAGCACCAAACTAGGAGTTTTCCAAGTACTCCCGCATTCAATCCCCACAGCATACTTTACATGGGTATTAATTTTTCCATGGGACACATTCCCATTTCCCACATTCTCTTCATTTACTCTGTTGGAAACTGAACTGACTGATCTGAATTCACTGATTTTTCTGTTGATTCATTTGTAAAATTATTGAGACATTTCAGGCTACCTTGACCCTACAGATGACAGAAGAAATACGTAACTCCCTTCTGACAGCTTACATCGCTATTTCATATTACTAGCCTGCCATGTAAAAATCACCCCTCTGCCAGGAAATAACAAGGAAGGCCTAAGGGAGCCCTGAGAAGTAGCCAATAGCTTTCTTACTAACATTGTCAGACCCAATGTGGCCTAAATCAGGCATGCACAGCATTAGTTGTGCAAGGGGTGACTCAAGGAAAATAAAAATGTTTATTATGGACTACAATTTTTTTTCATTTAAAGTTAAAATAGCTTTATTGGGCCCTATTGTGTGGGGAAGAAGGAGAGAAATATCAAAATAGTGTTAGAGCTTAAAGAATAGTAGAGAGAAGGGAATTAAAATGCATGGCTGAGGTTATAAATTTTATCTTCTTTCATGTTTACCAAAACATAAAAGGAAAATCAGAATTACTGTGAATGAGTCCTTGTTGGCGGACTGTGGTTCCTTGAATGAACCACTGGGCCACTCAGAATAACTTTCCTTATTGAACAGAAAAATGTTATTGAGAAAGTCAACACTACTTTCTGGCCTTAAGACATTAGGATCTGGGCCTATTTGACAAGGAGCAAGTCCTCGGAGAGTAATTTTTCATATTTTACATCCGTATGGTGTTTTCAAGCTCAGCAAGTGTATTCACATGCACTTTCTCATTTTATCTCTGAAATAGCCTCACAGGGACTAGGTATCATTATCCTCCCATATTAATACATGGCCTCTCCCTTCACCCAGTTGCTCAGACCAAGAAGCTTGGGGTCATCTTGGACATTTCTCTTTTGCTTTTGCTCTTCATCTCATCCATCAGCAAATTCTGTTCACTGCACCTTCAAGATAAACCTAGAGTTCAGCCTCTCCTCATCACCACTGTATCACCATTTGGATCCAAGCTTCCATCCCTCTTCCCCTTCACGTGTGCCCTTACTCTGTAAGCAGCCCCCCTACTGCTGTCCTTGCTTCCCTGTAGTCTGTTTCCCACCATGAAGCAAGAGTAATTTTTTTAACACACAAGTTAGATCATGCCACTCCAATGCTGGAAAACCTCTAATGATCCCCCATCTCAGAGTATAACCCATTGTTGTTACCATGGCTATGAAGACTCCACTGCCTACCTGACCTTGATCACTCCTCCAGCCACATTGGCCTCCTTGTTCTTCCCCAAAGACTCCAAGTGCACCTGCACCTCAGGGCCCTTGTCCCCATTCTTCCCTCTGCCTTGGATGCCTCTTCTTCTCCACCCAGCTTTCTACATGGCTCACCTGATTTCTGCATGTCTCTGTACCATATCAGAATGCCTTCCTTTCCTAGCCCACGTGTGTCCTCTCTCTTTCTCTTACTCTGCTTTATTTTCAGGAGAGCACTTATCATCATCTCACACATCACATATCTCTTTATTTATTGGTTTGTCGTCTCTCTTCCCCCTTGGACTGTGAGTTCCTTGTCACCAGGGACATTTGTCTCCCTTGTTCAAAGTAGCTCTTACAGGGCCTGCCATGTAGTAAAAGTCTAATAAATTAACCTATTCGTTGTGTAAATGAATAAATGAATGAATGAATTCCACTTTACACATAGGGAAACAGATGTGGAGTGGTGAACAGACTTGCCCAAATGAGATTATACATTGGAGCTGGGTCTAGAATTGTGTTATTCTAACAAAGGACCCAAAACTTGAATGAAATACAGAGCTCCCGTGATTCCACTCTGGATTCAGTCAATGAACCACAGTACACCAACCCAGAGTAATTTACAGCAAATCTGATTTTCCTGTTATGCTTCAACGAAACTTGAAGGGGATACAGTTTATAAGTCTCAGCCATGCTTCTTAAAAATCCCCTCTCCTCTTCCATGTTCTTAGCTGTGCCACTACTCTAGACCTCTTGTTCTTCAAAGCTATCACACTTCTCTCTCCTCCCTGCAAATCTCCAAAACACCACTCGGATTGGCACAGACTCTCAAACAAGACTACTACTACTGACCTAATTGAATAGTTTTAGGATTCCATTTTCTCTCCCTTGTTGGCTTATTTTCTATAAATGTCAATTAGATTAAGTTGGTTGGTAGTATTGTTGAAATCATCCAAAAACTTAAGGACTTCCTAGCAATTATTGAGAGAGAAGTATCGTAATCTCTATCATTACAGATTTGTTTGTTTCTTCTTACAATTCTGTCCATGTTTGTCTCATTTATTTTGAAGCTCTATTCTTAGATGCATAAACATTTAAGGTTATTATGTCTTCTTGATGAATTGACCCCTTTATTATTATGAAATGTTCTTCTTTATCCCTAGTAATATTCTTTGCCCTGAAATTTACTTTGTGCGACAGTAATACAGCCACTCCAGCTTTTTAAATGGCAAATGTTAGCATGGTAAATCCCTTCCATCCTACTGTTTTTAACTTATGCCTTTAGAGTTAAAGTGCATTTCTTGTAGGTAGCATGGAATTAGCTCTAGCCTTTTAAATCCAATCTGAAGATCTCTGCCTTTGAATCGGGATATTTAGCCTATTTATATTTAATGTGATTATTGATATAGTTAGGTTTAAATTAAATTGCTATTTGTCACCTTGCTTTTTGTTTTCTGTTTGTTCCATCTGATCTTTGTTCTCTTTTCCTTTTTTTTTTTTTTGCCTTCTTTTAGACTAATTGAATACTTTTATGATTCTGTTTTATCTTCTTTTTTGTATTATTGTCTATAAGTGCCAACTAGGTCAATCACCTAAGATGTAGTCCTTGGCACTAACCACTTACCAGCTGTAGGCAAGTTGCTTAACCTCTGTGAATCTCATTTTGCTCAGCATAAAATGGAAGTCATGATAGTTTTGCCTCATAAGGTTGCTGTGAGAATTAAATGAGTTAATACATGTAAAGCATTTAGAACAGGGGCTGATACATGGTTAGGGCTACAGCTACATAAGAGTTGGTGGTGGAGACTATTGTTACCATTGTTTGCTTTCATTAATTTATTGTGCTTCTCCCCAGCCCATGCTTCTTTCCTGCTGGGCTGCTGCAAGAAGCCTGAGGCATCTGGAGTCTTAGCACCCTCCATGCTCTCATTCACTCTCGCAGGAGGGGAGGGTTGCCTCCCAGTGGGAATCTTGGTTTTGTCTCAGTGTGATTGCTCTTCTTAGAAGAAATTCACATGAAGAATTTCTAGCAGAAAAGAAAATGTTTTTAAAAGGTCCTGCCTCATTACCACTTGTGATGGGCTAGGTGCCATGGCAGCACAGGGACAAAGAGGAAAGCAAATGCAGGCCCCTCCTCCCTTAGGGCTGAACTTCATCTCCACCAAACCAGAATGGCACCAACTCCTCATTTTCTAGGCTTTTCGGTGACTTCTGGCTCCACAGCCCCCCAAGTTGAAACTTTAAACTATCCCCGGTTTCCATGTCCCTCTCAACCATCCTTACCCCTTTGTACGGTGTCCAGGGGCAAGTTGATTCTGGTAGACACCCTGAGGGGAGCACGTACTCTTCTCTCTGCACTAGGTACTCATCCATCCTGGGAGAAGACATACAATAAAAAATTTCCCCATGAATAGCTAGGGAGCACCCACCATGCGCACACCTCATGCCAAGCACAGAAGATACTTAATAAATAGAGCTGACTAATTCATTAACATTCACAAACATCAGATGAAGGAAGACCATCCCATTTTTTTTTTATACAAATGACAAGTTACAAGCATCACCATGGGTATTGCCCTGCCAAGGAGCCCAGGGCAGAGGGATGCTGAAGCCAGGGGGCCATGGGAGACCCAAGAGCATCTTTCTCTTCTCTGTTTAGTCCTTCATAGTTCACTCTGGGCTCTCATCTAACGAAAATGCCCCCAGCAAATGACAAGGATGTCAATGACCCACTGGCATAGGTTTTACAAAAATATTACAAGCAAGGATATGTTAGAATCACAAAGCAAAACGTGGCCTGGAGTTCCAAACCCAGACACGTGTACTTTGCTTTATTTCCCAGTAGATGTGCACCCCAAAGCCAAACCAAAGTTCAAATAAAGAATCCAAAGATGAATCCTTTGCGAAGTTGGTAGTTATGTGCTCTTTGTACTAGAACTACTATTTCTACCTCTGTTGCTGCTACTACTAAGGATAATGCCAAGCAACAATATGGCCTAATGTAACGAAGCACTTCCTGTGTGCCAGTCTGTGCTAAACCCTGGCCATGCATGCTCTCCGTCAGTCCTCACAACAAATTCACACACTATCCCCATTTCGCAGCTGAGGAAACTGAGGCACAAGACAGCCAAGCCAAAGGATGGCTGATGGCAGGGCCAAAATTCCCACATAGGTTTTTCCACCCTGAACCTAAGATATAACCACTAGGTTAAACTTCTACTCACAACACTAGAATGCTGATTTATCTATTTGTAAATCCAAATTTCCACAATCCTGATGGCCTGAAGAGAGAGTCGAAGGCCACTCATGCCCATGCAGATAGAGCTGTCTGTAGTGTGAGGAGCTGGAGGGGAAAGCCACCGGATGTCTGCAGGTACAGAGCTCCCATCTGCTCCAGGTACTTCTCATTCTGTCTACTGAGCGCATTTCAACCTCAGAGAACACAGAGCCGGAGCTGACTAGACAGAAATGATACAGTGCAGCCCTCAGTTTTTCTTGGTTTTGACACCTTCTGGTATGTGCCAAATTAGCAATAAATTCTGAGGAAAACCTCTGAGGGAAAGCCCCTCCTTCACACAAACCAACTGATATTTTGCAAAGGAGAATTGTTGATTTTTCTCTGATCCCACTCAGCTTTCCCATTCAGAAGCCTTTCACTGGAAAAGTTCAACTGGAAGAACGATTCGTGTTCTCATTTCGGTAAAGACACCAAAGTTTGTCATCATCTAAAATGGGAGGAAGAATAGCAGGATGGAAGGGGTATTCTGGAACCTGGCTGTTCCAAGTTTTCATTCTGGCTGCGTCTTTCACCAGCTGCGGAACCCTGAGCGGGTTCCTGCAACTTCAGGTTCCTCAACTGTAAAATAGGAATAGTGATGTCATGAAGTAGCTAGTAAGTCTTTACTTTGTGTCAGGTGTTGTTCTGAGCACTGTAGATTCCATTAACTATTTAATCCTCCCAACAGTCCTTGAAGTAGCTACTGTTATTATGCCCATTGCACAGATGAAAGGCTGAGGCAGAGATACATCTAGTAACTTACTGAAGGTCGCACACACAGCTAGGCAACATGGTTCCAGATTCAAGGCCTTACCCCCTCCAGGTAGATACAATAAATTCAAGCAAAGGGCCTGGCACAGCACAGTAGTAAAATGTGGTCAAGCAGTAGCTAGGATTTTTATTTTGAAGGGAGAATTAATGCTTCAGTATGAGTTACATTCTGTGGGTTTTCATGCATTCCTTTTCCTGGTTTCATTCCCATCAATTAAAACTATAAACTTCAGATGTAGTGTCTGTGTTCACTGTTCTGAATCTCTCTACATGGGTTCAAGTTAAGGGGAAAGACATAATGGGTAGTAGCTGCCAGATATAACTCCAGAAAAATACGAGACTGTGACAACCTTGCCAGTCATTAGTACAAATACAAAATTTTTCACCCACTTTCTTCATTTGATTTTTGTTTCATCTATTTTTCTATGTCCATATGTCCAGGGAGATTTCTTTTCACATATTTAGCTATTATTTACTACTAGTAATGATATGCTTTCCTCTGTACCCAGAGATATTTTATAATAAGGCTGGCATTTATTGTGCATCTACTTTCTACTGTGCCTTGTGCTTATACTCCACAAGAATCATCTCACTTAATCCCCACAATGACCCTGTTTGAGAAGAACCATTGCTGGCCCTGACCTGTTTTCTAGGACACCAGGAGGTTAAGCACCTTGCCCAGCATCTCAGAGCAACCATCCCAACTAGAACTGGAAGACAATGTCAACCCTCTCTCAGTAGCCCTGGCCACGCCTCCCATTGAAGGTCAATTTCTGCCATGAATATGTTAATAGATTATTTCAAGAAGGTGGAGAGCACTGTCCAGGACAGTGGATTACAGCTGGGTAATCCACACAACAGTGGAGCTGACCAGGTTGACCTCAGGGCTGATGCACTTACCAGCCGTCCAACCACTGCCATGGTCTCTGTCCCACTCCAGACAGCATCCTCTCTCTCCCACCTGCACCACTGCACCCGGGACCTTGCTCATCTCCTTGCGTTCTCTCTTGCCCCTTTCATCCACAATGCCTTCTCCACCCAGCGACCACGGGGATCATCTTAAATAGAAATATAATTGTGTCTCTGCCCTGCTTGAAACCCTTCCACAGTTTCCCATCCTGATTTAGAATGAGTGAATAATGATCTGATTTACCCACTTAAAGGTCACTCTGTCTGCTGTGTAGTGAGTGGAGTAGGGACAAGAGTGAAGCAGGGAGACTAGTTAGGAGCCTGTTGCCATGGCCCAGGTGGACATCATGGAGGCTTGACTGGGGAGTAGCAGTGGGGATGGAAAGAATTGGGATATATTTGGGGCGCCTGGGTGGCTCAGTCATTAGGCGTCTGCCTTCAGCTCAGGTCATGATCCCAGGGTACTGGGATCGAGCCTTGCATCGGGCTCCCTGCTCGGCGGGAAGCCTGCTTCTCCCTTTCCCACTCCCCCTGCTTGTGTTCCCTCTCTCGCTGTCTCTCTTTCCGTCAAATAAATAAATAAAATCTTAAAAAAAAAAAGAATTGGGATATATTTTGGAAAGAAAATTCAGAGAACTTGGTGATGGATTGCATGTCTTTATGCAGTGTTTTAAAATCTCATCAGAAACCTTTATAAAGGTTGCTCTGGTTCCCCAAGAGCATGGCATTCAAAACCAAATGAAATACAACAACTATACACTGACTTCCTACTGCATACATATCAAGAACTTTACCAGGAATTTAAAAAGAACAACAAGGTTCTGTGCTAGGAATTTAGAAACGAGAATTTAGAAAGAAGGAATAAGGTTCCTTCCCTCGAGGAGTTCACTCACAGTCCAGGAGGAACAATAAATATAAAAACAAATAAATTATAGCAGTGTGATCATTGTAACAGAAGAATTATCAGCAGGGCCCAGGAGGTGATGACATCAAGGTGGGGATTTAAACTTAGGAAGAATGTGAGTTTGAACATAAGATGCTGGGAGAAGGCATAATAGGTAGTGTATCAAGGCTAAAATATAAAGTTTTCTTTCAAAATAAATTTATTCATGTTAAATAAGTCATTTTAAAGGAAAATGTCAAGTAAACCATAGAATAGGTGGACAGATCTAAGATAAATTGGCAAAGCGGAATGTGAGCGGCCACAGTTTGAGGCTCCCTTCATGTAAACAGGGGTGAGCCACGAAGGAGTTTCAGCAGGGAAAGTCATGATCGCATTTGCAGATGGTAGGATGCATGTCACAGCCAGGAGGAGGATGAACATCATTCTGGGTGTCCCTGACACCCATTAAGAGTTTCCTCTACAGGGTGCCTGGGTGGCTCAGTTGTTAAGCGTCTGCCTTCATCTCAGGTCGTGATCCCAGGGTCCTGGGATCGGCCCCGCATCGGGCTCCCTACTCAGCGGGAAGCCTGCTTCTGCCTCTCCCACTCCCCCTGCTTGTGTTCCCTCTCTCTCTGTGTCTCTCTCTGTCAAATAAATAAATAAAATCTTTAAAAAAAAAAAAAAAAAGAGTTTCCTCTACAGTTATCTATGGAAGCAAAACTGGGGCTGGGACTGAAATAGTGAAGATATGAAGGGGAGAGACTAAGCAGAGTGGAGAACTTTGCAGGAGGTTAAAAAAAAAAAAAATATATATATATATATATATATATATATATATATATATATATATATATATATCTCAACTGCACTTGGTAATTAAGGAAAAAGGATGAAGAAACAGAGGGACCCAGGTTGACTCCTGGGTTTCTGGCTTAAAGGTCTGAGCAGATTTTGGCCACCAGCCAGTTCTAAGAGCCCCTGAAATTTGTCAAACAGTATAAATTTTAATTAGGTGCATTCTTCTTTATGTTCCAAAGCAGAAATTCTGATTCCAGGTGAAGTGAGGATTTGGATGTTGTCCAGTTGGTTTTTATAGCAGATAAAGCCAGTTTTGGAACTCAAGTATTTGAATGTTTTTGAGGATGACCAGATCTCTCCTCACTTGGTCCAGTAGAGCCTGAAAACCTCACTTCCTTGATCAGCGCCAGTGGGCGGGTAGCAGTCCACAAGGCCGATGGAGTAATTCATGAATGAAGTAACACTGCTCATAAAATCTCCAGATAGCTTAGGGTTGTGCCTCTGTGGTTCTTAATTCTCCTTTTATTTCATTTGTCTGTATCAAGATTAATTTCCATCAACATAGGAGCATTTGGAAAAGGGGGAGAGGTATAGGGAGGACTTTCTATGTTGACTCCAAACTTCCTCCCTATAATATACCTGCATTTGACAGAATTACAGAAAAAGAAAGTCCCTGGGGGAAGGGGATGGAGGAGGATTCCTGACTGAGACTTGAAAGAGGCAAAGGAGTAATAGTTGTAGGATTTAGCATTCTTTTTCCTCCCTGTGCAGCACCTGGCAGGAGTTTCCGGATCTAATAGACTTTTAGCACATACAAAAATTAAGTCACAATGTAACATTTTCCAAGGTGCTTTCTGGAATCAATCAAGGAATCTAAGTCAAGTGTGATGAGGGGCCACAATTCCTTCTATAAATGGAAGTGAAACTTGTGGGCTGTTCCTTCTCAATCACACAGGTTCCAAATCTGCTTTCTGTTTCTGAGCTGCATGCATTTCCTTGTTTATGAGTACCAAGCTTCATGGTCAAATGAATTAAACAGTGCAGTCACTCAAGCATTAATGCAACTCTGGTCTTTTTCCTTTTCCTTAGGTATTTATGGGCCATCGGTAAGAATGTCTGGAAGAGATGGAAGAAAAGGTTTTTTGTACTGGTCCAGGTAACTCTTCAACTCTGTCCATCTAAGAGCCATCAGTATTAAAGATTTGATAGGAGTAATTAATGTTTTTTATTTGAGGTATAACTTACCTAAAGCACACTGCTCAAGCATTTGGCTTAGTGAATTTTTATACATGTATAAGCATGTAACTAACCACCATGCAGAGGGATGTAGAACATTTCTGGTCCCCACAGCACTCCCTTGTGCTCCTTTTCCCTATTTCTATATCACTTAAATTTTTCAAAATTAATGGCTCATTCTTTTAAAAGTCTAAGAATACAGGAGCACATAAGATAAGTAGAAGTGGACTGCCGCACTGCCGGGTTGGAGGTCCCCAGGGAGGAAGCAAGCACGTGCCCGGTTAGAGCACTAGGAACACTGACACTGCTTTAGAAGAACTTGCTATTTCTAAAAGTACTAAGATACTCATTATGAGAAAAGTCAGAATTTACTTAGACTTTTGACATCTATTTTACTGTGTAGTATTTTGATGTTGAATTCCCTGTGGGGGTGCTCTCCACTCTTACTGATGCATGGGGCTTCCAGAAGTCTTAACTAACCTCCTATAACTATGTTTAACAGTCTGGAATGTATCTTTCCAGATAGACTCTTTTTTTTTACTGTATAATTAAACTCTTTGTGTTGTCCTGCAGCTCACTTTTTGTTTTGTTTTGTTTTTTTTAACATAAATCACTGTAGACACTTTTCCATGATTGCATATATAGCTCTGGCTCAACTACCTGTAGAATTTTCCTTTCTGAAGACTTATGGGCTTCCCCAGTTGGGACTATTATTAACCATGCAGCAAGGAACATCTATCTATATATAGATACAGAGGGAGGTGCAGATACTCGTATTAATAATACATGAGTAATATATAAATAGTACCTTTGCTATCTTGTCTATTTAAGAAAAAATTTCCAGAAATAGTGATATTTGTCCTTGAGAATCTCCCCTGACTTTTTAAAATTTGGTTCATTTGCTTCTTGTACCAGGATTTTTCCATTTACAAGGAAATTTGCCATTGCCCCTTTTCAATTTCCAAGTTCCACCAAAGCATATAGAAAATTAATATATGCTGTATTCTGGAAGATGCCACAAAGTGAGTCAACTTGTAGTTTAGTGACTAAAGGTGTTCATTGGGTTACTGTGTTAACTATAAGCACTGACTGGTATTTAGGGCAATTCCAATTCTAAAACCTCACTATAAAGCAACTGCTTCTTAGGTCTAATGGCCTTAAAAGTTCTACCAACTCTAACCTTCTAAAACTAGACTTTCTGTAGATCTAGTCAAGTTTCTGCTGTGCCACTAAGGAAAAATGCATCTCTCTGGCTATAAGCAAGAGGTCATCTTTGCTTTCATGATTGCTATGGGGTACAACAAAGCCTTAGAATAAATGAGCCCGAGGAAAACTTTGGAATTTTGCCCAACCCCCCAAATAATCCATGGGTAGGCAAAGGAGGACATTTCATCCTGAGATACATTTTCTCAAACTATCAACTGACCAACATTTATTGAGCCCCTGCTTTGTGTAGCGCACATTGGTAGGTCATAGAGAAGAACTATGAGGCCTGGTCTCTCACTTCCAGAAGGGTGTCTGTTAAGAGTGCTTTATGTATGCAAACAGCAGAAACAGACCCAAGCTAATTAAGGTATTAATAATAATGTATTAGAAGGCTCTTGAGATAGTTTATAGGATTGTTGAAAAAGCTGAATGGCCCATCCTTACTACAGGACTCAGAGTAGGTTCCAGAAATCCAGGCGGAGGGAACCATGGCCAGTCATCGATGTGGTCAGAAGACAAGATTGGCTCTGACCATTTTCTATCCTTGCATCTCCACTTGAGGGCCAAATATGAGGGAGAGATTGGTTCAGCTTGGGTCACACACCCAGCTTTTAGCAGGGGCAGGCCAAGGCACTTTGACTCACAGTCCCACTGGGCTGTCTCCAGTGCAAAATCAGGATGCCATTACCAGAAAGAGAAATGGATCCTGGACGGGCAAAAACAGCTGATGTCCTCTCTAAAGAGAGCGTGTTATAAACAGACAAAAATGCATTAAAGGAGACAGGGCAAGATTATGCAAGGTTCTCCCCCTTCAGTGCTTCTCACTGGGCACAGCAGCCTGTCTTGGAATCCCCTGTGAGCTGGCCTGGCCTCCCAGGCAGCACTGGAGCATGCTCTGTAGCATGCACAAACCACACAGAAGCAGCACGTCTACCCGAGTGACTTACTGAATGTTTATTCCTCTCTACTCGGATGTTAGGTCTTGGGAGGTGTTTTTATAAAGAGTTTGCAACACATAATTTCCAACACAGTTATGAATTTCATTGGATTTAATACAAGGAAAATAGTTTGAAAAACCTAAGAGGAAGAGAACACATCCAACACCAGTCTCCTCAAAATCATCTCCCCTCCCACCCCCAGGTCTCCCCTCCACCACACACACAGACAAGCACACAGAGTCTATAATTTTGGCTGTCATGCAGTGCTATTAAAATTCTCCCTAAGTGAGATTTCCTTTTAGTGCTACTACCTTGGAGGAACCAACAGATAGATTGTAAATGGACTTCCTACTAGCCCGGGAAAAAGGACATCCTCAGAGGGATTTTGAACCCAAGCAGCGATTCCCATTTTTAAGGATTGGGGCTAACATCATTATAGATGTGGCTGGAGGCTGCCCACCCCTCCAGGCGTGGAAAGAATGAGGCAGTTGCAGGGTGTTTCTGTGCTGGAGACTTAAGTGTTCCTATGCAATGAGATGGTGTTCTCCAAGTATGGGCCTGAACCACCTTACTGGGTGCTATTTAAAATCTACATCCCAGGACACCATCCAGAAGATTCTGATGCAGTAGGTCTGGCATGAGGCCAAGGAATCTGTATGTTTTACAAGTACACCAGGAGATACTGATGCAGGTTTGTCCAGAGACTACCTTTGGAGAAACATTGCCTCAGTTTAAAGGGAAGGCTCCAACCCCTTTAGACTACACCCTCTCAGAGTTTATGCCCTCCATGGAGCCGAGCATCAGAGTAGCTACACAAATGATGATATGCAGATGAAATGACAAAGCTTCCTCAGTGATGTTCCTTTACATTCTAGTAAATGTCCCCAAATCATGGCTGCAAACTCTAACCCAGAGATTAAAAGGAAATTAAGAGCACTCCAAATCAAGAAATTGCTGGTAAATTCATTCTAAACCCTAGATGCCATGGTAAGGACTAAACACACTGATTACCATTGTTAGGAACTCTGACCAAACCAATGCTAATGATGAAGGTGCCAGTTCCATAGAGTTCTAACTAGAGCTCCCCACCTTGGGTGTATAGGGGAGGAATGAAAGCAGCCAACTCATCACCCAGACCAGGCTAGAAAGTCTCATCGCTATGATCTTTTTATTTTAAAAATATTTGTACTCAATAAAATAAATTGAATTTAAAAATAAAATATTTTTACTCTATGCCTAGAAGACTTCTGGTTAAAATCAGTTTTTGATTGGTCATCATCCAAAGTATTTCTGAGCCTTTTTTCCCCCTTTTAGAACCATACAAACCATAATATTCTGTGTCTCTTCTGATAATGCTAACAATTGCTTATATTTATATGGTCTCTTAGACTTTACAAAGTGTTCATCAAGTTGGTCTTTACAACCTTTCTACACTGCAGTGAGGATAAGTCTTATCCCATTTCATATTTGAGGAAAGTGAGGCTCAGAGTGGCTAAGTGACTTGCCCATGGTCAACAGCTAATAGGCAGCCAAGGTGAAACCTAATGCACGTCTTCTGACTCCAAAGGCTTTCCGTGATTCCAAGCACTCAGGTGGAACAGGTCCCCAAAGAGATTTATGCATATACAATGTTCTAGAGCTCAATTACCTTGTATCAGATAGAACCAATATCCTAAATCCATATCCTATTGCTGATTCTCTACAGATAATGTAAAGACTAAAAACTCTGACTGCTTCAGCTTTCAGAAAAATCACTAAATCTGAATAAAATATTGTCAGATAATGTAAAATGCCTTGGAATATAGCAGTTGTCACCCAGGAAACCATATTAAAATAACTTAACCCCCCCAAATGAATTGTAAAACATATAAGTAGTTGAGTGATTTATAACTCTCTGAATGAATGTCTATTTTTCCCACCCAAAATTACATTGCCTTAAAGGGCATTTCTATTTATATTCTGGTTGCAAATGACAACAATCAACCCAACTAGCATACGTTATAAAAAGGGAAGAACTGTATTGGTTAGTTAATTAAATTAGCAGTTGAATAAAGAGTTTTCTGGCATGGGTAGGTCCAGGTCTCAAACACAGCCATCAAGGCTTTGACTCTCGATCAATACCATCTCTCTCTCTTTTTTTTTAATTTTATTATGTTAATCACCATACATTACATCATTAGTTTTTGATGTAGTGTTCCATGATTCATTGTTTGCATATAACACTCAGTGCTCCATTCAATACATGCCCCCCTTAATACCCATCACCAGGCCAACCCATCCCCCCCTCCCCTCTAGAACCCTCAGTTTGTTTCTCAGAGTCCATAGTCTCTCATGGTTCATCTCCCCCTCCGATTTTTGACCATGCTCTCCAATGAGCTGGCACCACCCTCAAGCAACATCTCTCCATGCAGCAGAATAAGGTGGGTCAAGATTTATAGCAGTTTAGCAGTCCCAGAGGAAAGAAAGCTTTTCATTCTCTGTAGTTTGAGCTCATCCCCTAATTGATCTTTCGTTGGCCCAGTGTGGTCATGTGCCCATCCCTGCACCAATCACTGCTGCCAAGGAGATGTGATGCTGATTGGCTAGGCCTGGGCCACATGTCCCACCCACCCTACCTCCCCACTGAGGCTCAATTAGCCCTAAACAAACTATATAATGGGCTGAATGTGGGGAAGGCCATGATTCCCCAAGTAAAATCAGGATTCAGCTACCAGGGAAATGAATGCTCTGTATTCAAATATAAGAAATGTTCCACAATTGTTACCATCATCTTGATTTAAAGATAATGAAACTGAGTCCCAGCAGTTAACTGAATTGTACCAGGTCACACAGCTAGAAAATAAGGGATCTGAGAATCAAATCCAGGTCTGGATAACTCCAAAACCTATTTTTCCTCTACTCCACCAAGTGGCTTTCATGTTAAAATCCATCAGGAGTCTAGGATTTAAACTCTGTGACCTTTCATTTACAACCAAGTCACATTAAAGATGGTCTTGGACGCATGGCTGACTCATTACATAGAGCCTGCGACTCTTGATTTGGGGTTGTGAGTTCAAACCCTATGTTGGGTGTAGAGATTACTTATAAAATGTGTTTTTAAAAAAAAGTTAAGCATCATAAAGTTAAAAAAAGAGAAAAGGTCCTTGGTCCCGGGAATTCTGTTCTTCACATCATAAAAATTTCTCCATCTTCAGATCTTGGCTCAACCAGTCAGTGCTTCCTCATGCAAACTGTCCCTGGCCACCCAAGTAGACCAAATCCCCAAGCTCTTACAGTATCACATATCTCTTTTTATACCTGTCCCCATTAAAGTTACTCATTTCTGAGGTAATGTGATTAATGTCTACCTTCACACTAGACAGGAGAACAGAAATTCTATCTAGTTTTGTACATCTTAATATTCCTAGCACCAAACACAATACCTAAGTATTTGTTAAATGAATGAATTAATGAATGAACCATAAATAAAGAACTCTTTTCTAAAATGGATGTATATGAACTTTGGGCAAGGGCTAATGACCAGGGTTCAGGAAAAATGACAGCTGAGGCATTTATAAGGAGTGATGGTAAAGGCAAAGCCAGGGGGTTTAAACAAATACATTGTATCATTTTTGTATGTGCATGTATTTCAGTCTTCCAGGGGTGATGGGAGGAAGGAGAAAGGAGAGTCAGGGGACCAGAAAGCACTGATCCTTCCATCTCCTATCTGGACTCTAGTTGTTAAATCTAATTGAAAGTCAGGGACGACCTGAAAGTTTCTGGACAGTTCCCATATGTTAAAGCAATGGTTCTCAAGCTTTAGTGTGCTTTAAGAAATATCTAGAGCAATTATGTAAAATGCCAGTCCCTGAGACTCACCCTGACCTGAGATTCTGTTGTTATGACTTACAGAATCTGCATCTTTATAACCTCTCCCCCACCCTCCCATACATACACTCTAATGAAAATGGCCTCAGTCCACTCTTTAAGAAACATTATTAATAAACCTTTTCCTAGTTTAAATAGTATCTGAAAATAAGCGGAGGGTGCCTTGTGTATGGGAGGTCCAGCGGCTCTTAAATCTTGAAGCCTGTACCCTGTGAAGTCCCAGCAGCCCATCCCATCCCGTGATTCTATATGAAAGTACCACCAGCTGAAAATCCCAAAGATGTAAACACTACAGTCCTTTCGCCCTTCTCCCCAAAGGGCACTTTCAGATGAAAGTGGTCACGAGATCTCTGTTTTTTGTTGTTCTAGGCCAGCCTCTCTGACAGCAGTGGCCAGCTCTCTGACTTCTGACATGTATTCTAGGTGCTTCTCTGCCATCATTACAATAGAGCTCACCATCTCATTAACTTCTTATCAAACTGCAGTTTAAAGAGAATTTTACTGTGGTAGAGAAACATTCATTTCATTCACTTAGTGATGTCTTGTAGAAGCTTTAAAAAAAAAAAAAGTTTCCAAACCTGTTACTATTCCCCACCCTTCAAGCACTCCAGAAAAACTTAGGTTCCCCCTGAAATGTGCAGTAATTAGAATTTCTTCTCCCTGCCTTTATTTCCTAAAGAAAGTCACCAAATCCCCAATTAAAATGCTTCTGATAAACCAACTAGTTTATGCGAGCCCGAAGTTTGTCAGGACGACTTCTGCCATATCACCAGAAGAGGGCAACAGAGTACAGCGCTCCAGGAAGCAAGCACCTGAACTAGAACAGAAAAATCTAAGAGCCCAAAGCGTGTAGCAATAGTAAATGCATAAATCTTGAAATAACACCCTTCTGTTGTTATATTTGTCTGATCTCAAGTTAGTATCTGCAACTCTCTGGCTAATCATCCCATTAACAAACTACATCATCTCTCGTGTTGTCAGAGACAGGTAAAAATCACGACAGAAACATTCCAGCAATATGTGTGACCACTATCATGCTGGGGACCTGGGAGCTCAGTTATTCAGACCAGTAATGAGTTGGAAAGGCCTGGTGCTGTGCTTGGAGTAACATATGTAAATTTGGAAGGAAAAACCCTCTTTATTAGGTTATACGTACTTTCTAGAACCAATCAGACTCAAAGAGCAAATGCCCTTTATATGGTAGATTTTGCTTATAAGGAGGGAAATACAACGAAGATGTATGACTCGCTAGGCTTACCCTCAAAGGATTTATAATCTAGTAGGCAAATATACCTATTCAACTACTCTATATTAGAATGCTGGTGCTAAATGCAAGGAAGCTGCTTATTTAAATGCATATATTGAGCATTTGCTCTGTGATTGTCGTACATGGTATGTGAAGCCCTTCATTGCTCAGTTAATCCCCCAGCAACAGTAAGATGCACGTAAAATACGGACGAGGACGCTGAGACAGGTGGGAGCTTATCAGAGCTGGGATAGGACCCCTGGCCAATGTGACCCCCATGCTTGCACTCCTAACCCTCCTTTTTAAGAGAAGAGGATGCTGTTGGTTATTCTGCTTATTACAAAGAATAATACATGTCCACTTATGAAAATACTCTTCGTGATCTGGCCTTCTATTTCCCCTGAAGTCCCTCCAGGCCTTGCACTAGAAGGAGCCGGTTCTGCAGATCATACGCATTACGAAGAAAGTTGTCACCAGGAACCAACAGAGGGCAGCAATAGATATACCAATCCTTCTCGTTTATCTGCCATTAGGACCGGCAGGCCCGAGACGATGTAGGAGATGGGTGCAGGGCTTGAAAGCACCAATTTCTTATTACCATTAAAAAAAAAAAAAAAGATCTCACCATGGAGGAGGCTAAAAATGTCCCCAGCAGGGATCAAAGTTCACTTAGAAAATGTCTCTCTTAATAAAGGGAACTAAAGAGATAAGGGATGTGGCACTCCTTCTCTAAGACATGTGACATCGTGGATGGTAAACATGCCCACGAGCTTTTAGCCCAAACCCCGAAGGGTGCTCGCTCTCCCACGGACTCCTTGCAGATGAGCCAGATGTAGAAATGCGAAGGATCCATGCCGGCTGTGCATGCACTGTGGCGACAGGGTCCCGAAGGCCGGCCTGCAGCTGTGGAGCGGCCGCCCAGCACTGGCAGGGACGCCTGTGTCGGCAGTGAGGGCTGCACAGGGACAACGGCCGGGCCATCAGGGGCTGAGGATGGCTCAACTGTGACTGGCACCTAGCGATCGAGCGCTCATTGCTTGTGACAGCGTGTCACTCCTGCACTTGTCTGAGAGGCAAGGAAGACTTCTCAAAGCAACTGAAAGCACTCCTTCCATAGGAGAAGAGAGAGGGGAAACAAAATGTGTGGCTTGATGCTGAGAATTGGCTTGCAAAAAATAAAATGGTAACCAAAAGTCGCTGGGACATTTATAAATGAACGTCTGGTCCCTACATGCTGACCAAAAGGCCTGTGGGAACGTGGGGTCCCGGCCAGGGCCATGGTTATATTAGGTAAAACCTATCAAATTGCCACTATTTAACCAGTTTTGACCTACAAAGAATGGCAATCTCATATGGCTTAGCCAATTAAAATAACAAACAGTAATAGTAATTGCAAGCAGCTTTTATCAAGCACTTACTTAGTGCTAGGAACAAATCCCAAGTGCATGCCACATGTGAACTCATTCAGCTTTCACAATACGCCAGTGAGGAGGTCAGTTCTCAGATTGCATCCAGTCTACCCAGGAGGGTCCAAAGGACCAGAGAGGCTGAGTAACTTGCACTAAGTCACACAGCCAGGAGGTAGCAAAATGCAATTGGAAGCCAGCTACTAAGTGCAGGGCCTCAGGGACAAGGACATGGTTGACCAGAGAGGGTTTCTTCAGGGAAGATGGGCCCTAGGGGAGCAACCTTACCATCTGTGCTTTTCCTTCCCAGGTCAGTCAGTACACATTTGCCATGTGCAGTTATCGGGAGAAAAAAGCGGAGCCTCAGGAACTTCTACAACTGGATGGCTACACTGTGGACTACACGGACCCCCAGCCAGGTACCCACCCACCCTCTAGGCTATGAACCCCCGGAACTCTCCCCTGACACAAATCACAGGTCAACTAATATTTCCTGAGCACTACCTCCATGCTAGGCACTAAGCCGAGTGACTAGGTTTCACAGGCGACCAGGATGGCCACAGTCCCTGGTCTTACAGAGTTTCCATCCTGGTTCAGGGAATGCCATCCCAATCAAGGGCTTTGGTTTGACTCAAGGGATCCTCATAAAACCAAAAAGAAAACGTAATACATTTTTCTTTTACCTAGCTGTGCCCACATCAAATAGGTACCCCACCTAGAATGCTAAAAAAGAAATTACTGAAAGAGGAGTCTTATATGTTCACTAAGGACCGTGTGCACGTGTGTATGTTAGCATGTGTGGTTTTTCACCAGGGATGTGTGGGCTTGGCAGGTATTGTGTTTCCATGTCTAAGTGAGCCTGTCCTGTACATCCATATCTGCTAACTACAAGTCAAGTTTAGCTGATGGCACTTGAAAAGAAAGCTCTCCCTAAATGTCTTCTTTCCTAAGAAGACACCAATCCCCAAGCATAGACATCCAAGCTCCTAAGCCTTATGTAACTAAAAGAACCACACAAATGGTAGTATTTCTCATAAGTTCTACATCCTGCCCCCTCACACCTCTTCCCCCCACCCATTTTATCTTTTTCCCAGGGAAAAAAAATGAATAAAAATCAGCCTCAAAGAACCTTCAAAATGGGGGGGGGGTGCGAAATCATTTCAGCATATTAATGAACAACAAGCACCAACAGCCCTCTCCCAGAGAAGTTTATTTTTATGCCAAATCTGCACAAGGGAAGCATTTCCAACCATACTGCATTATTTGGCCCAAAACCTTTTTTTCTACTCCCATATTGCTCTTCCACATGCAACAAAATACACATAAAAGAAAAACAGAGTTTGAGAAAAGATGGAATGTTAACCTGAAAAGGTGTGGCAGGGAAGGCCTTGGGCCCAGGCCGCTTAGGAAAATGAGTACCTTCAGAGCCCCAACCCTGAGTGATTTGGACCAGCCCCCACCTCTCCCCTTGGTAATTTGCTTCCAGCCAGAGCATGATACAGAGCTGACCATGTAAAGCAAGAATTAAAGGCTCTGCTTAAAAATCTTTCATACTGAATAGAGCCTACGAGTTCGAAACAATTTCTTACAACATCTCATTGAAAGGATGTGGCTCCTGCATTAAGAAACCAGCCCTCACGGGTTCCTGCAATAGTCTACATTCTTCTCAAACCATTGGGTTCCCTTCAGAAAAATAGATTCCAGCTTTCCAAAGACCTGCATTTTAAAGTGGCAGACAAAAGGGCCCACATGAGAAGGAAATGCCGTAGCGTCTTCTGATGGTAATTCCTTCTAAGCCATTTCCCAGCTCCTTTCCCCTACACGATTGCATTTGGATCTGACCACAGTCCCACCAAGGAGGCAGGACCAGGATTATCTTCCCGTTTTGGAAAGAAAGAAAAAAGAGCTGGAACTCAGGGTCTAGCCCACGTCATTCTTTGGCACTTGCCGTAAAGCATAACTCCGTGTGCCGCTAGAGCAAAGCTAGAATTGTTATTTTATCATGGGAAAGCAGAATTCTCTTCCCACAATAGGGAGGGCAGGAGCAGAGAGAAAGCTGTTCTACATACATGCAAAAGTTAACTGTGTACATATATTATAAAATCTTCTCTTCTTTGTTCCACATCGATCCCATGGGATATAATTTATAAATTCCTTTACCAAAGATGTAAATGGAAAGTAAGTTGATTATGTTCTTGAGAATAATAAGCAGCTTCTTTTCTGCTCTTCCATGTGCCAAGTCCTATTTATCTCCTAATGTTTGATTGAAAACGGAGATTTAAATACTCCCAATTGTCATGAGAAGTCTAACTCAGACTTTCTGAAAGAGTGCTTTAACTCCTGGGCCCCACTCCTAACCTATGAGCCAGAAGGGAGGAGGGCAGAATCCTCATATTTAAGTAAGGACAGTGGAGGATTCCTGTGCACAGTCAAGTTGACCAGCTGGAGATGGAAGTCATGCACAATTTAGCCACTGTCCTCAGAGATTGGAAAAATCTCCTCAACCTCTCCCTGACAGGTGAGTGTGCATGGGGGTGGGGGGGACTTCTGAGTCCCTCCTGTTTCTCCCGCTCTTGGCTTTCTGCAGGTTGTCTGTGGAACCAACAGGTGGAAATTGTTCACGGGGTAGGTAGCCTTGCAGGCATGTGTGTTCTTGCCTCCGTAGCGGCCTCGGGTCAAAATGGGCGCCCAGACACAAGCCTGTGAGCCAAATCAGCCCCACCTGTTTAGAATCTTTGAAATATTAATTTGGGGAATCAGTAAATAATTGTATGTGAATTTTCCATCCAGGCTACTCATTTTAAGCTAAAAATGAAAATGCTTCACTTTCAGTTTCCCTGGGTATGGTTGGGAGAGTATACAGTAATCTCTCAAGCCCTATTAGACTAAGTCATTCAGTCTAAATAAAAGGACATTCAGAATAATCCAACGGCACAATTTAAACAACTGCATTAAACCTTAGACAGTGTTCCCATCATAAACAGACTGTGTCCATCCAGCAGGTTGCTGGAACAGCAGTGCCCCCGCCCCAGCCCCGCAAGGAGCCAGCCACCACTCCCCGCCTGGTCTGCCTCTGTCCTTTTGCAGACCTGTCGCCTTGTGCTTGACAGGTCGGTACCTGTGGGGCTGCGCTCCACGTCCTCCAGGACGAGCCCTTGCCCTGTCACACATCACCGTCTACAGATCCAGTCCCCAGGAATCGCTGCCCTGTCGAAACCTCTGCTGCCTCAGAGCATGTGCCGATGTTCACTTGGCTTCCTCCTCCCCTGGTTTTCTCTGCTCCCTCCTTGCTTTCACTGGTGTGCCCTTGGTCTCCCATGCTGTCTGAAATAGCTCTGTTGCTCTCCGCAGCTGTCATTTCCCCAGCTTCTGCCACTTTCGATATTTCTCCTTGTGCTCCACTCACACCACAGTTAGGCTTCATTCTGTTGTTAACAGGTAATTCTCAGAGCACTTTCACCGTGTGCCAGGCCATGCTCCTCAGCTTTGCAACCAAACAGCACAAGGGGTCCAGTTGTCAGCTCTGGAGCCAGACAGTGGGGCTAGAAGCCCAGCTCTGATGCTTACAGCCCTGCTTTGTGTGTATCGGCTAGTCATAGCCTTCTCTGTGATTGTTTCCTCATTTATAAAGTGGGAATAATAGTACTTACTTCATAGCACCGTTGGGAGGATCAAATAACAATCTGAAAATTGCTTAGTATCTTTCTACCTCTACCTCTCCACTCTCCAGAGCAATCCCGTGAACTATGTTCTGACCATAGCTCTGGAAACACGGCATCCCCACCCCCAGCTGTGGGGAGTGGGCAGGGGGGAGTCACCTCCAGTGATGGGGAGCCTGGCATTCACTGACAGTATCAATGTGGCTTATCCCAAAAGTTACCATAAGGCTAGGCTGCAGAAGGTCTGTTGATTCACTCTTCCTTTAAGCTCCTTCATATTCACTTTTTAGGGCTTAGAGCATTCCTTCAAAGCTCTTCTTCCTTTCCCTTCCAGATTTGCCTTTTTCTCGTGCCGCCCGTTCATCTCATCAGGTTTTCCCTGCTTGCTAACTGTACATCATCCTATCCAAACCACACATTTAAAAACCCTCCATAAGGAATTAGGCAAAATGCTCTCTCATAATCCTAACTACCAAAAAGCTTTTGTTAAAAATGCCTTAGCACTAAACCCTCCACATGAAGAAGTAGCTGTTGATTGTTCTAGAGTCCCTGGCAACTCTAAGTGCAGAATTCCCAACACACACCTTCTCAATGGAATAGGCACCTGAATTAACATTATCAGCACCGTGGAGAAGTCTTAGTGTCACCAGAAATCTTCCAGTGCCAAATGTCAAGCAGGCTAGTGACAGGGCATTGTTGGCAATTTGGGGGTGCTATTCACTCTGCTCATTCTCCTCTCAGTATTAAACTGATAATTGGGAGGATGAGGAGGAATCTGATGAAGATAGGAAGCTTTATTTCCAGCCAGAGAGTATCCAGTGACCCTAAAATGCAATCTTTTAGAGTATGTTGACAGACACAATGTCGCTTTGACCTGAGCCCAAAAAGGCTTTCACCTACCTCTCTCCAAATTTTAACCTTGAGAGCTGCCTGTGGAAAAAAGACAGGTCTGTAGAGCATTTATTCAGTAAGTATTTGCTGAACACCTACTATATACCATGCACTGTTCTAGGTACTAGGGATACAGCAGGGAACAAAACAGACAAAAACTCCCTGTCCTTATGAAGTTAAGTAAATTATATAGCTTGTTAGAAGGTGATAAGCAAGATAAGAGGGATGGTGACTGAAGGGTAAAGATCAGGGAGGGACCCAACAAGAATGCGTTGTTTGAGCAAAGATATGAAGGAGGTGCTGATGTGAACCATGCAGATATCTGGAGGAAGCATATTCTAGGCACAAGAAACAACAAGTGCAAAAGTCTCAAGATGAGAACATACCTGAAGTGTTCAAGAAACAGCAAGAGCTTAGTGTGGCTACCGAGAAGTATGTGCATCTATGCATTAAGGAGAGAGTAGGAGGAGACAAGAGTAGAAGTAGTGGTGGGTCGATCCAGGGGGCCTTGCAGGCCTTGTCAGAACCTAGACTTTTCCTCTGAGTGAAATGAGGAATTACTGGCAGGTTTTGAGAAGAGGAGTGACATGACTTGACTCTTGCTAAACTGATTACTTCGGCTGCCATTGAGAATTGACTATAGAGAGTGAGGATGAGGCAGGGCGGATAAGATAGGAGACCATTAAAATAGTCCAGGTGAGAGATGAGCATGACAAGATTCAGGAAGCACTGCAGGTGGAAGAATTCTGGTAGAATGTTCTCAGAATTCCATTGGAAGTGGGTAGTGAGAGAAAGTGAGGAGTCCAAAAGACCCCAAGTTTGAGGGCTTGAGCAGCTAGAGGGACAAGCTCAGCTTTACTGAGTTGGAGAGAGTTTGGGAAAAAGACCAGGAGTTCAGTGTCAGATATGATGAGCTTGGGGTGTCTATCAGATACCCATGTGAAGAAGTCAAGAACACCATTAGATGTACAGGTCTGCAGTTCACAGGAGGGGTCAAGGTTGGAGATAGAAATGTAGGGACTATAAGCAGATTCATGGCTTTTAAGACTGGATGACCTCACTGGGGAAGAGAAGAGGTCCAGGGACACACCAGGATGCTACAACATTTAACAGTTAGGAGGAGGAAGAGAAGCCAGCAAACAAGACTGACAAGCAGCCTCCAGGGAGGAAGGAGGAAACTGGGTAACCTGGAACCAAGTGAAGAAAGTGTTTCAAAGAGAATCAAGTGTCAAATGCTGCTGATAGGTCCATGGATCGAATAAAATGTAGACTCTGAGTGACCTTTGGATTCAGCATTGTGGAAGTCATTGATGACCTTGACAAGTTTCCATGGGGCAGCAGCCTGATTGAAGAAGCTTTAGGACAGACTAGGAGGAGAGAGACTTTTGTTACTGTTAAGTGTGGTCCTTAGACCAGCACCATCTGCATCCTCTGGGAACTTGTTAGAAATGCAGGTTCTCAGGCTTCTACCCCAGACCTACCAAGGCAGAAGCTGCATTCCAACAAGATGCCCGTGGGATTCACAGGGGCACTAAAATTTTAAGAAACCCTGGTAGAGATTCCCCTTATATTTTAAAGAGAATAGCAATAGGACCATAGCTGAAGGGAGAGGTAGGGTCAAGTGATGTTTTTGTTGTTGGTGGTGGTGGTTTGTTTGTTTTTAAAGATGAAGAAAAGTAATAGTGTGCTTATAGGTAGATATCTACCCACCCAGCCTACTTGACATTCCTGTCCCCAGTCAGACAAAGACAAAGGCAAGAGCCAGTCTCAGAACGTCTGTTTATGAGCTTCACTCTGTGGCCAAGTGGGTATCAGACTTCCCCTCCTAGAGTTAGATAAATTGCTCTTCCATTCTCTGGCCCAAGGAAAAGCAGCAGAAATGGCCTTTCTCAGGGCTTGGTTCCTCTAAGAACATGGCAGCTCAGCTTAGGAGTGTTTATTCCCTTGTATTCCAGGTTTAGAGGGTGGCCGAGCCTTCTTCAATGCAGTCAAAGAAGGAGACACCGTGATATTTGCAAGTGATGACGAGCAAGATCGCATCCTGTGGGTCCAAGCCATGTATCGGGCCACTGGGCAGTCACACAAGCCTGTGCCCCCGACCCAAGTCCAGAAGCTCAACGCTAAGGGAGGGAACGTGCCTCAGCTGGATGCCCCCATCTCCCAATTTTGTAAGTAAATATGCCATTTGTTAAAAATAGCTCTGTAGAGAAGAATAAATTTTCCAAAGTTGAATTAGAAAAATCTAGTTGCTTTTGTGTTAAGGATTCATAAAACATGTTTGGTAGGAAAAAAAAAAAAAAAGATGAATTCAGGGTGGGGTGGGGGGGAGTTGGGACAAAAATGTTAGATGAAAGTAATTTTAAAGTGCAATACTTGACATTTCCCCCCAAGGACTAAACAGAGGAAAATATATTTTAGGTGGATTTTTATCTCTTTGTTTTGGTGAGAGTTTGGAATTCACAGTCAGACTTGTATTTGTTTGAGTCCTTCAAATATAGTAGGTTATGTATGTCCTTGACTCATTTCTTCCTATTAAAAGTAATTTTAAAATAGGGCTTGATTCGAAATAAATTTAAATCTGCAACTTAGAAACATTTAAAAATAAATGATGACATTATCACATGCAGTGGAAAGAAACAAAAAAACAAAAAAAATGGTGCCTAAAATCCCATTCTGAGCAAATATACCAGGACCCAAAAATGAAACCATCTCTTTAAACTGCTCTGGTTCATTTTCCAGCTTTTTCTCCTGTTACCTCTACATCCATTTTAATTTTTTGCCCCTTTGCCATGACTTTTTGCTATCTGGGATAGTTTTTTTTTTTCCTCCCAACACTTCTGATACACAAGGCAAGGTAAAATCCACTTGGAGGCGGTTATTAAAGCAAAGGAAATGGAAACACTGGAAACATACAGTACCAAATAAAGTAATTCATTTTAGTTACAAATGTTAACCCTAACTAGAGACTTCTCTCTTACCCAGAATATCAGGTCAGTTAGGGTCACTCAGGTACAAGTCATTTTTAGCGATCGTCATGATGATTCCTTACTTGAGCCTGGGCCCCCCTCGGTCTGGTTCACAGAGACAACCGTATAGATGATGAGACATACAGATGAGGAAGACAGACAAGATCCCCGTGTTCAGGATACGTCCATCCCCGTGGGGGTATCTAGCCAGCACACAAATCAAGAAACAAATAAGATCATTGTAGACGTTGGAAACTACGAAGAATGTAATGCAGTGGTGACTGGGTGGAGAGGCATGATCTGAACTTAAGCCCAAACGATAGGAAGTCAGCTCCACATGTACCTTGGAAAAGAGAACTGTACCAGATGGGAAAGCAAGTACAAAAGCCCAGGACGGAAACTTGACCTTTACCCCAGCGCTTCTACATGGTCTCTCCCTGTCGCTCCTAAACAAAATGTGCATATGATTCAAATGATTTTGCAGCAACACAACTAAATAGAGGTGAATTCTCTCTCCAGTGGATTCCATTGCCATGTCCCTTTCGAACAAGACTATGTTCTTAAACCTTGTAACTCCCTTGCTTATGGGAAAACAATTCTTTTTGGAGGAGAAATACTCTCCATCGGGTGCTCCCAGAAATTCCTGTCCAGTACCGATGGCTTCTTAAAGGAAGGTACATTCCCCATGGAACATTGTGGATAATCACACAATCACCATGGGTTTCTATGCAGAAAACCCTAAAAGAAGGAGGAGGAGGTTGAGGAAGGACTTTGGGTTAAGGGACAGCCCTCCTGACCGTAGCCACCACCAACTTCCCCACACTCTTCTTGCTTTCTCTAACATTTGGGAAACTTAGGTTTACTTGAGAGCAATAAAGAGAGAAGGCAACATCTCTTTGCACTGGTTTAGTCATGAGTTGAGATAAAGCATACCCCAATATTTATTAAGTTTGTTTTAAAAACCACCCTGTGGTGGAATCCATCCCTTCACCTTGCCTGAGAGGCTCCATTTTAATAAGTTTAGAAACAACACATCCTGTGAAATTATCTGTACGTCAGGGGGGCGGGATTCCAAATTATAATCTCCATCCAAATCAACCTCATAGAACATGTATCTCAGGTGGTATTTGGAAAATACTGGTTTTATTTCCAAAGAATCTCAATTTCTTCTGAAGTCATTCCACCTTACCTTCAGTGTTTCTGTTCTATCATCTGCCCAGATCAAGAAATTACTGCTTCCTTTGTGATTAGCCTCACTTCTTCCTCACTAGCATAGGAAAGAAGAAGGAATTCAGGAGTAAAAGTAAATGGAAACCAAACACTTATTTAAAAAAAGAAGACCATTGAAGGAGGTTGTAAGGAGGGGATGGGGTCTCCTTATGGAAATACACAGGGGCTCTCGATTAGATTTCCCTCTGTGGATAGGATTCATTCAGCAATGAAATTAGAATGCTGAACACAAGGCATCAGCAGGAAGATTTAATTGAGTGCACATCAGCTTGATGTATTTTGCCACCCTAGTTGACATAGGGAACTTGTATTAAATGGGGCATCCAAAGCAGAATTCCAAGGGTTAGAATTTGGGGGGGTGGATAATATCATCCCTAGAGAGCATGGGAGGTAGACTGAGGGATGAGTGGGAAAGTAAGATAATTCATGCCTCTGAAATCTGTCAGTACCTGGTGGTGGAACCACCTTCTCTCTTGTCTCCTTAATCACTGCTGAGGAGCAAGGTTTCTCCAGAGAGCGCGAGGCCGTACCACACCTACCAGGTTTCACAAGCAAAAAACTACCACTTTGATCCGTGCAGACTGTGCACTTCATTAGTCACTTTTCACGCACACAAAAGTGTGAATGGTGCCTATTGCGTTGTGTTGTGCCCGATCTGCACAACTGTGCACCATTGACCCTGTAATAAATGACAGTCCTTACGTGGAGCTTCAGTCCAATAATGTTGAACCCAGTAATCCCATAGTTACTTCACTACTCCTGAAACAGAGGCTCAGTACCACTCCAGATTCTGTCTATTGCTAGTTTAGGCTCTTAATAAAAACTGCAACCAGAGTGCCAGCAAATGAGCCTTCTGTTCCCACAATTTAGCAGAGGAATCCAGTCAGAATTTTAACCAACCTAGCCTTCTGCACCTGATCATTTGGAGTTAGGTGTATATAAAACCAATGATAAAGATCAAAAAAGGAAAAAGGGGCTCTGCATTCCCTGGGATCACTGAGTTAGTGATGCATTACAACCAAAAACTGGCTGGGGGTTTGAGAGTATATCCTAATTTTTACTGGAATCTGTTACAGAATAGTGGTTATGTCACAGTTACTTTACAGCTGCATTTAATTTGTTAAATTCAAACCATCCTTATTAAACAGATCAGGCCTCATTTGTGGGTAGCAGTCAAACTCACAGGGTTGATTCATACTTAGAGTTACCACCTTATCCAGATTTGCCTGCAAATTCCCTGGTTTTAGCACTGAAAGTTCTGTGTCTCCAGAAACTCCTTGGTCCTAGGCAAACTGGGACAGGTTGGTCACCTGGCACAACAAAGCAAGGTTCTAGGGAAATGAAAAACAATCACAACATAGTAATAAACAGCAAACTTTGATCCATCACTGATAGCTGCTTCTCAGACGATATTGTCACATCATAAACATTCAGTCACGTGTTCTATAACACAAAGAGTAAACACAATCAAGTATTGCATTTTAAAAAGGTTTCCTTGACTTCTAAAAGGTAAGGGTCATTGTTAATACCTAGTCCTGTACACATTTCATCAAATCCTGGTTTCGAATATTTGTTCGAAGTCTTTGCCATTCTTGCAAGTGAATGATTTTTAAGAACAACGTTTCAGTGAGTTAACTTTTGTAATCCCTTCATTAGTCTTAGTTGGCAAAGGGAAGCTACAGAAAAATGGGAGAGGTTTTTCGGGTAGAGAAAAATAAACACTCCAGTCTTGTCATGTCGCTGTCTGCTTAAGGGGAAACTTGAGAATGGAACATTTTACAGTTTGGGAAGCTCGGGAGTAATTATGAGTTTATTTGGGTCTTTCTAAATTCAGTTTGACAGACTTCTGGGCGCAGTTTTTATTTTTTGCAATTTTTAAAATGAAAAGACACGTCTAAGAAAGAGTGGAGTGGAGTATTTATATGGAATTGTAAAAACCGAAAAAATAGATCCTGCTATTCATTAGTTTGTATGTGACTCTACAATGATTTGGGGAGGGTTCCACCAAACTTTAAAACTTTTTTGTTCTTTTGTGGTTTTTTTTGGTGTGTGTTGTTGTTGATTTAATTTTTCCCCTTTTATTTTGGTTTAAACTTGAAAAAATTAAGTCAGTGGCTAGCTGTACAACGTTTTTAAACAAATATTTGCAATTTTCCAATTTTTAATAAGGCCAGTGTTGCTCACCTTGGAAACTGTGTTCAAATCTGTTGTTGAGTGCTGCCACAATTTCTTATGCCAAGTGGCCTCTCATCGAGACACCAGATTCCTGTCCAGTCTGTGTTAGAGGAACAGTGAAAACCCGTACCTCCATTCTCATTCAGAGTGGGGGAAGGGGGCATTTTAAGCTTTGCTCTTTGGTCAATGATTACTTGATATATCACTTGCGATGAGTCTCCTTTTAATGTCTGTTTCTCAACTAATAACTGTTAATCACATCATACATCCCCAAAGTCAGATGTTTTTGAGAATTGTTCTATTTTTACTACCACCCAAACAGTCTTCAACAGTTAGTGGGGTCTTGGTTACTGTTGGTTTGGGGGGGGGTTGATTTTGGTTTTTGTTTTATTTTGTTTCATTTAAGTTTTCTTGTTCAGTCTTTGCTCAAACCCAAGAACTTTAGCTGCTAGGTTAGAACTCCTGTCTGCTTTCCTGAGCCTTGTTGCTAGTCTTTATGTTATTCTGGTTTGTTCCTTCTTACCCTGCTAACTTCTAGCTGGACTGAAGGGTAAGTGTTCCCCTATAGCTAGCACAGCTCAGATAATCAGACTAGATTATCTGACACCTGCAATGTGCTTCCTCCCTCTCCTCTTAAATCTCCCTCATGTCTAGATTTTGTAGTAAAACTTTTCATGTTATTTTCCTGAACGTAGGTTTGAAATGTAAGCTTCCATACTGAAACTAGGATGCATGTGATGTGTGCATAATTGCCTCCTCTCCTTGGCTTTCATATTGGCATCAAATGATCCTCTGAGTAAAGCCAACCATTAACATCTCCTAATTTTTTTTCACAACAAAATGGCAAATGATGCCTTTGTTTCATGGAATTCACAGCTACCTGACTGCTTAATGCCTGAAAACAGATCATTTTGCACTCTGATAATGTGTTGTTGTTCTTCCTCTCCCATTCCAAAGATGAGAATGGTCAGCTGTACCTGTGGGGTGGTAACCATGGATACCTTAACAAATAGAAAGGTGGGGTAGGACACCCAAAGATGTTAACTGAATAAGATTTCAAGAAACTGCAGAATACAATGAATAAAGTAAATGCATTATTTGAACACTAAAGAGTTCCTTCTACCTGACTTGAGGGTGCGCTCTAAGTAAGACCCAATAGAGGATTAATTTTGAAAGGAGAGTTATAATACGTGGGACCACCACACACAAAAACAGGAAATTAAGGACATGATTGAGTCCAAGTAGCTTTTTCACAGAAGCTTCAGATTCACAATCTCACAATACCGTGGGGGGTTTGAACCTCTGGTCTTGGATATCTCCCTGCTACTCCCCCAACCACAAAGATAACAATAGCTTTTTTGACGTCATCTGTATTGGTATTAATTTTTCTAAAAATACACCTGTAAGAGAAAAAAGAAACTTTAATTAAAACTTAGAAAAAGCTTTCTCTTCGCTATTTGAGTTACTAATGAAAGAGAATCTACAATTCCTTTATTCATATAGGGAAAAGCTGTCCACCCAACGTGTTGAGGGAAGACTTAACCTTAGAAGGAAACAGAAAAACCAGTCAAGAGAGCAGGCAAATATGTACTTGAGTATTCTGAATGCTGATTTAGAAACTGTAGGTCATATCATTCCTCCTGCCCATTTAATAATAGTACTTCCTTCTAATTCTTTCTGTTTCTTTAATTTGCTTTCTTTACCCCTTTCTTTCTTTTTTCTTTTGTTTTGCATAAATGTACCCCTGGCTAGCAGACAGATTTTTTTCACCACTCCAAGCAGATACTTAATTTAACTTTACTTTACTTTGAATGTCTGATGAGGCATTTTAAAAGCTTACCATAGAATGTGAATATAGTGGGAATTTAGGATTTTGCTATACCTTTTTTTTTTTAAAGAATGAAAGAAAGGGTGAGTGAATAGATGACTGAATGAAATCTGTTCTGAGAGAATTTACATATATTTGCACAACAACGCATTGCTATCCTAGTAGATTTCCAAATAGTCTTTTGCCTTTATTCCTTTCTATAGTTTTATCTCATGAGAGTTTTGCTGTATCTTCTTGTATTGTCAACTTGCAGTTGCTACGTTGCAGGAATGCAATATCAAAGAATTAACTCAATGTCAAATTAATTTGCATGACCCCAAACTGCACTGTAAATCATTTTCCTTCTCGTTGCAAAAGTAAATGACTTTTTAAAAAAGAAATAGACTCCCAAAATCAGGTCGAAAATTTTCCAAACGCCATGACATGATCTACATAGTCCACGTTAAATGAAGGCTCATTTCTTTGTGAACTATTTCAGGCACATTTTAAATGTATTATTCACTCATCAGCTGAGCACACTCATGTCATATAGTGATTTTCAGTAAGATACGTTATTAATTAGCCAACTACAGAAAGTTTATAATTTTGCTCATGCCACAGGGAACATAAAGACATCATCGAGTACTCTGTAAATTAATTGAAAATGTAATAAGTACAGCAGGGAAAATTACAGATCATTTACTTACTCATTTTGAGATCATTGACAAAATCTCTGCTATGAATTTTATTCAAAGTAACTGTCTTATAAAGAATTATAAAAATTAACTTGAAATAAAGATCACATATTTATCCCCTTAGGTGTACTGCCATAGTAGTTTTAAATTCAAGATTTTTGCAAAACGCAACGTGGCCCTTCATAGCTTCCAAGAAGCCATTCTCTCTTGGCCATGCAAGTAGCTTGACTGAGTCAAGGGGACCATGAAGGAATTAAGTTGTTTCTCAAGGGCAGCAGGCATACAAGGACCAATCTTTTGCTTGCTGTGCAGAGCTCAGGCAGCGCACAACATCCCCTTGTTACTTGATCATGCCAACAAAAACTCTTCTAGAAAAATCCGTAAACAGCCAGCTGCCATCAATCATTGTCATTTCTTTATTTCATGTCTTCTGATGAGGTTGACTACTGTCATTGCTCGTTATTGTCCAACCCATACATTCACTCTTGTACTGTCAAGCAGATATGACAAGCACACATTTTCCATATAAGAAAGATACAAAGTCACCTTTTAATTTGCAGTTTGGGTTCACAATGACTTTAGAGTCATATTAGCTATTCTCTTGCCTCTAGCATCCATCAGGAGTAACAACAGCCATAACTGTGCTCCACATTTCAGTGATAAAGTGGCACCTCTAGCTTATTATAAAAGGGATTCATTAGAGAAAGGAGCCTCTCTTAGACAATTTATTAACGGTAGAATCATAATTATTTTCAACAGCAGAATTTCTTTTTCCCTAGCCTATGAGAAGTTTCAAAATGTAATATTACAAAATAAAAAGAGAGATTTGACCTTTTGTCCTCATTCCCTCAGCTGTTAGAATAATAGGAAAATCTCAATAAAATGAACATTTGAAAGCTGTATTATTCCCACCAAGAAAATTACATTTGTCTGGTAGACCTTATTGTAAACTTATCTAAAACATTTTATATCTGAAACAAGATCACATAAATATGCTTGTTATTAAAACAAGAGATCATGAAAAATATTATATGTTTCTCATTGTAAGGAAGAAAAAGGAAATGAATATCACACATGAAATAAACCCAAACATCATGATCAGTTAAAGAACAACATAACTAGTAGGGCCATCAATTAGTGACGTCACTTGAATTTGAATGAAGTAGATGAAATGAGAGTATAAAATCCACATAATCGTATCACTTTAGAAACCAGTATTTTCCCAACATTCCTTAAATGCCAAACCAAAATTATTTCTGAGTAAACTTAGGGTAAAGTTTTGATGAGTTTCCACTCAAAAGCGTACCTGCCTTCCATAAGTCTTTGTGTCCATCAGCCTGCTTCTGTGTCGTGGATACCGTTAATAAGACTTTTAAGTTTCTTAATGTAGTTTAGGTACCTATATCAGCTTTATTCATCCAAGGTTAGTCAGAAGTCCTGTCTATGCCCACGCTATACAGGGCTTCAGAATCATTATGCAATTAAGCCCCAGCAGTAAAACAAGTAGCATTGTTTGGAAGATGTGTTGAATTATGCCCTACCTGAAGAGCTTATAAAATTACACAGCCAATTTTTAGGACATTTGGAGCCCTTGCAGACCAAGGAAGGTTTAGGAACTATTCAGCCAGGTCTGGAAAAGGTAAAGGTTGAAGTCAGTTCTTAAAATGCAATCAATCCTTGATTTCTTTAAAAAGAAGAAGAAGACGTATTAATGAAAAAGAGCATTGGTATACATTTCCCAAAGCCAGAGATAATCCAAACATCATTGGAGATTTCAGCAGCCACATTACCCTCCTAATTCTGTTTTGCTCACCCTAGTGTTCAAATTCATTTTCATTCTCCTGACACAAGCCAAACATTGGCACAGGAAGCAATCCCAAGGTGTCCTGAATTCAGGAAGTAACTTTCTCATATTTTGCTTTGGGCTGTTTTCCCCTCGCTAACGTCAGCATTGGAGTTTTCTTTTTTTTCACCAACCAGTTCCAATTGTTTGTACGGGGGAAAATGGAGTTGCAAGGAGCATCTATTTTGTAATGTTCCACACTGTAGAAGAACAGACTGGGGCCGTGCAAGAATGACTATATGGTGTTGCTTGGGAAGCACCCACAAGTTCTTTGAAACAGAATTTGGAACAGCTGGACCACTGCAGTGTTTTATTTTAAAATAGACAACATATGTAATGCATATGGTCCTAGACATGTATGGAGACACAGGCAGACAATCTGAATGGTATCCAAAGACACCTGCACCTAGAATTCTGTTTCCTTCTATAAGATTTTTTTTCCCCCGAAGAGCACATGTTCCCACTTTTGGATTTGCAAGATGCCATCTGAATTCCCATGTGTGTGACTCCTTAATAAAGTCAATGGGAAGTTTCCTGGGATGGAAGTGTCAGAAAAAGTCAGTTAATGAACACCTCCTAAGGACCTGGCTCCTCTGGGAGCTGGCAGGGGAAAGAACAGATCAGAAAGTTGCCCTCAAGGAACATATTATCTATCAAGGGATTCAACTGTGTGTGGGTGTTCTGACCACTGAGAAATTGGAACATAACCAGCAAAAACACAGAGACAGGACGTGGGAATTAGTGGTATAGGGGCAGAGGAGAAGCACAAAGCAGAGAGATTGGGAATGCTCCCAGCTTCCTAGAAGCAATCTGGTTTAAGAAGCAACCTGCAACTAACATTAGCTATAAATGCAGAGACATCCTTGGCTTGCTGAAAACATTAAACAATCTGGCTTCGGGAGCACTAAGAAACCTGCCCACTGGCTCACAGCTAAGGTTTATTGAGCACTTACTATGTGCTAGGTGTCCAGGTGCTCAACAAGTCCTTCTCAGCAGAACCTCTCAGTAACCTTCCGAGGGTAGACTCAAACACTATTCTCAGCTTACAGAGGAGGAGAAGGACACTCAGAAATACTAATCAACCTGCCTCACATCACATGCCTAGTAATGACAGGGTTGGCCTCAAATGCAGTCTTTGTGACCCCCTAAGCCCACCCACTTAACCACCTGCTAACCTAGCTCAAATACACCGTTCCCATTGAATTTAGTATATCAACATTTCATAAAATCAAGAAATAGAAAATATTTGTTGAAGTAGTGAATTTATTTATTTTAATGAAATAAATTCATTATTTTAACACGTACGTCTTGGGTGCCTACTATGTACCAGGTACTGAGGTATACCATTCTAGGTGCTGAAAACACAGTAGAGAGCAAAAGTACCAAAATCCCTGCTGCGATGGAGCTTAAAAATCAGATCCCTTCCTCTGACACCTTAAAATAGCATCCCTGGCCCCCCCGCTCCTCTTTCTTTTTCTGAATATAATAAGCTCAGTGAAACTCTCAAAGATTTTATGGGAGGCAACCACCCTTTAACCACTCTTGGGTTGTTGGAATCATTAAGATAATGAGCCTAAATCTGAGTAAGTGATGATTTTGTGTAAGCAAAATCCAGAGGCTGCTCGTTTCACCTGCTGGAAATTCCCATTGCATTCAGCTCCATCTTACACATGTGGAAGTTGTGCAAGGGATCTTAAGGATGGTTAAATGACAGTGACCCCACCAAGGGAAGTGGAAATTCGGCTCATTTTACACCCAAGGAAACTGAGTCTCAGAGAGAGCAAGAAGCCGCCATCCCACAGCTTATTTAAAAATAGAGCTCAAACTAGAGTCCAGATCTCCTAAAGCAGTCCCAGGCTCATCTACATGTGGACCGAGAGAGAGGAAAGGAAGAAAGGAAGAAGGAAAAAGGAATTTTTATGTTGACAGGGTTGCTTTCTGAGAAGGAAAGCAGGCTGATTTTAAGCGTATTTTTCTGTAAGCCTGCTTTTTTAAAACGTAAGTAAAAGCGAAATTGTTCTTTAGATGTACTCTCAGCCAGGAATTAGCCCCGTGAAGCTGTATTGTGATGCATCAGGGGGGCGGGGAGTGGGTCTCTATCCAGGTCCCTCAGAGGAGCCAAGTTGTCTTTTCAGATCTGTTTCCTGAGTGGGCAGACAGCAAGGCGAAATAGTTCACCGCAAACTTTTCAAGAGGTTCAACAAATAACGAAAAAGAGACTTGAAACGTGTCATATTTTTAACAGCTACGAAAGAGCCCCCTTCTCTCTGAGCTAAATGACCAGTTGCACCATCGTAATTGAAGAGCAATAAAATAGCGAGCCAAACTGGCAAAGTAAGGCCTGGGCCGATTTGTCAGCTTGCAAGCCTCTTCTGAGAAATTCGAGAGCAAGAAGCTGGTGCTAGCCAAAATGCCTCATCTATCTGTTAAAATTGGGAGGCACGAGGTGGGTGAGGCTTTTTATGAGGATGAAATAGGATGAGCAATTTGTGTACCCCACTGTTATTTTTCCTAAACTCAACGGACCTGGGACTGACCGGAGGGCGGTGGGAGGGCATAATCTGTCCCGTGGGTTGGAGAGTGTCCCCTGGACTGCAGGACTGTCCTCCTGCTGGTGCAGAGCTAAAGTTGGAGCAGGTTTAAGACGAGTGCCTCGGGCCAGAGGAGCATCACACAGACACACTCCAGAAGCAGCTGGCTTCCTCCCCAGCATCACCTTCCTGGCCACCTCTCTTCCTAACCGTCCTGAGTCAAAGGAGAAATACAGCTTGGAGCCCAAACAGCCAACAAAAGAAATCCTCGTAGATAAAGCACCTAACTTGAAACTGAAAGCACTTTCTTGAAGACAAACCCGAGGCAGTTAACAGAGCAAAGAGAATTCTTTCTAGTATAATTCCCGTACATGTGATATCCATTCCAAAAGCTTATGTTGCATCATCCTAATGGAGCAATTTGGCTATTAAAATATACATTCTTCAACTTGTCTTCTGGAAACCATTGCTTCTGTGTGTCTAGGACATAAACAACACATCCTGTTCAAACACTGACCGCTTGCTGCTTCTATGGAAAATGACTAGAGATTTAAAAAATCGAACAGTAAGAGGGCAAAAATCTGACATACCATGGATTTAGGTCTGAAGGATACACAAAACCAATAATGTAATAAGAAATCATCTTCTTAACGTCACCCTGCTACCAAAACTCAAGTTTTCAGTCATACCCCAAGTATGGAAGGGGGGAAAAACTGCCTGGGATGAAGGCCATGTATGAAAATATATCCAAACACCCTCCCAAGTCAGAAATTGATTTTCCTCCTGTCCAGACAGCATCGCTGGTCCCTGGCAGGTCCCCATAATCCGGTAGAATACTGCATGCAAGGGGATGAATAAACTCTGGCTTAATTTGATATAAGATTCTTTTTCTTTGCAGTCTGCAGATCAGGAGAGTGAGTAAATATGAGGTGGAGTGAGCTGATTCCTTTAATGCGTAGGATCTTCATTCCTACCTCTTCGGGATTTACTTGGTCTCCCTTGAGTTGGATTCTGAGTTATTTTGCCGATTGAGTATAGAGCATTTTAGTTACACATATTGAGATTAATTAGTTAGCCCTTAGGAGGTTTTGCTTGCAGCCTTCACCCTGTAAGAAAAAGTGTGAATACATTGAGACTATTAATTCACAATAAATGGCAGATCATAGCCCTTGCTGAGTAAATCTGTTTGTCTCTTCCATAAGCTTTGCTAACTGTAAGCACACTATAAGGCAATGACCTTGGCTATCACAAACTAAATTCCCATTTAACTTATTCTCCAGGTTTCAAGGAAAATCTTTTGTTATTATTATTTTTTTTTAATTTTGGAGGGTTGGGACCCAAATCTTTTGTGAAACCAAATTGGCAACGGGAATGGGGAAGGGGAGGATACAAATATTGTCACGTTGCTGAAAATCAGCATACCCCTTTTTCCAGCTAATCCCAATAATTGTAGAGAAATTGCTCTAGACATAACCACTGGAATGGCAGAATCTATTAAAAAAACTAAAAAAAAAAAAAGCTAAATAGGCTTTTATAAGCAAAGATCCGATCTGCTTTCAGTGTTTGGTGAAATACAGGCGAAGTTACGGTCGTGTGCTTAGTTTTTAAAGAACAACATAAATGCACTGGAATTGTGATCATTTGATAAACATGTTGATGCCAATATATTTTTGCCTAAATGCAATAAACTCACCAGTGAGTGATGCAAGTTGACAATGGGAGGTAAAAAGAGTATCTTGCGGATGTTGGTGGGAGGCAACAGGGGTGGGGGGAGCAGCTAGCGTTCATAATGCCTAGTGAATTCCTGTGTATTTGAAATGTCAAAGAAAATGTGATGTGTTTCTCTAAATTGTGTCTCTCTCTACATGTATAAATGAACAGACGCAGATAGAGCTCAAAAACATGGCATGGATGAATTTATCTCTTCCAACCCCTGTAACTTTGACCACGCTTCCCTCTTTGAGATGGTGCAACGCCTTACTTTGGATCACAGACTTAATGATTCGTATTCTTGCCTGGCAAGTATATTCTTTGGTCTACAGCAATTTAAACCTGATAACGGTTTTTTTTTTTAATAAAAAAATCTCTCTACCTTTCTATCAGAAGCTCTTTTTCTCCATTTCAGAGCCCCTTTAACAATTAAAAATGTGTTCTTGATTTCCTGGGTGGAGATAGTTTTACTTACCAAAGAAAGAAGACAGAGCGGGAGGAAGTTATCAGTAGAGACGGATCCAATTCCCCAGCCTCCCTAGCTAAGCTTCCCCCTTTTCAGCTGCTACATGAGAAATATTCCCAAGAGGGTAATCGAGTTTGGCACCTGCTTGTGGAGAACTTGTAAAAATTGCCTCGGTTTCTTAGACTTTAAGATTCCTCCTCCTTTCCCTCCTCAGTTGATAAGACCCTGTGCTTCTGTCTCAGAAATGAATGTGTTCTTTTTGTTTATTTTTCAAAAATTAAAATGATTTGTAAATAAACTTCACTTCGCTTTTCATAAGCTAAACTGGTTTGGGTTTGTTTGTTTGGATGGCTTCTAATTTTTTTCATAATATTCAAAGCATTTTTCACCCTTTGGGGGGAATTTTTTATGGTGCTTTAGACATTTGGAAGTCCAGCTCTCCAGCAAGAGCGTTAACATTTCTTGAAATCCTGTTCTAAGCCTAGATTTGAATCATTTAAATCCAAGGGACAACTATTATGTCTTTTTAAAAATTCTATCTTTATTGGATTCCTGAAGATATATTTTGGACTTTATACTAATCAAATTCAGAAGCCTAAAAAAGACCCCGTTTATTTCCTTCTATAAACCGTAAATTGTTACTTCATTTCTTAAAGGTAAATGATATTAATCCCACTTTATAGATGGGAACGGTGAGGGGAAATAATGAAATGACTTTACACAGAGGAAAAGCCTCAGCCCTGACTCTAAACACTAAGGTTAATATATCTGTATTTTGCCAATATTATATAATTTACTAAGGTTAACATATTATTGACATTTATGTAAATATAATGAAAATCTGTTTCCTTTCTAAATGACATGGCTATTTCTTACATCTATTCTTACTACTTTTTATTCTAAATTCCATTTTTTTTCCTCTAACCAGAAGCCAAACTATTAAAAATAGTAGATAAAATGTCTTAAAAACAGAAATGGGATTATACGGAATAATTTATTAATCTGAGTCTCATAAAAGATTCATTGATGATCTCGGGTTTAGAATCACTTCATCAGAAGAATCTGAACTTTGCCAAATTGGAAGGGAACACTTCACTTTGACTTAAAAAAAAAAAAAAGCTTACCTTGCATTGCAAGGCAATTTTTCTCAAATGTGTTTCCTATGATTATGTGATTATTCATGTAATTATAAATTGCATTCATGAAAGTTGTAAGACTATGCTGCTGAGCTTAATTCCTATTCTCTTGAGGAATTTTTTTTAAAGTGTATTATTTTCAAGACTTTTTTCACATCATTTTAGAAACAATTTTCTTTTTCGCTAAGAGATTCAGTCACTAAGGAGAGTTAGCAAATGCCCTCTAAAAAATTGAACCAGAAGTGAAATTGTGAAGCTTGCTTCCTATTAATCATGTATAGGCTTAAAAATATGCTCCAAAACCCAAAATTAATTACAAATATCATAAAATAGTTTCCTTCTGCATTTGTATACCTGGATCTATTAATCATTATCCCCAAATTTCAGAAAATAACAGCAATTAAAAGGACCTTATCTTCTGCCTCTATATATTTCATTTTCTCATTATTACAATCTTTTTTTTTTTTTCAGTTAGTTTTGGAGACCGACCAGCAGGGATACATAAATTTTTCTGTGTCTTCGACTGAGTTCCTAATTGATATTTCTTCAACTCTTTTCAAAGCAGCTATTTTGGCATCTACAAAAGACTTGGTGTCATCTGAGTCGTAGAAAATATATTTTAATCTTTCACAGCAGTGTTGTTTCTAAGATTTAGCATTTGGGGTAGCAGATGGAGTGGCAAAGAAGTTGCCTATAGGGGCAGCCCACTGCCTCGACTACTCTCCCGCCCTCTGCAGTAACTTATAATTTGAAATAGGAAAGATGCCGTCTTTCGTTGGATGTATTGCTGAGCTGCATGTTGTCAATCGAAGAGTCCCCAGATCACTAATACAAGATCAGAGTACTACAGAGGCCTCTCTCACTGCGCTTCTGTGGCCTGTACCTGCCTCCCCACCCCACCCCCCGCACCCTCAAAACCCACCATCACTTTCTCCTTTTGCCTCTTCTCTCCCAAGACAGAGCGATATTCACAAGACTCAGAGAGGACCCTCAAAGTACAATTAAATTTATATTTAAAACAATTCTAAATTCCCAGCTTACAAAGTACCAACCTAAATTGGTTTACAGGTTGCCCCCCTACCCCCACCACTATCCAAAAGTTCACTCTAGGCCACTTTGCTTTTATGAAAAGACCTATATTAGTACTTGTTTTCAATAACCAAAAGAGATCCAAAGAGGATTTTCACTTTTACGAAATGGTGATTGCTTCTTCATTTGACACCATTTTGGCTTATGAAAGGTTTTGTAGGAACACTCCATTTTCAGATAACGAGGGAAACCTGTATCTTTTTGCTTCTGAAAAGTACTAAAACCAAAAGAAGTGATTTGATTTCTGGCTTGGCTGATGGGTGACCTTGAGTGGCAAGCCACTTGGCCTTTCCGAGCATCTATTTTTTTAAGTGCATCATGGAGGCAGTGATTTCTATGCCATCATGCTTCCCAGTCTGCTCTGAATCAGAGATCCCATCCAGGTTCTCTTTTATAGCAGAGTTTCATCTGGTCATACAGCGAGCAAATAAATAAGAAGAAAACAATTGCCAGAGGAAAAAATGAAACAAGACGCTAAGCCAGGACGTCAGAAGCACCTCTGAGTTTAATTGAATCATGTCTGATTCATACCTTGAAAACTTAGTCATGTTGCTCTCTTTATGAAGTTTGTGTCATTATCCTCATTTTAAAATTTAAAAAGGATTGTCTTTCAAAGTGAAAGAATTTATGAAGTCCTGGCATGTATGTAGACCAATCCTAATATTTCTTAATGCTTCAGAGTAGGAAAAACAGAAGACTTTGAGTAAGCCAGCGCTGCTTCTGTTTTGTATTATTTGCGAGTCACTTAGCAGCCCTGATCTCTTTCCTTATCTATAAAATGAAGATAAACCTACCCTGCCCACCTCAGGAGATTGCTATGGGGCTCAAGTGAAAGTTCTTTGTGTAAAGCACGATACCAATTTAAGACCTCATGTTATTGTTTCCTCTTATCAGTAACCAAGATTTCACCCTGTCCCCACTCCAATGCTTTTGGAAGGTGTATGGCCCAGTGTTAAAGCAGCAGGTGAGATTCTGTTTCTGGAATCATGCTGTCAGCTAATCCAGACTCCAGCACGTACTAGCTCTGGGATCCTAGGGAAATTCCATGTCCTCCCTCAACTCGATTTTCCCACCCATCCAACAGAGATAACAGGACCTACCTCACAAGGCTGGTACAAGGGTTAAAGCAGCCAGCGCTCACAAGGGGATCAGCACAGTGGCTGGCACTTAGAAGAAATCAAAATGTGTTGGCTCTGGCAATTTTTGAACCCCCTTCTCCAGTCACCCCCAACTGTAGCAGCTCTCAAAAATAAATAAATAAATAAAAAATAAACCCACCACCACAAACAAAAACCTGTATTTAAAAGAAAGTCTCTCCTTTATTCCCCAAACAGGGCTGGTTCAGTCCTGGCCAGGTGTTTGTCCTAGACGAGTATTGCGCCCGAAATGGAGTCCGAGGCTGTCACCGACATCTCTGCTACCTCAGAGACTTGCTTGAACGGGCAGAAAATGGCGCCATGATTGACCCCACCCTCCTCCACTACAGCTTTGCCTTCTGTGCATCCCATGTCCACGGGAACAGGTAAGCACTTGTCCAGAAGTAGTCCTCAAAAAAAAAAAAAAAATCTTTTTTTTAAGGCACTGGCAAGGGTTTATGATTGGTCCTGCTTTTAGAATTATCTCTAACTTTGTGTCCATTCCCATTCCTTCTGTATCACACACATGAACACAAAGGTCTTAGTTTCTTCTCCTTTCAAGGAACTTAAAGACATGGCAAACAGAACTTCTAAAGTGGTCTCTGAAGGTAGAACAATCTAGGTTTAAATCATGGCTCCTCCATTTACTAGCAAAGATGCTGGATGGTAATGAAACCCTCCATGCCAGTTTTGTCATCTGTAAAACAGGGATGGTAGTATCCTCATGGCGTTGTTGAGAGGATGCAGGTGGCTCAGGAACATGCCTGGAACATGGCAAGAGCTTCATAAATGTTTACCTTTGTTGTTCTCATAAACATAAATGTTTACCTTTGTTGTTTACCTTTGTTGTTCTCATGATTATCATTCATTCCATAGTTATTTAACGATTACTTACTGCCAGGCTCACTCAGTGAGCAAACAAGACACCAAACAAGGACAGGGTTACATAGAGATTGGTGCTCTGACGACAAGGAATAATATTCCATACTAGCATTTAATAAAGGAAGATAGCTCAGACGGGGTGTTAGGATGGCAGAGAGGGTGTCCCTGAGGAAGAGAGGCTTGGGCTGAGAACTGAAGCATGTGTAGGAGTTGAGTGCTTCCAGGCAAAAGGAGCAGCATGTACAAATGCCCTGCCGAAGGAGGAAGCCAAGCACACTTCCAGAGCTGAAATAAGCTAGGTGAAGCTGGAAGGCAAAGTTAATCATAACACTTACAGTTTAACCATGGAGCTGGGAAGAACTTCAGAGATCGCAGTGTAACCAGCCCCCTCATTTTATAGGTTTTATAGACCAGAACATCAGTTCTAACTCCATACTAAGTACTCTCTTTCTTTAGACGTTGCCCAGCTCCTGGAGGAAAAGATCCATGTTCTGAATAATGCAAAGCAGCAAATAATTTAGGAACATTACCATTTGGCTCTGAAGACATGGAATAAATTTCCACATTGCCACAGCCAGTTTACTATCCCAATGTATGTAGCCTCACGTTACTAGGAAGACAAGCCTGCATTACCTCAAGCACCTCAACCAATAGCCAGGAAAGGCACATCCAGGAAAAACTAGGTGGCTTCAGAAACCCAAAAAAGTTGGTGCTGTGGGGAAATTCACTTATGGGAGAATCCCGAACTGACTGCATTTATTTTAAATCAGACTGTCCGTTATCTTCATCTTTGCAAGCTAGATGACTCTGAAATATCTGTGGGATTTGTCCCGTGCTTTTCTTCTCTCTAGTGCTGGTGGGTTTTATGAGATGCAACTTCAACATTTAGAACTAGGTTAACAATAGCATTGTAGGTTTGAATATTTAACAGGAAACAAGGTTTCATCACCTCCCATTGTTATAAGGTTTGCTAGCCCAGCACATGACCTTTTATTTACATAAAAAATATTTATGAAAACTCTGATACCTGAAGAGTATCTGTGCATAACTCTGCTTTTTATAAATATGTACACTTTGATGACTATCTGTTACAGCCTCTTGGACTGAATTCTTTAAAGAGAGAGAGAGAAGTTGCATTATATTCTCTGGGTTGTCACACTGTATTCTACATATGTTACTGAATAAGAAAGTGTTATAAAATAATGAAGTGTTTTTGTAAACTCCCTGGTAAACATCATCATGAATTATGATACACATTGTCTGGATTTCATATTGTAAGACTGCCACTTGATTCACAGTTAGGTTTATACATCTTGTCATGGAAACAGTTTTGGATTTCTTATTTTCTTTTCAGTTCCGATTTTCCTTATGCAAGTTTGCATCTTTTTTTTTTTTTTTTGCTTATTATTTTAGTTTGAAGGCATTTGCTCTTGCTGTTTGATACATCCTTCTTTTTCTTTCTTTTGTTTGTGCATGCATGCGTGCTCTTGGTTCTCCTGTGGCTGGCCACCCTCTGTGCATGCCCCATGCAACCACCCCCTCTCCAAAGTCAACAAATGCATGTATACCTTAGTGGGCTGCCACCAAATACAGACCCTAAAGGGAGCAAAACTCCCTCCCCATCTGAACCAGAGGCTAAAAAAGATACCAAAAAGGAATCCAAAAAAAGAAAAGATTACAAAACCCAGGCAAATCCAGAGCCCAAAAGGTAAGAAGTTATGTGTGCTTTGGCTTGTGTTTTACTATCTGTGACATTCCCCCCATCCATGCCATGACTTCCACCTTAGCAAACAGCGAGCTTTGTGTATTTCTGAAGTCTCTTTTCCTTTAAGGTTTTTCAAAGGTATACTTTAAAAGAAAATCCTAGCAATGGGCAAAATACCATGCATTAGGACTGAATTTGAGTCAGGTGTTTAGTGACTCTTAAAACATATTCATATTGAAAAAACTGAGCAATACGTAAACAGAATCATGAATCAGATTGCTTTTTTAGTGGCATCTAGTTAAGGGCCTGGTACCTTACCAAGTCATTCATAATAAGCAACCCATGCTTTATAATTTTGAAATTATGTTTAAGGAGCAAATAGAATGGGTTGTCGTTAAGCCGGGTCTATACATTTATAATAGCTCCATCATTTTTAGCAAACCCTTCTCAGTTCCACATTGATTTCATGAAACAAAGCTATCTTTAGATAAAGATTTATAATAAAAACACAAAATAAAACCTATCACTAAATGAATAGCTCTTAGTAGAATCACTTATATAATGAGGTCACCTTGAAGCCACTTTCAAGTTCTAAAATTATATTTATCCTCTTCTGTTTTCTTTGTCCATTAGGGCTGCTCTCATTGTGAATTGATAAAATGACAAATTGGTAGCTTTTTCCCCTTTTAAACTAGATTTGTAATTATTTCTAGTGTTATCCTTATGTCCTTCTTCACCTTCTCTACCCTCACCACAAATTAACATTGACATTTAAAAAAGAATTTTTTTTTTTAATTTTGTTGTTGTGGTTTTGAAACTGACATTCTGACCCTGGCATTGCCAAGGGACACAAAGTTCACAAGCAGGTATGTTTTATGCTTCAGTATGAATTTGTTCACTGGAATATTTCTAGGTCCTGAAATATATACAGTTCACTTGTAGGCAAACTGAATGAAAATACCAACTTTCACTTCCTAGAGAATGTGGCAGGCTGTCAATCACCATGTCCAGGTCTGTTAGTGAAGGTCAAAAAAAACCCTGATTCCATGTGAACCCCTATTTTTCAAACTTGCAGTATGTAAGGATGGAGGTGAAGTGAAGTTTCTGTTTGTGTTTCCCTATGAGAGTCAGACTGCAAGGCAAGGGTAGCTTGCAGCCAGTAGGAAAGCACATAGAGAATGTTATAGGTACCTGAAAGAAGCCTCTCTGGATGCTGTCCGAGGTACTGCTCTTGGAGTGCTCAGCTTTGAAACAGAAAGTAAACCACCACACTTGATCGAGCCTACCCTGTGCCAGGAAAAGCTATCAGAAAGGATCTTGAATGGTACTTTGAGAAGCTTATGTGTGTTCCAGGGTCTATGTGTGTATTGCATTTTTAATGCAGAAGAAATCACGATATTAAGTATCAGTTGTGTAGCACTCCACAGTTTATGCTTTCATGCATTCTATCTGATTTGCTGTAACATTTTCAGGTCAGCTATTTTTTACAACCATTTTGCAGAGGATGAAACTGAATGCCTACAAATATAAGTGGCAAACTCAGATATTCTGAGTCCAAAGCTCTTCCTCTTTGCACTACATCAGCATTTGTGTAGATTCTAGAGATCTGAGTATTAGAGTCTGTTTGGCATGAATCTAGAATTATTGTATCTCATTTCTGTGCCTCAGTTTTCTCATCTGCAGAATGAACACATAGAATCATAGCATCTGTGATACCCCATCAACCTCTAAAATTATCTTTATGGATTATAATAACAAAAGAAACAAGCCATTGTCATATTCCATAAATAAAGTTTAATTCAAGTAAGGGTAATTGCTGCCCCTGAATAAATGCTTGCTATATGCCAGGCACTGTGTGAAGTGCTGTTTAGATTCATCATCTCATTTTTCCTCATTACATCCCTGTGAAGTATTAATATTAGTTTCATCTAACATCTGAGGAGTTTGAGGCTCAGATAAATTTAGTCATTTACTCTGTAGCAAACAAGTATGTGATCCTAATTCAAACACAGGTAGTCTGACTTAGGAGCTTGCATTTGTGGATGGTGTATGATGCCAAATTCAGCCATTTGATATGAGTTTCAGCATTTCCAGGCTAGATACTATAGCAGTCATCTGAATTGATTTAAGGGTTTTGCATTTTTGTCCTAAAGATGTCCAGAATCAACATGGCTCCCCTGGTAATTTTGGCCTTGTGAAGAGAACAAAAGTATATCTGGAGTTTTAGACCACATAAGGGCAGAGTCTCATTTGAACATTAATTAACAACCTTTTGGTATAGGGAAATCATTTTCCTAACCTCTTTCACCAGGATGAACACTATTTGCATGCGGAGATATTATCTATTCTTTGGCCCAGATTAAGAAGGCAGTCATGACTCATGGAAACAAATTACCCTTTAACTGAATTTAACTGAACAATAGAACTCATTCTTATCATCACCTCATAACCAGCTTCAGATTAGGTAAAATGTAGCTTTTTACATAATTATCAACTTCTTACCTATTAATAACTAGCAGACCCAAAGGTGGAGGCAGAGCCCTGCCCTGTTGCAGCTGGAAATCATGAATGACCACTCAGCTGCTGATGACTGAGTTTCTCCCACCTTCTCTGGAAGCCTGCACCACATCTCCATATGCCTATGTGAATCCACAACATCTAATCAAAAGTAGACATATCTGGTCAATCAGGAAGATGATTGCCATTTATAATTCCAGGCACTGGAAGATATGGAAACATCCACATGTTTGGCATCTTTGAGAACAGTGGTTCTTGACTCGGGGGGAGGAGGGGGTGATCTTTCCCCCCAGGGGACATTTGACAATGTCTGGAGACATTTGTGAGTGTCACGCTGGGGAGGGGAGGACAATAATGGTACTCATGTCAGCTAGTGGGTAGAGGCCAAGGATGTTTCTTAATATCCTACAATGCACAGGACAGCTCTCTGCAAACAAGGTCCAAAAAACCAAACTCCCAGGTGATGGGTTGAATTTCTCCTTTTTACTTGGATTTTTTGTTTCTTTTACACAACCTTATTCTGTGTCTAAAGGCCTAAGAGTTTCCACCACTGATTTTCACCTTGTGCAGTAGTTCTCACACTGTAGTCTACATATAAATCACATAGGGAGCTTGTTAAAATGGAGAGTACTAGATCCTATCTTCAGATAATTTGATTCAGCAAGCCTTAGATGGAGCCAGGCATCTGTACTTTTAATCAGTTCCTCCCCAGGTAATTATAAGGCATTTTGTCTTCAGATCTCACTTAGTTAAGGCCTTGGTTGTCAAACTTGGCTACACATTGGAATCACTTGGAGAGCCTAAGAAATGCTGAAACCTTAGCCCCACCTGCAGAGGTTCTGGTTTAATTAATCTGGGATATGGCCTAAGTATCACATTCTAAAAATCTCCCCCTAGTGATTCTAATAGGTAGCAGTGTTTAAGAACCAGTGACTGAGGGGGGCGCCTGGGTGGCTCAGTCAGTTCGTCATCTGGCTCTTGATTTTGGCTCAGGTCTTGATCCTGGAATGGAGCTCTGCATTGGGCTCTGTGCCTACCTGGGAGTCTGCTTGAGGATTCTCTCTCTCCCTCTCTCTCTCTCTGCCCCTCCCCCCCGCTCACACGCTCTCTCTCTGTCTCTGTCTTTCTCTCAAATAAATAAATAAATCTTTAAAAAAGAAAAAAGAACCACTGATTGAGGGAACATTAGTTTGGGCCAGCTCTTTAAAACTGAACCCATTTTCTCAAAGAAAGAGAGAAAGAAAAAGAAAATGTGAGTATGTTCAGCTGGTTGCACTTGGCGATCATAAAACCCACAGATGTAAATCGCTATATCTTCTAATTTTTAAATCAGCTCCTAAGGTTGCAGTACTTAATTTTCACCATAATATTTTTAGTATTCTTTCTAGATGACATTTAGATTAGCATCACTTTGGTCACTGTCCCGCAGTGACAAGGCAATCAAACAGCTCCGATGATTGCGAGTTGCGTCAATGTTCCTTGGATCCCTTTATTATTGGGATTGGAAATTTTTCTCATTTACATTATTATTTAACATTTCTTGAATGCCAGTGCTGCTCTTCACATATGGCCTGTGTAGAAAGTACATTGTATCAGCAATTAACAAATCCATAATGCCAACCGCCCCAATCCAAAGTAAGCTGCATAGATTAATGAGTCTGCAAGCAGATGTAAGAGAGCATGAGTTCTAGAAATCTTTGAAAACATGTCCCAGGATTCTTTCAGAAGATGTAACTGGAGCCAAGGTGCTGCTTCTGTGCAGAGACTCGTGATCCCTATGGGTTAGATTTGAGTTGCTGAATGATCCGATGGAATTCATTTTTCTCCTCTGTTACTCCACCAGTCCTCCTAAATCAGTGAGTATTCCATCCACCTGGTTTCCCAAGGCAGACCCATGGGAGCTGTCCTAGACTCGTCCTTCTCCCTCAGCACATCACAAAGATTCAGTAACTATGCCCCGTCAGTGCCCTTAAATATCTCTCCAGCCCGTCCACTTCTTCTCTTCAGTGCCATGACCAGAGTTCAGGTGTCTATCTTCTCTCCCCTGGACTAGAGCAAATGCTTTGTTGACCATGTCCTTGCCTCCAGTGTTGGTTCCTCACTCCCAATCCATGTCGCATAATATGTTCTTTCATTTCTCTTTTGTGAATGCCTTCCTGGAAGTCCATCAGCCATTTTTGTGCATGTAAATGTTTCTCTTTTACTCCAACCTCAACTTTCTCCCTGTTCTCACCCTCTCTTTGTCCTCTCATCTCTGTCACACATGTACACCCCTGAAGATATTATGTCTAGTGCTTTTTAACTCTCCCTTCCCAAAAGAAGGAGAGAGAGGACTGTGTAGCAGGGATGGTTGGGCTTTACCGATCTCTGAATACAGCACTTGAGTAGCAGGCAAGCATGAATGGGGGATGACAGTGGCCCCCACATTATTAGTATAATGTTACACACTCACATAAGACATTAGTGTACTTGGGGACATGTGGCTGGTTGGCCTTCCAACTTTGAGCAGGTGTTGGCCTTGCATATATAACTGAGTCATGTCCTTTAAATTCTAAAGAAGCAACTTCATCCAATAGAAAGTACTTGTTGGGGGGGCGGGGGGATCAAGCACATTTCAAGCAAAAATCTGCATCCCAAGGAGGAATTCTATTTAGATCTTATATTCAAACCTCTAACCCATGTGACTCCATTCCTAAATGAAATTTGCCCCCATGAACACAACAGATTTTCCAACTCAGACATAAAATCTTATAAAATGTGCTGAATTATCGATTCCATCAGAGCAATCTTTCTGGCCCATAGCAACACATCAAGTAATATGCATTTCCTTTCTAAAATTTCAACATGTGTCCTCATCCTATGGTTGTTGACCTCACTGGGGCAAAAACATATTTCCAGATGTCACACCCTTTCCAGGGTGGATATTATACCAAAAAACCACATATATTATTGGTCTAATCACTCAGAAGTCTATACATAAGGAGTTAAGGGTAGAATCTAAAGCCTAATTGTCTATGTTTGTCTAGAAACAAAAAAAAAAAAACCCATCTCTTCTCTTATTCCTCAAAGAGAAAAATCTGTATAGTACCAATTTTGGAAATTGATCCTTCTCTGGGAAAAGAAATACATGCTTTCCTGCAATGCATGCGTTTTATACAATTTGTGTAATCTCCTCTTGGGTTCTCCATTCAGCACCTGGACTGAGCCTAAAACACTTTGACTAGTGTTCCTTTATCAATAGCATCCATATTCTTTGACGTTTGGTAAGGAGAGACTTCAAGCACTTCCATCTTTAGAGAGAGCAAAGATACCTTCTGATATTGTTGGGGTTTAGCTACATGTTTAGAAAAACAGAAAAGAAGTCAAAGAAGACCTCACTGATATATTTTTGCCCTCTCCAAGCCTCTTTTTCAAATTAATAATAACCAACCTCAAGAAGCTTCAATGCCCATTTGTAAGGTTGTAGAAACTGCTTGTTGTTGCTTCCTATCTTAGTCTTTGTGAAACAAACACTTTGATATATTTGTTTTAGCAGCGTGTCTGAGCCTCAGGGCATCAGGGCATAATTAGAAAAGGGGTTTGGGCTGGAGGGAAAGGAGAGGAAAAGGAAAGGCTGGGCTTTCATGATGAAGCAGTGACTATTGGATATGAGAGTCCTAATTACAGTGTATAATTAAGGTAGAAATTATACAAGCTATCCAGATGAGCAAGCAGGGATGTCTCCTTTTGAGATGATAATGCTTTGGTGTTATCTTGAATTTGTAGTTATTAGCCACTTGAAAGAGACAAAGGAAAATATTCCGCTCTAGGATTAAATTCAAAGGTATCACTCTAAAAGTTGTAAGGATAAAGAGTTGCTAGGAGAAGTCAGTTTAAAAAGAGAGAGGTTAAGAGAGTGTGTTTGGCCTAAATGTTCTATTTAGGGAGCATTGCATGGAACATCTACTAAGATATTCTGTCCCACTCTGGCCCTTTAAGCTCTCGTGTTTCTGGGCTGGAACAATTTAGTAGTAAGTAGGATTCAGTTATCATGCTTGTTTAAGGACATTTTCAGGGATCCATAATGCGGTCTGCAGGCATGCATCCATTTGGAGAGAGAGAATATATCATGTTTACGGTGCCTGCACCAGCATATGTGGACATTTGCATTTGGAGAGAAAGTATATTCCCACTTCAGCTGGAGTTTTACCCCTTGTTGGTAGTGATTGGAGCTTAAAGCTGGCTGTATGAAGAGAAGTGGACCAGACCCTCTTCCTCTTTTGAATCCATACATTTCCTTTCCCACCTGGGTTCTATACTTGATCACTAAATAGATGCAATATCAGAAACATATTCATCACTGTAAGCCCTGAATTAATTTAGTAACCTGACCTTCTTGAAAAGATACCTAACCTTCCAAACAAGGGTTCTGTGTCCCAGCTTTCAACATAATGTGGAGAACTGTGCTAGCAGGGTAACAAAAGGCCAGGAATCTGTGTGCTCACCTGGGTGTGTAGGGACAGTTTAACGACCCAAGGAGATAAATTTGCTTTCACAAATCACACTGCCGCTTGGTTTCTTTGACTAGATTATTCACACTTAATTTCAAATATCAAAATAAAATCTTTCCCATTAAAAACCTAGGACTTAGTCATCTTCGATTTTTCCAATAATAGACATTAATTCATAAGCTCTAGCCCGGAAGCATTTGGGGAATGGGAGAACACTCTGCGTAACTAGTAACTTAAAGGATGGGCAGCTGGGTTATGGTAGTTCCAGTCTGACAAAAAAAAAAAAAAAAAAAAAGGAAAGACACAACTCTAGATAAATTATTATTTGTGACATGGCTCAAGATGGGAGTGTGTGAGGAGAGTGAAGGTGACAGAACTGCAGCTGACCACGGTGACAAGGACTTGAAGAGCAGCCGACGTGACATCTTTCCTATCGTGCTGCCGAAAATGTCAACTTTGTGAAGGACAGTGAGAAAATGGTTTGCCGAAAACTTGAAAGGTGGATTCGAGAGATGCCTGCTGTGTCAGATGTGATATAGTCTGTTGTGGTTGAGAGACCCACTTCTGGTGGCAGTGGTGGCCTGCAGGTGGGGGAGCTCCCAGTCTCTGACAGGGCTCCAAAAATGACGGCACAAGACCCGCAGATCATCTCAGGTTTGCAGGATCATGATATACAAGAAGTGAGTTGTTAGCCAGTGTGCAGTTAGGTGGAACCAGAGACCCGGGACCGCATTTCCTTGTCATGTGTGTTTGTGTGTGTGTGCGCTCGCGGGCGTGCACGTGTGATTCTAAAGCTAGGTTCAAAGGCATCAAACGCTTCTACTATGAAAGCCCATATCCCCTCCTTCTACTACAAAGGAGGAAATATGTGCTTTATGAACTCACATCAGTTTAGTATAAGGAACAAACACTAAGTCTGGATCATCTATCATCCAAGTTTTTGGGGGGATGATGTTGGGAGCCTCAAAGAGAGGGAGAGGAAAACTGGAATCAAGGCAGCTACAGAAAAGTAGGAAACAGGACAAAAGCAACCGTTAACAGCACATTATAATAACCTGGGGAGCTTTAAAAGCAACAAATGCCTAGGCCCACTGCAGACGAATTGAATCAAGAGCTTGAGGATGAGACCTCTCAGAGCTTTCACATGGTTCTAAAGTACAGCCAAAAATTAAGCACTACTGACCCATGAGGACAGTCCATTTGGTCAGGGCACAGCTGCTAGGGTGAGCAAATTGCACCTGTTTCTTCTATCTTTGCATTATTTACTCAATGTAAAGGTTCCAGAAAAGTGTGTCCAGTTGGCTGAACTTAGGTCATAGCCTAGCTTAGATGCACAGTGGCCGTGAAAGGCAGGAATTGGCTTGTAGGAAGGCCCTTGGTATAAACAGCGGGAAAACTGGATCCCAGTTTACCTGCCCGCCCCCCCCAAGAATACCGACAGTGTGGCCAAGGTCATTCCTCCAAAGGACATTCAGGTGTTGTTAAGAGGTGACAGTGGATGCTAAGAAGCCAAAAACAAGAGGGCAGAAAATGCAGCATTCAGGACACAGGAGGATGGGGGATTCAGGGCTTCTAAACACATGTTCTAAGTAAAGACACATCTCAGCCTGGGATTTACTAGCTAGGAATTTAAAATCCAACTTTATCCCTCTTCTCTCATTCTTTGTGACTCCTTAAGTGTTAAAACTATGGAGAAAGGAGCAAGATGCAGAGCCAGTTTTATGACAATTATAGAATCACCTCCAAATGTTTCCAGAAAGAAAAAAAAAGAACAAAAACAAAAGCACGGCTTCTAAGAGACACCAATACAGTTCCTCTATTTATTTTACAACCGGCACTGCTTGGGATGACACCCTGAAACAGTGCAAACACCACTCTGGAAGGGATTGTGGCTTTATAAGGGGACCATTGTACTTGGAGAAGGTCTCTGCTTCCAAACTCACTCCAATCCAAGGGAAATTGGTAACCCTGAATCAAACATACCTTTTCAGCCACTGAAAGAGCCACCCACCAAATATTTTCTTGCTCTAAAGCAGAGGTTCTCAAGGTGTGGTCCCTGAACCGCCAGCAGAGAACTTGTTAGAAATGCAAATTCTTGGGGCTCCTGGGTGGCTCTGTTGGTTGGGCGGCTGACTCTTGATTTCAGCTTGAGTTGTGATCTCATGGTTGGCTCTGCAATTGGCAGGGAGTCTGCTTGAGATTCTCTCTCTCTTCTCCCTCTGCCCCTCCTCCCAGTCCCTTGTGCTCTCTCTCTCTCTCTCAAATAAATAAATATTAAAAAAAAAAAAAGAAAAGCAATTTCTCAGCCCCATCCTCCAGGTAATTCTGAGGCATGCTCAGGTTGGAGGGTTACCTCTCTAGGAAAAGTATTTTATTGCTTCTGTGAGAACAGAGTCCCCCAAAATATTGAGCTGGGATTTTTAGTTAGTAGCTCCATAGGAATCTAAGCCTGTATAATTAACATTGACAAATTATAGGGATCAACAGAAAAGAAATTGATATTTGACAGAATTTTCAAAAATAATTATGTGAAACTAAGCCAAAAAAAGGATATTTTTCTAAGATTTTATTTATTGGGGGGAGACAGCAAAAGAGGGGGGAGGGTCAGAGGGAGAAGCAGGCTCCCCACTGAGCAGGGAACCCAATGCGGGACTCAGTCCCGAGACCCTGGGATCATGATCTGAGCCAAAGGCAGTCGCTTAACTGACTGAGCCACCCAGGTGCCCAAAAAAAGGATATTTTTACTTTTCAACTGATATAGTTCCGACCTGTGATCTTTGACAAATTGTATTATTCCTTCATGTCTCTTCCTCAGTTTGTAAAATAATATCCTCTATCCCCTGTACCACTTCAGCACAATTCTGGCAGCTGCAAACAAATTTGCATTCCATGTCAAAATCGTGACTTTTTTTTTTTTTAAAGATTTTATTTATTTATTTGAGAGAGAGAGAATGAGAGAGAGCACATGAGAGGGGGGAGGGTCAGAGGGAGAAGCAGACTCCCTGCCGAGCAGGGAGCCCGATGCGGGACTCGATCCAGGGACTCCAGGATCATGACCTGAGCCGAAGGCAGTTGCTTAACCAACTGAGCCACCCAGGCGCCCTAAAATCGTGACTTTTTTAATCACCTATTTTTGTTGGTGAATTCTGTACTACTTACCTTCCAGACATAAAGTTAGTTTCATTTATTTTAAGAGAAAACCATTCACACGGATATAGGCAATTAAGAAGCAAATTTAAGAAAACAGTATAACAATAATTTTTAGTCATTTGCCTTTTTTAAATAGTGAGATTAATAGTGTTCAGAAAGGAGTTGAAGGAGAGATTGTCAGGGATGTGGAAGTGGCTGCTACCTTAAATAACCACAAATGTGAATCATCAGAACAAAAGGGAAAGAAATATAATCAAATTTCATGTTCATAATAATACCCTTTGTGGTGAAGATTAACTGAGAAGGCCAGGCACACACTAAATGCTTACTTTTTATCATCTCAAAAACAAACCTAGAAGTTACTTTCTAATTGCCTAATAATTGCCTTAGAAGGCTTACTGAGTGAAGAATGGATGATTTTTGTCAGGGAGGTTTATCTCTTAATAATAGCCACACACATCTTTGGGCTGCCCATGTGAAATGGTTTTCATGCTTTTTCCTCTCATCTGTAAACCCCTCTCTGATTTGTAAATTATACTTTTTAAAAGATTTTATTTATTTATTTATTTATTTTTGAGAGAGAGCACGTGTGTGCACGCTAGCAGGGGGAGGAGCAGCAGGAGAGGGAGAGAGAGAGAATCTCAAGCAGACTCCCCACTGAGCATGGAGCCCCACGCGAGGCTCAATCCCAGGACCCTGGGACCACGACCTCAGCCGAAATCAAGGGCCAGTTGCTCAACCGACTGCACCACCCAGGTGCCCCTGATTCGTAAATTATATTTAATAGCATTTTTCTCTGGGCTAATTCCCTGCTCAGAAACAAAATGTTTAAAATGGCTTCCATTTTCCCAAATCGAGTGTGTGCATGCACACGCCAACTGTATAAATGTGTTCGGTGCATTAGTGAGCCGTATTTTGTGTAAACAAAATCTAAATCTAAAAACCACTCCTAAAGGAAGTTGTAGATTATAATAGAAACAGGAGAGGTTACCACAAAAAACTGTCACATGTATTTTGTGGAGGCCAATGAATTCATCCTGAGACTTAAATACAGATTCATGGACATTTCATGGTAAAAAAAAAAAAAAAAATGTTGTTAAATAAACTTTGTATATTAGCATTTAAGATTTTTCCAGAAAATATTAAAATAAGGGCATATTCACAGATTCCAACAGCCTACCTGATATTTGCTATTTGGCCTTCTTTCTTCCTTTAAGTTCAGGGAAGTGTGAAGAAATGGATTTTATAGAATTTTACTGTTTAGGGGTGTTTTTTATATGTGGGGGAGGGGAAGTTTTCTTGTTTTATTTTTTTCCCCCCACGTAGGGCATTTTTAGTATATAAAAAGAAGGGAAACTGACCAATTAACCCCTAACAGGAGGTGCATTGCTATCATTTGCCAAGTCTTTTGTGCAGTCAGACTGGTCTAGTATACAGGATTTTCCCAACTTATGCTGGATCCTTGAGAAGGCCTATAAATAAGACCATTTGTTTGGTCTCAAGATGACTTGCATTTGCAAACTGAAGAATGTTCCAATAGAAGTTTCATGGTGACACACCAATCTGCAAACTGGCTCAGCCAGTAGTCAAAACAAGTCACTATGGGATCTGGGAAGCTGAAGTCTTTGAATGGGTCAGATTATCCTACGTCTAATTTGGCACAGATAAATTTGGGCTATAAATATGCAGCTTCCCTTTGTATTTTCAACTAGAATGGTCCAAAGCAAATAGGAAAAATGTGTGTGAACCTAATGGTGATTTAGAAATATGAGAATACTGTGATTAAACTGAAATTCACTTATTTTTGCCAGGGTCCTTCTTTTTATTAAAATGAGCAATAATTCACTAGCATTGATAGCATCGTATGTGGTTTGTTCTCTTTTTTTTCCAGCTCTATTGAGGTATTAACATATACCATGTATCAGTTTAAGGTATGGCATGTGATGATTCAATATACATATATATTGTGAAATGACTATTAGGACAAAGTTAATTAACACCTTCATCCCCTCACAGAATTACCACTTTTTGTGTGTGAGTGTTAACATTTAAGATCTGCTCTCTTAACAACTTTCAAGTATATAAATATGGTACTGTTCATTGTAGTCACCATGCTGTATATTACTCATCTTATAGCTGGGAGTTTGTACCCTTTAGTCAACAGCTCCCTATTTCCCCCACCCCTCAGGCTTTGGCAACTACCATTCTGCTCTGTGTTCTTATGAGGATGACTTTTTCAAATTTGACATGTAAGAACAGAGTATTTGTCTTTCTCTGTCTGACTTATTTCACTTAGCATATGCACTCAAGTTCTACCCATGTTGTCATAAGCAGGGTTTCCTTTCTTTTATGCCTGAATAATATTCCATCACATAAAAATAGATATATTCCATAATATATATATTTATCCATTCACTTCCTCTATCCATTCATCCATCAATGAACACTTAGGTCGTTTCCATCTCTTGGCTGTTGTAAATAATGCTGCAATGAACATAGGGGTGCAGATATGTCTTCAAAACAGTGATTTCCTTTCCTTCAGATATATACCCAGATGTGGAATTATTAGATCATGTGACAGTTCTATTTTTAGCTATTTGAGGAACTTCCATACTGTTTTCCACAGTGGCTACACTAATTTGCATTCCCACCAACAGTGCACAAGAGTTCCTTTTCTCCACATCGTCACCAACATTTGTTGTCTTTTTGATACTAGCCATTCTGACAGGTGTGAGGTAATATCTCATTGTGGTTTTGATTTGCATTTCCCTGATGCTTACTGTTCTTTTAATTTATCTTTTGACCATTTGTAGGTCTTCTTCAGAAAAATGTCTATTCAAATCCTCCACCCATTTTTTAATTGAATTATTTGGGTTTTTGCTATTGAGTTTTATGACTTTTATATTTCTGCTACCTATTATCAGATAGATGGTTTGCACATATATTCTCCTATTCCATAGGTTTTCTTTTTGTCTTTCATTTTGCTGTGCAGAAGCTAAAAGAATATTTAGAGTGATGACATAAGGCTCTGTTTAGATTCCTATTGTGAAGGAAAACCATTTGTTAGCTCACATGTGACCTTCTATATGATTATAGAGACCAGCAGTAAAAAAAATATTAGTTGAAATAGGCTAAATCCAAACACACTTACTAAGTCTAAAAAGTTTGATGTAGTCCCACTTGTCTGTTTTTGCTTTTGTTGCTTGTACTTTTATTGTTATATCAAAAAAAATCATCGCTAAGGCCAATGTCAAAGAGCTCTTTTTCCCTATGTTTTCTTTTAGGATTTTTACAGTTTCCTGTCTTATAGTTAGGTCTTTAATCCATTTTGAGCTCATTTTTTTGTGAGCGATGTAAGATAGGAGTCCAGTTTCATTCTTTTCCATGTGAATATCCAGTTTTCCCCAACACCATTTATTGAAGAGACTATTCTTCCTCATTGTGTATCTTTGGTTCCCCTGTCAAAAATATTAGTTAACCATATATGCAAGGATTTATTTCTGGGCTCTCAGTTCTGTTCTCTTGGTCTGTGTGTCTGTTTTCATGCCAGTACCATATGGTTTTGATTACTATAGCTTTGTAATAAAGTTTGAAATCAGGAATGGTGAGGTCTCCAACTTTGTTCTTTATCAGGATTACTTTGGCTATTTGGGTCTTTTATGGTTCCATATAAATTTTAGAATTGTTCTTTCTATTTCTATAAAAACTGACATTGGAATTTTGATAGGGATTACACTGAATCTATAGATGGTTTGTGGTAGTACGGACCTTTTAACAGTATTAATTCTTCCAACCCATGAATACAGGGTATCTTTCCACTGATTTGTGTTTTCCTTAATTTCTTTCATTAATGTCTTTTACTTTTCACAATGTTTTTTAATTTGTTTCTTCACTTAATACATGAGTGCTTAAGTTAATCTGAACATCTATAATTGTAAGCTGGAAATTGAGTCACTTAAGAACATTTAACACTGAGAAAGACCGACATTTACAAGGCACCTGGTTTTCATAAGTCTGTCTGAATCATTCAGGGGTCCCAAACCTAAGTGCCTATAAAAGAGGTAGGTACTACAAATTAGAGATGTGGACAGGTGAGTGCCTGCCCCAGCTAAGGAAGAAGCTGTTACTTGGCGCTCACCAATTAATGCCAGTTGTTCCAAATTTTCAAAAGAATTGCATTATAAGACTTTCCTAACTTCGAAAATGCTGGCAAATAGTTCAAAATCTTAAGAAGCCGTGAGCCAAACAAAAGGTCTAGAAACTTGGCCTTACAGCCACCAGTTTGTATATTTTACCATTTCACAATAAGTGAGCGACAGTTCTACAAATGTCTCCAGACGATAACCTCCCAAATACCCCATGCCCCTTAGTAGCCAGCGCTGAAAAGCAGGACTTCTCCTAAGGTCACTTCGATCATTGTAGTTGTTCTTCTAAAATGGACAGTTTCCTCCTGCTAGAGATTTGATTTCATGGTGTCAGCATATGAGGTTCCCGTCACTTCATGACATGTCTTCTTTCAGGCCTGATGGAATTGGAACAGTGACTGTTGAAGAGAAGGAACGTTTCGAAGAAATCAAAGAGAGACTCCGAGTTCTGCTGGAAAATCAGATTACACATTTTAGGTGAGGATCTGGGGTTGAGGGGTTTATTAGGAGAGTGAGACTGGGGAGGGGCAAATAAAGGGCTTGATTTTCTAAGACTGTTAACCTATCAGAGACACTTTGGAGATTTATGAATAACTAAATGGAAGCAAAAACCAGTAGGACAGGGCTCTACGATAGCCAGAAGGCTTTGCAATCTTAAGTGCATTTTATTTCCACTGAAAGGACAGAGCCCTTCTTGTGCAAGCTGACCCTGGTCATCAATCTATTCTTTTAAAATCTATTACAAAGTTGAAGGTGAAGTTACTTCAAGGTTCCTATATCAGTGAAAAGTCCTGGGAATCAGATCACATGAACAGGGAAGGAAGGCAGTGGTACTCACACGAGAGTCTCCACTTTCTCCCTTGCCTCAGAAACAGGACTAGCTGTCTATGCAGGAAAAGAGAGAAACTTAGATCAGACTTGGCAGATTGACTCTTCCCCATACATGCAAGACAGCGAGTGTGTCCAAGGTTTCAGCCTTGCACCACATAGCCCACTTCTCCCTTGTAGCAAATCAGACATTTGTAATGCTGCACTGGTGGTTCTGGACTAGAAATCCTGAAATAGTAACTCAAAAATGGTAAGAACGTTTATAATAACAAAATAAACAGTTCCTTTTTATTAAACACTTCCCACGGGTCAAGATACAGGACTAGAGGCTAGTTAGGCATTAACTCAGTTTTTTATTCCCAGAATAACTTGGTAAGGTCATGATTATAATCCCCATTAAATATAAATTAAACCGAAGCTGAGAGAGTTAAGGACTTGTGCTAGACCACCCACCAACACCTGCATAGGACATACTCTGAGTTTAAGTTGCCTCTGCTGGTCCCTTTGTACCATGAGGAACAGTGTCTGGAAGGATCTGCGACAGCTGAAAAACTCTTAGGAGTCCATGACATAGTTCCATCTGCACCACCAAAATCCTCCTGGACAAATTTTTATTGATTACACACTATATGCAAGAGGTATTGCCAATAACAAAAGATCCAATAACAATTAAAAACCACAGTCAAGGAAGGACACTTAGCAAAAGTATGAACTTGCTCAAAATACACTCCTTCATTTCCTATAGTAATCCTTTGGAGACTTAGTAAGTGTGTTTGGATTTAGCCTATTTCAACTAATATTTTTTTTTACTGCTTGTCTCTAGAATCATATAGAAGGTCACATGTGAGCTAACAAATGGTTTTCCTTCACAATAGAAATCTAAACAGAGCCTTATGTCATCACTCTAAATATTCTTTTCTGCTGCAGACATTTGCAGAGTCTCTCTTTAGTCATTATTCACACATACACATATATACATTATATACACACATATATGGTGTGAATTCAGATTAACATAACACAACGTGACAAAATAAAAAGCATTTTCTGTTCCTCAGAAAGAGTTGCTATAGGAATCAAATTGCAGCATATTTCATGCTAAAATGTAATATATTTGGGCAACCTGAAGAATTTTCTCTTTTTTAGGTATTGCTTTCCATTTGGTCGACCTGAAGGTGCTTTAAAAGCTACTCTATCACTCTTGGAAAGGGTAAGAATGAAAGTAAAAGACAGATTACATAGATACAGACACGAACATAATCGTAATGAAATATTGTAGTTGAATGACCTAGTTTGTCATTTTTCAAGGCTTCGTTTACCATTCATCAAATACCAGAATAAACGCAAGGAAACTGCCAAAACTCTAGATATTTTATCTCCAGACTCCCAAATAGTTAGCATATATTGAAGATATGTTCCTGGCCCTTCCCCGATTCATAGATGGGCTTTGCCATCCTAACTGTGCATTACAGTTCTGTGTTTTCTTTTTAACCATGGCTCTCAATCAATATTAAGTCACAAGGAGGCATTCACAACTCATTTTAAACTCGAGCTCTTTAAGAAATATAAATGAGTAACACATTTGGTTGAACCATCTTAATAATCTTTTTTCTTTCCACCGAAAGGTTTTGATGAAAGATATCGTGACCCCAGTACCACAAGAGGAGGTAAAAACAGTCATCCGGAAATGTCTAGAGCAGGCTGCTTTAGTCAACTATTCCCGGCTATCAGAATATGCTAAAATCGAAGGTAAGGCTCCCTTCTGCCCCCATTTTTTAATTTAAATTTTGGTATACCTCCCTGGGGAAGAAGAATCTGTCTTTTCTAATGGGCACCAGAAAAGAGTGGTCCATCTGAGTATGTTAAATTGAAACTTGAAAGCACTTGAAATGTGAACGCTTCCTTGGCTGTGGCCAGATAAATGAATGAAGAACAGGGGCGCAGGGAACAGTCTTTGTAGGGGAAGAATACTGAATATAGGATGTGATCAGATAACTAAGGTCCTCCTGAGAGTCTGTGTCGTCACTAAGTTTGCTCTGTGACTGTTTTCCTATGAAAGAGTTCTATAGGATTGTTAACTTCTTTAAGTAGAGAAAAACAAAGCACTTTGGAGGTAGAACAAGCATGGAACAAAACAACATCAAGATTTGGCTTAACTCTTTCTTGCCCCTTGAAAGTATCTTGTCTTTTGGTAACATTTCAAACTTGATGGCAGGTTAGTGTCCAGCTGTCTCTGATGGCTCCTGGTTTGCTTTAGATCTCATTCATTCTTGTTGCTCCAGACCTAGGATGGTTGTTACCACTGCCCTCTCAAGTTTTAGGGAAGCAGGCACTGATGACCAAGTAATCACCCAAAAGACACTTTGAGTAAACTCTACTTGAGAAGATATGGTTCTTTGGGACCTATTCATTTGCAAAGGTATTAATCACTTTTCATTGTTACCCTGTTGGCTGCTATAGGGTGATTTGAAAACCACACCCAACTTGACCAGTGGTGTAAGTGTATAAATGTGGAAGTTCTGTGTGCAAAACTCAATGTGTCCGCATTCTGGAATCTGATGTTCTCTCACATGTGAAACACCTGACTAAAACCAGCAAATGCCCATTGTCTGCCTTCAGGACTTGACTGGGGAAAAAAAAAAGTCTAACCAACCACCAAAACCCTATCACTTACCCTGCTGAAGTCCTTGTTTCCTTAGAGAATTAGGTTAAGATCATGTCAAATCGCAGTGTTCTGTACATTACATGTCCTCCCTCTCTCAATTTTGTCTGTCTGACAATGCAAATTGTGTACCAGTGGTAATGAATTCATTGCTATGCACCCAGGGAGAAACACTTAAGAATTGGGCACTAAAAGGATGTTTATCAACTCTTGACTTGGTAATGAGTGACAAAAATAGAGGAACAAGAAGATCATTAAAGGGCTATGTTAGCAAATCATTGTTCTAGCATTTACCTTCCCAGGACATAATGATTGGTTGTATTTGGTAAAGTCAACCAGGTACCTAATAATTCTAGGCAAGGCCAGAGATGGGATGGGATCAAGAAACGTTCGGTTGCCATGGCTGCTGCCTCGTAGGCCTTGGTCTAGCTATTACTAGTCTTTTGGTAAGATCTGCTCTCTTCTTTCAGATAAATATATCCAAAAACAAACTTTAAGATCTGTAAGTAAAAATGCATTCATTTCCAAAGTAGATCAGCTGATCTGTAATTTCCTTTTGTGCCTCAATTCTTCTTGGTTGTGTTAATTATCTTTTGCACTGTGACTTTTAGGTCTGGGGATTCTTTGAAGAAACCAATCTATTTTTTTCCAACTCTCTTTTCAGAGAAGTACCTCATTCCACACTACCTGCTCTCTTCCGCTTCTCTCCTTCCTTGTCCGTGATTGGCTCAGCCACTTTGTGATGTTACCTCTGCAAAAGTGGCTGTGACACCAATTTCAAAGCATGCTGGGATTGTTAATTCAGACAACCCAACATCCTCTGGCTGCATGTATCAGGTTTTCTTTCATGAACATAGTCCACCGTAGGCTGAGACATTGCAGCTTTGAAGATATTACTACCAAACAACTTTCTTTTACAAGGTTCCGATCGTATGCTCAGAAAAGAAATCTTACATTTTTACATTTGAGCCCCTCTGTGAGCGCTAATAGCTTAGTCCCCTGAGAATTTTGGAAAGAAGTTGTAGTGATATTGCTGGAGACTATGTTTATGAAGAAATACCTCAAGAGCCTTAGATACTAAAGTCTGAAATCCTTAGTATCTTGGAGCCTTAAATCAATGAAATTCTGTTTCCCTTTACTCATGATGTTTTTGGTCATTGTACTCTTGCAAACAATTCTAAAGAGACGTGTAAAATCATGGTCACAATCTCTCTCGTGACTCACGGCATGCTGAATGGTTAATCCAGTAGATCTCCAATTTTGAAACTCCTTTTTCTTTTATCCTGTGTTTATCCCAAAATACTCTGTGGCTATTTTCCTTTGAGCTAATGTAACGTATTCCTCTAACCTATGACCTTTAACCTCTTTACCTCTGACCTAAGCCTCTTGCATGCCCAAATCCTCTTTTATAGGGAAAAAGAGAGAAATGTATGAGCATCCTGTCTTCTGCTTGGCCTCCCAAGTGATGGATTTAACCATTCGTGAGTACCTACCACCTCCTCGCCATGCTGTCTTCACTCTTTCTGTTTTCATTATTTCAAGAAAATCCAGATCCAAACCAACTCACTCTCCTTGCTTCAAGTTTTTTAGCATTGGCTTGTCTGTTGATTCTGTCTGTGAAACCCAGTGTGAGAAGTCCAGTCACTTTTTATCAGCCTAAAACAGGTTAGACAATTAAGCCATTTGTTTGTGGTAAACTCAGATTTGTCCGTAAGTTTTTCAGTTATTCTCTGTCTGTGACCTGAATGCATTTTTACTTTGCTTGTGTGTAACCCCAATTTGTAAAGTGCTTGTCACTGGTACACAATCAAAAGGTAGCCGCTAGGCTGGGAGCAATGCGTTAGGTGTCAGATAAAGGACAGTTGGGGCAAAATCATGCCTTCTTTTCCATGTTTAAGATGTCAAACTATTTTGGGTATAAGATCACGCAAGGTGGTCCATTCTCTGTAAAAATTAGATCTTATATGCCTCCTGTCTGTTCTCTTTCAAGCTGGGAAGCTTTTCCTTGTTCTCTCTGGAGATTTTGACTTGTCCTTGTCCTCTAAGCTCTGGCTAGAACATATGACTTAATTGTCACTTGGAGAGTTCGTGTATGTTTCATAGCTTGATTTCACATTAAACTTAATTTTACTAATTTTCTATTTGTGCAGCATTTTCCACCTCTGTGAAGGAGCCTTTTTTTGCTGGCCCCCACACTTCGGGGCGGTGGGAACCCAAGGGCAACCTTTTCCTTCCAATATCATGTATCACACATAAATGGGGGGCATTTTGGTCCATTTGCTCATTAATCCTGCATATGTGTTCTTGTTTCTCTCTCTCTTCTCTCCTTGTTGTGCTCTCTCTTTCAAATAGAGAATCAAAAGGATGCAGGTGAACCAACTGTATATGCATTATAAACTATCAGGACTGTTGAGTTATATTGAGTTTCTGTTTTCGTTTTTGTTTTTAAGAGCTCCTTAACGTATGGGCTCCCAAAGACTGATGTGGAGTTGCAATGATACTTAAGGAGTTAATTTGTGCTGTCTAACTATATCTCTTGCCCATTAGATGTTGACCTCTATAGAGCAGAATTTATGTAAAGGCATAAGCTTTGAAGGAACAGAACTCTGGTTTGCTGCGGAGCTTCATTTCATCTTTGGTTTCAGGATTCAGTGATTTGGCCTCATGTGCTTAAAAAAAAAACCAAAAGTTACTGAACCGAACTACTCTTCCTCTTTGTTTTTCATTTATTTTTTCTGTTTTCTGCCCTAATGAGAAGTTTGTGTTCTTTGATGAATGTTTATCAGCCAAGACAGAGAGAAGTTGTGTCCATGTTGTTCTTGTACGTATCGTGTGATGAGACAGGATGCACGCAGAGGGTGGCTGAGCACAGGCTGTTGCTGGAGTTTCATGAGAGGAAAGATCTTAGAGAGTTCTCTGGCTTTGGAAATTTTCTTCTTGTTTGGTCCCCAAACTTCTGAGCATATTTTGAGGAAAGCTTTAACTTAAAACTTTAATAAATACATGCTTTTGATCATTGTTTTTAAGTCTAAAAAATCCTCAAAAGGTAATGAAACATACTTCATTTAATCAAAGTTGAATGCATTTCAGATCAATTCAGAAAGCAGTTTTGTGCACATGCCAAGCACCAAGCTAGCAAGAGGTATTTGAAGACTCACAAACCTATGTTCAAAACACATGAGCCTTTCTCTCCCTGAAAGAGAAGGTATTCATTCATTCATTCATTCATCCATCCATCCGTCCACTCATCCATTCATTCATTTATTCATTCATTAGACAAGTGCTTAGTGGGAGCCTACCATATGCCAGGTACAGTTGTGAAAGCCAGGGACAAGTAAACAAGAGGGAAGTAGCTGTTAACCTTATGGAGCATATATGCAAATGGGTGTCTAAGTGTAAATTACAAATTCAGTACATGGTAACACCAATTGATAGAGTGATGTGTAAGAGTGCATTATCAGAAAACCATGGACGTTTCCACAAGGGTGGTGAGCTTGAATGCATCTTGAAAGATAAATCAGAATCAGTGAAAGGGAGCTGGGATTGGAAAGTGGAAAGGCATCCTAGATAGAATATGTGCAAATGCATAAAACTGTATAGCTAATAAAAATAGCTAATTCTTTAAAAAAATAGCTAATTCTTATTCAATGTGTATTATGTGCCAGGTATAAGTGCTTTATATGTATTAATTCATTTAATCCTCAAAACCCCTTATGAGTTAGATATTACTATTATTCACATTTTAGAGAGGAGCCATCTGAAGCACAGGTTAAAAACACACTCCTAAAAGAGTAAGTGGTAGAGCCAGAACCTGAACCCAGACAGAGGCCACACTCTTAAATACTCTGTAATTCAGTGTGATTGCAAGACAAGGTGCAATGATGGCATTAATGGGTGCTGATGATGGCAATGCATGCAGGAGGCAAGGTCTGATATATGCCTTAATAACGGGGTTCAGATTGTATCTCATGGGCCAGAGGTTCTTAACCTGGAATCTATGCCAATGTTTGCATGCATATGGATTTTTCAAGGGAAAAACTCCACAGGTCTCACTTCCAAAGGTGAAGGCTTTTTAAGCAAGGGAGTAGCTTGGTAATTTACACTCCAGAAAAATCATCCTGTCCATACCATGATGGACAGAAAGAACTGGGTAGCAGAAAGAGAATAAAACTAGGCCTAAAAAGTTAAGGTCAAAGCAGAGATGGTTTGAAGCTTGGTATGTCCCGGACCTCTTCTGGGCAAAGCAGACCTAAATCACAATCATCGTAATTGCTTCTTCCCTGACCTTTAAATCTTTTTTTCTTACCCTCCCCTTCCCTCTTCAATTTTCTTAGGGGGAACAAAGCAAAAACATGCAGATGGGTATGCAAAACCAACTGATGGAGGGGGCAGGGCACAGCTGGAGTCACCTGTGTAAATTGGGGTGGACAGCTACAGAGTTCTTTAGTCAGGCTGTGCTTCAAGAAGCTATGGGACTCGGCATATGGCATTTTGGTGGACTTATGCTTTCTGTCTGGTGGCATTATTAGAAATTAAATGTTCTGTTTAATTACAGTATCTTAAAAAAAAAATGATGTAAAAGGCTGCTACTCTATGAAAGAAAAACTGTGACTCCTGCAAATGAATTCTATAATTTTAAATACATTTCATTTAAACTGTCACACATTCTGAACCCAGTAAGCTCTGAGAAAGTCTACACTACTATTGCTGTTTTGCCTCAATTCTTGGCTAAATACTTGCATAATTTTCTGAGCATCATAAGGATTCTACTGGAACTTGAAATAAAACAATTTTTCCTTCAAATATGCCAAGGAATTATATGATTAGATAGATAGATGATAGATAGATAGATAGATAGATAGATAGATAGATAGATAGCCCACCTATGGGCCCAAGCACTATGCTGAGGACTTTACATGGAGGATCTAATTCAATCTGTACCTTAGTTCTATAAATAAGGCTTCATTATTGCCCCTTTTACAAATTCAGAGAGAATAAGTGACTTTCTCAAGAAGGATTTGAACCCAGATCTTTCTAAATTCAAAAACATCCCTTTTTGTTTCTTTCCACCGTGCAGCCTTTCCAACTTGGACAATATCCATTCATTCAGTGACTGAGTTCCAAAGTATCTACAACTTTTGATCCAGGAAGAACACAAAAAACAAACAAACAAACAGAAACCAGAGCAGTCCTTTCGGGACCAGATCATTATCAAAATCCTTTCATTGGGAAGTCTTCTTGAGCAGTTGAGATTCTCTAAGATTGCCAAAGAACTGAGGACTTGTTTTTCTCTACAATTGACAGAAACTTGCTAGAGCAGGTCAAACACATCCAAAGGACTGCCAAGCAGATTCTGTAGTCAACACTTTGTAGCTTTTCCTATCTCCAGTCAAACTTCCCATAGGTCCAAGGTCCTGCACATATTCAGGAGCCCCTACCCCATGGCCCACCTTATCTTTCAGCCACAAGATAATGGCCCCACCCATAATCCATTAGCTGGCATGAGTTTTCAGTATGACAGCTGATGATGTCCAGTTAGCATCCTTTATGTACAGCTCCAAGAAAACACTACTTCAGAACCAGCCTGAGCACTCAGGAATTGTTACACCAAAAACTTAAATCACTATTTTGGGTCCAATGAGTTTTTTTTAACTTCTTTAAGCCTCATTTTTATTTTCTGTAAAAGGGGCTGATAATGGTTCCTCCACCAAAGGGTTGCTGGCAAGATTAAAATACATATTCCAAATAAAGCTCTTAGCACACTACCTGGCACATAGTAAATACTCATTATATATATTAGCTGTTATCATTTATTTTATTTAAAAAGAAACTTCTAAATCCAGGTGTGTAGTGTAGACATATTATTTGATTTCAGAAATAGAATATAAAACAATGCTTCTCAAAGTTCAATGTTCATACAAGTCCCTGAGGATCTTGTTAAAAACGTAGATTCTGATTTGGTAGGTCTTGGGTGGGACCTGAAAAATCTGCATTTCTAACAAGCTCCCACATGATGCTGAAGCTACTGACCCAGGGATTGCAATTGGGATGTCAATGAAATCTAGGGGGAAGTTGATTTATTGTTTTATCATAAACTTCAAAATAAAACATTGCAATAAAGCTCTACATATATCTGTTAAATACCCACAAAGTTCCAGGAGCTCTGCCAGGCACCAGAGCAAAAGTAGCCATGGTCCCTACCTGGGAGCTTATAATAAGGTAGAGAACACAAATGTAAAACAAGTAATTATATTCTGCTGAAATGTAAAGGGAAATGTAAGGTGCTGCAGGAAGGCAGCACAAGGAGATTTTACCTAAGCCAGGGTCTTTGAAGCATTCCCAAGAGGAGATGTCCTGGAAGTCGAGGGCTGATTCCCCAAGAACTGTCTGGGGTATTCCTGTCCTTGTTGAAGTGTCTGCCTCTATTGACCATCCTTCCAAATGCCCCATAATCCTGCCCCAGAGAGCTTGTGATCATATACATAAAAGCTTATTTGGGGACTGCATGGATATTTAATCATTAAAGCAGGATTCTTACTATAGCAAGTGACAAAAAAGAAAACAAAAAAACAAAAACAAAAAACTCAAAAAGCTTAGGCAAGAAGGGAATTTTTCCCCCATGTAGCTAGGAAATGCATGGAGGAACTGGACTCAGGGATAAAGAATTTTAGTGTGTTTTGATCTCTCCAACTGCTGGCAGGCTTCTTTAATGTGACTGGGAGTCACGATAGAGGGGTTGGGAACAACATGGCTATAGATGGCAATAGGCTTTTATCCTAGCAGACGACCCTAGAAGAATAGGGTCCTATTCTTTCCAGGCAATTGTATAATATTTCAGAGAAGGGCCTCATTGGCCCAGCTTGAGTCACATGTTAATCCCTGAAGCAATCATATCACCCATGATCAAGTGGGGTGCTGTGGTTGGCCTGGCTTGGCTCATATGACTGCCCTTGTATTTGTAGAAGTTATTGCCTGACATTCCCACCAGAACCATGTGGAGTAGAGAGGCAATTCTCCTGAGGAAGGTTACTGTACATACATGAATAACAGATGTCCACTACTGTGTCCATCCAAAATTAAGTTTATTTTTTCTTAAGTGCAACAGTTCAGTCTTAAGAGCAAAGCCTGATTTAGGGTACAAAGATACAAAACTAGAGAAGAAACATATTATAACAGCATTATTTCTTCCTTGTTGATGCAATGTAATTTAAATAAAAAGTATTTTAAATGATCTTAAATCATTTTTAATTGCATCAAGACACCCGAAGTTGTTCTCTGATTTGGAAGTTTAAGTTATGATGTTTACTATTCAGTGATTTAGTTTAGTATATTTGTTAAGTAGCCAGGGGCTTTTGGTAACAGATAAAGTTATTGTATAGCTATAAGCATATTGCAACTACAGAGTATTTGTTTTTCCATGAAAGCACTGCATTGGGTAGAATCCGCTGAGGATTTCCTTCCACCAGTATTTGAGGACCAGCCCCAGGGTCCTGCCAGGAACTTCTTTAGCCCCTAGAAATACAAAATTCATTGGGCATAGGTAGAGACTGACATTGAATATGATTTGCTATTTTTAAGGGCCATATGTGCTCAAGTAGAGGTATCAACAGAGGAGGTGGACCTTTGTTATAAAGGCACTCTTGTTATGGCATATGAAGGTATAGCTCTTGTTATGAAGGGATCTCGTAAAGGCTTCTGAGCAGGGGTATGACAGGCTCAGATGTGTGCTTTACGAGGTCACTCTGGCTGCTACATAGACAATGAACTTCAGAGGAGGAAAGGGACTAAAGGCTGGCTGGCAGTCTTTAGCAACAGTTGAGGTGGAGATGATGAGGTGAATTGCATGTCTACCCCCTCAGCAAGAGTGTGGGCACATGACCTAATACAGTGGAAGAAATAATCAAGAGACATTTTGGGGATAGAATGGATAGGCCATGCCACCCATGGCCTTATAGGGAAGAGAAAGATGGCTACCAGGAAAATAGTAGAGAAAACAACCCATGATTCCTCCACATCTTTATTACCATATACTTTATACTGTGCTAGAGATGAAATCTTCTGAAAGGGAGTGATGAAGAAGCAAGGCATCAAGTGTATATAACAGATAACCTCACTGAAGAAATTATGCTGAATTATAACCTTGTATTAAATGTATGGTCCATGGAGCCATCATTTTAGAGAGGCAGGGTATTCTGGAAAGCAGGTCGTGGCAATCTACTTAGCTTTCTATTCCTACTCTAGCTCTTGTCCCCCCGCCCCCCCCCCACCACCACCACTCCCAAATTGTAGCAAAGTGCTCCAGGCTAGTTATTTCCAGTGATAGCATAATACTAACACTGGCATCTTCAGCAACACATCAATAGGTTGGAAGTTGGTGGTAAGTGGGCTTTCCATCAACCATATCCATCTCTCATATGATATTTCAGGGACTGGCAATTCCCTAGCTGGAAGCAGAGATGGTCAGGTTATTTAAGGGCTAATCGGAGTGTCTCTCGCTCCTGGATGCTTCTCTTCCTTGGCTTAGCTGAGCATGCAGAGGAATTCTTTTTGTTTTTCTGCAGTCACATTTAACTCTCTCTTTGGAAGCCAAGCAGATTTAATTGTGTAAACATGAGCAATGGTAATTGGGTAAATGAAGTTGGAAACCAAGGTATGATGTTTTTGTTTTGCTCTGCGAGGAAAAAAAAATAGGGAGCGTGTTTTTCTATGGTGGCAAACCTCACTGTCAGAATTCTGGACAGGCAGTTGGCAGGAGGGAATCCCTTTACGAATTTTCATCAAGACCCACTGAGCTGAAATATGTATCGGCTGCCTCATGGGTGGGTTCTGGATCAGCCCGGGGACACTTCATTGTTTTATAAACCACCAGGTCAAGTGTTTCTCTACACAGGCTCAGCTATCTGGGTAAGAAGTTGCCATGAGAATTGCATGCTCAGGTAACACACATTCACTGAAAGAGCCATGAAGATGTGTTACCAGAGATGTACCTAACTTTCAGTACAGCTGTAAGTGGAAAACCAGATTTTAACAAATATATTAAAATATGGAGTACTTTTTTATAAAGGATCAGTAGTTGCCTTCCTCTAAATAGCTTTAATTCAACACTGATTTTTCCAAATTCTACTTAGGCACAGTATTTTCCAAACAAAAGATTTAAATAAGAGGAGACTGGTAAATATTTTTTTTAGTCCTGCATTCAAAACACTGAGGTGGTCCCACAAGCAAAAGACCTCATCAACTTTTTCTTTCAATAGATGGTTTTACCAGAATATTATATTTAGCCTTATTTCTTATATTTTTATCAATGTTGCTAGAATTCCATTTCCTATAAGCCTGCAGTAAAATTCATTTTCCCAGTTGAAAATTCAAGCAAACCAAGAAGCAAACTTGGCAATGTAGTATGTCCCCCCTCACCATACAGATTGCTTTATAAATGAGGAACTATTAAAAAGGAGCAGGTCTAAGGTTAATGAGACACTCATTAAAGAGAGAGAATTGTAGAAGCTGATAGTGCTCTGTGTGTGTATTGAAGGAGAGGCTATTGTTATAGGATGTTTGCTGTGCTGATATCGTAAACCACATGACAGATGGGTCAAGTGCTGATTACAGTATTCTAACATTTGGAATAGCAAGTAACATATTTGATAAGCTGGCAAGTTTTTATATATGATTCAACCCACAATATAAAAGCCACGAGAATTCCAAATTGAAAATAATTAAATGAGCTGGAAACAATCAGATACCACACATTTTTCCCCAAAATGACAGATTTTGACATGTTGAAATTCCACAAAGGGAGCAAGAATATTCCCTAGCTCACTTGAACTAATAATGGCCCTTCATCTGCTTTTGTAAAGCAATTAATTCCTGCCTTCTCACAGTGTTGGAGAGAACAGTAAACGTTTTTAGGCACCTTAGGCTTTACAGAGATCTGTCCACACATTGTTTTATTTGCTCTTATCATCAGCCCCGCAAGGTATGTAAAGAAAGATACTAATATTCTCGCTTCATAGCTGAGGAACCGGAAGCACAGAGAGGTTTAAGGAGAAGGTGGAAGGTTACATGAGAAAGTTAAGTAACATATTGAGGGTGAGAAGCCAGATCTTCCAGCTATGAATCCGTCAAGTCTGATCACTGGGAAGAGGAAGCAGCTATTCACATAGAGGCGTTCTTCATTGAACAAAAGTGTATCTTCTTTCTGTCAATGATGCTGCCATCATCATTCATGTGTATCCATCTGGAGAAAGGCATCCAGTGTTTGCGTTCAGCCTCTGAGTGTCTCGGTAGGGCGGTACGGGTGACGCTGGTAAGAGTCCCGTCCCTTGTCACACAATGTCATACCTCTAATACTGCAGTAACTCCAGGAAAGCAGCAGCCCTCCGTCTGTGTTTTATCGTTGTTGCTTGTTTGGTTTTTCTTTTCAGACTTTATCATCTTCCTGGTCACCTTTGTGAAAGTCACGTTGTCTCTTTCCTTTTTTTACTGTCTCTCCTCACCTCCCTGAGCAGCTCCCCCGCCACCTCCTGGGCCTCCTCCACCCACCCAAAAGCAGACCAGCATGTTATATCAGAGGCTCAAAGGCATGCCTAGGCCAAAACCAAGTACTGTAAACTTCTACCATTACTTTATTCAGCAGCTTTTTAGTTTAGTTTGCTTTTCTGTTCATTTTTCTTCTTGAAATTTTGTTTCGGTTTGGAACACTAAGCTGAGGCTCAGGCTCTCAAGTTTGACACTGTAGGTTTTGAGACAGTCGAAAGAGAGCATTTATTTCCAAATGTCCACATTTTTTTGTCTAGCTATGTCTGACATATGCAACATTTTCAAATCTCAATGTCAGCACAAAATAACATTGTTGTTGCATAACATTTTGCATGACGATTTTTTTTATATGTTATGAGCTTCAATTCTGTTGTATGAAATGTTTACTAAGTATATGGTAGTTACAGCTCCCCTTCTTCAGTGCTCCAGCTAGTACAAGATTGGGTGATAGTGATGTTGCAATCCATTTCAAGACAGCAGAAGTGACAAAAAAAAATATCATGTCTAAGCACAAATTTCTTCTTGACCTCTGATGGGGGGGCGGGGGGAGGGAGGACGTGCTAGAGGATTTTGCACAATATTTTCTTTAAAGACAACATCTTAGAGAAGTTGTTTTTAGCACCATTTTTGCCACTTAGCTAGTCAGTTAGATATGCAAATGAAGAAGAAAACAGCGTCATGTCTCAATAAAGTGGCTTGATCTATAGATAATGGTATTGCAGCTAATTAATAGTAAATGGAAGTCTGCTACATGGGTTAATTGGAAGATCAAGCATCCTAGATTAAAGGATCCTAAACCTGCTTATTTTAATGGTTGCATGTTAAAGTAAAATTGCAAAAGGTTTTATTAAACATACTGTTTGTATATATACATCAGGCATACACATATCTGTGTACATGTGTGCACACTTAGAATGGTTGCATGCACATGTACACTTTATGTGTATCTACCAATATATATTGTAGTCAGTCTAAGAGTACTGCATATCAAAACAAATCTTCAGGTGGTCCTAGCTTAAGCATCTTGGATTTCTCCAAACATAAAAATCATTCACAGTCTTTAAATGAAAATACATAAAAATATTGGTGGGAATTACTTCATGTCTATATCATATGTCATGTACAGCTAGAACTCCCCTAGATTTGGTGAGTATTCCATGCAAAGGACAATGTTCTCGCCTCATAGCAAGAATGTTCTTTATTCTTAAAGCAAGAGATTTCAAAGATGTGCCCCAAGTGGGATTTCCTGCAGATTTGTATTAATGTGCAGGCTTGTCTGGTTACTAGAAAATGTACGTAAGTGTGTGATGTGTGTATGTGGGTGTATGTGTCGAATGGGTAATAAGCATAGGATGAGGAATTTGCAAATTGATGTGTAAATGTGAATACCAACTAATAAAAAATAGTAGCTTATGCATATTTACTATCAAAATGCAAATACCTCATTCTACACATATTACTCAAACATATATACACAGTATGTTTGTAGAAATGCCTGAAAGTCTACTGATGAAATTATGATAGCCCATTTATGAAACTATACACAGGCCAGGTGCCCCAAAAGCGTAGAAGTCAATCTTGTCACTCATTCTCTCTCCACATATTTATTGCTCCGGACCAGGCAATGAGCTATCGACCCTAAACTCTGCACATTTCCTTCCTCTGAGTGTTGGATATTCCCCACCTGATCTGTATATTTATGTTCCCCGCCGCTCCCCCCCTTCATGCCCTAACCATATCCAGCCACATTTCCACCTGTACACAGTAGAGACAATGGAGCGATCCATCGGCCTGAATCCAGAAAGCCCACTTTCACACCAGTCATTGGACCTTGTTGGACTGAAACTTTCAGTACTTTGACAATCTTACCCAACCCCATTTACCAGTCTTAGTTTCCATTAGCTGAGACACTCTTTTTGCACAGTGCTACACTGAATTTGTTTTTCATTATTAAATCCCAGATTACTAATCATCTGACATGTTCATCACTTGTCTAACAAATGTACAAAAGAAAATTATATGGCCCTCTTAAATTTCTTTTGTAAATCAGCAGTCACCCATGACTTTGTTTAAACCCCACCCACCCCAAGACAACAACAACACAAACAACAACAAAACCTTCTTGTCAAGTATTGAATAATTTCCTTTAGCTAGGAAAATCCTGAAGCCAAGATATATCTGCTTTAGATGAAGAGATAAAAATAAGTTTTGGCAGTCTTTTTGTGCACATATATACCTGCCCATGGAATCACACTAACAGATCCTTATTGCCATTACACTCTATGTGTTCCAAAGGACTCTGAGGCTTCAAAGTTTGAAGGTTTCAACATGAAATAGAAGATCCCCTGTGAGTACAGACTGGTTAAATTGAAGCAATTTCATTGGCCAAGAAAATCTTTATATTTTAAATATTACTGTTTTTCCCCAGGAGAAAAGTTTTTAATTTTTGGTAACATAATGACCTTACCAAACATTCATGAATTCAGCTCTACAAAAGATTCAGCATCAACCAGGTCAAGTTTGTGGCTATCAACACTATCAAAACTAAAAACAAAGAAACAGTTTTGAGTACATGTTGCCACCCACCTGATAAAATTTCAGTTGTACCAACAGGTGGCACAAACTCCCACCAGTTCATCCTGTAATCTACCCCCAACACCCTTTTAATGATTCTATCCTGCCTTCTACCTAATGGCCCAGGAATGTCTCTTAACTTTCAGTCTCCTCCCTGGACAACTTAAAACAGCCAGACCTTTGATTCTGTTTGTTCAAAATGAACATTCCAGTACCTGTTAAACGTGCAGACCTGTAATGAAAAACAATGTTGTAGTATCAAGTGTTCAGGGACAAATGCAGGAAACAAATGTCACAGCAATCAAGAGCAAGCTCCCCACTTCAGGTAGCACGAACGCAGTCTAGAGGGTGATCTAAGATAGTACATTTATGCTGTCTTTAAAGAACGTGTGTACAAAATGTCACTAAATTTGAAATGGGCTGTCATAAACTTAAGGTAGCTTAATATGCAAACTTGAAGCTGGAGCACTGCTTTTTCTTAATATGTATTCTAAGGACGATGGTGATAATAACAAAATGGCTTTATGGTTTGCTCACTACTAATTACGTGGCACTTAACATCTGCATGAAACTTTAAAAAAAAATTGGTAACTATTTGACATTTCTTATCCACTAGTTCTAACGGCCACAAAACTAGCCTGAGGCTTTCGCTGAATTTTAACACAAATTCTTGTACTACAGAAAATGTAGGCCGGTTAATCACTCCTGCCAAAAAGCTGGAAGACACAATCCGCCTTGCTGAGCTAGTCATTGAGGTTCTCCAACAGAATGAGGAGCACCACGCAGAGGTGAGCAGGCATGGCGGGAAAATGTCTCTTTGGGTGTCCCTTAGCTGGAAAGTGCAGAACTGATCTACCAGCGACATGAACAAGATTCCTTAACACCCATTTTCTTTTAACTGGCCTTGCAAACAGAAGGAAAGGGGAAGTGTTGCAAGGAGAAGCCTTTGGAAGGTTGTGTAAAACAAGCAAAAAGTGGTTGCATGTTGTCCATTTCAGCTTAAGTTTTCAGATGTTTTAGCAAGAAGCAAAAGAGGTGAGTATATTTTAAAGATAATTTATTCAAGCAGCATATGGTTATTGTCCAGAACACACAATATACTTTTTGGTCTTCTGTGGTTGTCGTTGTTGCTACCACTGTTGTTTTTATTTACTTTATTTGGTGTGTGGATCACAGGCCATGTTTTTGAATTTATCTCTGTAATTTACTCTCTGCTTGCACTAGAGTCTTCATTTGTTAATCTCGGATGACCTAGGTTGCTAAACACAGTGACGGAAGCAAATTATTCTGTGTTGTTCAACCTGTCGATTTGCCAACATACATCTAATAGATAGATACAGCTTTCTGTCTTTTTTTTTTTTTTACGAACCACTGTCAAAAATGATCATTTTGATAATCATTGTAAACTAAGGGATTTCAAGGCTAACTAAATCCCAAACCTGTAAGGACTTAAACAACACAACCCTTAAAAAAAAAAAAAAGATTCCAAGATTCCATTATGGTCAAACTATTTCATCAGCTCTTGTTTCAAAACTGAGATTTAAAATCATTGCTCTTAAAATAACCTTTTTGAAAATTGCACTAATTTTCACTCTTCCTCTCCAGTTAATTCTACAGCTAAAGGGGAAACAAGGCCTTCCATAAAAGCAATTTCTCAAGCACTTAAAATGATCATTCCCATGATAAATGAAAATTGACAGTATAGTTAAATAATATATAATACACCATAAATCCAACCGTCCCGACTAATGCCTGATTGCATATTTAAATTTCCTCCCTGTTTTTCTACTGTTCCACTCAATCATGGCTGATCGTGGCAGGGGAAAGAGGTATGTGACTAAACCGAATGAGCCAGCCACCTGCTGTCATAGTCTGTGCATGCCCTTCCAGTACCATGTCTTCTACTGGGACTTTTCCTGGGTGCTCCTGCTTTCTAACACTGACCCAAGGAATGTAACAGCAACTTCCAGTGGACTGCTTGTGAAATGGTGGCCCTCCACGGCAGGGTAAATGTGGGGGTTCTCTTGTCCGTGCATGAAGCGATTGATATACCTAACAACGACGGCAGTTACATCCCGACACGCGCCTCCCACCTGCCTGGATTCTGTCCTTAGCCTGTCTTAGTTTCCTATGTCCGTCTGTACTTCCCTTTCTCACAGCAGATGAGTACCAACCGTAGTAACCCGTAGCTGGCCAGAGTGATACTAATCTTCCTCTACAACTGTCTGTATGTGAACCATATATACAGTATTTATATATAGAGAGAGTGCCAAAGAATCATGATTTCCCCGAAAATCCTCTTAAGAATGGGGTGAAGACCCCTTGAGGTGAGTGTGACTATCTCTAAAGCACCCAGCAGTACACGGCCAGGAATGAGAAGAGGGGCCAAATCAACACCCTCCAAACATGGAAACCCTAGGACATGCCTCCAGACATATAAAATTAAGTTGGGCTAGAATTTTTTTCGATTCCATCCTCTAGGACATCCTTTTCAGATTGGGGGCCCTTCAGGCTTAAGTGACGGTAAGTATGTTCTTTCTGGGTGCCCACCAGATCATCTCCAGAGGCCCTACCCTGATCAGGACGTTGAGGCTTTTCCCACGATGTCGAACCAAATCTACACATTTCTGAAGACATGGATACAAAGAAGATCGTTTTCCTCAGTCACAGCTGTGTTGCTGTGCTTTTAAGTAAAAGAAGAAAAATGACAGACATGCTTGATTTGTAATCACATTATTCTCTGAGGCTGCTACAAGCTAAGGAAGGATGGATATTTTCCATACCTCCAAAGAGGTACCAAAGGGAAGTTGATATTCCAAAGAAGACTCTTTTTTTTTTTTTTTTAAGATTTTTATTTATTTATTTGACAGAGAGAGACACAGCGAGAGAGGGAACACAAGCAGGGGGAGTGGAAGAGGGGGAAGCAGGATTCCCACTGAGCAGGGAGCCCAATGCGGGGCTCGATCCCAGGACCCTGGAATCATGACCTGAGCTGAAGGCAGACGCTTAACAACTGAGCCATCCAGGCACCCCGATATTTTTTTTTTCTTTTCCAAAAAGCACTTCTTTCAGTAAGTGCTAATCATCATCCTAAACTGCCCTAATAACCATCATCATAAAAATATTTTAATCTTACACAGTCAAAAGCCATTCAGGGTAAATACATAGAGTAGAAATAAATTCAATTCCATTTGCATTTGTTAACTTGGGGAGTTACAACTAAAAACTTCAGCATACTTTGGAATGTGGAGACTCGGTTTGGTTTTAGGTAAATGTACAAGATTATTTCCTGAACTAATAATTTCATCCAATCACAAAAATTTCAATCAGCAATCAAAAGCTACCTATCTGCTGAGCACTGAGGCTACTACCTCAGTGCTTTTTGGAAGGACAAGGAGACATACGGTAGTCTTAGCCTTCAAACGGTACAGTGCAGATTGGCCAATAGCTTGGGTTCTGTGCCAGAGAAGCTTGAGTTTTAATTCCAGCTTTACCTCCTCATTGCTCTGTGATCTCAACCTGGTTACTTAACCTGTCTAGTCCTGTAAATGGGAGGTAACAATAGAATCTACCTCAGATGGTCGTTGTTGGGATGGAAGGCGACATTAAGCAAAGCATCTGGTGTTATGCCTGGCATATAGTAAGTTCTCAACAAAGCTTGGCTGTTATATTATTAGGGACAAATTGCTAAAGAAGCAAAATATATGAATATGTGATCATGAAAAGGACAAAACCTATGTGGAAAGTACCAACTGAGTGGTACAGACAGAATATGTTGAGAGAAGAGTAGGCTCATTGCAAGGCGGAGTGGTCCAGAAAGTTAGCACCCTTTGTTCTTAGCATTCACTTACAGCTTGCACTCACCTGGAAAGCTCTTAAAAATGGCTGATGCCACGGTCTCACCCCTGCTCAATTAATCAGAATCTCATGGGGAGGGACCGACTATCAGTAATTTTTAAAAGCTGCCCATCTGATTTCAGGGGATACCTGGGTCGAGAAAAGCCCCTGGGCTATGGTTAAAGAAGTGGAATTTGCCCTGGTACAATTAAGATGAGGTTTTGCTGCCCAGAGAATGAATTATGAAGATTTTTTTCCACTGACCAGTACTCAACTGTATATTCTGAGTGCTCAATGAACTCTAGAAAATCACTCAATCCTAAGCATGGATCTTGGCTATAGATCCATGCTGTTCGGTGGCACCACACAAATGAAATTGACAAGTAGACTTGCCTCCCCCACCAAGAAAACAATAATCCTTAGAACCATGTTTAATTCCAATACAAAGTAATTAAATGCCCCAAGAGAAAACATGCTCATCAGCTAGAAATGCATCACACATACACCCAGGCATGATACAGTAGCAGTTCTCTTATTTACCTCTTAATTTCAGCTTAATTCTGCTCTCAGAGCCGAAGAAGTTATTCACACATGCACGCGCACACACACAAATTATGCCTTCATGTATCATTGCTCCACCTTCCCAATCTCTCTCTCTATGTATACGTATGTATATGTATATATGTATTGTGGTATACAGAGGGGTACATATATACATGTAGTTTGTGTACAAAATATACAATGTGTTCAGTGTGGTGGACTGTATTCCTAAAGCATACATCTTTGCCTTTAAATAATGAAACACACCAGGTAAGTGTTTAGAAGCCAAAGTACATCTCCCTATTGTCTTCGGAAAAGATTTCCAAAGACTTTAGATGCCCACAAACTTTGAGTTAACTCATGTACAAAAATAGCATTCACCTGTATGAGCAAGCATAAAATAAATATAGTTGTTGGGTCTGGATGTTTTGTTTGTTTTGTTTTGTTTTAATTTTAAAGCTTGCCTTGCCCTAACCCAGTCACATAGATTCTGTTCATTTGATTGAAATTATGATAATGGCTTTTTGGTGTTTTCGTTTGTTTGTTTGTTTGTTTTACCATTGCCAGAATCTTTTTCTCCTTCTCAGAGAGTCAGGTTTGATGATGAAGTTCTGGAGGAATGACCTTGGGTGTACAGAAATAGATTTGGTCTTCATTTCTCCTACAACTACTATATTTAAATTATCTTCATTCTAGAATCCTAAGTTTCTCTGCCAGACTTCAAAAGTGATAATTCACATCCGAGTAGTCATTGTTCTTTGTAGGGCTGTCTATCTACATGGTGATTAATGCAACAACTACAGATAATTGTTCAATTTTTTAAAATTCCAGTGAAGGACTAAGTTCTCGATAGATAGTAGAAGTGGGTGCTTCTTAGGGCCTCTGGTTTGCAACTTTTAAATAAACGTGGTAAGAACCAGGTATGAGGTTGGGCTAAGACATTTTTAATTTCAGGCATTTAGGATTGGTTTTTTGTTCTGTGTTTTGTTTTTGCTTTTTTCCTGTCATCCTAGAGCAAAATCGTGTCTGGGAAGGCAACTCAGTCTCCCTAGTAACTGTTTACTTGGACTCACCCTGAAGATGTAAAATTAATCAAATAACTAAAGAATGAGTACCAGCCAACATTTGGTGTGCCTTTGTGGATTTTGCAAATATCCTGCATCAGGATTGATGAGAGTCATCCCCCCATATAGGGTTGGGGGTGGGAGTGGGACTCCAGCAAGTTCCAATATTTAGAAAGTCTCTGCCTAAAAGACAGGTGGCTGGAAGAGCTCTGGGAGTGGAGTGGAGGATTTCTTCCTCTGCTGGATTTAGCCAGGTAGTCAGGGGAGCTAGCCCCAAGCCCCAGGGCTCTCACGCCGAATTAGTAAAACTACAATAAAACCTCATCGATTCAGACACAAATGGTTGTGACAATTCAACTGCAGATGCAGCTCTTATAATTTTTCTTAAGTAGAATGTTTGACGTGATCTCAACTCTCTCTGGAAATTCTAAAGGCTCTCTCATAAATTTCATATCAGGACCTCTGAAGTTAAAATTTCTGTCTCTTTGACTTCACTTTATAGGTCAATTTGTCTACAATTATTAGAAGTTTTTTTTTAAATTTCTACATTTATGATACATCGATATGGTAACCAGCAAATACCTTTTACTTTGGTGCCCAATTATAGACTGCATTTGAAAGCAGTAAAATGATACCTCTTTTTAGAAAACCCCATAAGTTAGCTTTTTTGCTGACAGATGAGCATTTCTCTTCTCTCATTCTCTGAATCAGTGAGGTTTTACTGTAAATTAAAATGGAAACAGCAGGTGTCTATTTCCAGCCAAGCTGACCTTGCAGAATGGTCCATGACTTGATTTTTTCCATTTAATTTGCACACCAGCCACATGTTGATAAAGGAGAAGTAAGTAAAATGAAATCTCATGAAAGAAGAGAGGTGGACCCCTATTCTGCCTCCTAGTGGCTGTTAGAATATCCCCAAATAACTAATAAATCACACAAGAGCTTGGCCATTGAACAAACTCTTTCATTTATGGATTTATTTCCATAATCATCTTTCATGTTTCCAAATGCCTTCCCATCTTTTTTTTGGTGAATGCTCCGGAAAGTGTTTCCAATGTAAATACTTTACGGCATTGGGTGGGGAGGTGGGGGACAAGAAGGGGCTGGCACTTTGTTTTTGTTTCTCTGCTCTCTTTAAAATCAGTAAAAAAAAGGGGGGGCCTGTTGACACTGTCACTCATTCTGCATGCTCCCTGCCAGAAATGATTAGTCACCATGCATGCATGCCTTTGAATGGCATTCACATCTGGCCCAGTCCGATGTGAATGTTGCCCCTGAGACCCTGCACAATGATTTCCAAGGACCCACGTGCATGAAAATGAGTTACTTCACTGATATTTTTTGGTTTTCAATGTACATATGTGTCCAACCCCCAGAAAAGTAAGTCCTAATCTTACTGAGTGTTTCCTAGCTTACACCTGATCTTTCCTACAGACAGGATGCAAAACCAGAGGCTCCCCGCTTAAAGAGATTTTGACTCAAACGTTTGGTGACCTGGTATGAAATAGGAGTAACATGACCAATGCATAGAGAAATATGAGTTGCTGAGCTTGTATGAGACGATAGACAATGAAGCCCAGATATGTAGATATAAGTGAACCCTAACTGCAAATTTTCAAGTTAGACCAGCAGAAAACCCATAAACACAGTGAAGAAACTCCCAAATTCGAATACCTTAGAGCAAGAGCTAGCCAACAATAATGACAAAGAGCATGACTCCAAACCTACTGGGTTATTGTAAATTGAACAGAAGTTCCACGTCTGTCCTTTCTACAGCTGCATCCTCGACCAGCAGGTCAGAATAAAGACTTTCTGAGGCAGGCCTGGAATGATGAAAAGGCATGGCCTTGGGACGCTGAGAGGCCCCATTGTATCAAAAATGCTGTTCTTTTTACAATAAAATTACCAAACCCTGCTGATGCACAGTTAATCTTGACCAGTGAGGGCTTGACTTCACATCTTAGGTCGGAGAGAGAAGCTCATCGCCTCTTTGTCTGTTGTTTTTCTGCCAAATTTCAAAGGCCTTCGCGTGGTGGTCAGACTTGATGGTGGAGCATGCCGAGACGTTCCTGTCACTTTTTGCAGTGGACATGGATGCAGCATTAGAGGTTCAGCCCCCAGACACGTGGGACAGTTTTCCACTGTTTCAACTGCTGAATGATTTTCTCCGTACCGACTGTATGTACTATCTTTACTGGTTGACTTTCCTAAGTAGTGTGCAGATAAACAGATCACTAAAATGTCTTTGGCCCAGTCAGACTACAGTCTAGTGAAACCTCTTCAGAGTTTTCTTATTGCTTTAAAAAAACCAAACATACAGCTGATGGCCCTTCTCTTTCTTTCAACAAATGTCCTGTTGCACCGAAGCCCTCCCTTAACTAGGCAAAAGAGCCCAAGAGCAGTATGATAAGCGATATTCATGCCTATGTGTTTTATTTGCTTTTGAACAAGCTAATTAACTTAACCTCTTCATATTTTGAAATTTTTATTGAAAGATGTTTTCTAGATGAAAAACAATTTCTAGCTAAATAACACCCCAAGCGTTTCAGTATCTTACAGCAATACATAGGCATAAAATAGACCTTCCTTCCAAGAAGAGTGATGAAGGAAGGGAGGCGTACAGAATGTTCTTTCTTTCTGCTAATGTCATGGGAGGAAGGGGAGCCGGTACAAGGAGAAAACCTAAAAAACAGTTGTCGGTTATTGTTTTTACTGTTTTTTAAAGGAGCATGATTGTTTTTCCTTTTTAGAAGAATGAAACAAATGGGTAAAATATTTTTGAATTCCATTTTCCTTCCATACAGATCTAATCATGAGCTTCGGTGCTGTTCATGTGCTTTTATACCCCCCCTTTTTCTTGCATCCCCTAGAAGCAGTATATTTAATATAGAAGATAATCCTTTCTGTATGTACATTGTATGCTGATAAAGCAACTGTAGGTTCTTACCAAGCTTTTGCTTATCTGTTCTAGATAATTTGTGCAATGGAAAATTTCACAAACACCTGCAAGACCTGTTTGCCCCACTTGTGGTTAGATATGTGGATTTGATGGAGTCCTCAATTGCACAATCCATTCACAGGGGCTTTGAGCGGGAGTCATGGGAACCAGTCAAGTAAGGAAACCTTTTTTGATACCATCGGAGTTTGGGTGCAAATGGCTGGAGAGTCATACAGAAATGGATTAATGGTGTCATAGTTTTTATTGTTAGCATGGACAGAGAGGAAACACTGTACATGTTTCCAACTGTGATGCTCATACTGCCCTTGTCCAAAGCAGAGGAGGTGGGAGGAGGTTAAGAAATGTTTTATGAAATGAAATCTTTGTTTTATTGAACAAGATAAATAAGAAATAAGGGATATAAACTTGGCTGTGATGTTTGTACTGTGTATCTTACTCCAGTGGTGATATCCTTAGGAATTAATGTTTCCCACAGTGTGTTCCATAGGGGTCTAGGCAAGGGGTCTGCAAACTTTTTCTCTAAAAGGCCAGATAGTGAATATTTAGCCTTTTCAGCTACACAATCTCTGTCACAACTTCTCAGCTCTACCGTTGTAGCGAAAAACCAAAAAGAGACAAAAAGCAAATGAACAAATGTGGCTGTGTTCCCATAAAACTTTATCTTCAAAAACAGGAGGCTGTCCTATGGGCTATAGTTTGCCATTTCCTGGTCTAGGCCTTTGAGACACACCTCAAGAAAAGAACTCCATGGCCAGATATGTTTAGAAAACTCTAGATACCCCACTCATCCACCCCACACACTTATCTCCTGGAGAACCACAAAGCACAACAGCATATTGGAAAACCCGGAGAACATAGTCATACAGACCCTTATTTAACTCTGCTTTACCTGGAGCTTCCTAAATGTATTTAGCTACTTTTTTTTTTTCCCCAGGGGAATATCTATCCTGTAGGACCAATGATAGGAAATCCCGTAGGGTGTGAATTTGGCAATTTCCACAATTGCTTAACAAATCTTAGATCTTATTTGAAAATGTCTGGCAGATTCAGTGCCACCTCCGTTTCCCAGCAAGGGGGAGGGCTGTGACTCAGGGCTGCCAGAGGGTCAGTCTCAGGCTCCCCTTTCTAGAGACATAGTAGGCTCCTAGGTGGAGAGAATTTTCTGGTATGGTTTGAAAAGCTCCAATAAAGCCCGGTATTAGCTTTACCCTGTTAGACTCTTTTTTTTCTTTTATGTAAGAAAAGCATTTTGTTCTTTCTAGTCCTTTACATCTTTGGGAAGTAGCAACCAGTATAGCGCAAAATGGGAGCTATGTACAGCACACTTTGAGACACTCCAGAACAAATATTCAAAACTCTTTTCCTCAATTTACAAGACTTGACCTGTACCTTACCTCTAAGCAGTTTTCTGGATTGAGATTCTTCCTCTAATATTTTACTGCATGACTCTAACTGATAAAGAAATCTGTGCAAAATAGCTTTCTCGGTCACCCCACCCCCCCATTTCCACGTCTAAGTCACGAGAGGAGTTTCTTGACTTACCCCACTGAGAGCAGGTTAATAGGCTGTTGCTCTTCATTTGCAAGCACCAAGAAATCTAAATTTTATCTTGTTATTCTCAGGCTTATACCATCTCTTAATATGGCCCTGCTGACTTTTAACTCATGAGAATTAAACTGGGTCCCTTAATGACAAAGCATGAGCAAGCGACTGTATTTTTTTTAATGCTCATTATATTCAAGACAGTTGTGCTGTAGAGAACATCTGAGAAAAGGAAAAGGTTCAAATGAGTAATGTTCACGTTTTCAAAACAGTAATGGTCTTGAAATTGCTTTTACTTACTTGGGTTTAAACGTGGATGCTGCTACTACGGACCACATGGGAGGAAATGATTTGTATCTGTCACTATTTCTTAAAGGGCCCCAGAGTTAGGGCCTTGCCCTCCACTCACCAGCCAGAAGGCAAGGCTTGAACTCTATGAACTGTTTTCTCATCTGTAAAACTGATTTTTTAAAGTGTCCCTACTCAGTGTCTGAGAATTGTCATGAAGCTCTGTGATAATGTCACCAATGTCATTTTATAATCTGTTAAATTCTTCAAACAAGTAACTGCTATTCCTCTTGAAGTATTAAATATTCTTGATACCATCAGACATAAAGGTAGAATCAAAATTATTTTCACAATTGGAAGTGTTAGTCAAGGAAGGTTTTGTTGGGGATTTTTTTTAATGCTTAAAAAATAAAATTTGAACTCTTGGACCAGTAATTTAAAGACCTGAAAATTAGGGAAGGATTAATAGTTGTGAAAAATAACCTGGGAATGTTTGATGCAGATGTTTTTTTGTTTTTTTGTTTTTTTCCTCAAGTAGCTTTTTGCTGTCCCAAACTGTGCTATTGGTTAGTGACTGTGATTGTGGTTTGTTCAACTCAATGGTAAATAGTACGTGCCTTTTAGAGTACGTAGGGGTATTTGAAAGTGCCAACTAAAACGTAAACTAAATTACAATACTTTGAAACAACACACATTTTATTAGCTGATTTGTAAACAGAATGTGGATGCTATGACAGAGTAACAGAATGGCCGGCACAAAATGAAGGGTAAAAAGAGCTTGGGCACGTGCTTTTATGTGCTAAGAAGAATGAGTCTCCCTATACTTCCTACCAGGTGAAGAGAAAGTACAAGCTTTTATCTGACTGCTAGTGAAGAAGCAGAGATTCATGTTCCTTTTTGGATATTTTTCCAAGTCAAGGGTGACCTTTTTGTAATTTTTTTTTTATTATGCTTACTCAAAAAGAAGAAACTGACTTAGATAAATGATTTAGTTCGCTCAACCTTCTCTGCTCTTACATGTGTCCCTCCAGTACGTACACACACGCATACACACGCATGCACACATAACCTTTCCCTCAAATAATTGTTATACTCGAATACTTCTGTCCTTCCGTTTTTCAAAAGTTGTGACTACAGGCATTTGATTATAGGTAAAATGACTGAGAAATGCATTGTAAAGCTTACTTCAAGAAAAACTAGCATTCAAGGGGCGCCTGGGTGGCTCAGTCGGTTAAGCGGCTGCCTTTGGCTCAGGTCATGATCCCAGGGTCCTGGGATCGAGCCCCGCATTGGGCTCCCTGCTCAGCGGGGAGCCTGCTTCTCCCTCTCCCTCTGCCTGCCTCTCTGCCTACTTGTGCTCTCTCTCTCTCTGTCAAATAAATAAATAAAATCTTAAAAAAAAAAAAGAAAAACCAGCATTCAAAATATTAAAGAAAAATGGCACTCTGGCAAGAAAATGCTACTAATATATTGAGCTTGCTAAAAATAGATCAAAAAATATTCTCTATTCTTCAGATTTTCTTATTTCAAAATATGGACCTATAAAATAAAACAGAGATACAGTCCTTTGGGCTCGGTACAACCGAAGCTACCTGAGAGAAAGGGTCAAATGGCCAAGTCCTATTGCTGCTTTTCTCTAGAAAGGTGGCTGCCCATCTCTGCACGGAGAGAAAGGGCAGCTGCATCTCTGTTTCCATTAAGCCAGATGTAGTCATAATTAGAATCTCAGTGTATTTGTGAAAAATGTCGTCACACAGCTTCTAACCACAGCTGAAGATAGTCAGCCTGTCAAGAACAGGCTCAAGCTAGAGCCCATAACCCTCTCGTGGGTGTCCATGAGGACACATCATAGGACCATTGCTGGACAGGTTGTTCACAACTCTCCCATAGCCTGAATAAAAGCTTTTGTTCCTAACTGGCAGTTGGACAACATTTCTACCAGATTTTTAGAGTCGGCTCCTTGTTAGTCAAGTCATTCTGGCCTTCAGTGTGGAAGCAAATTTAGAAAGCATGCAGTCCAAAGCTTCCCAGGACTAGTACCAAGTACCCACTCCACACTACCCTCTCCTTGACTGACCTTCTCTCAATCTCCACTCAAACACCTCCAGGCACAGAGAATCCGTGCTTCATGGTTGCCCATTTCAGGTTAGGATGGTTCTGAATGGTTGCACTAAACACTGTTCTTGATATATGCACACTGAAAAACCTGTTTCTCATTTCTCAAAATGCACTCTATCTCTCTCTGCCTGAGATATACATATGAAAAGTATTTTTAAAATAACTTCCATTTTCCAGATTTTCCAGGATATTGATATCTTAATGATCATAAACCGTCAGACCAAAGACATCTTAGCAACATGTAGGTGACCTGGTATGAAATACAAAAGTACTGGACTCGGAGGAGTCTGCACTTCTGACTCTGACATTAACTTTCTGCGTGACCTTGGGCAAGTCAGATGATTTTCCCAAGCCTCAGTACCCTCTTTTGTAAAACAAGGATTTTGAATACCCAAGACTTTTTCAACACTAGCATTCTAGAAAATGTGATTTTTCCATATTCACTCCCTGCCATTTGATCACCACTGCCTCCCTAGCACCTGGAATAGGGCCTGGGACACAAAAGATGCTCAATAAATATTTACTGACTGACATTTATTAAGGAACCATACAGCCTGAAAATTATAAGGCTACAGTAGGAAAACTATGGGGAGGAGGAAAAGGAAAAGATACAATCCCCTGGTCAGGGATTTCAATCTGGCTGGGTCTGAGCAACATACACACAAGAAAAATGACTTTAAATATTTACCACTGTACAAATAATGTAACAAAGAATGATGAGATCATAGTGTAGAAATGAATGAATCTCCACTGAGGAGTCACGAAGGAAATAGCTTGGAGAGAAAGATTTCCAAAGGGGAAGGGTGCTTGGGAAGAGCATGAGCAAACGTAGAAATGTGGGAGAAAGCAGGGTATGTGATAGAAACAGTGAATGTTTGAGTTTGGCCAGCACAAATGAGGAGGGAGGTAAGCCATAGGTTGGAAAGTTGATTGGGAGGTTCTAAAAGCCCATGAAGTTTAGAACTTTATTCTCTAGGTCATACTTTTCAAACAGGGGCTTTACAGCTCCCAGGCTGGTAAAAATTGGTTCTTGGCAGGGCAGAGGGGCAAAAAAAAAATTTTACTCCTGTCATGTATATGTATAAAGCACAGGTCTACTTAGAGTACATAAACAGATCTACAGTGTATTGATGGTATTAAATTCTCATGGGGAAGGCAGTTGGGGGCCTGAAGGTGCTAATGAATAAAAGATTGGGAAACACCACTCTAAACTATAGAAAGATATCAGAGAGTGCCCACCTCCCCAAGCTAAGGATTAACCTAAGGATAAGCACAGAGAAAGGCTTTAGGGTACGGAGCAACAAAAGACAAGATGTACTATGTACATTCATGTAACGAATGGCTCATAAAGTGGGAGGCATTCTGAATCTCAAATCTGTCCCCATCCAGAAGTCTTTGAGAGAATACCTGACCATATCATCTCTGCAGGGAGACACAGTCTTGATTAGAATTTATTCCAGAAGTGAGGGATGTCTCTACCTCTAGTCGTTTCATCCATAGAAATGAGGCATGCACATTTGTGACATTCATCCATGTGAGAGAGAGAGAACAGATGAGAACTTTTTAATCCAGTGCCCCAGGGACACGCATTTGACCTGAATAGGTGCTATCTATCCTTTCTTAGCAGAGTCCCCACAGTGAATGAGCCTAATTTTTTTTAAGTCTATTTATTCTTTAGTAATCTCTACCCCCAACATGGGGCTCAAACCCACAACCCCAAGATCAAGAGTCATGCGCTCCTCCAACTAAGCCAGGCAGGTGCCCCAGAATGAGTCTATTTTTTAACATATATCAGTTGTTAGGATTGCAGTTCACACTTTTTATACTATCCAGAGATATCCCATTATGATTCTCACAGAGAAGCATGTGAGGGGACTTGTTTTTAGGTAGTTGCTGAAGGGCCCTCTAAAATAATAATTTGTTATATCCATCAGCAGCTCCTGGAGCCTGATCTGACCCGTGTGCTACTAGAAAATTCTCCCTTTTCACATGTATATTATGTTTGGAATTGCCTCTTTGACTATTAATATAAGTTATTAATATCCAAATAAAATATTAGTAACATTAGTAGTACACGCTATTATTTTGCTAAACAGAAATATCAAGCATGTTTTAGTCTTTTAAACATAGAGCATTATAGTATGTCACATGAAGGAAATGTTTCTACATGAGTCCAGCACAGTAGTCCAGCCAAAATGTCATATTTTACAAATACAGTATGTTCTGATTAATATAAGTATTTTTCAAATTTGCATATGCAAAACAAAGCTCATTTCTAATTTGTGTACCCACCATCCACTAATATGTTTAAATTAAGTTGCTTTTGCATACATCTGTATGTTATTCATTCCTAGCTACTTTTAATTTGTTTGAATTGACATTTTAACTTGCCAGGCCACCATCTCTAAAGATCTCCTAATTCCTTGATCATTATTCAGTGTGTGTATCATCTAATGATCACATTTGCTTATGTAGGCTTACACATGTCTTCATGGAAATCGCCAATGGTTTTGTTACATGGCAGTGTTTAAGTCTGAGAGCCACCAGGGACTGACTTCAGAGGCAGATTCTCCAGTTAAACAGAGAAACATCGAAGAAAAGTTCCATTGTTCCTTCTACTTCATAGTCCTCTTTAGCTAATCTCTTGACCGTTCCAAGAAGAGCACCCTCTCATCCCAAGTAGAGAAGTGTAATTGGCTTTCCCAAAATGTGAAGTGTGAAGAACAAACCTGTGTGACACCTGTTTCCCTTAAGGAAAAGAATGCCAGGTTGGCAATTTTGCATTCTAGGTTTTTCCATTCGTGTTGCCATTGGGAAAGAGTAACTTGTTTCTGGAGGGAGGCAGGTGTCCAGACTCTCTGTAGGTTCCAGGATTTCTGACTTATCCGGAGGCTTGCCCTGCTAAGCAAGCCCAGAGGCAGCTCCAGCCCTTGCAAGAGTTCTGTTAGTCAAACACAGCTTGCCCGGGGCAGAGCTGCTTTGGCAAAACTTGCTCTTCTGCAAGATCCAAAAAGAAACCCTCAACTCCTGTGCCAAAGTTCTGTCAACTCCACTTAAACAGGAAGGCTCCTCTCAGATGCAGAGTTAGGCTGGGCTCTACCGTGCCAGTGACTTTGGCTGGATGGAGCACCCTTAAAATGCCACTACAGAAGACACACAGTGCCAGTTTGTGGAGCAGTAAATGCCGCAGTCCTTCCACAGAGATACGCTCGATTCGAGTTGGGGTTTTGTTTTTGTTTTATTTCTCTCTTTATTCATAAAGTTATCCATCTCTCCATCACGTCAGTTGATCCATCTTCGTTCAAAAAACAAAGAACTGATGCAGGTCACATTTTTTATCTTTTTATTAATTTTAACATTTTACAGAAAAATGTGCTGCTTGGTTAACTTTCACAGACTGAACACACCCTTGTAACAATCACAGATAAAGAAACAGAACATCCCCAGCACCTCTAAAGCCCTGCTTTCTTTCTCCCAGTCTCTATCTCACTTCCAAGGGTGACTACTCTAACACAAGGCCACATTTGAAATCCACTTGTGCTCCAAGAATTTAGAATTAGAGGGGAGCTTGGGATTCTTTTCTTTTCCTAGGTGTCTTTTTGCGTGTGTAAACATTTCTCCGTTTTAATTGGACTTAGTTTGAGGGAGGACGTTTCTTTAAGTGTTTTATACAATTATTCAAAGCTAATCCTTCTTCTTGATACAATTCCTTCATCTTTGCCATCAACTATGACACCCTGTTGCACATACACCTGTCTTCAGAAGTAACAATTGGAAAGTATGTGTTCAAGTGGGTGAACTTCCCATCATGCCTTGTGTCTAATATCTGACTTGAGAAATGTGCCTCGATCAAAAATAATTTATGAATAAAAGAAAATGAAAATGCGCCACCATTGCTATCAACCCCAGCTATTTCCCCAGCAGCCCCAGCTCCACCAATGCCAAGAATTCCATGAACTTCAAGTTCTTGGCATCAGACAAGTTCTAGACTCTCACGGCAGTAGATTTGGAAGCCAAAAGCCCCTCACCAAGGCATTTAAATAATGTGATCATTGTGTATAGGTGTCTTTGAGTTTCCACACTTTTAAGTCACTCTGTGGTTAATTTTTCTCCATTCACTTTTGTCATTTCTCTCTGAATCCTGAACCGCACCACAGCTCCCTATCCATAAGCTGTCTCCTGAAGTGTGTTGCTTGAGTTTTCACTGTTGTCTTGCCGTGGACTTAGCCAATTTATTTACAACTGTTCATGTGCTTCTGCCACATCTGCATTGTCACTGTGATGGTATTTTTTCTTTCTGTCTGTTTCTTCCACAGGAGTTTAACCAGTAACCTACCCAATGTGAACCTACCCAATGTGAACCTTCCCAAAGTACCAAATCTACCAGTTAACATCCCTCTAGGCATCCCACAAATGCCTACTTTTTCGGCACCGTCATGGATGGCTGCTATATATGATGCTGAGTGTGTATTCAGTTCACATTAGATCTAATTTAAATTTAAGTGATCTTGGCATGGATATGTATTGTTTATTTCTATACATCCTATATAACAGAGATGGAGATGGATAATTAGACATATTTTGCTGATCATACAGAGACAATATTGTTTATTTCTGGCATGCAGTGTGTTTGTAAGACGTTTGCTATATATACAGCACTAACAATTTGTCTTACGCCCACTGAACGCTTGAGGACTATGTTTCACTTCCTGAATTCTTTTGCAAAAGGAGACTGCCCATATTTTGTTTTGTTTTTGTTGTTGCTTTTCTTTCTTTCTTTTTTTTTTTTTTTTAATTCAGGTGCCATGACTCTAGGAGTTCTTCATTCAAAAATAGTCCAAGAAACCTCTTTGATGGGTTGTCCAGTCATCTCTGGCCTGATCCAAATCTAAGAGGAAAGCACACTTACCTAGAAGTTGGGGTTTTCTTTAAATAAAAAATTCCTAGAGACTGTTTAAACCATAAAGCATATTTCTGGTGTCAGCAAATGGCAGGATATAGTAACAGTATGTTCAGGGCTAAATGAAAACTTCTGAATGGATCAAGCCTTAGTAATGTCTATGTTATGTAAAGATACTTTCCAAGGTCATAATGCAATATGGAGCATTGGGATCTAGGTAGCAAGAAAATATCTAAATTTGAGAATGCAAGAATCAAACAACAAATAATTAAATTTTGCAGTAGCCGTATCATCTGTGGTATGAGGATAGGGCCATTCTTTACATTCATCTATACAAATGCCAGGAATGCATGGGGTTTGTCTTTTGGGGAGGCCTGGCCGCCCCTTTAAAGGCAGGAGCTCAGGGGTCGAGGTTGAGCTGCCACTTCTAGCTTAGGAAGTGAACCCACTTTCTTTTTTTCCCATAGCAAGAAGAAGATCCAGCACCCCTAAATTCTACCTCAGGGAAATTAAATTAAAACCATGTGCATGATTTAATAAGTGAAATAGGGTTTAGTGATTCTATACCCTCCTTTGATCCTTTTCTTAGACCACAGCTAATTATAGGCCAGATAAGCTTTTTCTTGAAAGAATAAATTGGCACATTTTCAAAGGAAAGTGTTATTATCAAAGGAATAAAAAATGATCTGAAACTGGCCGTGATGTTTTGAAATCTCGAAATCACATTCATCAAGATGGCCCTCAACATTTTTATTTCTGCAGTGATCCAGGTAGAAACAGGGCGTTAAATGACTGCTCTACTTGGCTGCTTCGAAGTTGCCCAACATTTTTAAAAACCTCTATTCGTTCACAAGTGCACAATGAAATCATATAGTTAATGTGTCTGATTCTCTTTTAAAGACAAATTAAAACCTCCAAAAATTTATAACTGAAAAAAAATTCTTCTAAAAAAAGTAAATCATATTCATGCTAAGATGACTATATCAAAAGTTAGATTAGGTAGTCTGTTAAAAATTAAAATATAAATATCTGAAAGCTTTTCTCACCTTCTTCTATGCATGCTCTGTGACATTGTTTTTGAAAAGATATGAATCAAGACATTGTAATAAAGCAGATAATGGTCTCCATTCAATTAATTAAGGCATGAGTGGGAACACATTTTGGTAACTGCTCAGCAATCAAAATAGTCTTGGTGCTATTGCCTTAACATTAACAGTTTATCTTAAAAATAAAAAGAAAATATTCTTTTCCTCATGTCAAAACTTAATAATAAGCTCTTCAAAGAAAAAAAAAAAAACCCTAGAAGAATTTTTTGAAACTCTGAAACCAGATGGGTGTCAAAATGTTGTTGTAATAAATACCAATTATTGCATTCATATGTACTTAATGATTTAAAACATACAACCATGCAGTTCCAAAACGGGGTTTAGACTAGACAAAGTTGGGGTTTCTTTTTCCCAAGCATAGGATGGGGAGTAGGGGGAAGGCTGAACTTTCACGGAGAAATAACGCATTCCCCCACTTTTGAACGGTGCTTATGGCAGGATCTGAATAGAAGGCGTAGATCCTCAATCACCCGCCAGGAAATGCCTGATTCTATATCTTTTCATAATTCCAGTTTCCTCCTTTGCCACTTTTCATTTTTAAGGACGTGTTTCCATGTTACCTGCTCCTTCGTGTCAGATACATCTACGTACTGACCTCAGACTGGTCTGTCCTTGGAAACATTACCCTGTTGGTCCAGGCCGTAGGCTCCCTCTCAGCATGCTGGGAGTTTGCCCCCTCCCCACCCCACAGTAGCTGTGTATGCGTTTATGCACTAGCTATATTTCTCTCTGAAGCATTAATTCAATGCAGCTGGCATCTGTCACAATAGAAACACCCACTCTCATCTGTTTCTATAGACGATGTCAGAACAAGTGGTAATGCATGGTGTGTTGGACATTTTATAAATTACCGTGTTAGCATTAGTGGTATGCGAGGAAGGGGGGTGGGTGGCCACCCCTCAGAGCTCCAAATGGGACTGTTAACCAAAGGGAAAGCCAGCCAGAGAAAGACAAGAGGGTGAGAGATGGAGCATTTCCCATACACAGGCTTTCCGTGGATGCCCCAGGTAAAAGTTTCTTAGACTTCATTGTACAGAAGGGAATCAAGACCAATTTCTCCATCTGTACAGGCAACTGGGTAAGGTGGTACAATGGTAAAAAGAGCTCAGGTTTTGAGCCCTAACGCTTTGCAAATATCCCCTGTTGGCTCATCGCCCCCCACCCCACAACTCACCTCGTCCTGGGGCTGCCTATGCAACAGGCTGGTCTATGATAATTGGAGTGAGAACCAAACTGAACAAGAATCTTGGACTCAAGGTATCCAGATGTACTCGTCTTGATTTGAGTCACCCCAGTTTCTTTCCAGCTCTTCAAGAGAGAAAGCAGGTCCTCGCTCACCACTTTGTTAGCACTGTCCTTTTAAAACTGAAAGTCTTGTGCAATCTTCAACACACCTCCACTCTGGAGGGGAGCTGGGGAAGTGCATGAAACCCTGAATTTTAATAACTGCATGATGCCATGTAGTTATTATCCGTTGAAACTTACTTCTCCCTCTGGTTCGTGGCCTTCATCTGAATCATCACATGTGTTAATGTGGTTATTAAAAGAAGGCTGATTTTTACCATACACCATTCTCCTCGTCATTGTGGGGCAACACCTTTCTTTCCTCAGACTTCTCACTGGTCTGGAATAATTGGCCGAACAAAGCAGACTAAGTCATGTATGGTAAAACTCAAAATCTGCCGGTGGAGATGGCCCCCACCTCCACCGCCAACACGCGTCGTTTTGTATGTTCAAGCCACTGTTTGCCTTAAGCCTTCTAGCACCTAGTTGTCTTTGTGTCAGCTTTTCCAGAATCCAAAGCCGTGGGTGACTCTCGTTTTCTAATTTTTATCCTGCCAGTAATGGATCAGGCACTTCAGAAGATCTGTTCTGGAAACTCGATGCCCTTCAGACCTTCATTCGGGATTTGCACTGGCCTGAGGAAGAGTTTGGAAAGCACCTAGAACAACGGCTGAAGCTGATGGCAAGTGACATGATTGAATCTTGTGTCAAAAGGTAAGCCTCAGTGGCTGGACGGGCCCCGCACGCCTTCCCCACTACACTCTGACTCAGAGAATGGTAGGTGGCCACTCTTTCAATTGGCCATAATTTGGATTTTTTTTGGAGAAGGTGCTTGCTTGTCCAAGTCAGCTGGAGCAGTGGCCACCCAAGTCTAGCTCCTGTTCACCTGCCCCACGTCTGTCCCAAACCCCACATGATATGGTAGCCAGTTTTTTCACTTCGCTCCATGAGAAAAGGACCCATGTCTGTTCTTGTTCTTCTCTGTATCCCTGGTATCTAGCAGCACCTGACACACAATATTTACTTAGAAAGTATGCATGTAAGGTGTCAGTGTGTGTGTGAGGGGGATGGCTGATGGAGAAAAGAGAAGTATGCACAGTTCTGGAGCCCGGAAACCTGGTACAGGTAACAGGAAATGAGTACCTTTGCAGAAATGTGAGCAGGAGCAACATCATTTGTTCCATATACGTGAACTGAGCACATACTCTGTGCTGACTCTGAGTTGTCCTGCCCCAAATCTAACTAGACATCAGTGAGGGGGCAGGAGATGTTAAACATCCATGTGAACTTTCTATAAATTGCCTGCTTTGTGGCTATGGCATATAGGGTCGAGGTGGGAATGCTGCACTTGAAGTTCTCAGGTAGAGTGTTCTGAGAAGGTGAAGAGAAGAAAATGAGAACAATATGCATCCAGTCAACAAAGATTGTTTAGCTTCTCCTACCTGCCAGACACAGTGCTACATTCCTGGTGTGCCATGCCGTGAAGAATGAGAGACCGCATCCCTTCCCTCCTGGAGGATCTAGATGTGTGTATCAGACACAGAGATGGAATTCCTCTGGTTTAACATCATTATCATCACCCTGTCTCTCCCCAGACACACATCCAAGTTCCTTTCCAGTTCATAATCATTCCATTATTTTTCTTCATTCAAAACAAAAAGAAAAAAAGAAAGACCACAAGCAGCGCAGGCCACTCCAGATCTCCAGATGTTGTGTAGTTTCGTTGATGGATCAGTTGTGGGTGATGGGGGCTGGGTTTGTCTGGGAGTGATCTGAATTTTATATCTTGGAAGAAGAAAAGAGAAGTAATAACGTCAAAACTGGAACCCAAAAGGGCAAAAGAACAATGCAGGTCCAGGCAGGTGAACATCTCAGCAGAAACTGGGGAAGGAGGTACATGCTGGGGGGAGTCTGGGCAGGTGTTTGACGGCACTTCTGGAAGCTCAAAGTCCTGGCAATCCAAATTGTGTGTTTCATTCTTTTCTTCCTACTCTTAAAACCAAAGGCAGACCTATTGTTCAAGGTCAAGATGTTTCCTTAGAATTTTGAATTCTATCATTTCCTATATAGTCTCCATCAGTTTTAGGAAAAGCAACTCTTTTCTTGCAGCCAAACCATTCCACCAAAGACTTCTTATGGGGCAGTTCCCCTGTGGTGAAAAATTCTCTCCTGATCTGTAGTCAGGGCTGCAGCACATTAGAATGAACACTTACTGGCTTCTGATCTGTGCACACAATTGTACAAAAAAATAGATATGCCCTTCTGAGAAGCCAGTCTTTCAAGTAGGGAGTAGGAAGTGGGGAGTTGATGGGGGAAAAATGGGAAGACATGTGGATGTGAAAGGTAGACAATGACTGTTACCACAAATCTTTGTGGCCAGCCACCTCAAAGAGTGTGAACTCCTCACCAGCAGGGAGTTTATCTTATTTATTTTGAGCTCCTGGCCCTCCCCAGGTCCCAGTATCATGCTTGGCACATAGTAGCTGTTGAGTAACCTCTTATTAACAGAAGCTGATCAACTGCACATTCACACTTGACATCAGATGCTTAAATTTCTTGATGTCCCTTCCAATTACATCCCCAGACAAAAGAAGACAACTGCAAATATAAGTGCAAATATCATCCCCTGACCTCCAGATGCAGAGGGTAAAACATGAAAAAGTCCTTGGATGTTTTAAGACATAGAATCTATGTGACTAGAGCCTAGAATCTATGCTTTCCTCTTTGTGATGGAATAAACAGTCGTCGTTCTAGAAGGACATCACCATAAGGACATTATTTCATAGATGTAAATATACAACATCCAAAGTAAATCAAGCACTCTTCATTTCCAAGTTTCTGGGAAATTTAAATCATTCATCTGATGGACATGACAGAGCCTCTAGTCTAGTCTATACCAGATACTGTGTGCCATCGAAACCCAGCTCCCTAACCCTGTCCTCAAGGACAGTCAGTTGAATTCAGTAACCTCTCCATCCCTGGCATTTTCCTCCATGGAGCCCTCACAGTCATACTAATTTTGCATTTGGTTTCCTCTTTTCACACCCTCCAAGGGCAATACACAGTTCCCCTGTGAAAACAGAAGACATTTACTTCGTTGTAAGGGAACGATGTAGCACTCCCCTTTCTCCAGTTGGGCCGGAACTGGTGTGCCGGCCTCAGAAGATCAGCACAGGGACCTGTCCAACTCAGTCCCCATCAGACCTCCTTTTCACAAGACCAGAAAAGGATGTATTTTCAGTGTAGCTTAAAATGATCATCATGATTAGAAAGCTACTTCAATGCACCGAGTCTTTAGAAGCCAAAATACATTTATCTTTAACATGATCATATAATATATAGGAGTGCTTTAAGGGTTTTTTTTTTCTTTTAAGTTTTTTTCTTAAGAACTAGGCTTCCAACCTTAGAAATTATACTTGGCTTCCCTGCATGCACTCAGGGTGTGTTAGCAAGCTGGCATCCTTTCCTGAGCTAACTAGCTGTGTGGTCCTCCTCTGCACTGTTAGAAAACTGCTACTAATACCTCTTGAAGCAATGCTTTCCTGGTGGCTGCATGATCTCCAGAACCTGACGGCGAACAATGCTGAAAAGATGCACTGGGCGAAAGGAGCTTTAATAAAACCACTTACTAACCAGGTGCTTTTCTTTCAAGACATGGGATGATGTGACCCACTTCTCTAAAACCTTTTAAAATCTAGCTGGTCCCCTTTACAATGCCGATACCAAGGATTAAATCTCACACTGTATTACCAGCTGGCTGTGTCCGACTAGGTTTTTCCTGTGAGCAGTTAGCACGTTGCTGGGATCATAATTTGACCTATGTCAGAATTATGTCCCATTAAGCTTGCACCATCACACAGTTCTTGAATTGGTAAGTATATTGTGCCATTTTCACTTACTAAAAATATATACTCTTAAAAATATAGAGAGATATATTCTCTGATCACAGAATAATAGACATTGCCAACAAATAAAGTGGAAGTCCCCTGATACCACTCCTCCTAATTTAACTTTCCTCCCCAAAGGTACCTATCTTATTTTTTTAGTCTTTAAAACCATATAACAACTGGATCTTTTTTTTTACTTCAGTCTCTTTCAAAACCAAAAGGAAAAAAAAAACAATAAATGTCATTTAAGATTTTTTCCCCACCATGAGATTTGGAAGATTAAAAGCTGCTTTTTTGTTTTTTGTTTTTTTAATGAAGTGATTCAAGGTAGGCAGTTGCCAATGTGAGAGAACTTACATATGCTATAATGCTATAATTGGGTTTTTGTTAATTCATTCATTCTCCTGCAATTAGGGATCTCCATAGCATGTAAACTATAGACAGAAATACGCCGAGCTACAGGTGTTCCGTGTACTGCCGAGAAAGGGAGGGTTTCCATGGCTGTCTCCGTGAATAGGCCTTCCTTAGTTGGGAAAGTCATTTTTAAAAGAACACATGTGAAGTCATTGTCGATTGAAACTGATTACAGCCTTCAATTTTCTTTTTCACTGACCTCTCAGAAAATGTCTCCTCCACCTGCTGCCATGAATGCTGAATTGGTCTTTTCCTACTTTGTTTTAATAGAACCAGGATTGCATTTGAAGTTAAGCTGCAAAAAACCAGTCGATCAACAGATTTTCGAGTCCCACAGTCAATATGCACCATGTTTAATGTTATGGTTGATGCCAAAGCTCAATCAACAAAACTTTGCAGCATGGAAATGGGCCAAGAGGTAAAAAAAAAAAAAAAAAAAAAAATACAGATTTTTTCCCCCCTCCATTGATCATGTAAAAGAAAACTTCACAAATTCCTTCCATCTACACTAGTCTGCTAGTTTCAGAAATATCCTTCTAACATTTGTGGATTAAGCTACAGATGAATGTTTGGTATCTGTTTGTTAAGTAAATTTCTAAGGCATGTGCTAATGAGAATGCCAGTCACTTGGAAGTGATTCTTGGCTAGAGTTGGGGTGGCCGTAAAGTTCCTTCAAGTCAAATAACGTGCAATGACCTTATTTATTAGGCTGGTATCTCCAAAGGAGCTGTTTGATAGAGTGCAAGTCATTTTCACATTTGAAGTGCATTTTATCACTTTGAACATCTGGACCGCAGGAGGGCTCTCTTTCTTGCATCAAGCAAGCTCCAGGATATATAATGTTTATCACCCTGCTACCCCATCCCCAGCCAGCAGGTTCTGAATTTTTAAGAAATCACAGACTTTCCTATTTCCTTAGATTGAGTTGATTGTGAATCTTCCCTGACCAAAAGGTTAGTCCTTTGCTAAGTTTCCAATTCCAGAGTGGTATTTAAAATGTAAAGGAGAAAGAAGCAGCAACTCGGGCTTGATTAAAGACTATCATGATCATTTTTCTCCGATGGCCTCAAGCCAGCTAGATATTCATATACCAATTTAGAATTAATTCAGAAACATTTCTGGCAACTCTCATGTTGTTGCCAATTGGCATAAATTGCTCCTAAATCAGATCTTTCGATACCAGCCTTACATGCTCAGAATTCTTACTAAATTATATTTGCTCCTTGTTCGTTATTTATTTTCTCTTATCGGCACCTTCCATTTTTAAATGTGGGTTGGTGGTATTCTCTTCCTGACAACATCATCTCCAACCTTCTTTCCCCACTAATCAGCTTCCTCAGCCACCTCTGTTAGTACTTGCTCCCGACTGACTTTCTTTGGAGGGACATTTGCTCAGGGGTTATGTTCTAGGCACTAGGGGCAAGTGCAAGGGGTCCACAGTTCTGTTTCGTGGCTCCATGTGCTGCCTTTGAGTGACCCGGAGCAGTGGTTTTCAAGATTTGAGTGAGCATCAGACTCATCTAGAGAGCGTCTCAAAACCCAGATCGTTGGGTCTCACCCCAAGGATTTCTGAGAGGTCCGGGGTGTGGTCTAGGAATTTGCATTTCTAACCAATTCCCTGGTGATGCTGATGCTGCCGGCTGGTCTGGAGACCACAGGTTGAGAATCATTGGTGTGGAGGCTCAGTATCCAAAAAGGAGTTAAGATTAGGGCTCACACCTGAAGGACAGCACCCCGAGAAAGGCTCAGGTTGGGTGTTCAGCCACCAGGATTCTTACCCTGGCTGTGCTGCAAATGAGCTGGGCCTTAGTTTTCTCATCCATAAAATGATAACACTGTTCTAATTTAATTCAGGCTATTTTGAGTTGCAGTATCAGTTCTTCAAATCCTACCAAGAAGGCCAGCATGTGAAATAACTAAAATGAGAGCTGCTCTGGATAGAGTGAAGGGCAGGGGGTCAAGAAGAGGGGCCCCGTGCTCAAGATACCGTGTTCCTTTCCACCTCTGCATTTCTTCGCTGCCCACCTGAAGTCTCTTGGGCTTCATAGAGCCCACTTGAGAAACCCTGCTTTTGGTGATCTCTAATGTTCATTAAGATCCCTTTGAATTCAGACTTTCCAAAATTCTATCCCTCCTGAATTTTTCTCCCCTTGAGCTCTTTTTTAAAAAAATTGAGATGTCATTTGCATGCCATAAAATTCACCCTTTTAAAGTATACAATTCAGTAGTTTTTAGTATATTCACAAAGCTGTGCAACCATCACCACAATCAATTGCAAGACTCTTCCATCACCCTAAAAAGAATCCTGACCTGTGAATAATAATTCCCCAACCCTCCCTCCCCAGCCCTGGGCAACCACCACCCTACTTTCTGTCTTTAAGGACTTGCCTATTCTGAGCATTTCATATAAATGGAATCTCATGTGGCCTTTTGTGACTGGTTTCTTTCATATGACATCATGTTTTCAAGATTCATGCTGTCACATATATCAGCACTTTGTTCCTTTTTATACTGAATAGTATTTCATTATATGGCTTTACCACATCTTATTTATCAGTTCATCAGTTGATAGACATTTGAGTTGTTTCCACTTTGTAGCTACTCCAAGTAACACTGCCATGAACATTCATGTTCATGTGGACCTATGTTTTCATGTGGACCTATGTATTCATGTGAGCCTATGTTTTCATGTGGACCTATGTTTTCAACTCTCTTGGATATATACCTAGGATTGAACATGCTGGGTGATATGGTCACTCTATGTTTAACTTTTTGAGGAACTGCCAAACTGTTTTCCAAAGTAGCTGTACTATTTTACATACCCATCAGGAATGTATGAGAAATCCCATTTCTCTACAACTTAGCCAATAGTTCTTATTATCTGTTTTCTTATAGCCACCCTCGTATGTGTACAATAGTATCTCACAGTGGTTTTGATTTGCAGTGATGTTGGCCATCTTTTCATGTGTCTGTTGACCATTTGTAAATCTTCTTTGAAGAAATGTCTATTTAAATACTTTGCCCATTTAAAAAATTAAATTGTCTTTTTATTATTTAGCTGAAAGAGTTCTTTATACATTCTGGATACTAAACCATTATCATATATATGATTTGCAACTATGTTCTCCCATTCTGCCAGTTGTCTTTTTCACTTTCTTGGTAGTATCCCTTAAAACACAATCATTTTTTTTAGTTTGATGGAGTCCAGTCTATCTCTCTCCCCTTGGAGTTTCCTGAGATGTCCTTTTCAACTGAGTTTCACAAGGCTGACAGCATTCTAGGATGAAGAAGGATTGTGTTGCACTAGGACTGGCCTCCTTTCCCCTCAGCAGCTCTTACAGTCCCTCTTCAGATTGACTCAATTGTGGCCATATTTAAAGAACTCCCACATACCTAGTCAGATGCTAAGCAATCTTTCCAAACAAGCCAAGTCATTCTGATCTTAACTTCTTTCTTTTTGAACTGGGGTTTGGAGTAGTGGGAGTTGGGTGGCAAGGGTTATTGTCACAGGCCCCACTGAAAATTTGATAAAATTTAGGGAACTAGTGCCCAGGAGAAAAAAAATACTTTCCCACAATTTTGCATTTCAGGCGACCTATGGACCTTGTTAAGCCAGACGGTATCCCCTAGTTGGAGATATATGATCAAAAATAGCAACTTGATTTTGTCACAAGGGGATCCTGCTCTTATTTTTACCACTGATCACTTCAGTGCTACAGTAGAATGACCTTGGCTTAAACTTGGGGTCATGGTTTTCTAGAAGAACAGGTTGTCTAGTGGCTTAAGAAGTATATATTATGGAGCCTATACCTTAGCTGCCAAACTCTGTGACCTTGAGCAAGTCCCTTACTCTTACAACTTTACTGTCATCATTTGTCACATGAGAGATATAGCATGTGACACACAACCTTTGAGAGATATGGAGCTTGTTGAAACTAAGGATAAACCTCCCTCACTTCTGGATGTCAGATTAGAACGTTGTCTTGGATATGCCCAAATAGTAACATTTTTGAGGCTAAGTAGCAATGCCTACTTCTTTCTGGACATTGTTCTATTTGATAAAGTAGAAAACACTTCATGTATCCCTTCCAAATAATTCAATTTTCTGCTTTTTTTTTTTAAATTAAAACAATAACCAAGGCTGATAAACATTTCTCATTTTTCCTGAGCCCCCATACCCCTCCTCCCAGACCAAATTAGCTTTATTAAAGACTCATCCAATACTGTATTCTAGTCTGTGGCTCTTATCCTAAGACTGCCAGTTTCTCAAGCCATGCTAGAGAGACCCCACTATGCCATTTCTCCTTAGCATAATTGAATCAGAAACACCTGTGTGACCAGCTCATGGAAACAGAGGCCTCTGCTGACCTTAGAATACCAAGTGACTGAGAATAGTAAGAGTCGGAACGAAGCCAGACATCATTTTCTGTAAATATATACTTCCTTTGAGGGACCTTGCTAGCTGTGACCTTGAATAGAACTTCAATGGGAAGTCTCATGCAAATGGTCTCTTCTTAATTTTTCTTACTTTGCAGAATGGGGATATTCATCTCCAAAGTCAACTGAATTATAAAAATGAGATTGGCCAAGGATGACTAGAAATTGGGAGACTAGGTAGCAGTTCAATGCTTTTGCATAGTTTTCACTTTGTGAGTATGGATATTAAGCTCACATGTAGATCTAGTTATAGTACCTGCTTCCACCTGGATTCCAACTCTCTCAAAGTGTTTCAGACTAGTGACTGGCCAGGTGATACAATATTCTCCCATCTTAAGATCACTTCCTGAATTTCATCACCAGGGTAAAGTCTCATCTAAAGGCAGCTGTTGAAACATTTGTTAACCATACTTTTCCATCTTAAATATTTATTTTTTCATTAAAATTTGCAAAGCACCAATAGAGAGGAAATTGTGTATTAGTTTTTTGCTTGGTCTAGTGTGTTTTCATCTCATTTCCAAGGTCAGATGGTCTTAACAGAAAGACAACATACACACAATCTGTTCCATGACAAGGCAAAATGTGCAGTGCAGGAAGTCAAGTGGAATGATTTTTACAAAGTGATTGTGAATTTGCCGCAGCTCAGCTCATCAGAAGCAGAAATGAACTCCCCAGACTTTCCATACCATTGAAGATTAGCAGTTCCCTTGCTATTATCATGATCTAGTGCCCCAGAATATAATTTATGTGTATTATTATTATTATTATTATTATTATTATTATTACCACTACTACCACTAGGGTCAGGCCAATCCAGTGACACCCGGAGAGGGAACTGGAAAATGCAAAAATAGGAAGGATCCCTCTTTGTACCCATATTGAGATGCAGATGGAATTGGATAGTCCAGACGGACTGCAAGAGACTTGTGACAAGATTATCTTATTGGGGGAATGCTACCTAAAAGATGCCCCGGTAGTGTTTATACCCCTTCATAGAGCTTCACGTGTGCATGGAACAAATAATCTCCCCAGAAAGAGCATAATGAAGGTTGAGTGCTCACTATTGCCCCAGAAAAGCTAGTTAATCAAATGAGTCTCGGGAGACTCTGGTAAAAGAAATCCGTGCATTTTGTACTTCCTCACATAGGAATGGGGACTGCTTTGGTGTATACTACTTTAATGCATGATAAACAGAGTGGATGTTACCCTGCTGAACGATCTTTCCCAAAGTAGGTTTTATTTAATTCAGATTATAATTTACATACAACAGACTATATATAGATTTTACATGAGTGTAGAGAAATGTCAACACGCATGTAACCACTATGCTAACCAGTTAATGATAATAGTAGTAATACTGCTATATAGTGCTTCTCAGTTTCTATACCATATTCCCATGCATTGTTTCACTACTGTGTTAGGTGAATATGATTCCTGTATTCACAGGGGTCATTCTTAGTCCCACTGAGGAGATGAGGAAATAGACCAGCAGAGAATGACATGTTCAAATTTCCTCTGGAAGTAAGAGGCAGAATAATCATATCAAAACAATCTTTTCATGACAGAAAAAAAGAAATGTGAACAGGAGTGGAGAGAATCATATTTGTTTAGAGTGAAGAGACAGTGGGACTCTCTGTGGGGATGTCAGGGCCAAGTTTGGCATGGAAAAATTGAAGGCGGGAAGAGGTTCCCATCGACCCACTACATCTCCATATCCTTCAGTTTGGACTCCTTCCAGAATGAAAAGGTTTGAGGTTCCCCCCACTTGTGAAGAGAAAGCTTATTTGATTTTCAAGAAAGAATAACATTACTAACACCTCAGACCAAGAGCCTGTATCATTCTTGGTGTGTGGAAAACAACTGCTCTTGGCTCTGCTTGCCATTTCACCCAAGTTTTTCAAGAGAATATTTCTATTCTCAGTGATGTTCTTTGCTTGGTTAGATGCCCCTCGTTTAATATTTCAGATTGTATTATTTTGCCTACAACTTGCTTTTGTGAGTTAGTTGAATCTCATAATTAATTTAATAAATGTGAATCATTTATAGTAATCCAAAGAAAATCAAGCAGAGTGAGGCAGTCACATGAGGAGGAAAGTAAGCATGTGATACTGGATCTTATCTCAAGACCTAAAAATGAATTTGGAGCCCTGTCAATATTCCTGAATTCTTTTGCTCTGACATCTTTCTTTGTGTTTCTAGCACAGAATTCTGCAGATAGTTTTTGCATTTAGCTTCAGGTTTATGCCACTTACTAGTAAATCCCTTCGTGAAGCTAGCAGTAGAGCCAACGTGAGTTCTGATTCATCAGGACTACACAACATGGACCATTTGGTTTATTGTTTTTCCTCTAATCAACTGAAAGGGAACTAAAATGGGAAGATGGAGCATTAAGACCGTATCTCCTTACCCTTAGCTTCTGCTTTATGAACTTGAACAAATAATATTTGAATTGCAGTTATAGTTGACAAGATGTTTTCATATCTGATTCTCACTTGATCTTCATAATGGATCTATGAGGCTGAGAACAGGACCACCAGGAAATGGTTTTTAAATAATAATAATAATAATAATAAGATAATAATAATAATAATAATAATAATAGAAGAACAGAGCTGCTAAATATCTTTAAACAGGGTTTGCTTCATTCTCTTTCCAAAAGCAGTATTTGTACTGGCTTCCCTTTCTACCCGACCCATTGGTCCTGAGTGGTTAGTAGTAGTATCTGTTTTTTTACAGATGAGGAAACTGAACTATATTTTCGTAGGCGACCTGACTTCCTAACTTTGCACTGGGACTTTATCCAGGTCTTACAATTACAAACGAAATTCCCCTGTGACTTTTACTGAATTAACTTAATTCACATCCCTTTACTCACTTTCATTAATTCTGATTGCCAGTTATCAGAATATCAACCCACATTCCCATGGCTTATTATTTCTGTATGTTTTCATAGCTTTTTGAATGGTTTGTTTAATTTTCATTTTCTCATGTGTCTTTTTGTCCTAATTTTTGTTTGCACTGTTCCTTTTTTTTCTATTCCTAATTAATCATCCTTCTGAAAGTTTGCTAAAAAGTGGGTAAGTGCATTTTCCTTTCCAAATAGCAATGTTTTGCATTGTTATTTTTTATTAAGGAATACAGAATAATTCAAATGGATACTAAAATGATCTAATAAATGTCAAGGAACTGGCATACAGTATTTTCTGTTGAAATCGCTTTTCCTCTTTTCCTGGCATTTACAGCAGATTTTTGTTTGTGTGGGGGTTTGTTTTTGAATTACTATTTAAATTTAATCGACAGCAGCCTTTAGAGAAATTGAAAAATTTAACAGGAGTCTTAGTGGAGGCTCTAAACCTGGGTCTGCTTTTCCATGAGTAGAGAAAATGAGTGGCTGCTACAGGGGTTCAGAAAATGACACTTTGCCTTGGCACTCAGTCAACATCTAGAGATAGAACTAGTGGGCTCTGGGGCATGAACCCAAAGTATCAGAGGGTTTCAGAACAGTTTTTGCAAAATCAGTCACAGTGTCTTGGTCAAATTCTGAGCCACAACCCCCAGCAGTTTTCCAAAGAGAAGTTTTCATCCCCTGTATTAAATTATTGTGATACCTTGTTTTGTAAGTTCCAGACCCACACACCGCTAGGCCATGAAGCCATCCATGCATGCTATTTGTAATCGTGTGTATGTATCTACACATATCAAAGCCATCAAAAGCCTTGGGTGAGGAACCATGTGCCTGGTAACTTTTTTAAGAGCTTCAGATCTCTCTTTATCAAAGACCTGGAGTCAGAATCTTACAGCTGCTTCTGGGAGTATGGAAATAAACTGGGTCTGCAGGCCAGGCTTTATTTATAAATTGTGTTGTCTAAAAATTACTGATGGATGCAGTGCCATCACCTCCCCAACATGCTAATATTTGTCTTTCTGTGTTCTTTAGCATCAATACCATTCAAAAATAGATGAACTAATTGAAGAAACTGTTAAAGAAATGATAACACTCTTGGTTGCAAAGGTAACCTTCAGCTTCAGGTGAAATGTTTCATTGTGAACATCGCTTTGTTATATCTGCATTTCCATTAAAATGTAACACGTTAAAAAGTTGAGCTGGATACTTGTATCTCTCAGGAAACAAGATCGTACGTCACCCAGGCTCAGAATGATTTTCTCTGATGATTGCGAGCCGTGTGAAGATCAATCGATGAAGTGGCATGTGTTAACTTAATAAGAAATTGTCCCCAGACGTTGCACTAGGTTATGTGGAAAATGTTTGTTTTGTTTTTCAGCCCTGACAAAGTTAGATTTTAGAAACAGAAAGTTAAACGGTAATAAGGAATTCTGCCATCCTGAAAACCCCCTCTCCCCTCGTTTCGCATGCAGCGAGAGTCATAATAAAACATAAAAGTCAGATAAAGCTATTTCAGTCACCCTCATGAATTATAGAATTTTAACTAAGTAATGCTGAATGGGAAGACATTTATATTTGCCAGTGCTAAACTTCTGTTTCCCCCAAATTACTGATAAAATACAAATAAAAATAGATTGGATTAAATGTAGTGCTAATATGTAACGTAAAAACTGCTTTGCACAGTTTTGGATTTTGAAAAGTGCATTTAATATTATCGCATGCTGTATGCAACTCAATAATATTTTGTCACTTTATACTTCTGTAACGCTCTATATTTGCAATCACATAATAATGAAGAGAAAGCCGGATAAGTCAAATATTTCTGTGTGAAAGCATCTATTCCTTTCCCCAAAAGCGGGAATCAAATAATAGAAGGCAAAACCGAGCGAGGTCATTGCTAGTCTCTGTGTGATTGGGGAATGTTGCTCCTTGGTGTGAACAATTAGAGTTTGAAATAATAATTCTTCTTTTTTTGCTGTTTTACTAGTTTGTTACTATCTTGGAAGGAGTACTGGCAAAATTATCCAGATATGACGAAGGGACTTTGTTTTCTTCTTTTTTGTCATTTACCGTAAGTAAAGAGCTTCTTTCTTCCTGGTTTTCGTTTTAGTTTTGGTTTGGGTTTGGGTTTAAGGGTGAGGTGCCAATGTGTCACTTTGGTTTGGGTTATAAGTATGTTAATTGAGGTCAACTGCCAATGTATAATAACATTAGAAGAATAAGCAGGACATTTCACAACAGCAGGTAATCCAAAATCATTTCTATTTCACTTGTGAATATCCAGTATGTATGTATATATATGTATGTACACACACACACATATGTCTCTATATGTATGTATCCAAAAGAGAGTTGCTGGCCTGAGCCCACGTTAGCTATCTCAGACAAATCACTTCCTGTTTCTGGGCTACCATTTCCCCATCTGTAAATGAAGAAAATTAATTTCAAAGGTTGCAAATAGAGACCTTCGGGTCAGACAGAGCTTTTAAATATGTTTTATTTGGTCCTCACTGTGTCAGGTACACTTTTCTTAACTGAATTAGTTGCCTTCATTTAAAAATCCGGAGAATTCACAGGGATGTCCATATTCCAGGCTTTCTTCATAAAGGGCACAGTTAGCAGCTCTGGGCCTGCATGCATGCATAGCAACCGTCTGCTGGAGCCAAGTCACAGTGGTCCCCATTGACCAGACATGTGTTTGCCAGTTTCCTGTAGTGTCCTCCTGGCGATTTTGCTCATTCATATACCTGCCTGGGCTTGGGAACACCGGAGTTTACAACCTCTGGAGCAGATGACCGAATCTGTACAAATTGTGAGGGGCTCTAATTCTGTGGCAGAATTAGAAGCGAGTTTGGTTGTGGGCAGAAGCCAGCCTAATTCTCTGTAGGTAAATGACCAAAGGAGATGGTCACTGGAAATGGGCTGCTTTGGGGGCCTGGTTCTCCCACCCTTCTTGTGCTCATTGCCTATGACAGCTGCATCTTGTCCTGCCATTTCTGATAGCAGGGTTTTTGCTGGCTCTGAGACTAGCTGTTTTCCTCTGACAATGCCATAGGAAAGGCAGTCAGCTTAAGTCCTATTATCTCTGGATCTTTAAAACAGCCTTAATGTAGGAAGAATCTCCTAGAAAGGAACAGAATGCCGAGACAAGGCCCAGCACAGGCAAGGGGGTAGCACATCGTCATCTTTGGAATCTAGCAGAACCAGGTTCAAATCGCATTGCCAATATTCACCAGCTGTGTGATCTTCAGCAGCTGTCTCAGTCTCTCTCAGCCAAAGCTTTGCTTTGGTTTTGGTTTTGGCTTTGGGGAGGGGTGCTGTTGTGTAATTTTGGTTTCGGTTTGTGCATACTCGTGTTAATTGTGGTCAACTACCATGATGTATGGGAGTGAGGAGTGGATAAGGTCTTCTATGATGAGTTGTTGTGAAGATAATAATGTAAGTGAAAGCGCATAGCGTAGTCCTCGCATGAAGTAGGCCTCAATAAATGGTGGTTATCATTAATGAAAGATAACCAACATGATTATTATATAGCGCAAACACACATGCACACAAGTTCTCCCAAAATATGCCTTCCATTGGTATTTCCCATGCGTTAGATTTTCTGGGAATTAAGGGAAATGTAGACAAAAAACATTTAAAACAATTCTAGATAGCATCCATGTAGCCACATACCCAGCTTGTTTTAATATGCAGCTCTAAACTTCCAGATATAAGGAATGAACTCAGCCCCAGAATGTGACGGCCCTAGTCCCTGGAATTTAGTGGTAAATGTGGGGTAGACGATGGCAACAATAAGAAATCTATCCTGTAGCTCTCTATAGAACCACCCATAATTTGTCCCAGCTGATAGGATATCTATCCAGCCACTCCTTTGACAGACAAAGAAACCAAGGCCCAGAGAGGGGAAGTAATGTGTCCAAGGTCACACAGCAATATAGGAAGCCAGTCTCCTGCCAGCTTCCCCCACCATTGAACAGCTTCCTGGAAAGAGTGGGATTCAGCCGGCAGTTGCCTAGCACTGGAAGGCAGATGGGCAGATGAGTGGGGAAGATCCATAAAGAAGGATTCGGGGCACATGAGTGGGAAATATTAGATAATCTTTCATTCCTCAGTGAAGTCATGGAAATGGTGAAAAGAGGCAGAATTAACTGCAGCATTTCTGGAAAACATTCCCCTGACACCCACAAAAGATATCACTTTCTTCGAGTCTTCATTTTGAGCAAGTGTTTTCACTGCACTGGACTTGAACGAGTGCAAACCAGGAAAGCCTCTCTGCTTTTTTATAGAGCAGAATTCAGTCCACCCAGGGCCCCACCCTCATGACTGACTTCCCAGTAGAACTAGTGGAAGGGGGTCCCATAGCAGCAGTACGAGGACACTGTACCGGGGGGATTCTCACAGGAGGGTGAGAAACAAAGACCTAGCATAGCCTAGGCAGGAGTTTTCAAGCTGAAATTCTCATGCTCTCATCTCTTTTCTGAGACATTTTGCAGCCTCACAGCATGCCTAGTGAAGTCCCCGTAACTGCAGAACACTTCAGTGCCTGTTGCTGGGCCTGTAACTTCCCTTCCTTAGTGACACTTCTCCCACACACTTGGCCATCCCACGGCCAAAAGCACCCACTTATCATTTGCAGCCTCTGTTCTCATCTCCTGCTGGTATTCCAGCGTTGGAGAACGCGAGCTCTGCTTAGAGGTGGCAGGAATATCTATCTCCGCACGTGGATTCTGAGCTCCTGCCCAAATTTCAATGGGCCTTTGAAGACTTCCTGCAGCCCAGTTGTAGTAATCACGCCAGAGTGGAGTGGAGGCGAGAGCAGAGGGTTGAGCAGGGGCAGCGGGCATTGTGGAAAGAGCCTGGAAATCAATGAGGCGAGAGCCAGCTGTGAGTCCCGGGACCCTGGACAAAGGCAGAGAGGTGGTGCCGGCACCCTGGCAGGATTTCCTTAACTCTGCTCCCGTTTCTGATTCAATTCTTCAAGTATTACTGTGCACTTACCACGTCCCCACCTCAGCAGGGCTGCCAAGTATGAGCCATGTGCTGTGCCCCCCAGAAAGCTGACAAGTATCGACAAATATACCACCCTTTCCCCCCTCTTTCTCCCGCTGAGCGCCTCCTTTCCTGGGTGGGCTTGATTTCATGGTCCAAGCCAGACATTTTGGAAAACGTCTGCAGTGGCACGGAGCAGGCAGGAATATTTATTTCTCGTCTCCATCTGCATTGCTTCCTCTCTTGGAGAGGAGCTGGGGGGAGGAGGGAGGAGGAGATGTGGCTTCTTCGTGCCAGCCCGAGAGGCATCCAGGCACACCCCTCCTCTCTTCCCTCCCCAGCCTCAGCAGCAGGAGCAGCCTGGGATTTCTGGAGGCAGGCGCCTTTCGAACTTTGGAAAGATCAGCCCAGTTGGAAGTCGCAATTAGCAACTATCCGCCCATTTCCCCTGACTGCAAGATGTGCTTTTGTGTGGGTTGCCTGCTTGGAAGGGTCCTTGTCTGGTGGGTAGCCTCACACTGTTCTTTTAGGAGGCCAGGAAGGGGGACAAGCAGGTACCTAGGTCTCTCTCCGAACAAATTAAAATCCTTTCCTTGGTCCTATCCAGGTGTTAACAAATATGCTAGTTCTGGAATCCACTCATTCTTTCATTCACTCGTTCATTCATTCACCCAACATGTATTTACCAGGCACCTATGTGTCATGCATTGTGCTAGTTGCTGGGAACACAGCAATGAGCAAGGAAGACATGTTCTCTGTCCTTTTGGAGCTTACAGTTAGGAAAAGAGACAATAAAAAAGGAAAGAAAATTAAAGGGGGGGGAGTGCTATACAGGCCACAAACTGGAAAGAAAGGGAGAGAAAGAGAGAAAGGAGATGGGGGTAGAGTTGCTTCAGCGAGGATGGTCACGGAAGGTCTCTGAGGAGGAGGGACGTGGGGTGAAACTAAGGGGGGGTCAGCCATGGCTGGAAAAGAGGGGAGAATCTTCTAGATGGAACAGCAATTGCAATGACCAGGAGGCAGGAAAGTAGGAGGCATTTTTGTAGGATATTTTGGAAGGAACATGGACAGGATTTAGAGACTGAGCACATGTTGGGGGTGGAGACTCGATTGAAGGGGGCACCATGGAAGGCCCCTGCGCGGGGAGGTCTTGAAGAGCTCCTCTGCACCGAATGAGTCCTGACAGCCAGCGGTGTACGGCAGAAAGACAGCCGGGGGGTGGGGGGGAGACCTGGGATGGGGTCCCAGCCCTGCCCCTCACCTGGGAGCACCGTGACCTGGAACAGAGGACCACACTTGGCTTTTCATTCCCTTTGGCGTAATACGATGATGGTTTTATTAGATGAATTCAGAAGTCTAAAATAGTGACAGGAGCAACCGCTCCTGTTCTTTAAGCACTTGCTAAGTGCCTGGCACAGGGCTAAGTGCTTTAAATACATTTTTCTCATTGCATCCTCTGAACACTGCCATTCCAGCAATGCTCTTGTGCAGAAGATCAGATTGAGGCTCGGAGAGGTTAAGCCCTCCAGCTTGACCAGCGTACTCTCTCCCATCAACTCTGGAGCCTCCAAAGAGGAGTGACGATGTTGAAGGGGCCCACACCCACTCCCCTGGCAGAGAGAATGATTACCTCAAATCCTCTGAAGGCCCCTAGAATTCACTCAAGCTTCCTCCATCAAGCCAGTCCATTTGAGATGGTCACGATGGAAATGGAAGCCACGCAGGACAGGCAGGATAAAGCCCCATTCAGAGCTGTCAGGGGACTAAACCCCACCCTATGTCCAATCTCCTAGGTCTCAAATCACCCGCATTCACCCTTTCTTTCCATTTGCTAGCATTTTAATTGTTTGCCACTTAGAAATGAAACAAAGTAGACGTGCTTCTTCCTGCTAGAATCTAAGACCAGGGCTGGTGTTAAGTGCAGATCAACCAGCAGCATAGACTGCTTTTATGCAGAGCTCTTGTTGTCACACCAAAGAACAAGACTGCCACTTTGGTCAAAAGCCAGAACTGGATCAAAGGAACTCACTTCTGTCCCCAGAACATTGTGGTCAGGAAGCAGTTCAAATTTTAGAGTGGGGTGAGTGTTCATAATTGTTAGTATTATCTCTGATGACGTCTCATTTTTGCTTTGGCTTCAGGGAATGCCCAGCATGGGAGAGATGGCTTTTCATAGTGTGGGCTGGTGATGGTGGAATAGATGGAGAGGTCTTGTTCTACCCTCAGAGGGTAACATCAGCAGATTATCAGATGCTGAATACATGTGATTCAAGTCAGTTGGCTTCCTTCAGAGTGGAGATGCCTGCCTTGGACAGAAGCACCCATCATGGTGGTAATAGCTGACGTTTCCTGAACATTTACTATGCGTCAGGCACTGTGCTAAGTGATTCACGTGCATTTCTTCATTGATCCTCCCAGTCACCCTATGCAATAGATACGATTATTATCCCCATTTTACAGATGAGAGAAGTTGAGTTATTTGTCCAAAGTCATACAAGTACTAAGACTCCATCTTAGATTTATTCCTTTATTATCTCCAGAATGTTATTCTCCATAGAAGCAGAGAAACTCATAAATGAAGTCAATTAGCAACTCTTCTAGGAACCATCCACTTACTGATACCACTTCTAAGGGAAAGTCCTCTATTTTTTTCACATCTTACCAGGAATAATATTTTATAAGTAATTTACCCACCAACTGTTTTGCAATAAAACCAAAGGAATAGACATTCACAATCCCTCACTTCTTCTGTGCTTTCCACATAATCTTCAGTTTCATATTATGCCTTCATTCAACATGTTTGTTGAGTGCTTACTTGATGCTAGGCACTGGGGACATAGCAATGAGTAAGAAGGATCATGCCTCTTAGTATGCATTCTCATGAGGGAGATATATTCTCAACAAGTAGTTTACACATGTGGCAGTTTTCCCTAGAGAGGGAGAAGTAGCTGATGCAATGGGACAGTAGCCTGAAGGCACCCAACCTCATCTGGGAGGCCATGAAGGAAATGACATTTGAGCTGAGATCTAGTGGATCTTGCAAAGAAGAGAAGAAAGAGTACAGGGTACAAAGAGGAGAAAGGGAAGGTCCAGGGCATTCTGGGAACTGGAAGTCCACTGTGACTCGGGGAAAAGCCAGACTAAAAGGAGGAAAGAACAGCTAGTCTGTTAAGGAAGGAACAGCCTGATAATGAAAGAACTTGCCCATGGTGATGGGCTCAAAGGGCTTACAAGAGACATTATCCAAAACTGATTCAGCTGGAGAAGCTAAGAGAGGTCACAGAGAGACTAGCTACTGTTATCAGAAATGTGGGATTTGTAGTCTGATTTTGAAGCTTTGAGCCACCATTGGAAGGCAAGACTTATTTTGTCTAATGTAGTTTGTTCACACTGACCAAAAAAAAAAAAAAAAAAACCACCGTGCTCTGAAATGTTCAAGAATTGTAAAGCACTGATCTGCCATGCCTTCGACCGACCTCTTTCATCAGCCCTTCCCCAATGGTTCAGAACTTGACATCCACTTTGGGGTTTATGACAGATAATTTTATCACCTAGTAGGACATCATCCTCATTTCCAGTTCATGCCTTGAAAACACAGTTGACAATTAACATACCTGCTGTCCAAAGCAGCCCTGCAGACACTTTTCAGAAGAAAAAAAGAAGCATCCAGAGTTAACCATTTCCCTTAATGTTCGTTAGTAAACAGACAAACATAAGACAGACACAGTATTTTCTCCAGACTGTGAGATGCTGAGCAACCGGGTCCCAGAAATGTCAGCTATGAAAGAAATACCTAATGAATACAGATGAGGCTTCAAAAACAAAGTAATTGTTCTGAAATTAAAAGTTAGAAATGCTGCCTTGACCTCTAAACCACGTGTAATAGGAAGCTTATCACCAGAAAGTTGGAGGGAGAGCTATGATTATGAAGCCCAGACTAACAGAAATGTGGGCGAGTTAGTGAACATTTGTGAGCCTCAGTCTCTTCATCTGTTGAGTGGGGGTGCTGGTGCCTCTTTCAGAGAGCTGATGAGATGATTACAGCTACAGTGCACAGTGACCCGGCAGGACACCCTGCACTCTGTGGATGCCCAGTAAATAGCCCTTAGCCTTACCTTCAACTTCAACCTGTAAGAAGGTTTAAATGATCCTAGCACTTTTAACTATTCTCTTACCTGGTCGGTCTTTAGTATAGTAATCATTTCTCCTAAGCAACCCAAATCACTGTTCATCACAGGATCAACCAAAACTCTTCTACAGCTCCATTTCAGCACATCCTTGTACTCAAAATTCTGATTCATCAGAAATGTTTTCCACTAAGTTTAGTGTATTTTAGTATTTAGTGTTTTATTTTATTTTATTTTATTTTATTTTATTTTATTTTATTCTTATTTCTTTTAAGTAGGATCCACACCCAGTGTGGAGCCCAACACGGGTCTTGAACTCACAACCCTGAGATCAAGACCCAAGCTGAGATCAAGAGTCAGACACTTAACCAACTGAGCCACCCAGGTGCCTCTTTCGTGTTTTAATTCTTCCAGAATTTTTCATTCATACACAGTTTCTAGAATACCTATTAACCAAAATATTCAGTTAATCAGAATTGAATAACCCATTCTCCATGCTTATTTTAGGTTGAATCAGGTTTATTTCAACATACACCTAGGTTACTTGTTTGTCCGGTTCTGCCCCTTACTTGAGTATAGTCCTGGATGGGTTAATTAAGCTCTGACCTTAGTTTACAGACCTATATAATGGGCCTAATAATAAGACCTCTATTATGTGATGTTGTTAGAATTAAATGAGAAAATGTTATGTACCTGGAATGAGGTAAGCATTTGATACTTGCTTTGTTATTATTATGGTTCTTACTGTGGTTATATCACTGAGTCCTGAGTAGTAGCACCAATTACTTGATCTGTCACCATGTTTTCCATGACTGCTATATGTAAATTACTAGGCTAGGAGTTGTAAAAATAGAAAGACTTTTTTTTTTTTTAAAGATCTTAGCTCTCGTTGTCTGGAAGTTACTATCGAGAGTGCATACAACCGAAGGAACATTTGAGGTTTTCTGGTCCAGTGTTCCCAGTGATGCACTGTGTCTGCTCAGTTCCTCCCTGCTGGTGAGCGCCACTTCTCCACATATCTTCCAATCTCTGCATTTCGTGATGTCCCCCTGGCAGCTCAAAATGGACTGTGGTCAAATTCTTCCACAGAATTGGCACGTGCTGCCAAACACGGTGGCTCCTCCCTCCCTCTTCTTCCTCTTCTTCCTCCTCCTCCTTCCTTTCTATGTATCCCTGAGTGTTTTCCAAGCACCGGAGATGCACCACATGGTACCTGAGATGATGTTAGATGCCACAGAAATGCTGCATTAAACAACACTAATTCCACTGTGAAAGAATGATCCCCTTTTTAATTTCATTTTCATCTTTATCTTTATATCAAGGGGAAAGTATCCAGTGAGTGCTTATGCGTCTTTTACACTTCTCTAAAACTTCAAATCTTCATGTGTAACAGAGAGAAAGAGAGAAAGAGGGAGCAGGTCTTGGGCTCAGCACCCTCTGCCGGCAACTGTGTCCACCTAGAATATAACGATGTTATTTTTATTTATGTTGTGTGTACTTTTACTTCCTTCTCCTCTTGATTGTATCTTGATATTGATTTTCCATTTATGGCAGTGGTATACATTTTCTTTTCATAATTAAGTATTTAAAAAGTGAGGCAATTTAAAGAAGCATATTAAGTATAGAATTAAGTATAGTACAGACAGCACATGGGCCATAGCCAAAGTCAGGAACGTGGTGTTGATGCCAGAAGTTTGGGAGGTTGTGATACCTTCTCCATGCCCCCATTTTGCAGTTGTGTAAACTGAGACCAGAGAAGGAAAATGACTTGAACATCTAGACATGTTAGACACAGAACCCAGACCTTGTCCCTCATCCATTTGTTTGTCATCTCCGTTCTTTACCTGAGATGAGGAAAAAGAATTCTCCATGTGCAGCAGACCTAGACTGACTCTGATGGACAAGTTGTCACTGGCAGTGGTGATGCAAACAATCTGTGCCCTCAAGTTCAGGCTGAGGCAGCTGGGGGACAAGGGGAGGGCATCGGGCTGACAGGTGATCCCTTCATGCAGAAACGGGCCTTTCAGTCATGACAGCACGGTTCTCCTTTGCGTAGCACCAAGGAAGCCAGAGGGACACGAGTAAGACGTGGTGCTTGCCCTCTTCCAGCTTTCATTCTGTTGGGCTTCTCAGTGTTGAGAGGTGTTCTGAAGGCAGAGCAAAACCCAAAAATGCCAGAGATGGGCAGAGGCCCCACTATGATGGAATAAAAATAAGCCTTTGACCTGCTTGGAGAATTTATAAAATTAAAGCTTTTCAGTTTGTACTTCCAAGTTTCTCCTCAAATGAGAGTATGCCATGTAAATAGACAAATGGAAAAGCAGTACAGCGTCGTGAAGAGGTCACACCCTGGAGTCCAGCACACCCATATTAACACCAGCTTTGTGTCTCTGAGGAAGCTACATGATGCTGCCAGCTATGTGTCTTTGAGGAAGTTGTTAAACCTCTCTGAGCTCAGTCTCCTCATCCATCCATGTTAATAATCATCATGCCCTCCATTGTGAGGGTTAATTACTTGTAAAGTGCTTAGCCTTATGCCAGGCAAATAATAAGCATGCAACCATTGTTAAGTCATCGTTAAAAGGGTGGGTTTGAAGGAACCTTTGAGCCTTGCAGAAATCCTCGCTGGGAATGAAGGATTGGGACAGAAATTAGGGAAACTGGAAGGAAAAACATGTCTACTTCAATCGGGCATCTGTTCGGAAGCCCCAGGGGGGAAGAGAGATGAGAACATACACTTCCTGGACCCAGCCTCGGAGCACAGTACCCTGAGCAACAGGAGATACGAACAATTCTCGTTAATGAGCCTGCGGCTCCTAATCAGTGCATGGAACAGAATGCTTTTGCTGAATAGAGATCATTTCCCTGCCTCGTGCCCAGCTCCCCAGCAGAGCCAGCAGCTCTTTGTTTAATGAAAGGTAGGGACTTCGAGGAGTGTGGTGGGATGGGCTGCAGGAGGCATTATTACCCTCATTACTATGATAATAGTTTCATCACAATCAATATTTATGAACATGCACAGAAGCCGTGCAATCAACCAGCAGCCCTACAACTCAAGGTTTTCGTGTTCTTGCCTAAGGACGCTCTCCAGGAAAGCCTGGGCTCTCTCCTGCCTTCCCCCAGACCCTCAGAAGCCTACAGAGGTCCTCAGAGGTCATTTCAGAATATGCATGATGGTTGGGGCGCCTGGGTGGCTCAGTAGGTTAAGCATCTGCCTTTGGCTCAGGTCATGATCCCAGGGTCCTGGGATCGAGCCCCGCATCGGGCTCCCTGCTCAGTGGGGAGCCTGCTTCTCCCTCTCCCTCTGCCTGTCTGCCTGTTTGCCTACTTGTGATCTCTCTCTCTCTGTGTCAAATAAATAAATAAAATCTTAAAAAAAAATATTAAAGAATATGCATGATGGTTACACAACAGTTATATATGAGGTCTTATTTGTGGTAATAGGTGCATATCATCATAGGTATCTCCACAGTCATCATCTAGATTTGATCTTCAGACTTCGGGAAATTATCCTATGAATAGGTAGGGCAGTGTAGGGGTAGTGTAATATGGTGGCAGATCCTTTGAAGTTAGACCCACTTGGGTTCAAATCCTAGCTCTGAGCCGTGTTCCCTGAGGAAACCGATTTAACCACTCCGAGCCACAGTTCCTTCAGTTGTAAAATGAGAGGACAAGTTGTTAGAAGCATCAGATAAGATGGTGTCAGTTGGGCATTCAGTCATTGGTAAATGCGCCCGTAGTTTTGTATATGACTATATATATCAGGTGTTTGGTATTTCTATGCTGTCCATGAGAAACCTAAACAATGGTTTTTCCCAAACTCACAGAGCCAGGATTTGAGATGGCAGGAGAGTCCAGACTTGGACTCCAATATTCACATTCTATTATTTGAAAATTTTTCCAACACTGGTTCTATTTATAAGCAACTGAGGGAAACCTTATTTTTAAACATTGCAGTGTTTAAGTCTTTTCTTTCAAATGTGCACCAGATTTGGAAAACCAGTTGATCATTTTTCGGAGCCATGGCCACCTGGTGAGCCTCCCATAAAACATTTTTGGTGTCACAGTTCCCACATCTGCAAAAACAGCATTTATACACTCCAGCCTTTTGAAAAAGGAAAGGAAGGGAAGATGGCCTCATGACGTACATCCTCTATGTAGCATTTACGTGGTGCTTATGTGGGCACTTCATAACTGGCACTTCATAACTGGCCAGAAACACCCTTGATCTTCAGCCAGCAAAGAAGACATTTCAGCTGCTGGGTCACAGAGCTGGGGAATCCATCATGCTCTCTATGATTGCAGGTATATTTCAAGGGTTGTGTTTCTCTCTAGTCTTCCAAAAGTGTTGTAAGGGGCTTTGCCTGTAATTGTCACTTCGCCCCTGAGCAGGAGCCACTGAGGTTTGCTCAACTGCTCACCCGCACACAGAGTCCCAGTACATCCACCCACTGGTACATTCTGTCTCCCCCAGGCAGTCAGTCCCTCAGTTGGCACTAACAATGTATTCATCTTCCCCAGATGCACTTAGAGCATCCAGATTATGGATGGGGGGTGGGGTGGGGAGGGGTTGCTAGGTTTTGCTTTTGCCTTTGTAGAGGACATATCTCAGAATCATGTCCCCAGTCAACCAAAAACCTTGAAGAAGTTACTCTGGAGGAGACACATTCCTCCTGCAAAATGCCCTTCTCCACTAAAATGTTGAAAATTCTACCAATCATTTTGTTCTTTTTTCAATAATTTTTTAATGAAAGAAATATATATAGGGTTAAAAATGAAATAGTACAGACACTCATAGTAATAATTTTTTAAGAAACAACAGTTCTCTGTCCTGCCCCTTTCCACCCTTAATCCCTGACCCCAGAAAGGATCCCTGAAACAATTTTGTTTTTATCCTCATAGCCCCAAGTACTATTCTTACATTGCTATTTCTTGATTTATTGATCTTAGAGATTATTTGACTCCCTACTGTAATAGATGGAGCTTTAGCTTCTTATACTTCTCCCTCTCCCTCTTCCCGTTACGGTTGTATCAATATTGTCATTCCTCTCTTGGCATCTTGATTACTTTAAATTATACCCATCCACCTTGAATTCTTGCTTCATCCACATGATGAGGCTGTTGACACCAATGCCCTTTTCCTTCTCCTGCTTCCTCCTCCAACCGATCTCTTGTTCTAAGATGGGAATTGGATGGCACAGCTCTTCATTCTTAACATTTTAAAATGTAAGAACCTGTATTTATGAATGTCTCTTGAGTCTACCAGCACTGCCCAGTAGAACTTTCTGCAGTGGGGGAAGTATTCTGTATCCAAACTGGTTGATACAGCAGCCACTGGACACGTGTGGCTCCTTAGCACTTGAAATGTGGGCTAGTTACAACTGAAAAGTTGAATTTTTAATTGTATTTTGTTTTCATTCATTTAAATGTAAATAGCCACATGGAGCTATTGGATCATGCAGGGCCAGACCAAGCTTAATATACAAGTCTGATTACAGAGAACAACTTGATTTTTTCAGCAAAAATAGTGATAATAGCAGACACATATTTCTTATTTCCCATGCCCTGAGAACTGATCTGCCAACTCAGTTAATAACCCAACAACTCTGTGAAGAGTAGTAGTATTCCCATTTGATAGATGAAGAATGTGAGGCATGGAAAAGTCAAGGAACTTGCCTAGTAAGTGGTAGAGCTAGAATCTGGCCCCGTGCGATCCAACGCAAAGCCTGCACTCTGAACCAGCTCCCTATCCTGCCTCTGCTCCCCTCTGGAAGCTCTTACATCTTTTTTCAGATTTTCTAATCTGCTGATCAATGATGTAGGTGCAGCTTCTCCCATGTTCCTGGCCTGAACAATGCTTATCATGGAGCTATATGCATTTAGATGTCAAGCCTGCTGATTCCATTTCTGCCACACACAAAAAAAAAACAGAATGAAAACTGGAAGCCGAGGAAGGATGTGGGCAAATGTGGGGACTCAGGGCAAGTTCACAGAGGGGCTCGCTCCCCAGTCACAGGAAGGTTGTTCCTTTGGCCTGCTCCTTCCAGCAAGACCAGTATAGCAACTAGGAGGTACTGTGAAGTTTTGCCGCACCTTTTTATTACGTCCCTTTGTATGTATTGTCTTTGTGAATCCTCACCATAGCCCAAAGAGGTGCAGAGGAAGAGGGCTGCAACTAGAGGGTGCTGGGAATATTAAATTGGATGGTTCATGAACAACACAGAAAACAGTGCCTGGCACAGGGTAGATACTCAGCACGTGCTGCCTATTGTAATCCTTTTATCTCTTTGCCAAGTCTACTCATGGGGCCATGCTATGCTGTCTGGTACCTGTGGGAATGGTCTTTATTTATCTCAAATGCTTTTTGTTTTCCCTGTTACTATATTTTTCCTGGAGCCTCATGTCCAGAGCTCTTATGAATACTAAAATATTAATAAACCTCTTGTTTTAGTACGAGAGCATTTATAACTTTTTCAAGGTGTGGGAAGTGCTTCTATCCCACATTCTTCCTAGAGCTAACCTGCCTCATACACCATCTGAGAGTCACAAACATTTTTTTTTTCTAATTCTGGAAGGAATCAGGAGAAAACACTCAGTCTGGCACCCTATTATAATAGATAAGGACCTGAGGCTAGACATGTAGCTAAGATCCATCAACTAGCTAATGGACAAATGAAGATTAGACATAATTTTGTGATTCTCTTCCCACCCCCACTCCATGGTCTCTCAATCATATTATAGCCCAGAGGTCAGAAAACTTCTGGAAAGGACTAGAGAGTAAACATTTTTGACTTTACAGGGCACACAGTCTCTCAACCTCTGTGCTTTGTTGTAAATGAGTGGGTGTGGTTGTATTCCAATAAAACTTTATTTATGGACATTGAAATGTCAATTTCCCATAATTTTCACATGTCAGGAAATACTTATTCTTCTTCTGATTTTCTTTCAACCACTTAAAAATGTGCAGACCATTCTTAACTCATGGGCCATGCAAAAACAAACAACAGGCTAGGTTTGGCCCACAATCCATAGTCTGCCAACTTTTGTCTAGTCTATAAGCTATGGAGAGGAACACACTTGGCACAGTCAACTCCCAGCTAAGCACAAGTGAAGTAAACACTAGTAATAATAATAACTAATGATCATTGAGCTCTTACTGTGTACCAGGCATTGTGTGGAGCACTTGACATATTAACGTGTTCAACCTCAGAAGAACCCCCTGAAGATGATAGTTTTTATCCTCATTTTGCAGATCAGGTTATAGAAGCTGTGGAAGGTTGAATAACTTTTCCCAAGGTCATTTAACTGATAAGTGATGGAGCATAATCAAACCAAGATCTGTATGACCCAAAGCTTCTACACCTTCCACAAAGTATGCTCTCCTTTTCCCAGATCCCAGGTGGTCAGTAGGTCAGAAGTGGTTTTAGAATGACACATCCTTTTCAGAACATCAACAACTTGGTGTAATGAAAGGACTCTGCACTTTATAACCCAACTGGGCTTGTACTCCAGTTGCACCAGTTACTGGTTGACCTCTTGAAAACTGCTTACCCTTGCTGAGCCTCAGCATCCTTCTATGAAGCAGGAATGGTGAAATGAGCCATCCCAGGCTCTACAGTGATGACTAATTGAGCTAATTATACATAAGTGCTCAATACTTATGTGCTCAACAAAGATCATTGAGGATCAGGTGAAAATCAGGTCAGTCATTAATGTTTTTATAGCCAGGAGGCCCAGGAATACCCAAATCCTGTCCTTGACCATTAGGGACCTTCCGACAGCATCCTCCAGGGAAATACAGGCAATGGATAAAGGTAGGGGAATATGAGGTAAAGGAACACCTTATTAAGTGTTGGTTGACTACTGCTGCATAAAAACTATGGCGGAATTAGTGGCCTAAAAGAATCATTTTGTTTTGCTCACAATTTTGTGAGTCAGGAATCTGGGAAGAGCTCAGCGAGGAGATTCTTTGGTTCATGTGGCTCTGACTGGGGTCACTCTCTGGGCCACATTCAGCAGGTGGCCGGGCTGGGCTGGGGCTGGATGGCTGATAATTTGATGTGTCTTCATGTGGCTTCTTTTGACCTATATGGGGTCTCATCCTGCTGATCTTTTCCACGTGGCTTGGGCTTCTTACAGCATGGTAGTCTCGGGGTACTCACACGTACACGGCCGCTGGCTTGCAAAAGCAGGGAAGCGGAAGCTGCCAGCCCTTCTCACGACTTGGCTGGAAACTGGCATGGCCTCATCTCCATCATGTTCTGTGGGTCAGAGCAGTCATAGGCCAGCCCAGACTCAAGTGAGATGGAGGAATAAACCCCACTTTTCAATGAGGGAATGGCATGCCCATACAGGGAGCAAAATCATTGATGACAAGCTTCTTTGGAAACAGGCTCCCACATTGTGACCGGGGCTTTGGGTCCATATTCCAATGCAGAGCACTCTGCAGAGTCACTCTGGTCTCTAGGGATCTCTTTCTAAGAGGCAGACATAGAATAAAAAAGAGAGTCCAGGCTCAAAGCCAGCAAAAGAGAGAAGACAGCTGGGCCTCTTATTGCAAGGTAGGTCACACACTGTAACCTGAAGCACTTCAGTGTGCAGATACATAGCTAGCCCAGAAACAGCCCAGACGGTGCCCTGGAACCTGACCCGTCAAATCAGCCCCTTTGTAGGTGGCAGGAAAAGAGAATGTAAAATTAATAGCCAACGTTTATTGAACACATACTACGTGCCAGGCCCTGTGCAAAGGTTATTTACATACATTAACTCGTTTAATCCTTAACATGCACTAAAGGAATCAATAGAAATCAAATGCTTAGCATAGTGCCCTGCATATGTTAAACACTTTTAAAAACTGTCTTTTTTTTAATTAATGATTCATACAACCACCCTATGAGGAGTTATTGTTGTCACTATTTTCAAATGGGGAAGCTAATGTTTAGAGAAGTTAATTCCCTAGCCCACAACTCACCGGTAATAGAACTAGATGCCAGCCTCAGTGTCGGACTCGTCCCCCTGCCTCCCCCCGCCCTTACCCCTGCACTATACTGCCCACGCGGCGTGGGAACAAGAGACCCTTTCAGCCCTTCCCACAGAAGCAACAAATACCAGTTCCCTTTGCCCACACTTTTTTTCAATGTGCCTTTAAGACTGTTGTAACTTAAAAACCAACTGCAAGAAAATACTAGAAACCTCTACCCTGGGTACTAAGAGTGCCACACCCAGAAGTTCATTCATTCAACAAATTTGTACTGAGCCCCTGCTCTATTATCACGCAGTGTAGGCACTGAGGAGAGAGAGAGAAGTTCTTACTTTTCATAGACACGGGGATGGTAATAGATGATAAAATTCAACATAAGAGAGATGATTATTTTTTAAAGATTTATTTATTTGAGCAATTGAGGGGAGGGGCAGAGGGAGAAGGAGAGAATCTCAAGCAAACTCCCCACTGAGCATGGAGCCCATAGTGGGGCTCATCCCACAACCCACCACATCATGACATGAGCCAAAACCAAGAGTCCAACCCTCAACTGACTGAGCCACCTAGGCACCCCTAGAGATGATTATTTTATGCAAGATGGTGGCCCTACATAACATTTTTACATGCTGAACTGCCTCACCTTGCAAAAAAATAGTAGTAATCCAGATCTCTGGGATCGCCTGGGTTCGAGAAATGGAGAAAGGCACAAAACAGCAAAAGGATCCTTGCAACAGAAATCTCAAAAGCCAAATGTCGAAGTAAATGTTGCTAGCCCCTTGAGGCAGTGGTGTGGCTGGCAGTTTCTAGGCAAGGGCAGAGAAATCAGCTCCACGCTCTTGTGAAGTCAAACAAGCCAGGGTGGCATCACCTCATGCAGAGAATAAGTCGCTTCCTTGGTTGGTGTTTTCTTAAGCGACCGTGGGGAGAAAGGAGAGCTCGGGCAGTCAGTAATGCAGTGGTATCTGTTCAGACTTCTTTTTTCTTCCATCTTTGAGTCTTACCCACCAGATTTCTCTTTGCAAAAAGGGCCTAATCCACTTCTTTTTTTTTTTTTTTTTTTGTCTGTGCATTGATTTAATAGTATCAAACCCTGAGGTCCTCGTGGTCTGCACCTGGGTTGCTTTTTCCCCTAATGAAGCAAGAGAAGTGGTTTAAGCCCCCACCGTGCTCCCTATCAAAGCTACACAATGATTAACTCAGGTCCCCTTATTAGGACCAGGCAGAAGAAAATCCCTTAGTCATCAGCATTGTGAAAATCCCGGGATGGTGAGTGTTCAATGAAAAGATTACCTTGGGCACCTGAAAAATAATGGAAGAGCTCAATAGAGAAACCATTAAGCCTGTCCACACACACTAAGTCAGGTGGAGGGTCGAGGTAATTAGCTGGGACATTGAGGCCAGAGAAACTGTTTTGGACCTTCTGCCCTGACTGAGTCAGTGCAGACAATTATTCAAATCCCTCCTACATTTTTCCCGGAGAAGCCATTTTAGGTTGTGTCTACACACACACACACACACACACGCAAAACAAGAGTTAAATAAGACTGGTCAATAAAAGTGGTTTATATTTGTTTGTTTTTAACTGAATAATAGGCAGCTTAGGGGATGGGAGGTCCAACGCTTTAACTTCTTAGCTGCATAACTTTAAGCCAAGTCTCTTCATCTCTTTTAGCCTCAGTTTCTTCAACTATAAAATGGAATAATTAATAGGTTGTTATGAGGATTAAATATAGCAAATGCAGTATTCCTGACTCATTGCCTGGCAAGACATAAGCACTCAGAAATGTTACTTAGAGTTACTAGTTGTTGGATGGACATGAGTCATTCTGTGTTTGGAGAGATTGTGCACTTAGACATCATCTAAGAAAGGGGTCAGGAATCATGGAGCAAGTGCCTTTATCTATAGCCCCTGATGTGGTGCCTTGTACATAATAAGTGTTCTTTGCTTCAGGCATGTGAGAACATGAACAAGTTGTTCACTGACAGTTTGTCTCCCTCCCATCATCCTTGGTCTCCCTCAGGTTCTTCTACCTTGTGTGTCCTCTTCTGACGTCCTTTCCCAGAACTGGGAAAGTCTGGGAGGTAGGGGGCATGGGGGCGGGTGCCCATGGGTACTGCTACAGAAAGGGTATTCTTTGTCCCATCAGTGGGATGGTCAGAATGCAAGGATTTCAGGAAATGACATGTGGCTGAAGTCACAGTTCTTGCCTTTCCCTTAGGGCAGTTGAGTGCCAACTTAGAAAATGTGCCAGACCGGGTATCTGACCAGGTATCTGGGGTAAACTCCTTCCTCTCCCCCTTATCTCCTGCACCCCAGAGCACATGGCTTGGTCCCAAAGAGCAGGAGGTACGTGTGATTGAATATAACTGAGCACCCTGGCCCGGGGAACTGCCCTATTACTCATGCCTAAACTCAGCCATCCTGAATTAAGCAACCCATCTTTGCCGTTTGCCTCAAGGTTTTGAGGGTGAGTCTCTAGTATACAAGATGTTCAGTGAATTGGCAGAAAGCATACCAGACCGAGAACCAGCTCAGATACCTGCTGATAATGTGGGGAGATTCCAGCATCCTTTTTATGCCAAGAAATTGCCCATGGGCTAGAGGTGAGAAGTGAAACTGTCACCACCATTACCAGGACAAGGAGCATGCACTTCATCTACACCAATAAGCCAATATTTCCAGTAACCACGAAGAAAAGATACCTTAAGTAGCTTTTACCCTGTGCCAGCACTGTTCTACACACTTAGATGGATTATCTCATTCAATCCTTGCAGTATCCCTTTGAGTGATATTATGATCATCCCATTTACAGAGAAGGCTCAGAGAGGTTCAGTAACTTGCTCAAGGTCACCAAGCTAGAAAATGGTAAAGCCAGACTTCTAACCCCACCAATCCCACCAATCCTGAGCTCATCTTTTTAGCTACTTCACTAGGAAGATTTCTTTTAAAGTTAAAAAAGAAAAGAAAATAGCACACACGTACACATACACACACACACACACTTTTGAGAACCACTGATGGGAAAACATACATAATGACAAAATTCTATAATATAGGTAGTACCTTTAAAGAAATGTGTTTTATTCATTAAAATAACATCTATATACAGTGGGAAAGCATCTTGCATAGACCGTAAGGCCTGTTATTTGATCTAGAGGCAGGGTCTGGTGTGCACTTGAATTTTTCTGACCCTTGGCAATAATTCCGAAGCCCTCATGGGTTGGGAGGATCTGGTCCTTCCTCTCAGAATATAGCTGGCAAAAACACACCCCCGGGACACTGAAAATAAATGTGATGTTTAAAGGCAACAGTGTTGATGGTAGGCAGGAATGGGTTCGGGAACCAGAGCTCTGGTGCTGGCTTTGCCGGTTTATTCACTCTGCTGTATCTCAATGTCTACTATAAAAAGAGAGAACTGATGGAATCTTCTCGCCTCTTAAGGAGACTAGAGTCAGAAGAGGAAGCAGCCTTGGAGGTAACCTGTCACACAGGGAAGGGAAGGCTCACATCCAGAACAGCCCACATAGCTCCTGCTTGAGCTCCTCAACCATCAGAGATGACCAGTGCCTGGATGGACGGAGAGAGCTGTTTAAACCGTCTCCTGGGGCCCTTCATTCTACTCATCCATCCTGATTCCATTCTCTAGAGCCACCATGAAAAAGTTCAGTCTTTCCACATGGAAGCTGCTTAATTAATGCCACACAAGCCCTTCCTTTTCTAGGCAAGATATCTCTGCTTTCGCTTTCCTTATAAGAAGACGCTCCTGGAGCCTAGTCAACCTCCTTCTTAAAGTGCAGTGGCCAGAACCAAAAGGGACACACCACATTTTTCTAAATAATCATAGGACCACAATTTACTCTGAGCTATTTGTTCCTGTTACTATGGGATGGGAGGAAGATCAATAAGACAGAGTATAAGTCAACAGTTATCCAGGGAGAAACCGAAGGTTGCTGCATGTAGTCGAATGTATGGTTTTCATTCATGGCATAGAGCTTGCCTGATCTTCCCAAACTGCCTTGAAAGGGATAGAACTTGACTGGTGTCATTCTCTGAATTGAAACTGCATGTTAGTGGTAAATGGAGAGTAGGCGTGTTTAAAGGTTGATCATTTCAGCTGTAGCAAAACTCTTACCAACTGCCAAGCACCGACTCCACAGAGCAAAGGAGGCAGTTTCTAGTTGAGAAGAATTATTTTGTCGGCACCTGCCCCAACGACTGATGCTTGAATTCCTCCTGTACATTTCTACCATGGGGGAAGAGGTCAGGAGTTCCAAAGGAAAAATTGGAGCTCAGGAGACCACATTTGAGTCCTGCCTTCTCTGCCTTCTGGCCTAGATCATGAGCAAATGCTTTCTTAAATTCTGTGGGTTTTAGTGTTCTCAGTTGTAAATAGATATGCTTCATAGCCCCCATTTTGCAGGGTGGCTTAAAGAAGAAACTGTACATGAATCTGCTTTGCAAAGCAAAAAACATCATATAAATGTTAGATATTATTGTGAGGGAGACTTAAAGGAAAGCCACCTTCTTGCCCAAACTAAATTCTGCATCTGGAATGGACAGGAAAGATTTGGTGTTGGGGATCATTTAGTAGAAATGTTAATTGTGTGAAATCTGGAAAGCTTTCCTGATCCCTTTAATGGCCCAAAGTGGGCCTTCTTTCACCCACCAGCCTTTGCAAGAGGTCAGCTTTCAGAATGTTGCCTTTCACACTGACTCACGCAATGGCTTCTCAATCTGGCCATTCCCCTGCTTATTCCTCAACCAACCCAGTCACTTGCTTTCTCTGCTTCCTTCCTTCTGCCCATTTTTCCTGAGTGCCCTTTCTAAGCCAGGTACCAAGTGAGTCACTGGGGAGACAGCTGTGAGCAAGACATGACATTCTGTGGGAGACAGACATTGCACAAAATTACTGAATTACAGTTGCAATCAGTCCTGCGTGTAGGGGTCTAAAAGAATCTATAACAGGAGAATCTAGGAATTACGTTGGGTGCTGGTGATGATTCCAGATGTTTGGATGCATTGCCCTCTCGATAATTAACTATTCGATGTGTGTGGTCAGCCTTTTAAAGTTCATGAAGCACTTTCTCATATGCTTTTTTCACTAGGTCAGGCTCTCAGCCCTGCAAAGTACACAGAATTACACCCCATTCTGGAAACCAAGGCTGTGGAACTTGATGTGATTATCTCAGGGTCAACTAGTTCTGCCACTTATAGAATTTTGGACTCTTAATCCTGGGCTCTTGCCCCCCCCCCCCCGCCTTTGGCTCACTGGCTTCTCTCCCTTGGGAGTTGGTATCGTGAAAAGTAGCTTTGAAAAAAAGAGCAATAAGGGGAAATGCTCCCCTGGATACTTTCCTGGGAGACATGTGGGTAGAAGCTGTGATTCCTGATATCAGACTCAGCCAAATGGCAAGAAGCAGCCTACCTGTGATGTGAAAGATGTCCTAACTGCTTGATGTGCTTCGCAGTCTGTGTGGTTTCCAATAAGACTAAAAACCCTCTCAGACCCCAAATGTAGCCCATTGATCTCACCTGTGCCTGAAGGAACATGACCTGAGTCCAAATGAAACACACAGAATATCAAACATACTCCCATAGGTTTTATTCCTCAAAGCCAGCTGTGCATTGACTTCTCCCAGCACACAGAGCCCACCCACATTTGCTTTTGAATCGCTCATCTTAGCTACCATTTGTTTCATGCCTATTCTGTCCCAGAACTTTGTGTACATTCACCTTCAGATCACCCAGCTGAAATAGGTATCTACTAGTAGCATTTTGCCCATGAGGTAACTGAGTCTCAGAGAGATGAAGTAGCTTGCCCAAGGTCACGCAGCCTGTAAGTCATAGAGCTTGGATTTGAACCCAGATCTGACTCCAAATTCCCATGCTCTCAAACAGTATACCACACTCTCTCCCCAAAACCTGAAAATAAATTTCATAACCACTTCCTGCACTTTCCATCTGGGGTTTTTAGTATTTAAAACCAGGAGACAGGCACTTGGGTGGCTCAGTCGGTTAAGCATCTGACTTCCACTCAGGTCATGGTTTCGGGGTCCTGGAATCGAGCCCCACATCGGGCTTCCTGCTCAGTGGGGAGTCTGCTTCTCCCTCTGCCCTCCCCCTGCTCATGTGCTTGTGCTCTCTCTCTCTCAAATAAATAAATAAAATCTTTTTAAAAAGCAAACCAGAAGACACAAGAGCAGCCTTGGGACGGGCTTTAAAAGGCTCTGGTACCCTCTCAACCCCACCCACAGATACCTATCCCCCTCTGGGTTAAGGGTGCCCACCCACCACATCCCCTCCTCTTGCAGACACTTTACTGAAACTCAAGGATTCCATTAGGACAAATGTGCGACCAAATGACAAAAAGACCCCAGGTACAAGAAATCACAGGAGCCTTAGGTGCTTTTCTAGACTAGCAAGCCCTCACTAATCAATTTTGGTTTAGCTAGAGTCACTTTTCTTCTTTTTAAAGGGACAGAGAAAATACAAAACTCCCACACCAGCCACAGGATCCCAATCAGTAAATATTTGCTTAGTTTCTTTTCTTTTCTTTCTCCCTCTCTCTTTCCCTCTCTCTCTTTCCCTCCCTCCCTCCCTCCCTTCCTTCCTTCTTCCTTCCTTCCTTCCTTCCCCCTCCCTTTCACCTCCCTTCCTTCCCTTTGTCCCTCTTCCTCTCTTTTCTCTCTTTCTCTCCAAAGCAGTGCTATGGCATGGGGAAGAAAATAGCCATCACATTTCATTTTTTAGTACCTTTCTGTGTTTCCTGGTCAGCTCCGGGTACCAGTGTATTGTGTTAACTGATGATGACAGACAGCACGGAGCTGTGGACAATGAAGCATAAACACCAGCCTCACTTCTGCCCTCTTCTTTCCTCCTTAGGTGAAGGCAGCTTCCAAATATGTGGATGTACCTGTGAGTATTCGAAAATTGTTTTTGTGGGGTTTTTTTTTGCTTTCATGAGAAATTTAATGGTGCTGTTTTCATTAGTTGCTGCTAAATTGCATATTCCTGACTTGAATCGTCAGAAAGAGAGAAACCAAGAATATTTCATGGTAAAACTTTTTTCAGATGAGGAGAGGGTATGGTTTCTTTCATCAAGAAGAGAGGTCCTATTTGAGGGTAAACCCGGTTGCCTTTCATTTCATTTTCCTTGGTTTTTCTGGTACAGTTCATTTCTGTTATCATCCTGCCCACCTCCCCTCTGTGTGCACACCTTGGCAGTAGCCGGGAGCTAGAAATTTGCACAAGGGTACCAGTATTTTTTTTTAAACAAATAAATTCTGAATTTGTTCATTTTGGGGTCAATTCTGCAATTGTTTTAAGGAAACCTTGCAAAACTGCTTATAATCAGTGCAGACCTCATTAATGAAGAGAGCTCTCAAAGTTCACAGATAAAGCACTTGTGGTTGCCCAAAATTTACATTTAAATTGAGGTTAAGTACTACACATGAATACTGGAGTGTGGGATTACCTGTGATAAGTCAGGATACATTTATAGACAGACTTTGCCCTGCCTATTAGCAAAATAAAATTGGAGAGATTTAAATATATTCCAATAAAGGGGAAAAGAAAATGATTCTGTTTCTCCATTTCTAACAAAAGAGGTGTGAGTCTATTATAAAATATTAAATTTAGAGAGCTTATCTCAACAGCCACCAAGGGTCTTGAACTGAACGTTTCTCATTCTGAACGTGGTTAAGTACCCTCCTTGTTCAAATACTTATTTGTTAAAATTTGTTTTTTTCTAAAAGGATTTATATTAACATTTAAATTCATTTCCCCAGGAAGCTAAGTGTGTAATGGTTTATTGGCTTATTTCTCAAAGGATGGCAAAATGGAAAATTGGAGTGAATTTAGCATTAGCATATATTTTGTTTGTTTAATGAAAGAATGTACAATCAATAATTATGCTTTGAATTTATATAATACTTCTCATCGAGGGACCTCTGACTCCTTTACCTAGATAGTCTTTATAATGGAGAAGAGAAAAAGCTCTCACATAACTGCAGCAAGGAGAGGCGTTAAGTAATTTTTCTCAAGCCCCAAAGTATAAACTTCCAGTTCACAGGGAGCAAACTACTCAAATTCTCTGGGCCTGTTTCCCCATCCTTAAAATAGAGGTAATAATACCCAAGCCACAGGTTTGCTGTGCGGATTAAATGGCACGCATATATGGGACTCTCAGCACCATACCTGGCCCTCACTAAACATTTCAGCACCAGAGGGCCCGTGGGCAGGGGGAAGGGGGTGCCCACACTACATTGCACGGTGGCGGGGAGGAGTAGGGAGGGAGGATGAATTTGCTGACGGTAGCCCTGACCTGCACTGGTCTTCAGCAGTAATAGAAATTGAAATCCTAGTCTCCCAACCCAAAGATCTGGTGGCTGAGGTTGTTTTCTATAGGCCTGCAGGTGGAGGGGAGATCTCACCAATGAGGTTTGAACAGGTGCCCTGTAAGCAAGATCCAAATATCAGGAGAAACTTGATCTGGCAATCATTGCTATCAACTGACATTATTGGGGAGGGCCAGTTATTTGGGGGAAGTCAGAAAAAGTCAAATATCAGCAATTTCATGTGGATCGACCTTATTCCTACAAACCAGTTTTAGATTCACTGTAAAGATAAGAAAAAAAATGGACTCTACATCTACGGGAAAGGGAACAAAAATGCATTAGCAGAGTTTTCACCCTCTAGGGAGACAGAAGAAAATGATGTGGCATGTTCCAATATGTGGTACATTTACTGCTGTTGATATATAATAATCATAATTGCAATTGTAAACCAAACCCCAAAAAGCATTCACTGCATGCTAGGCGCTGTTCTAAGCATGTTACATTGAATCTCTACAACAGCCTCACTTTAAAGATGAGGAAACAGAGGCACAGCATTTTTAACTTGCTCAGGGTCCCACAGTTGGTAAGTGGTAGAGCTGAGAGTTAAACCAGTCCCCTTAAACACGATGCCATCTGCAAGATGATTTTAGTTAGTGCATAGACAAACCTCTTTCTTAGGATAATTGAGTAATTATCTAATGAGTATTAGAAAAAATGTGGTTAGCACATCAAACCCATGATTTCACCAATTATTATGGCTAAGGACAAAGGTAAACTTTAAAATTAAGTTAACACCTTTTTATACCAAATAATATTATAGTGAGAATATTGTTTTAGTAAATAAACAATTTTATAGAAAAATAATAGTATGTAATACACATATGTACTATATGTACCTTGTTTACATCTGGTAAATAACAGTAATCATTTATTTCTCAAAACAACCGTAGTGGGGGAGCAGAGAGTACCAGCTTCACAGGTGAGGAAATTGAGGCACAGGGAAGTTAATAGCATGCCCAAGGTCACCTGGCTAGTAAGTCGGAGAGCGAGGATTTAAGTGACAGCAGTTTGGCCATGGGAAACCTGCTAGCGCGACCTTCCAAGAGTCACTGTGTGCTCTTTCCAACGCTGCTTTCAGGCAGGGCACGTTGGTAGCTCAAACTCCGCCATGGAGGGAATATTTACACCCTGGAAATCGGCAGGTACTACACATCAAGGTTTGTTGTTTTGTTCTGTTTTGTTATTTCTGTTTTCTGTTTTGAAGAGCCATCTTCCCAGCACACCAGCGACTCGCACCTCTTAAATCAGTGGTCCTCAAACCAGAATGGGCAGCGTTAATACTTGTTTTTTGATTCGTTTTTGTTTTTGTCTTTTTTAAATAGAGATTTCCAGCCTCTTGCGTCCAGAGATTCTACTTCAGTAGTTCTGGGGGGGAGCTTGGAAATCCCTTTCTAGAGAGCTGATCTATAGCGCAAGTTTGGGAACCAGGGGACTAATTCAGTGAGTCTGGACCTTGGCTACATCTTGGAAACACCTGGGGAGCTTTGACAAGTATGAGTGCCAGGTTGCCTGCCAAATTAAAACAATCTCTGGAGTGTGGGGTCTCGGAGTTAGTATTGTTTAATGCTCCCCAGGTCCTTCTCATTTGCAGCCAGGTTTAACAACCATGGATAAAATCCTCTCCCGAGTTGTTTCTGGCTCTGAAGTCTATAAGTTCATCTGTGTTGCCCTGTGAGGTTTTTGGCACACGGCTTATTGGTGTAGTTCCTTGTGGGGACTAGTTGTTAGTTACATTAGAGATTTGTCTCTTAATTATCCACACTACTGGAAAGAAGTGCTGTTACCATTCATTCAAAACACTGCATAATCCCCAAAGCCTATCTCTTTGTCTTAGAGGTAGTATTTGACCCTTTGGTACACATAGCAGATTTGCATTTCTAATTAAGGCTTGCTTAGGTGACTGAAAATGTAAATTTGTTTTCAAGCTCAGAAGTACCTGGTAGGGCCAAGCTAGGATTAAAATGCCCTATTTGTCCTAAGCCACAGAGTGGCTTCTTCACAAATGATATCTGCCACACGTGGATGGAGTTAACTATAGAGAGCCTTCTTTCTTTGTGTTGTACGTTTGCTAAAATCCACATCCTATCCCATCAGCCTGTCGAAGCCACATTTAAAAATAAACAGTGTGAGGTACTAAACATCGTCACCCAAAGTTTTTTCTCCACTGTGTTCAGAGAGCAATATGATGTAAAGCCTAATGTATCTAATAACATCAGCTGTTTAGCCGAGAATATTTTCCATCTATAACTGCAGGTTAGCTTGTTTGGCTGGGAACAGTCTGTATTTTCACCATTTTGTTTGGAAGTCTACCTGGACTTCATTACACACCCTTCTCTGCTTCGTAAATACAGAACCGACTGTACTTGAACCTTTCCTCAATGACAGAGGATCACCACGGTGACTCTGTCTTTCCCCAGTGGCCACCTAGTGACCCGCTACCCACAGGGGAATTGGGGCAGCTTGCCTCTGCCCTTGAGAGTCCCAGATCCCCATGGTTGGGGAGTCTACGGGTCTGGTGCTGCCGTTTGCTTGGGGCAGCAGGAAAAGTGATATAGCGCTCTGTTATCAACATACCTGTTTCAGACAATTACCCTCTTCCCCCTTCCTGGTCCACCAAAAGAGGGGAAGCAAACTTGTTAGATTTGGATATAAAGCCTGTGAGAAAGGAAGAAGATTGTGAGAGGAGGCCTAGGGACTTTATTACGAGAAAACCACATACATTGGCATGCAGAGACTTCGTCATCTTTATTTTGATGTTGGTTTCTCTGAAGCCCCTTTTTTCTTCTTGGTTCCAAAGTAGATTCCAAAGGTAGGTAAGGCTATGAAGTGATACAATATTGTGGGGCAGGGTGGGGATGGGAATCATAGTGGCTCATGTTTGTATAGCAATTTATAGCTTTTAAGGCATTTTGACATACGTTATTTTAACTGATGATCATAACAATCCCTGAAGGTAAGTAGGAGAGCCATTATTAATCCCATTTTACACATGGTGTAACTAGGACCAGGGAGAAATTTAAATGATTTTTGCAAGTTCCAGTTGGTAGGGGAATCTAATAAAAATCCATGTAGTGGGACCGAAGAGCTAACAGAAAAGAGGTGGGAAATGGACTTATTCATTCATGGGTTTGTGCATTCAGCGCATATTTACTGAGCACCTACTATGTGCCAGGCATCATTCTGTGTGCTAAGGATACACTAGAAAATAGATCAAGTAGAGCCCTTATATTTGTGGAGTCATGTTCTAATGAGAGAAGACAGACAAATAAGCAAATATATAGTACAGTGTCAGATATTGTTACGCATGATGAAGAAAAATAAAGGAGTCAAATGGTAGCGAACCATGGAAATATTTAACTACGTAGGTGAGATGAACCACACTGACTTTTTTAAATCAGTTTTTAAAACTTAAATGCCCCTTTGACGATAGTAAATTTTGCGGGAAGAGAAGGAGTGGTGAATATAACCATTATTGTAGGTTACTAACGTTGCAGGTTACTGATAGGTCTGCTGAATTGAGCTTTGAATCTTAGCTCTAAGACGGCTGCATGTGTCCAGGAAAAGGCCATAAGTGCCTCAAGAATCACCAGGGAAGAAATGGAAACAGTACTAATAAGTTTCTCAAGTCCGCCCAGGTAGGGGTCCCCTTCCCTGCTGAGAATGCCCTTTGATGTGCGGCTGCCAAGGGAGAGGAGGCGTGGGGGGGCCAGTTTAGAACTGATATCTATCACTTACATCTCATTGGAGAACCTCTGTTGTTTCGTATCATAAAGCTGCAACAATTATAGGACCATTACGGAACCTGCTCAATCCATTCGCTGAAAATTGCTTGAAAGTGTAACAGTTGACTACTGTGGCTTTGGATTGTCCTCATTGTTTTTCAAATTAATACCTTGTCATTGTTTCAGCAGGTGTTAAGAAATGTTACTAGCATCCCAGGGGCCAAGCATTGGCCCTTTCCTTGATAATTGTTTGCTTTGTATCACCAAAAAAAAAAAAAAAAAAATACAGTCCTACTGTTTCCAAACCTTCCTCATTTTCACCCTGGAAATTACACAGAAGTGTTAACTAACTTCAATTTGCAGTGCCTGACAGTCACGTCTTGTAGAGAAATGATACTTTGTGATCTAAGGTAAATCACAGTAATGAAAACTAATCTTGTTTAGTTATTAGCAAACATACATGTCTACTGTGGAAATTTAAGGGGTTTGTGGCAGCTCTCCTGATGACCCATATTACAGTGTTTTAATAGGTTTCTTTGGAGATAACTTTGATTACGACATCTCAAGCAGTGTGCATTCCGAGTCCCTTTTATTATTATTATTATTATTATTATTTTGTTACAATAAATTATTTCCTAACTCTGGAAGAACCACCTGCTTATCTTTCCAGAAAATCTAATTTATTTAAAAATCAAATCTTTCATCTTCCTCCCCACTTCCCACTTTTTAAAATTTTTGGACCCTAAGGCTGCACTGGGAAGGAAGCAAAGACAAATCAATGGTTGAACATCTCCTCTGAGTAAACTGATTAGGAAATATTCACTACATGCTCAGGTTAAAGAATTCCTCCCACCGGCCCTCCCCTCCCCCGCCACGGCCCAAAATGTGGCTTTGGTAAGATGGAGTGTACACTGAAATATAGTTTCTTTACTTAGCATTTTCTCAATTTTTTAAAGAGG